>NC_060211.1:120032500-120686250 GCF_021130785.1 Homalodisca vitripennis | reverse complement strand
TCATGATGAAACCTTATACATCTTCTAGGTCCACATTTGATGGAGACTTTAAAAAAATCTGTCAAACTCAACATAGTGTACTTCCTACTTGATAGGTTTCTTTAAAATGAAATCCCACGCCTCTTAAGGATTCTTCAAGTCCTCGTGAAAAGATGTCTATGCCAGTCCGTCCAACGGGGCACAGTGAAGCGGGCATCCAAATCAAGATTTTTATATCACACAGAGGACAACTTTCATCATAATGATATCCTACATTTCTTCTAGGTCCATATATTGTACATCGTATCAAAAATTTACTCTTGTTAAGAGTTATAATTTGATAAAGACTTCCTAACTATATTGTCAACCATTTAAAGCGAAATCCTATCTGGATAGGATTCCACATGATGAAACACCACATCTCTCATTGTGTATTCAACCGCTCCTGGAGAGATGTCTATGCCGCCCCGTCCAACGCGGCGTAGTGTAACGCTCATCCTGACAGTAATTTGTACAGTCCCAGGAAATGTTACATCATGATGAAACCTTATACATCTTCTAGGTCCTCATTTAATGGAGAATTAAAATTTCTTTCAAACTCAACATAGTGTACTTCCTTCTTGATAGGTTTCTTTTTAATGAAATCCCACGCCTCTCAAGGATTTTTTGAAATCATCCTGAAGAGATGGCTATGCCGCCCCGTCCAACGCGGCGTAGTGTATTGCTTATCCTGACTTAGTATTTTATACCGCTCCCAAAAATTTTACATCATGATAAAACCTTACAATTCTTCTAAGTCCTCATTTGAAGAAGACGTAAAAATGTACTGTCAATTTATCATGTTACTTTTCCAACTTGATAGGTTTCTTTATAATGAAATCCCACAGCTCTCACGGTATCTTCAAGTGATCCTAGAGAAAAGGCTATGCTACCAAGTCCAACGCAGCACTTTGTAGCGGACATATAAACCGGAATTTTTATACCACCCCCAGGCCATCTTTCTTCATAATGATATCCTTCATTTCTCTTTGGTCCCTATTATTTACATCGTATCAAAACTTTACTCTTGTTTATTGTTATAATGTGATAAAGACTTCCTTACTTTAATCCTAAACTCTGAAAGCGAACACCTGTCTAGATAGGTTTCCTCATGATGAAACACCACATATCTCATTGTGTACTCAACTGCTCCTGGACAGATGTCTATGCTGCCCCTTCCAACGCGGCGTAGTGTAACGCTCATCCTGACAGTAATTTGTACAGCTCCCAGGAAATGTTACATCATGATGAAACCCTATACACCTTCTAGGTCCACATTTGATGGAGACTTTAAAAAAATCTGTCAAACTCAACATAGTGTACTTCCTACTTGATAGGTTTCTTTAAAATGAAATCCCACGCCTATTAAGGATTCTTCAAGTCCTCGTGAAAAGATGGCTATGCCAGTCCGTCCAACGGGGCACAGTGAAGCGGGCATCTAAATCAAGATTTTTATACCACTCCCAGGTCAAATTTCATCATAATGATATCCTACATTTCTTCTAGCTAGGTCCATATATTATACATCGTATCGAGAATTTACTCTTGTTCAGGGTTATAATGTGATAAAGACTTCCTAACTATATTCTCAACCATAAGCGAAATCCTAACTGGATAGGTTTCCACTTGATGAAACACCACATCTCTCATTGTGTATTCAACCGCTCCTGGAGAGATGTCTATGCCGCCCCGTCCAACGCGGCGTAGTGTAACGCTCATCCTGACAGTAATTTGTACAGTCCAAGGAAATGTTACATCATGATGAAACCTTATACATCTTCTAGGTCCTCATTTAATGGAGAATTAAAATTTCTTTTAAACTCAACATAGTGTACTTCCTTCTTGATAGGTATCTTTTTAATGAAATCCCACGCCTCTCAAGGATTTTTGAAATCATCCT
Organism: Homalodisca vitripennis; assembly: GCF_021130785.1. Taxonomy (NCBI): domain Eukaryota; kingdom Metazoa; phylum Arthropoda; class Insecta; order Hemiptera; family Cicadellidae; genus Homalodisca; species Homalodisca vitripennis. Next base: position 120,684,332 of record NC_060211.1, on the reverse strand, counting down.
GAAGAGATGGCTATGCCACCCCGTCCAACGGGGAACAGTGAAGCATTCATCCAAATCAAGATTTGTTTACCACTCCCAGGACATCGTTCATCATAATGATTTCTTACACTTACACTTCTTCTAGGTCCTCATTTGATGGAGACTTTTAAAAATTCTCTCAAACTCAACATAGTGTACTTCCTCCTGTATAGGTTTCTTTATAATGAAATCCCACGCCTCTCAAGGATTCTTCAATTCCTCCTGAAAAGATGGCTAAGCCACCACGTCCAACAGGGCATAGTGAAGCGGTCATCCAAATCAAGATTTGTATACCACTCCCAGGACAAGTTTCATCATTATGATATCATACATTTCTTCTAGCTAGGTCCATATATTATACATCGTATCGAGAATTTACTCTTGTTCAGGATTGTAATATGATAAAGACTTCCTAAATATATTTTCAACCATTTAAGGCGAAATCCTGTCTAGATAGGTTTCCTCATGATGAAACATCACTTCTCCCATTGTGTATTTAACCGCTCCAGGTGAGATGTCTATGCCGCCACGTCCAACGCAGCGTAGCGTAGCGGTCATCCTGACTTAGTTATTTGTACTGCTCCCCGTAAATGTTACATCATGATAAAATCTTAAACATCTTCTAGGTCAACGTTTGATAAAGACGTAAAAATGTTCTGTTAAATTCATCATGTTATATTTCCAACATGATAGATTTCTTTATAATGAAATCCCACGCCTCTCAAGGATACTTCAAGTCCTCATGAAAAGATTTCTATGGCACTAAGTCCAACGCATCACTTTGTTGCGGTCATCTTAACTAGAATTTGTATACCACTCCCGAGCAAACTATCTTCATAATAATATCCTTCATTTCTTTTAGGTCCATATTCTTTTCATCGTAAGAAACCTTCATTCATCAAGTGATCCTAGAGAGATGGCTATGCCACCAAGTCCAACGCAGCACTTTGTAGTGGTCATCTAAATCAGAATTTTTATACCACTCCCAGGCCAACTTTCTTCATAATGATATCCTTCATATCTTCTAGGTCCATATATTTTAGATCGTAGCAAAACTTTACTCTTGTTTATGGCTATAATGTGATAAATACTTCCTTACTATATTCCCAAACTCTGAAAGCGAACTCCTGTCTAGATAGGTTTCCTCATGATGAAACACTACATCTCTCATTGTGTACTCAACTGCTTCTGGAGAGATGTCTATGCCGCCCCGTCCAACGCGGCGTAGTGTATCGCTTATCCTGACTTAGTAATTTGTACTGCTCCCAGGAAATGTTAAATCATGATAAAACCTTACACTTCTTCTAGGTCCATATTTGAAGAAGACGTAAAAATGTACTGTCAAATTCATCATGTTACACTTCCAACTTGATAGGTTTCTTTATAATGAAATCCCACAGCTCTCACGGTATCTTCAAGTGATCCTAGAGAAAAGGCTATGCTACCAAGTCCAAAGCAGCACTTTGTAGCGGACATAAAAACCAGAATTTGTATACCACCCCCAGGCCATCTTTCTTCATAATGATATCCTTCATTTCTTTTTGGTCCCTATTATTTACATCGTAGCAAAACTTTACTCTTGTTTATTGTTATAATGTGATAAAGACTTCCTTACTATATTCCTAAGCTCTGAAAGCGAACACCTGTCTAGATAGGTTTCCTCATGATGAAACACCACATATCTCATTGTGTACTCAACCGCTCCTTGACAGATGTCTATGCTGCCCCTTCCAACGCGGCGTAGTGTAACGCTCATCCTGACAGTAATTTGTACAGTCCCAGGAAATGTTACATCATGATGAAACCTTATACATCTTCTAGGTCCTCATTTAATGGAGAATTAAAATTTCTTTCAAACTCAACATAGTGTACTTCCTTCTTGATAGGTTTCTTTTTAATGAAATCCCACGCCTCTCAAGGATTTTTGAAATCATCCTGAAGAGATGGCTATGCCAACCCGTCCAACGGGGAACAGTGAAGCATTCATCCAAATCAAGATTTGTTTACCACTCCCAGGACATCGTTCACCATAATGATTTCTTACACTTACACTTCTTCTAGGTCCTCATTTAATGGAGACTTTTAAAAATTCTCTCAAACTCAACATAGTGTACTTCCTCCTTTATAGGTTTCTTTATAATGAAATCCCACGCCTCTCAAAGATTTTTCAAGTCCTCCTGAAAAGATGGCTATGCCACCACGTCCAACGGGGCATAGCGTAGCGGTCATCCTGACTTAGTTATTTGTGCTGGTCCCCGTAAATGTTACATCATGATGAAATCTTAAACATCTTGTAGGTCTACGTTTGATAAAGACGTAAAAATGTACTGTTAATTTCATCATGTTATACTTCTAACTTGATAGGTTTCTTTATAATGAAATCCCAAGCCTCTCAAGGATTCTTCAAGTCCTCCTGAAAAGGTTTCTATGGCACTAAGTCCAACGCAGCACTTTGTTGCGGTCATCTTAACTAGAATTTGTATACCACTCTTAGGCAAACTATCTTCATAATAATATCCTTCATTTCTTTTAGGTCCATATTCTTTTCATCGTAGCAAACCTTTATTCATCAAGTGATCCTAGAGAGATGGCTATGCCACCAAGTCCAACGCAGCACTTTGTAGTGGTCATCTAAATCAGAATTTTTATACCACTCCCAGGCCAACTTTCTTCATAATGATATACTTCATTTCTTCTAGGTCCATATATTTTAGATCGTAGCAAAACTTTACTCTTGTTTATAGCTATAATGTGATAAATACTTCCTTACTATATTCCCAAACTCTGAAAGCGAACTTCTGTATAGATAGGTTTCCTCATGATGAAACACCACATCTCTCATTGTGTACTCAACCGCTCCAGGTGAGATGTCTATGCCGCCCCGTCCAACGCGGCGTAGTGTATCGCTTATCCTGACTTAGTAATTTGTACCGCTCCCAGGAAATGTTAAATCATGATAAAACCTTACACTTCTTCTAGGTCCTCATTTGAAGAAGACGTAAAAATGTACTGTCAAATTCATCATGTTACACTTCCAACTTGATAGTTTTCTTTATAATGAAATCCCACAGCTCTCACGGTATCTTCAAGTGATCCTAGAGAAAAGGCTATGCTACCAAGTCCAAAGCAGCACTTTGTAGCGGACATATAAACCAGAATTTCTATACCACCCCCAGGCCATCTTTCTTCATAATGATATCCTTCATTTCTTTTTGGTCCCTATTATTTACATCGTTGCAAAACTTTACTCTTGTTTATTGTTATAATGTGATAAAGACTTCCTTACTATATTCCTAAACTCAGAAAGCGAACACCTGTCTAGATAGGTTTCCTCATGATGAAACACCACATATCTCATCGTGTACTCAACCGCTCCTGGACAGATGTCTATGCTGCCCCTTCCAACGCGGCGTAGTGTAACGCTCATCCTGACAGTAATTTGTACAGTCCCAGGAAATGTTACATCATGATGAAACCTTATACATCTTCTAGGTCCTCATTTAATGGAGAATTAAAATTTCTTTCAAACTCAACATAGTGTACTTCCTTCTTGATAGGTTTCTTTTTAATGAAATCCCACGCCTCTCAAGGATTTTTGAAATCATCCTGAAGAGATGGCTATGCCACCCCGTCCAACGGGGAACAGTGAAGCATTAATCCAAATCAAGATTTGTTTACCACTCCCAGGACAACGTTCATCATAATGACATCTTACACTTACATTTCTTCTAGGTCCTCATTTGATGGAGACTTTTAAAAATTTTCTCAAACTCAACATATTGTACTTCCTCCTTTATAGGTTTCTTTATAATGAAATCCCACGCCTCTCAAGGATTGTTCAAGTCCTCCTGAAAAGATGGCAATGCCACCACGTCCAACGGGGCATAGTGAAGCGGTCATCCAAATCAAGATTTGTATACCACTCCCAGGACAAGTTTCATCATTATGATATCATACATTTCTTCTAGCTAGGTCCATATATTATACATCGTATCGAGAATTTACTCTTGTTCAGGATTGTAATGTGATAAAGACTTCCTAACTATATTCTCAACCATTTAAAGCGAAATCCTGTCTAGATAGGTTTCCTCATGATGAAACATCACATCTCCCATTGTGTATTTAACCGCTCCAGGTGAGATGTCTATGCCGCCACGTCCAACGCAGCGTAGCGTAGCGGTCATCCTGACTTAGTTATTTGTACTGCTCCCCGTAAATGTTACATCATGATAAAATCTTAAACATCTTCTAGGTCCACGTTTGATAAAGACGTAAAAATGTACTGTTAAATTCATCATGTTATATTTCCAACTTGATAGATTTCTTTATAATGAAATCCCACGCCTCTCAAGGATACTTCAAGTCCTCCTGAAAAGATTTCTATGGCATCAAGTCCAACACAGCACTTTGTTGCGGTCATCTTAACTAGAATTTGTATACCACTCCCAGGCAAACTTTCATCATAATGATAACCTTCATTTCATTTAGGTCCATATTATTTACATCGTAGCAAACCTTTACTCTCGTTCAAGGTTGTAATGTGATAAAGACTTCCTAACTATATTCTCAACCATTTAAAGCGAAATCCTGTCTATATAGGTTTCCTCATGATGAAACATCACATCTGCCATTGTGTATTCAACCGCTCCTGGTGAGATTTCTATGCCGCCCCGTCCAACGCAGTGTAGTGTAACGCTCATCCTGAGAGTAATTTGTACAGCTCCCAGGAAATGTTGAACATCATGATGAAATCTTAAACATCTTCTAGGTCAACGTTTGATAAAGACGTAAAAATGTTCTGTTAAATTCATCATGTTATATTTCCAACTTGATAGATTTCTTTATAATGAAATCCCAAGCCTCTCAAGGATTCTTCAAGTCCTCCTGAAAAGATTGCTATGGCACTAAGTCCAACGCAGCACTTTGTTGCGGTCATCTTAACTATAATTTGTATACCACTCCCAGGCAAACTATCTTCATAATAATATCCTTCATTTCTTTTAGGTCCATATTCTTTTCATCGTAGCAAACCTTTATTCATCAAGTGATCCTAGAGAGATGGCTATGCCACCAAGTTCAACGCAGCACCTTGTAGTGGTCATCTAAATCAGAATTTTTATACCACTCCCAGGCCAACTTTCTTCATAATGATATCCTTCATTTCTTCTAGGTCCGTATATTTTACATCGTAGCAAAACTTTACTCTTGTTTATGGCTATAATGTGATAAATATTTCCTTAATATATTCCCAAACTCTAAAAGCGAACTCCTGTCTAGATAGGTTTCCACATGATGAAACACAACATCTCTCATTGTGTACTCAACCGCTCATGGAGAGATGTCTACGCCGCCCCGTCCAACGCGGCGTAGTGTATTGCTTATCCTGACTTAGTATTTTATACCGCTCCCAGGAAATTTTACATCATGATAAAACCTTACAATTCTTCTAAGTCCTCATTTGAAGAAGACGTAAAAATGTACTGTCAAATTCATCATGTTACACTTCCAACTTGATAGGTTTCTTTATAATGAAATCCCACAGCTCTCACGGTATCTTCAAGTGATCCTAGAGAAAAGGCTATGCTACCAAGTCCAACGCAGCTCTTTGTAGCGGACATATAAACCAGAATTTGTATACCACCCCCAGGCCATCTTTCTTCATAATGATATCCTTTATGTCATTTTGGTCCCTATTATTTACATCGTATCAAAACTTTACTCTTGTTTATTGTTATAATGTGATAAAGACTTCCTTACTTTATTCCTAAACTCTGAAAGCGAACACCTGTCTAGATAGGTTTCCTCATGATGAAACACCACATATCTCATTGTGTACTCAACCGCTCCTGGACAGATGTCTATGCTGCCCCTTCCAATGCGGCGTAGTGTAACGCTCATCCTGACAGTAATTTGTACAGTCCCAGGAAATGTTTCATCATGATGAAACCTTATACATCTTCTAGGTCCACATTTGATGGAGACTTTAAAAAAATCTGTCAAACTCAACATAGTGTACTTCCTACTTGATAGGTTTCTTTAAAATGAAATCCCACGCCTCTTAAGGATTCTTCAAGTCCTCGTGAAAAGATGGCTATGCCAGTCCGTCCAACGGGGCACAGTGAAGCGGGCATCCGAATCAAGATTTTTATATCACACAGAGGACAACTTTCATCATAATGATATCCTACATTTCTTCTAGGTCCATATATTGTACATCGTATCAAAAATTTACTCTTGTTCAGAGTTATAATTTGATAAAGACTTCCTAACTATATTCTCAACCATTTAAAGCGAAATCCTGTCTAGATAGGTTTTCACATGATGAAACACCACATCTCTCATTGTGTATTCAACCGCTCCTAGAGAGATGTCTATGCCACCCCGTCCAATGCGGCGTAGTGTAACGCTCATCCTGACAGTAATTTGTACAGGCCCAGGAAATGTTACATCATGATGAAACCTTATACATCTTCTAGGTCCTCATTTAATCGAGAATTAAAATTTCTTTCAAACTCAACATAGTGTACTTCCTTCTTGATAGGTTTCTTTTTAATGAAATCCCACGCCTCTTAAGAATTTTTGAAATAATCCTGAAGAGATGGCTATGCCACCCCGTCCAACGGGGAACTGTAAAGCATTCATCCAAATCAAGATTTGTTTACCACTCCCAGGACATCGTTCATCATAATGATTTCTTACACTTACACTTCTTCTAGGTCCTCATTTGATGGAGACTTTTAAAAATTTTCTCAAACTCAACATATTGTACTTCCTCCTTTATAGGTTTCTTTATAATGAAATCCCACGCCTCTCAAGGATTCTTCAAGTCCTCCTGAAAAGATGGCTATGCCACCATGTCCAACGGGGCATAGTGAAGCGGTCATCCAAATCAAGATTTGTATACCACTCCCAGGACAAGTTTCATCATTATGATATCATACATTTCTTCTAGCTAGGTCCATATATTATACATCGTATCGAGAATTTAATCTTGTTCAGGATTGTAATGTGATAAAGACTTCCTAACTATATTCTCAACCATTTAAAGCGAAATCCTGTCTAGATAGGTTTCCACATGATGAAACATCACATCTCCCATTGTGTATTTAACCGCTCCAGGTGAGATGTCTATGCCGCCACGTCCAACGCAGCGTAGCGTAGCGGTCATCCTGACTTCGTTATTTTGTACTGCTCCCCGTAAATGTTACATCATGATAAAATCTTAAACATCTTCTAGGTCAACGTTTGATAAAGACGTAAAAATGTACTGTAAAATTCATCATGTTATATTTCCAAATTGATAGATTTCTTTATAATGAAATCCCACGCCTCTAAAGGATACTTCAAGTCCTCCTGAAAAGATTTCTATGGCACTAAGTCCAACGCAGCACTTTGTTGCGGTCATCTTAACTAGAATTTGTAAACCACTCCCAGGCAAACTATCTTCATAATAATATCCTTCATTTCTTTTAGGTCCATATTCTTTTCATCGTAGCAAACCTTTATTCATCAAGTGAACCTAGAGAGATGGCTATGCCACCAAGTCCAACGCAGCACTTTGTAGTAGTCATCTAAATCAGAATTTTTTATACCACTCCCAGGCCAACTTTCTTCATAATGATATCCTTCATTTCTTCTAGGTCCAAAGCCTCTCAAGGATTCTTCAAGTCCTCCTGAAAAGATTTCTATGGCACTAAGTCCAACGCAGCACTTTGTTGCGGTCATCTTAACTATAATTTGTATACCACTCCCAGGCAAACTATCTTCATAATAATATCCTTCATTTCTTTTAGGTCCATATTCTTTTCATCGTAGCAAACCTTTATTCATCAAGTGATCCTAGCGATATGGCTATGCCACTACGTTCAACGCAGCACTTTGTAGTGGTCATCTAAATCAGAATTTTTATACCACTCCCAGGCCAACTTTCTTCATAATGATATCCTTCAATTCTTCTAGGTCCATATATTTTACATCGTAGCAAAACTTTACTCTTGTTTATGGCTATAATGTGATAATTACTTCCTTAATATATTCCCAAACTCTGAAAGCGAACTCCTGTCTAGATAGGTTTCTACATGATGAAACACCACATCTCTCATTGTGTACTCAACCGCTCCTGGAGAGATGTCTATGCTGCCCCTTCCAATGCGGCGTAGTGTAACGCTCATCCTGACAGTAATTTGTACAGTCCCAGGAAATGTTACATCATGATGAAACCTTATACATCTTGTAAGTCCACATTTGATGGAGACTTTAAAAACATTTTTTTAAACTCACCATAGTGTACTTCCTACTTGATAGGTTTCTTTAAAATGAAATCCCACGCCTCTTAAGGATTCTTCAGGTCCTCGTGAAAAGATGGCTATGCCAGTCTGTCCAACGGGGCACAGTGAAGCGGGTAACCAAATCAAGATTTTTATATCACACAGAGGACAACTTTCATCATAATGATATCCTACAATTCTTCTAGGTCCATATATTGTACGTCGTATCAAAAATTTACTCTTGTTTAGAGTTATAATTTTATAAAGACTTCCTAACTATATTCTCAACCATTTAAAGCGAAATCCTGTCTGGATAGGTTTCCACATGATGAAACACCACATTTCTCATTGTGTATACAACCGCTCCTGGAGAGATGTCTATGCCGCCCCGTCCAACGCGGCGTAGTGTAACGCTCATCCTGACAGTAATTTGTACAGTCCCAGGAAATGTTACATCATGATGAAACCTTATACATCTTCTAGGTCCTCATTTAATGGAGAATTAAAATTTCTTTCAAACTCAACATAGTGTACTTCCTTCTTGATAGGTTTCTTTTTAATGAAATCCCACGCCTCTCAAGGATTTTTGAAATCATCCTGAAGAGATGGCTATGCCACCCCGTCCAACGGGGAACAGTGAAGCATTAATCCAAATCAAGATTTGTTTACCACTCCCAGGACATCGTTCATCATAATGACATCTTACACTTACATTTCTTCTAGGTCCTCATTTGATGGAGACTTTTAAAAATTTTCTCAAACTCAACATAGTGTACTTCCTCCTTTATAGGTTTCTTTATAATGAAATCCCACGCCTCTCAAGGATTCTTCAAGTCCTCCTGAAAAGATGGCTATGCCACCACGTCCAACGGGGCATAGTGAAGCGGTCATCCAAATCAAGATTTGTATACCACTCCCAGGACAAGTTTCATCATTATGATATCATACATTTCTTCTAGCTAGGTCCATATATTATACATCGTATCGAGAATTTACTCTTGTTCAGGATTGTAATGTGATAAAGTCTTCCTAACTATATTCTCAACCATTTAAAGCGAAATCCTGTCTAGATAGGTTTCCTCATGATGAAACATCACATCTCCCATTGTGTATTTAACCGCTCCAGGTGAGATGTCTATGCCGCCACGTCCAACGCAGCGTAGCGTAGCGGTCATCCTGACTTAGTTATTTGTACTGCTCCCCGTAAATGTTACATCATGATAAAATCTTAAACATCTTCTAGGTCCACGTTTGATAAAGACGTAAAAATGTACTGTTAAATTCATCATGTTATATTTCCAACTTGATAGATTTCTTTATAATGAAATCCCACGCCTCTCAAGGATACTTCAAGTCCTCCTGAAAAGATTTCTATGGCATCAAGTCCAACGCAGCATAGTTAGGAAGTCTTTATCACATTACAATCCTTAAACAAGATTAAATTCTCGATACGATGTATAATATATGGACCTAGCTAGAAGAAATGTATGATATCATAATGATGAAACTTGTCCTGGGAGTGGTATACAAATCTTGATTTGGATGACCGCTTCACTATGCCCCGTTGGACGGTGGTGGCATAGCCATCTTTTCAGGAGGACTTGAACAAACAATCCTTGAGAGGCGTGGATTTCATTATAAAGAAACCTATAAAGGAGGAAGTACAATATGTTGAGTTTGAGAGAATTTTTAAAAGGTTCTCCATTAAATGAGGACCTAGAAGAAGTGTAAGTGTAAGAAGTCATTATGATGAACGATTTCCTGGGGAGTGGTAAACAAATCTTGATTTGGAATTAATGCTTCACTGTTCACGTTTGGACGGGGTAGCATAGCCATCTCTTCAGGATGATTTCAAAAATCCTTGAGAGGCGTGGGATTTTCATTAAAAAGAAACCTATCAAGACGGAAGTACACTATCTTGAGTTTGAAAGAAATTTTAATTCTCCATTAAATGAGGACCTAGAAGATGTATAAGGTTTCATCATGAGTGTAACATTTCCTGGGACTGTACAAATTACTGTCAGGATGAGCGTTACACTACGCCGCATTGGACGGGGCGGCATAGACATCTCTCAGGAGCGGTTGAATACACAATGAGAGATGTGGTGTTTCATCATGTGGAAACCTATCCAGACAGGATTTCGCTTTAAATGGTTGAGAATATAGGTTAGGAAGTCTTTATCAAATATAACTCTGAACAAGAGTAAATTTTTTATACGATGTACAATATATGGGACCTAGAAGAAATGTAGGATATCAATATGATGAAAGTTGTCCTCTGTGTGATATAAAAATCTTGATTTGGATGCCCGCTTCACTGTGCCCCGTTGGACGGACTGGCATAGCCATCTTTTCACGAGGACTTGAAGAAATCCTTAAGAGGCGTGGGATTTTCATTTTAAAGAAACCTATCAAGTAGGAAGTACACTATGTTGAGTTTGACAGATTTTTTTTAAAGTCTCCATCAAATGTGGACCTAGAAGATGTATAAGGTTTCATCATGATGTAACATTTCCTGGGACTGTACAAATTACTGTCAGGATGAGCGTTACACTACGCCGCATTGGACGGGGCAGCATAGACATCTGTCCAGGAGCGGTTGAGTACACAATGAGATATGTGGTGTTTCATCATGAGGAAACCTATCTAGACAGGTGTTCGCTTTCAGAGTTTAGGATTAAAGTAAGAAAGTCTTTATCACATTATAACAATAAACAAGAGTAAAGTTTTGATACGATGTAAATAATAGGGACCAAAATGACATAAAGGATATCATTAATGAAGAAAGATGGCCTGGGGGTGGTATACAAATTTCTGGTTTATATGTCCGCTACAAAGTGCTGCGTTGGACGTGGTAACATAGCCTTTTCTCTAGGATCACTTGAAGATACCGTGAGAGCTGTGGGATTTCATTATAAAGAAACCTATCAAGTTGGAAGTGTAACATGATGAATTTGACAGTACATTTTTACGTCTTCTTCAAATGAGGACTTAGAAGAATTGTAAGGTTTTATCATGATGGAAAATTTTCCTGGGAGCGGTATAAAATACTAAGTCAGGATTAAGCAATACACTACGCCGCGTTGGACGGGGCGGCCGTAGACATCTCTCCAGGAGCGGTTGAGTACACAATGAGAGATGTAGGTGTTTCATCATGTGGAAACCTATCTAGACAGGAGTTCGCTTTCAGAGTTTGGGAATATATTAAGAAAGTATTTATCACATTATAGCCATAAACAAGAGTAAAGTTTTGCTACGATGTAAAATACATGGACCTAGAAGAAATGAAGGATATCATTATAAAGAAAGTTTGCCTGGGAGTGGTATAAAAATTCTGATTTAGATGACCAATACAAGGTGATGCGTTGATTCTTGGTGGCATAGCCATCTCTCTAGGATCACTTGATGAATAAAGGTTTGCTACGATGAAAAGAATATAGACCTAAAAGAAATGAAGGATATTATTATGAAGATAGTTTTGCCTGGGAAGTGGTATACAAATTATAGTTAAGATGACCGCAACAAAGTGCTGCGTTGGACTTAGTGCCACAGAAATCTTTTCAGGAGGACTTGAAGAATCCTTGAGAGGCTTGGGATTTCATTATAAAGAAATCTATCAAGTTGGAAGTATAACATGATGAATTTAACAGTACATTTTTACGTCTTTATCAAACGCGGACCTACAAGATGTTTAAGATTTCATCATGGATGTTCAACATTTCCTGGGACTGTACAAATTACTGTCAGGAATGAGCGTTACACTACACTGCGTTGGACGGGGCGGCAAAAGAAATATCACAGGAGCGGTTAAATACACAATGGCAGATGTGATGTTTTCATCATGAGGAAACCTATATAGACAGGATTTCGCTTTAAATGGTTGAGAATATATCATTGTGTACTCAACCGCTCCTGGACAGATGTCTATGCTGCCCCGTCCAACGCGGCGTAGTGTAACGCTCATCCTGACAGTAATTTGTACCGTCCCAGGAAATGTTACATCATGATGAAACCTTATACATCTTCTAGGTCCACATTTGATGGAGACTTTAAAAAAATCTGTCAAACTCAACATAGTGTACTTCCTACTTGATAGGTTTCTTTAAAATGAAATCCCACGCCTCTTAAGGATTCTTCAAGTCCTCGTGAAAAGATGGCTATGCCAGTCCGTCCAACGGGGCACAGTGAAGCGGGCATCCAAATCAAGATTTTTATATCACACAGAGGACAACTTTCATCATAATGATATCCTACATTTCTTCTAGGTCCATATATTGTACATCGTATAAAAAATTTACTCTTGTTCAGAGTTATAATTTGATAAAGACTTCCTAACTATATTCTCAACCATTTAAAGCGAAATCCTGTCTGGATAGGTTTCCACATGATGAAACACCACATCTCTCATTGTGTATTCAACCGCTCCTGGAGAGATGTCTATGCCGCCCCGTCCAATGCGGCGTAGTGTAACGCTCATCCTGACAGTAATTTGTACAGTCCCAGGAAATGTTACATCATGATGAAACCTTATACATCTTCTAGGTCCTCATTTAATGGAGAATTAAAATTTCTTTCAAACTCAAGATAGTGTACTTCCGTCTTGATAGGTTTCTTTTTAATGAAATCCCACGCCTCTCAAGGATTTTTGAAATCATCCTGAAGAGATGGCTATGCTACCCCGTCCAACGTGAACAGTGAAGCATTAATCCAAATCAAGATTTGTTTACCACTCCCAGGACATCGTTCATCATAATGACTTCTTACACTTACACTTCTTCTAGGTCCTCATTTAATGGAGACTTTTAAAAATTCTCTCAAACTCAACATATTGTACTTCCTCCTTTATAGGTTTCTTTATAATGAAATCCCACGCCTCTCAAGGATTGTTCAAGTCCTCCTGAAAAGATGGCTATGCCACCACGTCCAACGGGGCATAGTGAAGCGGTCATCCAAATCAAGATTTGTATACCACTCCCAGGACAAGTTTCATCATTATGATATCATACATTTCTTCTAGCTAGGTCCATATATTATACATCGTATCGAGAATTTACGCTTGTTCAGGATTGTAATGTGATAAAGACTTCCTAACTATATTCTCAACCATTTAAAGCGAAATCCTGTCTAGATAGGTTTCCTCATGATGAAACATCACATCTCCCATTGTGTATTTAACCGCTCCAGGTGGGATGTCTATGCCGCCACGTCCAACGCAGCGTAGTGTATCGGTCATCCTGACTTAGTTATTTGTACTACATCATGTTAGTAACATTTGGTCCCCGTAAATGTTACATCATGATGAAATCTTACAATTCTTCTAGGTTCTCATTTGGAGATGACGTAAAAATGTACTGTCAAATTCATCATGTTACACTTCCAACTTGATAGGTTTCTTTATAATGAAATCCCACAGCTCCCACGGTAACTTCAAGTGATCGTAGAGAAAAGGCTATGCCACCAAGTCCAACGCAGCACTTCGTTGCGGTCATCTTAACTAGGATTTGTATACCGCTCCCAGGAAAACTTTCATCATAATGATAACCTTCATTTCATTTAGGTCTATATTATTTACATCGTAGCAAACCTTTACTCTCGTTCAGGGTTGTAATGTGATAAAGACTTCCTAACTATATTCTCAACCATTTAAAGCGAAATCCTGTCTATATAGGTTTCCTCATGATGAAACATCACATCTCCCATTGTGTATTCAACCGTTCCTGGTGAGATTTCTATGCCGCCCCGTCCAACGCAGTGTAGTGGAACGCTCATCCTGACAGTAATTTGTACAGTCCCAGGAAATTTTGAACATCATGATGAAACCTTAAACATCTTCTAGGACCACGTTTGATAAAGACGTAAAAATGTACTGTTAAATTCATCATGTTATATTTCCAACTTGATAGATTTCTTTATAATGAAATCCCACGCCTCTCAAGGATACTTCAAGTCCTCCTGAAAAGATTTCTATGGCACCAAGTCCAACGCAGCACTTTGTTGCGGTCATCTTAACTAAAATTTGTATACCACTCCCAGGCAAACTATCTTCATAATAATATCCTTCATTTCTTTTAGGTCCATATTCTTTTTATCGTAGCAAACCTTCATTCATCAAGTGATCCTAGAGAGATGGCTATGCCACTAAGTCCAACGGGGCATAGTGAAGCGGTCATCCAAATCAAGATTTGTATACCACTCCCAGGACAAGTTTCATCATTATGATATCATACATTTCTTCTAGCTAGGTCCATATATTATACATCGTATCGAGAATTTACTCTTGCTCAGGATTGTAATGTGATAAAGACTTCCTAACTATATTCTCAATCATTTAAAGCGAAATCCTGTTTAGATAGGTTTCCTCATGATGAAACATCACATCTCCCATTGTGTATCTAACCGCTCCAGGTGAGATGTCTATGCCGCCATGTCCAACGCAGCGTAGCGTAGCGGTCATCCTGACTTAGTTATTTGTACTGCTCCCTGTAAATGTTACATCATGATGAAATCTTAAACATCTTCTAGGTCCACGTTTAATAAAGACGTAAACATGTACTGTTAAATTCATCATGTTATATTTCCAACTTGATAGATTTCTTTCTAATGAAATCCCACGCCTCTCAAGGATACTTCAAGTCCTCCTGAAAATACCACTCCCAGGCAAACTTTCATTATAATGATAAACTTCATTTCATTTAGGTCCATATTATTTACATCGTAGCAAACCTTTACTCTCGTTCAGGGTTGTAATGTGATAAAGACTTCCTAACTATATTCTCAACCATTTATAGCGAAATCCTGTCTATATAGGTTTCCTCATGATGAAACATCACATCTGCCATTGTGTATTCAACCGCTCCTGGTGAGATTTCTATGCTGCCCCGTCCAACGCAGTGTAGTGTAACGCTCATCCTGACAGTAATTTGTACGGTCCCAGGAAATGTTGAACATCATGATGAAATCTTAAACATCTTGTAGGTTCACGTTTGATAAAGACGTAAAAATGTACTGTTAAATTCATCATGTTATACTTCCAACTTGATAGATTTCTTTATAATGAAATCCCAAGCCTCTCAAGGATTCATCAAGTCCTCCTGAAAAGATTTCTATGGCACGAAGTCCAACGCAGCACTTTGTTGCGGTCATCTTAACTATAATTTGTATACCACTCCCAGGCAAACTATCTTCATAATAACATCCTTCATTTCTTTTAGGTCCATATTCTTTTCATCGTAGCAAACCTTCATTCATCACGTGATCCTAGAGAGATGGCTATGCCACCAAGTCCAACGCAGCACTTTGTAGTGGTCATCTAAATCAGAATTTTTATACCACTCCCAGGCCAACTTTCTTCATAATGATATCCTTCATTTCTTCTAGGTCCATATATTTTACATCGTAGCAAAACTTTACTCTTGTTTATGGCTATAATGTGATAAATACTTCCTTAATATATTCCAAAACTCTGAAAGCGAACTCCTGTCTAGATAGGTTTCCTCATGATGAAACACCACATCTCTCATTGTGTACTCAACCGCTTCTGGAGAGATGTCTATGCCGCCCCGTCCAACGCGACGTAGTGTATCGCTTATCGTGACTTAGTAATTTGTACCGCTCCCAGGAAATGTTACATCATGATGAAACCTTATACTTCTTCTAAGTCCTCATTTGATGGAGACTTATAATAGTTCCGTCTTACTCAACATAGTGTACTTCCTTCTTGATAGGTTTCTTTTTAATGAAATCACACGCCTCTCAAGGATTTTGAAATCATCCTGGAGATATCTATGCCACCCCGTCCAACGGGGAACTGTGAAGCATTAATCCAAATCAAGATTTGTTTACCACTCCCAGGACATCGTTCATCATAATGACTTCTTACACTTACACTTCTTCTAGGTCCTCATTAAATGGAGACTTTTAAAAATTCTCTCAAACTCAACATAGTGTACTTCCTCCTTTATAGGTTTCTTTATAATGAAATCCCACGCCTCTCAAGGATTCTTCAAGTCCTCCTGAAAAGATGGCTATGCCACCACGTCCAATGGGGCATAGTGAAGCGGTCATCCAAATCAAGATTTGTATACCACTCCCAGGACAACTTTCATCATAATAACATCCTACATTTCTTCTAGCTAGGTTCATATAATGTTACATCGTATCGAGAATTTACTCTTGTTCAGTGTTATAATGCTATACATTCTACCTAACTATATTCTCAACCATTTAGAGCGAACTCCTGTCTAGATAGGTTTCCTCATGATGAAACACCACATATCTCAGTGTGTACTCAACCGCTCCTGGACAGATGTCTATGCTGCCCCTTCCAACGCGGCGTAGTGTAACTCTCATCCTGACAGTAATTTGTACAGTCCCAGGAAATGTTACATCATGATGAAACCTTATACATCTTCTAGGTCCACATTTGATGGAGACTTTAAAAAAATCTGTCAAACTCAACATAGTGTACTTCCTACTTGATAGGTTTCTTTAAAATGAAATCCCACGCCTCTTAAGGATTCTTCAAGTCCTCGTGAAAAGATGGCTATGCCAGTCCGTCCAACGGGGCACAGTAAAGCGGGCATCCAAATCAAGATTTTTATATCACACAAAGGACAACTTTCATCATAATGATATCCTACATTTCTTCTAGGTCCTTATATTGTACATCGTATCAAAAATTTACTCTTGTTCAGAGTTATAATTTGATAAAGACTTCCTAACTATATTCTCAACCATTTAAAGCGAAATCCTGTCTGAATAGGTTTCCTCATGATGAAACCCCACATCTCTCATTGTGTATTCAACCACTCCTGGAGAGATGTCTATGCCGCCCTGTCCAACGCGGCGTAGTTTAGCAGTCATCCTGTCTTAGTAATGTGTACCGCTCCCAGGTAATGTTACATTATGATCGTAACCTACAACTTTTCTTGGTTCTAAAGTGATAAGTGAGCTTAGTATACTCCTGACTTGATCAGTACCGGTATGATGGAACCCCAGATCTCTCCAGGATTCTTTATGTGCTTTTGGTAATATGTCTATGCCGACAATATCCAACACGACATACTGTAGCGGTAATCCTTCTATAGAAATTTCTACCTTTCCCATCTAATATAACACTGCGCTGAAACCCTCCATTTCTTGTAAGTTCTCATGTGGTGAAGATATCCAAATTGTGCTGTCAAACGTGGCAATGTGATATGGTTAATCTAAAATGAAAATTAGGTTTCACACACAATATTGTGGTGATTTAGAAATTATATTTTCTGGAAATGTGTTCCGATTATGATGAAACTACTCGTCTTCTACCTCCACATACGATGGAGATGTCAAAAAAAGTTCAAAAAGTTCTGTCCAAATCAGCTTAGTGTACTTCCGACTGGATAGTTATGCCTTTTATAAATCCTCATATCTCTCACAGATTCTTAAAGCGCTCCTTGAGATTTGTATATGCCGCTCCGTCCAACGCGTCATAGTGTAGCCGTCATCCGGTTTTAGAAATGTGTACCGTAGGCATTATATATTAAATTATTGTGGAACCCTGCATGTTTTCTTCGTTTACATGTGATAAATATATCGAAGCTGTTTGGTCAATTTAAGCATGATGTAACGTGATCCTTCCTTTTTAGTAGCATCGTGTCTTGGAAATGAGTACCGCACTTTATGCCAAAACTCTGCATTTATTTTAAGTTAAAATATAATAGAGAAGGCAAAATTTCTCTGTTACACGTCGCATGGTTTAGTGGTCAATTCCTAATGAAAATTAGATTTCACTAACAGGGTTAGATCAATCTTGATTAAATATTGTTCCTCTTAAGAAATAAATAAGTGCTCCAGGTGATATATCGTTGTTCTTATTAACTCAATACTGTGTTGCAGTCATCCTGTCTTAGAAATATATTACAAATTCCAGTATATTTTACATAGTGAAATATCCCCACATTTCTCGTAAGTTCAAATTATATGGAGATGTCCAAACTGCTTCGTCTAACTCGCACGGAGTAAGCACGGTCTACATCTTACAGGATAGGTTTTGGAACTATACTGCGTTCAATTTGTATTGGAAATTAGGCACATTTCCCAGGATTATATATAATGATGTGCCTGCATGTCGCGTATGGACTTATTAGTTGCTACGGGGAATATATCTATATCAAATTATTAGTGCAAATACAGCATGGTGCAGTGGTCAATCCGTATTGGAAATTAGGCACTGCCCACAGGATTAGTTAAAGCGATGGTCGTCCAACTGCTATGTCACATGAAGTATATTATAGCGGTCATTATATAGTTATTACAATTGCCAGGATAGTTTACATTAATTTGAAACCCTTTATTTCATCTAGGTTCATAGGTAATGGATATGTCTAAATTGCTCCTTCAAACTTGTCACTACGTAGCAGTTAATGAGTAATAGAAATTAGGTTTTCCAAACAGGATTGAATGGATCATGATAAAATCTATCATAGATTTGTCAAGCACTCCAGGAAAGATGACTAAGCCCCTTCAACCAACTCGTTGGTGTGGCGGTCTTATTTTCTAGTTCCAACCAACTCAAGATGGTTTAGTGGTCGTATTGTCTTGTTCGGTATAGTGGTCGTATTGTCTTGTTCGGTTTATTGGTCGTATTGTCCTGTTCGGTTTAGTGGTCGTATTGTGTTGTTTCCAAGCAACTCAAGATGGTGCAGTGTCTTATTGTTTTGTTGTTGTTTGTTTGTTTGTTTGTTGTCTTGTTGTTTTGTTGTTGTGTCTTGTTGTTTTGTATTTAAAATGGTGTAGAAGGCCTATTGTGTTGAAAATATCGTGATGAATCCCCACAATTCCCCTAGGTTCACGTGTAATGGAAATGCCTAAACTTCTCCGTGAAATGCAGCAAGTTGGACCCGTTAAAGGATAGGTTTTCTTATGATGAAACCCCACATCTCTGAATGATTTAACTTGCGCTCCAGGTGAAATGTCTATGGCACTCTGCCCAACACGGCATCTTGTAATGGTCAATCTGTTTTGGAAATTAGGCATCACTCACAGGATCGTTATCATGGTGAATACCGCCCATCTCTCCAGTACATATCAGGTTCTCCAGGAGAGTTGTATTTGCCACTTCGTCCAACGCTGCATGGTGTTACGCTCCCAGAAGAGGTTACATCATAATGAAACCCTATATTTATTAGATTCAAAAGTATTAGAAATGTCCAATCTGTCTCGTCAAATGCACATTTATAAATCGGTCATTTGTATTAGAAATATACCATCGCTCAGAGGATATGTTACATTGTGGTGAAATTATGATGAAACCCACCATTTCTCCTTGAATTTTTATTAACAAATATGTTTCATCCAATGAGACATGGTGTATTGGTCATCCTGCCTTTGAAACTTAGTACAGTTCTGAGGTTAGGTTACATCTTGAAACTATTTTGTCAAACGCGGCATGGTGAAGCAGTAACCCCGTCTTGGAAAATTAGGACTGCAGCAACCCAGGTTAGGTAAACTCATATTAATATGTCTCCTAGAATCACAGTGATGGAGATGTCAAAAATCCCCATAAAACGTGGTAAGGTGTAACTATCAGTTTATATTGGAAAAAGCAATAATTATACGTAGTATTGACAACATCATGATAAAACCCCCACAACATTGACCATGCCCTCCAGCAGATATATCTATTACGCTTCGTTTTATGTAACATGGTGTAGTGATGATCCTGTGTTTGAAAATCATTACCGTTCGAGGTTAGGTTATATAATGATAAATCTCCAAATTTCTCCCAGAATCACAAGTGACGAGATTTAATACTTGTCTATCCAAAAAGGTAAGGTGTAGGTGGCAATCTACTGGAAATTAAGCAATGCTAATAGGATTTAATTCTGTTTATTAATAATTTCTGTTTATAATTTATTTCTGTATAGCACTAATATGATATTAATGCTATATTATTTATTAATAGGATTCGTAGGCCCGCTCAATTCATAGTGTACCGATTACCCTGTTTAGGAAAATTGGCACCGTTCTCAGTATAAGTGTGACCGGTAATTATCTTGGTAATCATTGTAGTACACAGGAGTGATTTTGCACCAATATTTATCTATTGAAGAGTGTGGAATAGTTAGGCTTTCCGAGATTAGACGCGTTTTGATTATATAGTATAATTTAAACTATATAATCTAAGTCCAATTATTCAAATATTGATGGGGATAATCTAAGTCCAATTATTCAAATATTGATGGGGAGATTTGGAATACCTTCCAGTGACTATCACTTATCGCAGGAGTGTTTAGTATGTAATTAGAAAGGGTTTGCCTATGATATCCCTAGTTCATTGCGTGCAAGGTAACGTCTAGTATAATACAAATTCGCTTTATTTGCCATAAATCAAAAATATTATTTTTCACAAGTCTTTAATAGACAAACTTAAAAAACATACTACTTTAAGAAGGCCCTGCCCCACTGATCAACACAATACAACAAGATATTAGTGATTTCATGAGTCGAAATGGCTGCCTCCACCGCCACTGTTTTGAGTTGCAGTAAATTTCAAATTCCGAGATTGGCCAAACACAAGTTTTGATAAAATAAGAGAGTAAGCTTTGACTACCTGAATCTAGTGCCGCTATCGCATCCCAGTTCTCCTCCATATAACGTCTGGTAGTGTGATGGAGGAGAGACAAACAGATTTAACAAATAACCGAGACATGTTTTCTCCTAACATTATGTTGCATCGGATCGTCTGGTGTTGTTGCTGAAGGTTCTTGACTAAATTTTCTTTATCAGTAAAAAGGGTAACTAAAGTGGGTAGACTGAAATTGTATATATTTCAACCAGAAGTGCAAGTACTCGTATACGTACAAAACCTGAATAACCTATTAGCCTATGACTTTCGTTAACCTCAGGTTATCTTTATCATAAACACTGGAAATATATCTGTGGAAATATATATAACACTGGAAAGAACTTGGTACATGGTATTATAATATTGATATGTTCACTACACGATAACGGGCTTAAAATATATTATTTATGTACACAAGCCTAAAATCTGGATGGAATTCAATTAATTGGGGACGTTCTATTAAATATTAAAGAATTTCACCGGAAACCTTTATTTAGTGCATCGCACTTTTAAAATACATTTTATTCTCCGATTTGAGGACATTAATGTATAATATCCTTTGATTTTAAAATTAACTGTCTGACAATTTATCAGGTGGCTTTGATTATCTTCGAGTGACCATCACTTATGACGGGTGTTTTAAGTTTGTCACTGAAGAAGTATATGCGTATGATGTCCTAGTGGCTCAGTTCTATTTATTCTATTGTACATATAAAAAATGTCCCAGTCAAAGATTCCAGAGGCTCACAATAACGCTTTTTAACTTTTAAGTCTAATAATTCAAAACGATCGTGGGTTACTCTCAGAATAGTATTATTCGCTTAGGGCTGCAACAGTCTGAAATATTATTAAATGCAAAAATACCATTATTACTCAAGCATAAAAAGAATAATATCGCTTATTATACAACCTTGTCAAATTGCTTTGTTAGTACACTTCGCCAATACGTGAGGAGTCCGGTAGTCCAAAGTTCTATTCCTTTATCGACATTATTCTTAGTTGCAATAACTTCCAAATTCCGATTACGGCTACATAAATGAGATAAAAATGTTGTGTAAGCTTTGACTTACCGGATCCAGTGCCGCTATAAGTTCCCAGTTCATCTCCGTAGAGCGTCAGGTAGTGTGATAGAAGAGGGACCAGCAGAATCTTCTCAAAGTAGGCTGCTTCAGGTGCGCCACATCTGCCCCGATGTTAGTCGTGATGTGAATTCGGCTCATGCCCGTACAAAAATCCAACGTAACCTAAACGAATAGTACGGGAAGATTACATACTCATAGACACAGAGTATTGATATAACAATAAATGCAATGCTATACTGTTTCCCGAAATGTTGAAAATACGTGAAAAGAAGGAAATAATCGTCGTAATGTATCAATTATTTCATAACAAAATAATGTACCAATTATGATTTTCTGTCCTTACGTCACCCCGCCATGTACACTGTTACAGCAATAATGTGTAACGGCCCATAGCAAAGTTATAGGAACACATGTAAGTCACTAAATAAAATATGTGGGGTCAAAGTAAGTAAACGGATGAAACATTTTATATCATTTACAGTATATAAGTAAATTTTATAAGTAAATGTTGAACGTTTTGTTTTATATAATATTAATATCATTATTAATGTAAAGCTTCAACTTTTTACTTTCCATGCAGGAATGGCTTGGTGACTCAGTCATATATTGAAATGACCTAGTTGAAAAAATAAATTTTCTATTCAAGAGAACTACCTTTATTTATTCAAACCAGTTTTTATTCAATTAGTACTTTAACAATAAAATGTTAATCTTCCTTACCTTACAATGAATGCCACAAGTCCTCCAGCAATGAGTGATGTGCGTGCTGGTCTGTCCAACACCACATATTTCCAGATTTAGAAAAGGTCAGTAATTTCTGTGAAGATGATCTTGTTTTAATAGTGGTATCTGGAGATCTATGTAGATCTGTATTATGCAACTTAAAACTCTTCAATTTTGGTTTACGTTTATTGCTGTAGGTTTATGTTGATTCTGTATAACTCTTTAACTATTTTAAAACAAGAAGAAAATGAAATTGATGTGTACACACGCTGACCAAAGCATATATTAAAATAATGAAAATCAATTCTAGTCTTTCATGTTTCTATGGATATATGCATAACAATTATAATACATTCCACTTACGCCGAATTTAATCTTTATTTTTAGTACGCTCAACTGGATTACTATCTTTATAAATTATGCTATGTTAAAACTATATTATTAATAGTAATTTCCCTGCCAATTTTCGTTGCATGGTGTAGCAGTCAACCTGCCTTAGGAATTCAGTACCGATCCCAGTAAAAGTGTGTCATTGTGGACAAACCTCACCTGACTTAAGGATTTTAAAAATAATGATTTCCGTGCCGCTCCGCCCAACGCACGGCCTTAGCCAACTTCAAGAATTTCCCGCTCTATCTACACTGACCTACTGCAAACAATCTAAAACATAAACGGGGGTAGTTTTCTCATTCTCACCCCATGATATATGTTATACAAATTAAGTGGTGGCCCAAAGAAATAAGCATAATTCTAACTAAAATACTGAACCAGCCCAACTCTGAGCTTGCTCATGATTCTTTATCCCGAAAATTCATAATACAACAAGAAATAATAATTTCAAGTTATAAAATCAACCAGAACTATAATATAGTACCACTAGGTAATAACAAAGGGGCAATAATATAATTTAGTTATGATTACAGTAATAAATTGATATAGGCAACTACTTATACTATGTACACGGAGACAATGAAACTACCTCACCATAGATAATTAAAGCAGAAAATGAGTCTGGGTGCCTCAGTAGTAAAGGGTTGAAACACCGTCATATGTAAAGAAGCAAGGTACCGGGCTCTCCCAAGTTAAATGTAAAGACCCATTAAGTGACACCTCATTTCAAAGGTTAGTAAAAGAAGAACAGCAGTCGAAATGAGAGCTTTCTATCTCATTCCAACACAAAATTTCAGCTCATCGAAATTAATCAAGTTAAAAGCGTGGCTGGATCCTCCTCAACCTTCAATGGACACAGATAATAAATGAAACTCAGCATACCCTTCTAGAAAACAAATTTCCCAAAATGGGCTTTTTGGGGGGCAGTTTAAAATAATTTAATGTAAAGTTATAGTAGCACTTATAATTATAATTACGTTAAGCAATAATACGATTAAAACTAACTAACCTGTGTTTGCTGGCAATGTACAAGTCTTGTTTTAGAAACTTTAATCGGCACGCAATATGGATTCACGTTAGATTTTTTAAATTTCCGCTAATATCTTGTCCCTAAGGTAATTATGCACCTGGGTTTCGTTTATTAGACGATCTTGTTAATATGACTCAACACAATGTAGTCAAATGGCGATAGATTTGGTGATCTTAGTGACCAATCGTTAGCGTATCCTGCGATTTGGAAAAATACTGTTTGAATACTCGCGGACATACAGACTATGTGTGGAGTTGCTCCATCCTGTTGGAACCAAACTTAATTACAATTGCTGGTTGCTACTAGGATAGCTGTATAAAGAAGATTTTGCAACAATTTCTGGTATATATCGGCATTAAGGATTTCATAAATAAAAAAGGGCCCAAAAAACTAATCCATCACAATGCCAAGCCAAACATTTAATTTTTAGGGCATGTTGATCTCTCATCCAATGAGAGTTAACATCAGCCCAATAACGAGCATTATATCTGTTAACCTTAAATTTATAATGATATTCGCTTAATCTGAGAAAGCGATATTGTTTAATTTAATTGTAAAATTACCAGTGTAATACATCATCATTTCACAAAATTGTATTTGAGGATCAAAATTGATCTCACTTAGCTCATGAACTACATGAATTTTGTACGCTTTAAAACACTGTCATGTAAAAGTTTACAAACTGGTGTGTGAGATTTACCTAATTTGAGGAAGATTTCGAGTTGACACATGAGGATCTTCTTCAACAGAGTTTGGTCATCCAGGTTTGGGGCGGTCTTTAACGCTGCCTGTTCCTGGAAACTTTGCATTTTTTTTAACTCCTGATTAGATGCAGTTGTGATAGGGATAATTTTCATTAAATACATTCCTTACGTAACAATAAGATCTCACCCGGTCTCCGTAGCCTCTCATCATGAGGGTAATAATATGCCCTTGTTCACTTAAACATTCCATTTCAACGTGAAGTATTACAAAACACGACTTAAATTAGTTATATCCAACCAGAAACCGAACATGATGCTGGACTTCCTCAAAACAGATAATATACGGTAGGTCTGATCTGCAGCAGTTAATAACTGTAAAACAGGTTTCAGTTTGTAAGGAAAGTCTATTGAAGTTCTTTACCTTCAAAATGTGGATGTTAATGTTTTGTATCACTTAATTTTTAATTACTTCAATCAGCTGCCATTGTGTACTTGAGGTAGAAAGCTCTAGTTTCTACTGTTCTTCTTTTATAAAGACCTTTAAAATAATGTGTAACTTAATGGGTCTTTACATTTAAACATTTGAGCCGCCCTCGAAATCCAATTTTAGGAACATGGCAAAGTTGTAACAGTGACTAAAAAGTTCAATTCTGTTTCCTAGAAAGGTGCCCCGAGGTTTCTTTATCCCTTACAACCTAATCAGAGTGTATCATGTAATCATACTTTTTACTCGCAAACACTATACAAATACAAATACACACACACACACACACACACACACACACACACACACACACACAGAGTAATATTCCGTTTTGTTTTCATATCAGTTGTTTATTAAACTTTTTTTTGTATTCACAATTACAATATGTATAATGTTGCATCGGCAATCCGCATGACACCTAAGGACGAAGGTGGAGAACATAAAACAGACAAGTACCTTGTTCTCCACTAATTTTGGGGTGAACTAAGGTGTTGCGAATGGCTTTGATCCAAAGATGCTTGAATGATGTATGAATACGTATCTAGATTTCTGTTCACTTGTACAGTATCATTGCGTATAATGACAATGAGAAATATCGAGTTTTAGTAGCTACACGATTGGATTCAACATTCGAATGTTGAGATCAATAGTGATACAAGTAGCAAAAATAGTTAGATTTAGATTAGGAACTCAAGTGTCGTAAGGCTTAATTAACTAAGATTATGTTAGATTTACATTATGAACACATTGAGAGGATGCGTGCGAACAGGAGGATATCCAGTTATTTGATTCAACCTCCAATTCTAATAGTAAGTTTAAGAATACATGATAATCATTCATGTATTATAAAAACTGTTACAAGTTCTCCTAAGAGTAGTGTGTGAGAGGCCTCCGATGTCCTTTTCAGCAATAACTATTCAGGTTCAGTGCTGCATTTACCGCCTTAGTTAATTTTAAACTTTAGGGACCTTATTACCTTCCAAGATTTAAACATATATTGATGACACTGTATGCAATTCAACTTCGTATAGCGGTCAACATATCTTAGGATATCATTACCACTTACTGTGCTCTTGTCATAACATAATCTCAAATTTTTTGAGAAATTGTGAGTACATTAAGCTTCCTACTACGCGGCATGGTATAGCTATAAACGTGTCCTAGGAATTTAGTAGAAGAAAAGGTCTTATCATAACGAAAACCCTCATCTTTCCAGGACTAAAATTATGTATTGATGTCCGATCCACTTCGTCTAACCGGCATGCTGTAGCTATAAATATATTTTTGAATATTTATATTATATTATAAAAATATTCAAAAATATTTTTTTTTTAATTTTGAAAATCTTCTAAATTCTATCTGTTTTAAGTCGTCCAAGTTTATCATAACTGGCGACTTTAACATTGATGTTTTAGACCACACCAACCCCCTGACCCAGCGGCTACGCGACATCCTAAATTCTTTCGGTAAACACGCCAACACGAGTGACCGCCACATCGAGTAAAGCCATCGACAACGTCATCACAAACATTCTAAACGCCTCAGTCACTGTTTTCAATGCGGCCATCTCTGACAACTTCGCTCAGGAGACCACTATCAGTAACTTTCAGCCAGAAATTGAACATCCAAAATCAAAAGAGACACTAGCTCGGAAAACATTGCCCTTTTGAATACGCTTTTAAAAAATGAGTCCTGGTCGTTTTTAGACAATCTTGAAAGCGTAGATTAAGCTTACACTGCGTTTCATAATCTTTTTGTTTATAACTTAAATGTAACTTGTCCTTTCAAAAATTTTAAAGAGCGTAAACAAGCAAAACAAAATTCTTATATTCTTAATATTATTATTATTATTATAAATATTTCCTTGTAATTCAGTAAAAGAAACAGTCTCATCTTAATGAAACCCCGCATCATTCGAGGACTAAACAGATATATTGATGTCGGTTCAGTTTCTCGCAACGTGGCATGGTGTAGCTATCGACCTGTCCTAGGATTTACCTATAGAATAATTCAGATAATATATGTGAACTTTTACGTACCATATCGAATGCTGCTATCAGATTCCAGTTACAAAGCCAGGAAATGTGAGGAAAGAGCAGTAGATGTAACAGGACACCGAGTCAGGCTGTATTCTCAGAGTAAACTGCTTCAGAGGCAAGACGTCATTCTGGTATTCCAGATGCGGAGACAAGTCAATCCAGACCCGCAGATAAACCCTGCAATGATCTCAATGAATTAATACGAGAACAGTTCATAGACTTGTAGACACAGACAACATATAATATTGTTTACTTCCTAAATGCAAAAGAATACAATGTTCTAGTATACAGATATGTAGTTAAATTTTAATATACAGCTATTACCTAATTTTTATTTTCAACAATCAGAATTCTCAAAAATTAAATCCTTAAAACGGTTTTAATTCGGTAATATATAAATGATTGCACAACTGTAACAAACGAATTCCAATAAATTGTTTATAATGTATTAGTTTTATCAATTGAGTACACAATATTTGAAAAATACCTTCTTGAATAATAACAGTTATTAAACAAATTTACTGTAAACTTCGTTGATTAAACCTTAAGACTAGACTGTTAGCTACTTTTAACTGAACAATTGGGGATTTGTTTAGTAATGCTACATAACAAATTTTTATAAATAATAAACAATTACCGCAATTGTTCCTATGTTTTATTAGTAGAAAAATATAAAAGTAGTAGACGCTTTAACGATGGTTTCCAATGCATTTAGACAGTTTTGTGTACTAAAATAATGTAAGATGTACGTGGAACTTTTTGGAAGGCAAGGAAACTATATCGTAAATTATTGCACCGTGCCAGGACGTTTACAGAGAGGAGCAGCCAGGTTTGAAGTAGAATTTGTTGAGAGTCCACGGTTTTTATTCAGTGCCTCCTTACTATATCGTAGTCCTCATAGAAGAGAGCGATACAAACCTATTTCCTAATGATCTTGAAAAGCAACAAGTAATGAGAAGTAAAATCGGCAGCATTGAGGTTAGAAACAACAATAGAAGACGACATGACACACTCCTCCGTAGACTAATGGGTTATAGTCCTGGCGTTTGGACTGAAAGATCACGGGTTCAAATGTCAGGGAGCGCCAATCGTGTGTAGTCATGTCAAATATAGCGTAGGCCTTCTTTGCTAATAACAATAAAACAGCGTACTATAACTAAAAGCTGCGTCTTAAAAGAGAAAGAAGGACGATAAAACCAGCTGTAGCCAAGATTATAAGAAAGGCTTGGCTCAACTATGGGCCCGCCAAGGCCAACAACATTAAAGTTGCATACAGTACACACAAGTAAAATGTAAATACAAACTAAAGTTTACCCGTGAACTGCTACATAGCACATTCATTACTTTAAATTTAGAATTGTATTATATCCTATATTTAGATATCTTTTCTAATCAACATCTCAGGAGTTAATAATAATATATGTTAATAAAACTGTCTTTTAAACTAACAAATCATTACCAAATACAAGTTAAAAGAGAAATTACTTCCCAAAATGTTCAAAATACATTACATTAAGTAAATACTTTCTATAATATAACAAGTCTATCTTACAAACTATTTAAAATTATAAAATTAATGTTAATCAAATTATGATTCTGTTATAAAATTAACTGCAACGGCCCATAGTAAATTTATAGGAGCCGATTTATGTGGCTAAATATAGAAAGAAAGAAAATTAGAGGATGGTAAAATTACATTAATTACATTATCCAAGTACATTTAAAAATTTGAATCTTTAAGGAAATAATATTATGAAAGTTATTTAATGAAGCCCTAAAGTTTGCATTATCCTTACAGGCTTGGAAACTGCCAAATCGTTCATTCATGTATAAACTGTGTAAAATTTACGAGAAAACTACCTTTTTTCTCATTCAACTAGAAATTAACATTCTAATTATAACATGTATATCTGTCTTACCTCAGAAGAAGGTTTTCGGGTCGGTACCTATTTGCGACAAAGTTTAATTTGAATTGCTTTTACTTAAAACAGAAATTTCTGAACATAAGTAACGAAAATAAAATAATCTTCCTTTATTCAACGTTTCCATGGATATATAACTAACAATTACATTACACTCCATCTTGCCCTCAGAGGCGGACTTCTCATTAGGCAGAAGATTAGGCTCGGGACTAGCTGTGCAGATTTTGAGGGGCAGGCAGCCAGTCAGCGGTATTTTTTTATACCGGTAAATTTTTGGATTTACTCCAGCCTACAAGCTTCTATTAAAGAAATTAATCCCAAATTCATATTGAAATTTATATTCCATATGCTGCACCTTCACTGAACTTATTGGACGTATGTGCTGCAAGATGTTGGCAGAAGACATGCACTTTTATGTAAATCCTATCCACGTTCTAGTCTCAAAGAAGGAATATTGAATATGATACAATTTTGAACACTGAAGCTGATATCCTTAACGGCGTAGAGTTTGGATTTGAACAGTTAATAGAAAAGTTTATGTTAAGAAAGCAAGATATGAACGTTTCATGTAAGATGACATTTTAAATAGTAGATTATAGCCTACCGGGACTTTCTGGTAATATAAATACTAAACTCTATTCCACATACAAAGTACATTAATAATAATAATATTTTATACTATATTTTTGTGATAAACTTTTACATAACATAATAAAAAGTAATTCTTGTTTGTGTAAGACAATATTAGTTGAAATTTGTGAAAGTTGTCTTGAAACTTCTTCACCGAGGATTATGAAAGTGAAGGTATGTATATATTCATAACATCTTATATGAAAATATAGCTCATAATAATAATACAATATTTATTACTTCACCTGCCTTTATATTATATACGGTTACAATATACGTTCATAACATTAATTATTACTCAATCATAACATAACAATCAAAAGCATAATAATAAGATATTTTGAGTAGGAATCTTCTCTTTGCAGAAAACAAGTAAAGATCCTGATTTGATCAATATATTAATGAAGGAAAGAATACCACATGAGGATAAGATTCTTTATATTGTTTTTACAAATAAATTAAAATTTATTCAAGGGAATAAGTGTTTTAAATTTAAATAGTAGGCCTTACTGGGTCTGAATATAAACCAGTAAGCTTTCAGGAATTAATATAGATTTAAGGGTTATCCGGGATGTTCACACCCACATTCACTGCTCTTGCTGATACAGAATTGTGTTTTTTATAAAGAAACTCGTTTTTTTTTTTAAAGTTTTATTTTATGTTTCTTTCTCACGTTGTGTATTCTTGGAGGCAATTCTGTGGGTCGAAAAGAAATATTTAAATGTGTCTAAGAAAAAAATATCCGTTGTCTCGTGAACTTTAATAAGAAAGACTCTTGTAAATCTGTATTCTTATAATTAGCCATACATATGTCACATTGTATTTATATTTTACATAGCAGTTTTTATGAAAGGAAATCTGAAAATTTTTATTATTTAAATCGTTTAGTTTTAAAGTTCTTGCAAGTTTCCATAACTCCAGTTCTTCAGATTTCATTGATATGAAATATACTAGGTTAAGCAAATATAAAAATAGTTCCATCTACATTGGTACGACACTTCTTAAAATATCGAATAGGTGTTCTATTCGTAAACAATTATATATGTATTCAACAATTACTTAAAAAGCATCACATATTTATTTGTTTGGTGTCTAGAAAATAAACATCTGCTTTCGAAAGAAACGAAACTTCTTATACCAAGTGGTGTTCCTGCATTAGTTATATATGCTGCATTAAGGTGACTTTCATGGAGAGATTTTCACCATGACTCCCAATCGAGTTTGGCTCTATTTCGACAATGCACTATTAATGTTATAAAATTGTATTTTAAACTTGAAACATCTTGTAACACGGATTGTTTTCTTATTTTAGAGAGCTTAGTTTTGCTTGCAAGCGGTAAATTCTTGTTAGAAAAACTTAGGTACTACTTTATGAATTTCTTTAAAGGAAATTCATCTTCATATTCGTTTTTATCCTAAGATGCAGATGGAGTGATTTTTTTGGTGGGAACGAAACGCAAAATAAAAGTGATGAAGTTTTTTTGATTGAAATGTCCTTGCACCCATACTGTGCATGTGAATAGCATGATTTAAAAATGTAAAATAATACTGGAAACTGTACACATCCCGTAATCTCATCCCTCTCTTGTTACTTAGTTTTTTATATCTTGTAATTTAAATGGTCATTTGAGTACTGCAATACGGGCATTAATTGGAATGAAATATATCTGTTAAAATATAAAAATTCCTGGAATATTGATTCACCATAAAATCAAAACTGTAGGGTTGTAGAGGCACATGATCGATGTCAGTTTAAATCGAGTCACTTAGACTTTCATTTGTTTTGAAGAAATTCATTTTGGATAACTGAACCCTGCTCCTTGACGTCACTAAAATTCAAATCTTTGTTCTATTTCTTTCATTGTTTATTTTAACCTTTCTAGCAACGAGAAGTACAGCGTAGTTATGTAGAAAACTTTTTGGGACCTGGGCCTCATATTGACCTAACAAAAAACTTAACCTCACTTATGGGTCAACAGCAACTACGCCAACTCTCCAAGGGAAGGAAAAACCACATTGAGGTGGCTGATATATACTGCATTTAATCTGTAGATATGGGGTTATCAGGTGGTTTGAACGACAGTAATATTATATATATATATACTAGCAGACCCGACAGACGTTGTCCTGTACACACGTCTTTAATTTGAAAATTGTTAACTTTGATTCATCTGTAACAATCTGGGCTGTTTTTGATAAAAATGTCTATTAAAAAGTTATTACAATATCTAACTTCATCACATGTACATTTAATCACACTTCGACCAACCGATAGTGTGTGAGTATAACATTAGTGATGTGAAATGTAGAGGATGTTTTAAATGAAAACTTACTTAATCTGAAGGTAAAAAAGTTGAAACAAACTATTTTATAACAGGTATATTTTTTCAATTTACAACTTAATTTATCGTAATGACATTGAATGTACAATAGTTTTTGTTAATCCTTCAGGAGTATAAACAAACAAATTAGATGATTTTCAAATAGGGTTGAAGTATAATAAGTGACCTCCATCACAATTGAATTATTGATATTTCTGAATAGCCTATTTAACTACTATCCGAATTAGATTATAGTTATGTAAAGGCTGAAGTATAATAAGTGGCCACCATCACAATCGAATTATAGATATTTCTGAATAGCCTATCTAAACTACTAAAATGACGAACTGAATTAGATTATAGTTATTTAAAGGCTGAATTATAATAAGCGGGCCAACATTGCAATCAAAATTATTGATATTTCTAATTAGCCTATCTAAACTACCGAATTTCATTATCTTTATATTTTATATTTTTCTTGTGTGTGTGTGTATGGAGCTAAACTCCTCCTAAATAGGTGGACCATCTTGGAATTTTTTACATTGTATCCAGCAAAATGCGCTACGATCACAGTTTCAAATGTTTTCTATTTTAATTCCAGGTTTTCCTGACAGTTTGTGCTGCTATCAAATATGTGTGTTGTTTTGTAACATCGTGTAATTTTTGTGTTAGTGCTAATTGTAATATTACATTAATAGAAATTGAAGATGTTTGAAGTACATAAAAAACTATAGTTATTTATTGAAGTTATTGAACTAATTTTGAAAATTTATTGAACGAAGTGAGTATATGGGTCGCATGATAACCTAAGTAGCATACAAATCAAAAGGTTGTGTTTCTATGTGTGAATAACTATTGTTAAACAGTTTGGTCACATAAGTTTCAAATTAAGTAGCATATAAATCACATGATTGAATAAACTTTTCGTCCTCTTCCACGAAGACGTGCATTTTTCTGTAAAAATAAAATTCTGTATAATAGTACACAATGAATATGAGTAACTTATTGAATATGTAATTTTAATTAAGTAACTTCCAGATAAAAATGTATAACAACATAGACTACGGTATCTATAATACTAAATAAGTATTCTCTATAGGTATGAAGTACAATAAGTGGCCACCATCACAATCGAATTATTGATATTTCTGATTAATCTATCTAAACTACTGAATTACATTATAATTATTTAAAATTACAGTATAGTTATCGGAACTGGCCAACAGAATTTAATTTATCTAATATACTAAATAAGTATTCCCTACAGGTCTGAAGTACAATAAGTGGCCACCATCACAATCGAATTATGATATATCTGAATAGCCTATCTAAACTACTAAAATGACGATCCGAATTAGATTATAGTTATTTAAAAGGCTGAAGTATAATAAGCGGCCACCATCACAATCAAACTTATTGATATTTCTGATTAGTCTATCTAAACTACTGAATTACATTATAGTTTTTTTAAATTACAGTATAGTATCGAAACTGGCCAACATAAATTTAATTTATCTAATATACTAAATAAGTATTCCCTATATAGGTCTGAAGTACAAATAAGTGGCCACCATCAAAATTAAATTATTGATATATCTGAATAGCCTATCTAAACTACTATAATGACGATCCAAATTATAGTTATTTAAAGGCTGAATTATAATAAGCAGCCACCATCTCAATCGAATTATTGATATTTCTGATTAGCCTATCTAAACTACTGAATTTCATTATAGTTATTTAAAATTACAGTATAGTATCAGAACTGGCCAACAGAATTTTAATTTAAAACCAATTCCTACATTATTAACAATAGTTATTTCACACATGTGATTTGTATGCTACTTAATTTGAACTTATCTGACCAATTTTGACTGCAGATTAAAAATGTAAATTACAACAAATTATTTATTTTAAATCCATTAGTTTAAAACTTGATTATCTAAAATGTTAACAATAGTTATTCACACATAGAACACAACCTTTTGATTTGTATGCTATTTAGGTTATTTGAGGTAATGCGACCAATAATCTCTATTAATGTACTATTACAATTTTAGCACTCACACAATAATTACACGATGTTTTATTTTTTCTTTTTGCCTGTTGGCTTTTTATAAACTTATAACGCGGCCACGTAGTACACTTTTTATAACTTCATTCTATTATATTTTAATGTTTATTTGCCGTATTTACTTTTGAAACATGAACCTTACAAAACAACACTCACACACACATTGATAGCAGCACAAACTGTCAATTTCATTCAAGGCTGCTTATTATACTTCAGCCTTTAAATAACTATAATCCAATTCGGATAGTAGTTTTGGATAGGCTATTCAGAAATATCAATAATTCGATTGTGATGGAGGCCACATATTATACTTCAGCCCCTATCGGAAAACCATCTAATTTGGTTTATGTACACTCCTGAAGGATTAACAAAAAATAATGTACACTCAATAGCATTACAATAAATTAAGTTTGTAAATTTAAAAATTATACTTGTTATAAAAATTAGTAATTTAAAACTTAATTAATATCGGAACTGGCCAACAGAATTTAATTTAAAACCAATTCCTACACTATTAACAATAAGTAGTTATTCACACATGTGATTTGTATGCTACTTAATTTGAACTTATGTGACCAATTCTGACTGCAGATTAAAAAAAAATGTAAATTACAACAAATTATTTTAAATCCAATTAGTTTAAAACTTGATTATCTAAACTGTTAACAATATTCACACATAGAAAACACAACCTTTTGATTTGTATGCTACTTAGGTTATTTGAGGTATGCGACCAATATACTCACTTTCAATAAATTTGCAAAATGAGTTCAATAACAACTTTAATAAATAACTATAGTTTTTTATGCACTTCAAACATCTTCAATCTCTATTAATGTATTATAACAATTAGCACTCACACAATAATTACAAAATGTTACAAAACAACACACAAATTTGATAGCATCACAAACTGTCAGGAAAACCTGGAATTAAAATAGAAAAACATTATGGCTGTGTTGTAATATTATAATATTTACGTAGAACAATTGGTGAAACTTCATCTTTGCAATCTGCATTACACTACTGATCAAGCACTTTACAAATTTAAAATATGAACTTTCTAAATTTTAAATGTGAACAAATGTTTCTGCCTCTTTGATGAACTTCAGCTGAAAATATTCACAGTTGTTAAGTAACAGTAACAGTTCACTTTGTATTACGTGTCGTGGCGCAGTCTGGCGGATCCAATGTAAAACACTCCACCATCAACAACTATTTATTATTAAAAAATTAATTAAATAAACTGTTGAAATTGGACCGAATTATGAATCTAAACCATTCTCGGATCCAACTGAAGACACACAAAAAGTTTCATTAAAATCGGTCCAACCGTTTAGGAGGAGTTTAGGCCCATACACACGCACACAAGAAATATATATATAAAGATATATATATATATATATATATATATATATATTATATATATATATATATATATATAAAGGCAGATAATTTTAAAACTACGCTAATGGTAAGTTTTCATATAGTTATAAAACCTTACGCCAATTCATAACTGCTGCAGACTAAACCCATTCCGAACGTACAGAGCACGTTTCTATGATGGCCCTCAGAAGTTAGTTTTAAAGGTCAGTCATGTCTGAGTTGCCTGTAGTGGTGGAACATTGCAGGACTTGTCCCATTCCTTACAATATTTATGGTTTTTAGTCTGTAGTTAGTAAAACCATTGTTATTACTTTGAATCATTCGTGTTATAAATTCATTTAGATAAGGCGAATAAATCATAAATAACAACGTTGTACTAAAATAATTATTCAATATCGTGCTATTAATCAAAAACAACTCGTACTATTCATCAATGCCATATTAAGATTTAAGGGTGGTTGACAACAATGTTGTAAGTTTAGTTGATATTAAAACATATCTGTTATTTTGAAAGTAATCAATGACATTATATTTAATTAAATGTTTAGCAATTTTAACACGAAAAGTTAATATTA
Organism: Homalodisca vitripennis; assembly: GCF_021130785.1. Classification (NCBI taxonomy): domain Eukaryota; kingdom Metazoa; phylum Arthropoda; class Insecta; order Hemiptera; family Cicadellidae; genus Homalodisca; species Homalodisca vitripennis. The sequence continues at coordinate 120,648,080 of NC_060211.1, read as the reverse complement.
ATAGCATAAAATTACATTTATATATTTATAGATGTATTTATATCACCATTTATTACTTCCTGTAGGTATCATCTTAGTCATTTTGTATTGCTATAAATGTACTTAATAAACTACATATTTTACTATCAACAACTATTTATAAATAGGACAATCTCTAACCTGAAACAAAGTTTGAATATTTTTAATGACTGTACATACCCAGTTAAATGAAAAGGAACTTAAATATTACAGTATCATAGTTTTGTTTTATTTGGTAAGACATTGTAAATAAAATGAGTTTTAGGAGTTTATAATTTTCGAAAACGGATATAAATAGATAATTGTTTCACTTACATACGACCATTGAAACGTGAAAAGGGTTATGGAGATGAGTGAAGATATGTGCGGTATTCTTAAATCTGATGTGGAGATGAGTCGTTCATTACTGCGAGCTGCCATCCATAAGGAGCGGTGAGGCACGAGATTTAAATCACCTTCTCTGGGGATACGGTTTGGTTCTAAAACGTATAGCAATCCTAATTAGGTAAATAACATGCATGTCTATTGTGGGGATTTTGATATGACTTTCAAAAATATCACGTTGACACGTTATTTACATGTAAGAGTGTAGTGTACTTGGTTTTTTTACAAATATCCTCAAACGAAACTCAACAGTGTGGATACCTGAAGGTTATTGATTGATGGGACGCGTCTTAAGGGTGAAAAATTGAAAGTTAAATAATTAATTTAATTTCGTCAAATATATCCATTTACGATAATACAACAAACTACATATGAGGTTTAGGCATGCGGTCAGTTAGTTATAAGTAATTGAGGGGGGTGTAGAAGGGAGTGTACGCTCATTCCTAAAAACACTTGGTCCTCCCTGTGATTTTTAATGAAAGATTTTTATCCTTTGTTTTCTGTAAACCGTGAATCTAATACGATATATCATAGTATATCTAGAACGAAAAGTACTTTGACAGTCGCAAGGAATGAGCGGCAAAAAGTAGTGTGCCTTACTTTTATAGCATGGCTAGTAGTGTGCCTAGACCATTTAATTTATTGAGTACCACACTCCAATAAATCCTACAGTTTTCCTTATAGGCGTACTAAACAGCAGTGCTGTGCCTGTTATCAGAATTAATGCTCTGAAATACCATTGGCCTTGCTAGCAGCAAGTAAAAACCACATAAGTTAGCCTTTATAAGAAAGAAAGCAGCGTGAGAGCACCTTTAAATCTTTTGTTGAGCCACTTAATCAGCTGGATAGTTGATTTATATCATATGATCATTTAATTTCCGTTCCTTTGTATAAGGGTTGCGTAGTTTTATATTAAACTAGCTTTTCCCCGCGGATACGCACGCTTTTTTAAGCTTTGCTCGTGTATGAGCACTGCTGGTTCAAGTGAATTATATTCTCAACGCCGGTTAGAGTATACCTTGTTGACACTATCAAGAAAATCTGCCAAAAGTGTATGTTTACAGCCATTGTACACGTACATGTACTTAATAATAAAGTGGTCTAACATTCAAGCTATAAGGCCAAACAGAAATTCATTTGAAAGACAAATATCCATAAAAACTTATCGCCTTCACATAGTGTGTGGTTATTATACACAACTCGTATCTCGTAATTGTAGTTTACAATGTGCAGGCGCTTTGATAACTTATATATTTTGCAGCGCCTCCTGGTGGTGAGTTACATCAATGGGCATAGCATATAAGCCTTCTACGTGGAAAAATACATATAAATACAAATTTTTATAACGATGGGTCAAATAGTTTCTGAGTCTATAAAGGACAAACACACAAACATTAATTTATATATATATACTAGCGGGCCCGGCGCGCTTTGCTGCGCATTTCAATAATTTTTTGCAAAAGTTGCCCGCGGCTTCGCACGCAATTTCCCGTTGAAAACAGTACACTATATTCACTTATTCTTTTTCTATCACATTCTAAACATTGCTGAGATAATTGATAGTCGTTCCATCGTGAGCCTCTTGGGCGTATTATGAAGGTATGTACCATATTCCTGCCTCTATCTAGCTGTTACCCACGGCTTCGCACGCAAATCTTAAGAACCGAAGTCCTTATATTACTTAGTAAATTTTTTTTTTTACTATAATAAATTTTAGATTAAATTAGTTATATCTCCGATGCCACGATTGAGCTTGCTTTGTTGTCTCGATCGAGATAATATGTACACACGGAGTTTTGAGAACCATACTTCTGTCAAAAAAAACAACTAAGGTTGATTTTATAACATTCTTTATATTTGTAGCCAACGTAAGATAGTAATTATGATATCTGCATTACTCTTCTGATCAAGCATGAGCATGGTATATATTAAATAAATATTGCAGTTAAAGGTGAATTTTTACGTCAAATTTGAATTGTATTATCTGGATAGTAAAGTCTATGTTTAACAGTGATTGCAAAAACAGTTTAAACAAAATTTTTCGTTTCTCTTAAGCTTACTCTATGCTTTAAAACTATAAGTGTAATATATGTTTACAAAGAACAGCTGATTAAAAATTTGAAAAGACGTTAACATATGTTTGCTGCAATGCATTTCTTATGGGTATTTCTGTAACCAGTGGGGCGGAATCCTGAATCGGGAAAGGGATGGGCATAGCTTATAAACCTTCTCCGTGGAAAAATACATATACGTACAAATTTTCATCATGATCGGTCCAATAGTTCACGATTCCATAAAGGACAAACATACAAACATTCATTTTTATATATATAGATATATAATATATATATATATATATATATATATATATATATATATATATATATACCATATCAAACATGGAACCTCCAAAATAATTGTTACAATTCACTGAGTGTGAAACTTTTCTGAAGAAGAAATATATAAATATACATACACTATAATTCCAACTTAACTTTAATAGTAGGTATGGAAATGAAAAGTATTGGACGAAACTAGTTCTGAAATGTGTCACATATCACAACATTATAGACTGTACGGTTTAAAATTAGGTACAAATTTGTTATCTATATTTATCTTATTAAGGTGGAAGAATGTAACTAATTGCCTAGTTATTAATGAATTTAATGACTATGCATAAACGTGTTTTGAATAAACATTACTAATAGTCTAAGTTTAGAATGTTTAGAAAAATAGATTCCAAGGTAATTTGTAGGTAGATACGTCTTGACACAAGACATACGAGTAAATATGACTAACTAAAATCACAGCGATGTACGTGCCTCAGCTCACACAAATAATTGTGTTGTCACTAGACCTTGATTTATGGTTACACTTTCACCCGTGTGTTTATTTTATGACCTACTCGTGTTTCATATTAATCATTTATAACTGAAAAATCCAGAATATAATGTCACGTTTAGACTTATATTTTCTATACTCCGTATAATTCTGTTATAAAAAATGTAATAAATAAGGTGTTTGATTTATATTAGTATTTTATCTGATATTAAACTAAAAAACGTTTATTTTTCTAAAAATATTAAGAATGAACTACAATATCTCGGTTCATTATGCTAGAATTTGGCAGGATATGAGGATTTCGTACATTTGCCAACGTTACAAAAAATAAAGATGTTACAAAAAGTATAACAATAACTTTTGCGGATTGAAATCTACCCTATTCTTCAAATGTAAGTATCATAATAATTCTTTAACTTAAAACGTAATTCTTTACGTATTTCTTTAATATACGAATATGCTATGCACAAAGCAAGTCAAAGAGGCAATCTTTAGAAAAATATCTAATGAATTTAATAATTTTCATTAATAATTTTTAAAGATTTCAATACTCCAGGCACTTTTAATCGATGTATAAACCAATTGTAAACTAATTATGGGTAAAACTGCCAAAATATCAAGAATGAATAAAGTTATGAAAAAAGGAATAATACATCATGTTTAATGAAAACTTTATATTGAATTTATGTATAAATCTACCTCTACAATAAACACAAATATTAGGCGTAATTTCAGTATAGCAAAACCAAGGTGAAGAAACAAAATATTTATTTAATCAATATGAAATACTAAACAATGATAATCATGACAATTATGGGGAATAATATATATGACATTAGAAAATCGATCTTAAAATGAATGAATTATAATAGATAACCATAATATTCCAAACGCTCTGCCTTATACCTATAGGTAGTTTGAATTGAACCATATAAGCGTAATTAATTTTAATTATCGGACATCTCTTTAAATTTTAAGCCACTAAAAAGAAATGTTTTAACTTTTGTGTTCATTACAATAATAAAAAACAAATTTAACAGAAGTTCCTTCTAAAGACATAACGTAACGTACTTGCAGTGAATTTTAAGCATTTATTTCCAATAAAGAGTTCAGTTCAGATCTTCAGTGAGTTCAGTTTTTATAAGAATTATTTAAAAGAAAATACATCTCATATCATCACGGTATAATGGACATTGTAGGAGTATTTGCGAAGATAGTTCTATAAATTGTGACAATCGAGACTATATATGAGTAGAGTTGAGATGTTAGCGGTAAACAACTTACTGCCAGTGACAGAATACAGCAAACAAACATGTTGCACTTCGTCGTGTAAAATCATTGTCAGTGAAGCATTAAAATTTTTAGTTCATTGGACACCTCTATAGCTATAGTACACAATGATAACACTGAATAAAAAGCAGCGCAGTGTCTAATATTGACACACACACATAAACACACACACACGCACACTAACACCAGAGACCATTAATGTGTTATACATGTACAATAATATAGCTATATTACACAATGTTAACACTAAATACCGGGCAGCGCAGTGTCTAGTGTAGGTAAACACATATCACAGAGTTCTCCTGCGACTATTAGTAGAGAACGTGTTATCACATATAACACTACCAAAGCAAAAGTACACAATGTAAACACTAAATACCGAGCAGCACAGTGTCTAGTGTAGGTAAACACATATCACAGAGTTCTCCTGCGACTATTAGTAGAGAACGTGTTATCACATATAACACTACCAAAGCTATAGTACACAATGTAAACACTAAATACCGAGCAGCGCAGTGTCTAGTTGAGGTAAACACATATCAGAGAGTTCTCTTGTGACTATTAGTAGAGAACGTGTTATCACATATAACACTACCAAAGCTATAGTACACAATGTAAACACTAAATACCGGGCAGCGCAGTGTCTAGTGTAGGTAAAAACATATCACAGAGTTCTCCTGCGACTATTAGTAGAGAATGTGTTATCACATATAACACTACCAAAGCAATAGTACACAATGTAAACACTAAATACCGAGCAGCACAGTGTCTAGTGTAGGTAAACACATATCACAGAGTTCTCCTGTGACTATTAGTAGAGAATGTGTTATCACATATAACACAACCAAAGCTATAATACACAATGTAAACACTAAATACCGAGCAGCGCAGTGTCTAGTTGAGGTAAAAAACATATCACAGAGTTCTCCTGTGACTATTAGTAGAGAATGTGTTATCACATATAACACTACCAAAGCTATAGTACACAATGTAAACACTAAATACCGAGCAGCGCAGTGTCTAGTATAGGTAAACACGTATCGCAGAGTTCTCCTGTGACTATTAGTAGAGAATGTGTTATCACATATAACACTACCAAAGCTATAGTACACAATGTAAACACTAAATACCGAGCAGCACAGTGTCTAGTTGAGGTAAACACGTATCGCAGAGGTCTCCTGTGACTATTAGTAGAGAACGTGTTATCACATATAACACTACCAAAGCTATAGTACACAATGTAAACACTAAATACCGGGCAGCGCAGTGTCTAGTGTAGGTAAACACATATCGCCGAGTTCTACTGTGACTATTAGTAGAGAACGTGTTATCACATATAACACTACCAAAGCTATAATACACAATGTAAACACTAAATACCGAGCAGCGCAGTGTCTACTGTAGGTAAACACATAACACAGACTTCTCCTGTGACTATTAGTAGAGAACGTGTTATCACATATAACACTACCAAAGCAATAGTACACAATGTAAACACTAAATACCGAGCAGCACAGTGTATAGTTGAGGTAAACACGTATCGCAGAGTTCTCCTGTGACTATTAGTAGAGAACGTGTTATCACATATAACACTACCAAAGTTATAGTACACAATGTAAACACTAAATACCGGGCAGCGCAGTGTCTAGTGTAGGTAAACACATATCACCGAGTTCTCCTGTGACTATTAGTAGAGAACGTGATATCACATATAACACTACCAAAGCTATAATACACAATGTAAACACTAAATACCGAGCAGCGCAGTGTCTAGTGTAGGTAAACACATAACACAGACTTCTCCTGTGACTATTAGTAGAGAACGTGTTATCACATATGACAATACCAAATGTATAGTACACAATGTAAACACTAAATACCGAGCAGCACAGTGTATAGTTGAGGTAAACACGTATCGCAGAGTTCTCCTGTGACTATTAGTAGAGAACGTGTTATAACATAAAACACTACCAAATCTATAGTACACAATGTAAACACTAAATACCGGGCAGCGCAGTGTCTAGTGTAGGTACACACATACCACAGAGTTCTCCTGCGACTATTAGTAGAGAACGTGTTATCACATATACCACTACCAAAGCTATAGTACACAATGTAAACACTAAATACCGAGCAGCGCAGTGTCTAGTTGAGGTAAACACATATCAGAGAGTTCTCTTGTGACTATTAGTAGAGAACGTGTTATCACATATAACACTACCAAAGCTATAGTACACAATGTAAACACTAAATACCGGGCAGCGCAGTGTCTAGTGTAGGTAAACACATATCACAGAGTTCTCCTGCGACTATTAGTAGAGAATGTGTTATCACATATAACACTACCAAAGCAATAGTACACAATGTAAACACTAAATACCGAGCAGCACAGTGTCTAGTGTAGGTAAACACATATCACAGAGTTCTCCTGCGACTATTAGTAGAGAATGTGTTATCACATATAACACTACCAAAGCAATAGTACACAATGTAAACACTAAATACCGAGCAGCGCAGTGTCTAGTTGAGGTAAAAAACATATCACAGAGTTCTCCTGTGACTATTAGTAGAGAATGTGTTATCACATATAACACTACCATAGCTATAGTACACAATGTAAACACTAAATACCGAGCAACGCAGTGTCTAGTATAGGTAAACACGTATCGCAGAATTCTCCTGTGACTATTAGTAGAGAATGTGTTATCACATATAACACTACCAAAGCTATAGTACACAATGTAAACACTAAATACCGAGCAGCACAGTGTCTAGTTGAGGTAAACACGTATCGCAGAGGTCTCCTGTGACTATTAGTAGAGAACGTGATATCACATATAACACTACCAAAGCTATAATACACAATGTAAACACTAAATACCGAGCAGCGCAGTGTCTAGTGTAGGTAAACACATATCACCGAGTTCTCCTGTGACTATTAGTAGAGAGCGTGTTATCACATATAACACTACCAAAGCTATAATACACAATGTAAACACTAAATACCGAGCAGCGCAGTGTCTAGTGTAGGTAAACACATAACACAGACTTCTCCTGTGACTATTAGTAGAGAACGTGTTATCACATATGACAATACCAAATGTATAGTACACAATGTAAACACTAAATACCGAGCAGCACAGTGTATAGTTGAGGTTAACACGTATCGCAGAGTTCTCCTGTGACTATTAGTAGAGAACGTGTTATAACATAAAACACTACCAAACCTATAGTACACAATGTAAACACCAAATACCGAGCAGCACAGTGTCTAGTGTAGGTAAACACATATCAGAGAGTTCTCTTGTGACTATTAGTAGAGAACGTGTTATAACATATAACACTACCAAAGCTATAGTACACAATGTAAACACTAAATACCGAGCAGCACAGTGTCTAGTGTAGGTAAACACATATCACCGAGTTCTCCTGTGACTATTAGTAGAGAACGTGTTATCACATATAACACTACCAAAGCTATAATACACAATGTAAACACTAAATACCGAGCAGCGCAGTGTCTAGTGTAGGTAAACACACAACACAAGCTTCTCCTGTGACTATTAGTAGAGAACGTGTTATCACATATGACAATACCAAATGTATAGTACACAATGTAAACACTAAATACCGAGCAGCACAGTGTATAGTTGAGGTAAACACGTATCGCAGAGTTCTCCTGTGACTATTAGTAGAGAACGTGTTATAACATAAAACACTACCAAATCTATAGTACACAATGTAAACACTAAATACCGGGCAGCGCAGTGTCTAGTGTAGGTACACACATATCACAGAGTTCTCCTGTGACTATTAGTAGAGAACGTGTTATCACATATAACACTACCAAACCTATAGTACACAATGTAAACACCAAATACCGAGCAGCACAGTGTCTAGTGTAGGTAAACACATATCAGAGAGTTCTCTTGTGACTATTAGTAGAGAACGTGTTATAACATATAACACTACCAAAGCTATAGTACACAATGTAAACACTAAATACCGAGCAGCGCAGTGTCTAGTGTAGGTAAACACGTATCGCAGAGGTCTCCTGTGACTATTAGTAGAGAACGTCTTATAACATAAAACACTACCAAAACTATAGTACACAATGTAAACACTAAATACCGAGCAGCACAGTGTCTAGTGTAGGTAAACACGTATCGCAGAGTCTCCTGTGACTATTAGTAGAGAACGTGTTATAACATAAAACACTACCAAAACTATAGTACACAATGTAAACACTAAATACCGAGCAGCGCAGTGTCTAGTGTAGGTAAACACATATCACAGAGTTCTCCTGTGACTATTAGTAGAGAACGTGTTATCACATATAACACTACCAAAGCTATAGTACACAATGTAAACACTAAATACCGAGCAGCGCAGTGTCTAGTGTAGGTAAACACATATCGCAGAGTTCTCCTGTGACTATTAGTAGAGAACGTGTTATAACATATAACACTACCAAAGCTATAGTACACAATGTAAACACTAAATACCGAGCAGCGCAGTGTCTAGTGTAGGTAAACACGTATCGCAGAGGTCTCCTGTGACTATTAGTAGAGAACGTGTTATAACATAAAACACTACCAAAAGCTATAGTACACAATGTAAACACTAAATACCGAGCAGCGCAGTGTCTAGTGTAGGTAAACACATATCACAGAGTTCTCCTGTGACTATTAGTAGAGAACGTGTTATCACATATAACACTACCAAAGCTATAGTACACAATGTAAACACTAAATACCGAGCAGCGCAGTGTCTAGTGTAGGTAAACACATAACACAGACTTCTCCTGTGACTATTAGTAGAGAACGTGTTATCACATATAACAATACCAAAGCTATAGTACACAATGTAAACACTAAATACCGAGCAGCGCAGTGTCTAGTGTAGGTAAACACGTATCGCAGAGTTCTCCTGTGACTATTAGTAGAGAACGTGTTATAACATAAAACACTACCAAATCTATAGTACACAATGTAAACACTAAATACCGGGCAGCGCAGTGTCTAGTGTAGGTACACACATATCACAGAGTTCTCCTGTGACTATTAGTAGAGAACGTGTTATCACATATAACACTACCAAACCTATAGTACACAATGTAAACACCAAATACCGAGCAGCACAGTGTCTAGTGTAGGTAAACACATATCAGAGAGTTCTCCTTGTGACTATTAGTAGAGAACGTGTTATCACATATAACACTACCAAAGCTATAGTACACAATGTAAACACTAAATACCGAGCAGCGCAGTGTCTAGTGTAGGTAAACACGTATCGCAGAGGTCTCCTGTGACTATTAGTAGAGAACGTGTTATAACATAAAACACTCCCAAAACTATAGTACACAATGTAAACACTAAATACCGGGCAGCGCAGTGTCTAGTGTAGGTACACACATATCACAGAGTTCTCCTGTGACTATTAGTAGAGAACGTGTTATCACATATAACCCTACCAAAGCTATAATACACAATGTAAACACTAAATACCGAGCAGCGCAGTGTCTAGTGTAGGTAAACACATAACACAGACTGCTCCTGTGACTATTAGTAGAGAACGTGTTATCACATATGACAATACCAAAGCTATAGTACACAATGTAAACACTAAATACCGAGCAGCGCAGTGTCTAGTGTAGGTAAACACGTATCGCCGAGTTCTCCTGTGACTATTAGTAGAGAACGTGTTATCACATATAACACTACCAAAGCTATAGTACACAATGTAAACACTAAATACCGAGCAGCGCAGTGTCTAGTGTAGGTAAACACATAACACAGACTTCTCTTGTGACTATTAGTAGAGAACGTGTTATCACATATGACAATACCAAATCTATAGTACACAATGTAAACACTAAATACCGAGCAGCACAGTGTATAGTTGAGGTAAACACGTATCGCAGAGTTCTCCTGTGAGTATTAGTAGAGAACGTGTTATAACATAAAACACTACCAAATCTATAGTACACAATGTAAACACTAAATACCGGGCAGCTCAGTGTCTAGTGTAGGTACACACATATCGCAGAGTTCTCCTGTGACTATTAGTAGAGAACGTGTTATCACATATAACACTACCAAAGCTATAGTACACAATGTAAACACTAAATACCGAGCAGCGCAGTGTCTAGTGTAGGTAAACACATATCACAGAGTTCTCCTGTGACTATTAGTAGAGAACGTGTTATCACATATAACACTACCAAAGCTATAGTACACAATGTAAACACTAAATACCGAGCAGCGCAGTGTCTAGTGTAGGTAAACACATATCACAGAGTTCTCATGTGACTATTATTAGCGAATGTGTTATATGTAGACACTGCAGTTAATTCCCAGTTTCTAACTAAATTTTCTTACATTGAGTTAAGGTCAAAAAATGCAAAGTTGTTCGTTTATAAATATATGTAAATTGAGGAATATGTTGTTAACATAAATACAACGAAGTTTGAAATACAATGAATTTAGATATGATTAAACGATAGAGGATTTTATATTTATTTAATACAGTTTTAAGAAAGATACGAGACAAATATTCATAAAATAATGTTATTAAAACATAACCAAAATAAGTTCACAGTAAAAGATAAAGTTATTTGCAACTAGATGGGCTTATAATTTAATTGAACGATCATAGATGGCACAACTTTTTAACACGCTTTTATTAGCTTCGGTTGTATCTATGTAACGGAAACTTTGAGCATAATTTTCACCAATTTCCAGAAGTCTGATTAATTTGAAACTTTGCATACGTATCAAGGACTGATGACAATGCAATAATTTGATCATAGTTTTCCATTATCCTTATAAGGACCACCAGGATTAATAAATTCTTTTATAGATCCTCTGCGATAGAGCTAGCGAGCGATCTACCCTAACCCAGCGTTCAAGTCTTCATTCAATCTGCGCTAACCCAGCGTTTAAGTCTCCATTCGTCTCGGTATTCTCGGATGTGCTTGACTCTCTTAATATAGTAATATTATAGTAATCATCCAGTCTCTGCCATTTCCAGTGGTTTCCTTGACAGCCATATCTCTAAGTACACGATCCATGCATGTTCTTTGTTTAGTATAAATTACATAATACTAATTTGAGTTGTTGCTTTACAGAAACATACATAGTATTTTTATCAGTCTTTAGTGTTTTTTAACGAATTCCATTTCAACAATATTCCAAATTTTTCTTGCATTTTAAATTTTACTTACTATAAATAAAGTTGAACAAATACAGTTTAGTTATTTTACACATTACCGAAGATGTATAGCTAATAAATTAAATAATAAATGTACCAAAATATGAGTATATTCAATTCTGAACTACAATAACCATTAGTTTTATTATGTATGTGTATGCTTGAATCGCAAAAAGTACCTGCTCCGCCGGGACTCAAACCCGGAGCTCTCACTTGCCGGGTGAATGTGCTACCATTACACCACAGTGCCCTCATTTTTAGATATCAAAGAAAAAGTATGATTTTATTTGTTGTGTTTCTTGTTTCTTGTTTTCTTCATTTATATTATGCTTCCTGAGAGATGTGGGTATTAAATCCCACGAAATATATAGAAGCCTTGTAATCTTCGTTTTTCATTTCAATAAGTGAAATAGTATATATATATATATATATATATATATATATATATATATATATATATATATATATATATATATTATGTGTGTGTGTGTGTGTCAGAATATAGAAATTATACAATAAAAATATAAAATGATTTACGATACAAAAAATCAACTTAGTTAAGGGTGTAACATTTTATAATAGTATATCTCAAATAAGTAATAGTTTTAATACAGCTCAGTAAGAATAATAAATTATATATACTAGCCAACATTACGTTTATTAAATACTTCACATACCTAACCCTCAAGTCCGGCAAAGGTGTTTCAAACAGCCACAGTTCCTTGGTAGCTTAGATGCCAGCCTTCGAGTTTTACGACAACAATTAATCTAAAGAGAACTGCGAAGCTCCGAGTCTCCAGGGATCAGAGCCGACATCTTAAGTGCAAGCTCGAGGAGTCATATTGAGGCGATGCAGGTTGCTATTTCCCGTTTGGTAGCTATTAATAGGACAGAACCTTTAATGAGGCACCGATGACAGAAACGCACAAAGCGGGCAAAAACCTGTCCGACCCGACATTCTTGATCTAGGCTTGCGATTGTTTGCTGTTGGACAAGCCTATGTAGCACTTAGTCGTGTAAGATCTTTAGACGTTATTCGGATTGAAGAACTTGATTGCTCTAAGTTAACAGGAAAATACCCCATGAAATAGTGAAGCTTTAAATGAAATGATGAGATTGCGGAATGATTCGTAAGAAATACCACATTTCCACAAGAAACTAATTGATTAATTGAACTAAAAAATGGAAAATAATTTTTAATTGCAAAGAGTTTATATTATGGTGGTAGAAGGCAAAACAATCATTCATAGTCAATCACCTGAAAATAAAATTATAATAAAATTTAAGTTATTAACAGAATAAATTAATTTAGAGTAAAAAGCGTGGGGTGCATTTTACTACATTTCATAAGTCTCCTCTCAAAGATAATTACCGATAGAATAATTTTAATATTTAATACATTAAATTAATATATTAAATAATATATTACTTACCCACGCTTTTTACTCTAAATTAATTTATTCTGTTAATAACTTAAAATTTATTATTATTTTATTTTCAGGTGATTGACTATGAATGACTGTTTTGCCTTCTACTACCATAATATAAACTCTTTGCAATTAAAAATTATTTTAAATTTTTTAGTTGGTTAGCTATAAAAGTGTGTTTTTAGTTTTTTAAACTATTATTTATTATATGTTTGTATTGTTTGACATGTGTAAAACGTAATCTGGTGAGAAGTATTATAGTGCACATTAACTCTAAGAGTGAACATGAAAACTAATTTCGCCATGGGTTTATAATGTTCTTTTCTATCTAAACTTAAACTTGTTTAAGATAATCACCAGTATTATACTTTAAGGCTTGATTTATGTTAATAAACATAAACAGCATTTCCTGCGATTAGTATCGGGTTAGGAATAATGTGATAAGACCTAGTCTTTTGTGATCTAATAAACTCTTCTTAAATTTCATAAATATAAATTGTGTAATTTAGCTAAAAACGCTTAAGAAGACAACTCTAGAAATGGTTCATAACAGTCTACTTCAGTGTAAACATTCTGTTCGGCAAATCCCACTTGAATAACTTAATGAACAGAATAGTAAAAAAACCAAAACCTTCAAAATAGTTGTTAAGAATTTACACAATAAGTTCAGAAGGTTTAGTATATAGTTGTAAGGAGGTGTAATGACAGATGATGTAATTAATACAAATATAATGCACTGGTATACCTTGGGACAGCTAACAAAATTTAATAAAACAATGTTGTTAGTATTTAAAGTGTTATTTAGCTTATATCCTGAATACTTGCAGAGTTTACTCTGTTTAAATAACACAAGTATTCTATATATAGAGTCTTGCATACCTTGCACATCTTTAAATGACAAAAAACTAAATAAAATTATTTTTAACTGCTAAGACTTGATAATTATACTAATAGGTATAAATATCATATTTCCAGAAAATATGCATAACTTTTATAATACAAATCCAGCTACTTATTAAATTTTTAATTCATATTTATTTTTGAGCCGCACCTGACGGAGTCCACCCCAGATAAGCATAACCTATCGATCCGCAACGACTTTTAGCCTTTACTTTATTTTCTAAGACTTCCTTAAGTAGGGCGTTGCGTATTCGAGTGAGGTCTCATACCTAGTTCCGTAGGCGCACCTTTAATCTGAAATTCTATAGCCAATCTCGCAGGGGTGATTGAGTGGGGCATTTGGGTTCAAAATTCACAAGCGAAGGGTACGAAGATTACTCACGACACCCGACGCAGGCTTCGGCTTAAGAGTCGAGGACAAGTGCGACTTATGAGCTACCTTGTAAGACGTGATTACGTGAGAATAAGCTGAACGGTTTTGACCTTCATGCATAGCAGAGCCAAAACACTAATTTCCATCGAAATAAATCAGTCGACCCCCGGAACTGATCCCACTTAGCTGTGGCTGTCTGGGTTATTGGAGTCAAAATCGTCGTAAAAACCGAAAATACCATCAAACCATAAGAAAGTAGTAATGTGTTTAGATATTTCATTTGTTTCATAGATAAATAGTTATAAAATAATAAGAAAATGATAGTATGTAAATCATAACATAAATGGTAAATATAGCGAAAACGCCCATAAAAGCTCGAGACATATATGTAAGAGATCGCACGCATTTTTCTTACATGACCCTAACGTGTTTCCAGAGCTATTTACTAATATATTGGCTTTGTAACTGTAAGCAAAGTCTTAGTATCGTGATGAGTGTGTTCTAGTTAAATTTTATATTTTAAATCTAGTATCATTTTATAATTAAATTTATAAGGAAATATAAAAATTTGAGTCTTTTATTAATAGTATTGAACCATTTTATATATGCAACATATATTTTTATGATCGCTACTGTAGATTGTTCGTTCATGTCACCAGGGTATCAAGGACTTGTGATTTATCAGGCTTTGGATCTCAACTCACACATATGACCAGTTCTCTTTTTTCAAGCATTAATATCACACTGAGATGTGGAAACATCACCACTCCCATTGCAGTGTAATAGCAAATATCCTAGACATCTCATTTCCCTAGCCAGTAAATTCTCATTTATGGACTTTTAGTATGAAGACCTTTCTCGATAATTTAAATCATTATTTATAAACTTTATATTCATTAACTTAAACGTCAATCGTGTGATAAAATCGGAATGCATTCTGTTTTAAACTTCCTTGTGGACATTTATGAAGCTGCAGTATATATTTTAGCTACATATTTACTCAATAACATTGTATTTATACACGCACACTTTTGCATTAGACTTTAGTTTTCTATTTGCAACAAGATTTAGTTTGAAACTGAGAATTAACTGAAGAAATTGGTTATAATACTTAATTGTAGGTAAAATTACAAGTATATAGGTTTAATTGAAAATAAACATAAAGGACACTGTACTAGAGAGATTTGTTTTGCAGTTTTTTATGTTCAACAAGTTAGAATATGCCATTCGATGTGTCTTATAAAAAACTTAGCTAAGTTTGCTTGCAAAATTTTAAAGCATTGCTTATTCATTCTTGAGAAGTCCTGTGGAAAGACAGAAATATAGACACTAATACGGAAAAGACATTTTACATATCCCGACTATCAAAATATATTTGTTGATCATTTTAAGTGACAGGCTTCAATAATGCTCAATAAAATTCCATTTTTAGACCTACCCCATCACAGTTTCATTCTTGCCTATGCAGGAAAAAATCTTCATGGAAATTTAAAAGTTATTTGATGAAAGCTTTCTCACGATATCTTGTCACATTGTACAGTCTTATTTTTTGTTCACTAAGTTAGGTTACGTAATTCAAATAATAAAGTTTTATTGGGGTATGAGGATGCTACAACACAAGAGTACCCTGAATTAGAATCTTGTCACCATTTATAAGAATAAAATTCGATCATATAAATTGTCCCCTTTAACTCAAACAATAGAAATATCATATGTTGAATCATCATATGATTGTAATCAATTTGTTTCAAAATTTATTTATTTTGTTATTTTCTCGTTGGCAAAATGTAAGATCCATAAGAAAAATTAAAACATGTTTACTAACGCTGAGCCAAATCACATGTAGTGACATGCACCATAATTGAACTTAATATTCTTCACAAAAATGAAGCATCTCACAGACTTTTAAGTTTGTAAGTTAGTTTGTTTCAAGATATATGTTGCTGAGAAGCAGACATAAGATACATGGGAATGAATTTTTCCAGCCACTAGAGTGGAAGGCTTTGCTAACGCTCAGACATTAATGTGACATACGTTTGAAAAATGTGATATAACACCTTTTTTGTGTAATTATAGATAGTGAATTGAACTGGAAAACATATATAATTAAACTAAAATAAAAAATCATAACAGGAATTAGACTTTTCATCACTTGCGGGACATATGCCCAATTCAAACTCTACGTTTATTTATATTTTACTTTAGTAAATAATAGTTAATCGCTAGAAATTCTTTGGGTGGAACGTATAGATCCACAATAAAACCTGTGGATAACATTTAACAATGGTATGTTAAATTAATTCTAAAGAAAAGATTAAGGAAACTATCTCATCCATGTTTTCTTTGTAGGAAAATTTTGCATTTACGTCGTATTCACATATTTAAGGCTTTAAAAGCTTAGCTTAGGTTTTAGTTTTAGGCTTAGGTTTTAGTTTTTTAAGCTTTTTTAGGTTTTTTTTTCACAAGTGGAAATTTACCATCAAATGTTAAATTTTTTAGACAAGATATTAGGAATGCATGTAATTTTAGAGTCCCTAAACCAAATGAACCTTTTTATACAAAAACATTTAACCTTACAGGGCCAAGACTTTTATATAGGTTGCCGCAAAATATAAAACATTAAATAAATTCCTTAGACGTGTTACACTTTGAATTTCAGTATGGACAGAAGCAGCGTGGATTATCTTTTAAATATTATTCAATAAGTAATTTGTTTTCTCTTATAATGTGGAATATAAATATCTCAGTGTATTCATTTTCTTTAAAATAAGCGTCCTTCAGCGTATAAAAGAAAACCTTTAATATTTATAATTTTACTGTGGTGGTTTGTGGCAATATTGAAAACATATATTTTTTTTTAAATAAGTGTATTCCGATTATTTTTAAATTCACGAAGGGTAAGTTTAAGTTTCGTTAATTGTGTTTGGTACGCCATAAAGAGTGTAACAATAAATGAATTTATGGGATTAGTAGTTATAGTAAATAGTTATACTGTCTACAACCGTAAATGAACTCTTTATCTAAATGATGAGTTTATCTTAAGGAATCCCTAATCAGGCTTTGCCATAGGTACACTATAATTTCTTATTAAAATTATATTTGATTTGTCATAACAGAATTTTATTTTATGTTAGTATAGATTTGTAATACTCATAGGATTTTGTCTTGGTACTAATATTTATGTTTTGTAGGAAATAAATCATTTATTTATTTATTCTTGATTTTTGAGCTTACGGCAATTCATGAGTTATATGACATATATTTGAGTTCCCTAAAACTTCATTACTAGTTTCAAAACGAAAACAAATTCTCATATTCCATTAACCTCAACAATATTGCTTAGTTCATTTTTAAAATAATTTAACCATAACACAGTTCACATCAATATAATCCCAAGACTGTACACGGCAAAAGAATTTGGATGCAAATTCGACATATTGTGTTCCTGTCATATGCGTTGTACTGTACAATATGCACTGTATCCCAATTGGACTGGCCAGATCCGATAACAAAACTGTCAACCATTCCAGTAATGGGAACCAACTGGTTATTGTATAATATAGTTATGACTAAATACATTTTCCATAGTCGGCTGATATTATAAAACACTGAATTGTTTTTATGATGATAAATTTAGGGATAATAACAAAGTAATGAGGAAAAGTTTAAGTTGGCCTTTTGACCTAGAATAGATTCAAAATAACAAAACTGTTATGGTTAAATTCAGTTTATATTAAGTAGAATAGTATTCGTGTCAAAGAGATTTAATAAATTTTCAAAGCTCTGAGAAGTATCAAAAGGGTTCCAATATTCTCCAGTTTTCCGTATGCGGATCTAATATCGATGTTTGTGGCGGGGCGGCGTCATATCTCCACTCTGCGGGAATCACAAGCCACACATTCTTTATTGAGCGCGGTGAAGCAAACACAATCTTATTTTTATGAATACATCAGACTTGTCTTTTTCACCAAATATGTGCAGTTTTATTTTAGGATGTAGTTTTATATATATATTCTACTTAAAGAGAAATAACTTGCATCTACTTGACGATTTTTTGAACGATGATATTACTGAGTCAGATATAATATCCACGTTATGTTGTAACTTTGTATCTTATATAGTTTTCCTTTCTTTACTACTAATTCCATATATAACATTCATAATGAGGAATATTTAAAATTAATTTATTATTCTTTTCTATTTCGCATAACAAGAAACGAGGGTTAAGCGGAAAGTGTTATCAGTTGCTAGTATTAATAGATATAATATTTTAAACATTATCTATGTAAACTTTTGCACCTAGCTTTCAAACCATTGAAGTTACAGACACGAAAAAATACCATAATATGTATTTTTGAACGCTTTATTATTTGATATTAATATTTAGTAGTTCACCTAAATAATAAAATAAATAAAATAAAACTGTGTATCACATTAGCCCCAGCTAAGGGGGCTATTGTGATACAGGCCTGAGGCTATTGTGGTACACTGCATTATTTAGGTAAGTAACACTAGTAAAATTGGGATGGGCCTATAGAGAGATAGCCCAGGGGTTAATAAATAGTCCAGTATTTTCAAATAAAATGTAATCTTGGTCAGAACCTAAGTTATAGACATTTTTATATATCCACCTCAAAACCCCCCAAAAAGACTATTGATATAACTTGTTGTAAAATATGTAGAATGATTTATTAAGTGGGTAATATAAAATTAAACATTAATATCAACTATCCCTTTGTATTTTAGATTGATTTTGTATGAAATTTCAAAATTCTTTCACATTCACCTGACCAGGAAAGGCATAAGTAATTTTTCTATTCTTGTAACAGGCAAAACAGGAAATGGAAAAACAGCTGAATGTCCATAAAATCTATTACAAATCTATCATTTTCTTTAAATGCAAACTCGGTTGCTTCTATATTAGTACTTCTTAGTCCTTGAACAATGATTTCCCCGTCGTCTTCATCAACTTTGTCTATTTGGCACACAAACTTAAAGTGGGTAGATTTTCATGAGCCTCCTTTTACATCAACCAACACAAAAGTGTCTTTCTTTATGTTTTCTTCAAAAATTGGAGTTTTATATTCAACTGCTTCAACAGATTCTTGTTTCATATTAGTCAAATAATCTTGGAGAGAATCGTCAGAGTTTTCACCAATACTAAGATTGCTATCACTTTCATCTGAGTCATCAATGTTCACTGTGCCGAGGTGTTCATCTTTTTCATATTTGTATTCAACCGTTTATTCTCTTGAAAGGTATTAGTTGATTCTTCTGTAAGATCTCGTAGTTTAGATTCCTCATTCGTTGTCACAGTAGGTTTATCTTTTTTATTTTGTTTTGGTTTTTTCCCCTCAGACCTGTTTTCTCAGCTTTATTCTTTCTTTTCTGACATTTGTCCATTTCTTTTTCAGCTGCTTGTTCTCTGGAAAGTTTTTCTGCTTCGATCCATTCTTCACTGGTGATTACTTTGGATTCTGCATCCACTCGTTTCCTTTTTCTAACTTGTGGTGCTGATCTTTTAATTTTTTGAAGCAAAATGCTCTCAAACGATCCTGCAGGGAATGATTTGGAAGGCGATGGATTATCAAAGACGTTTTGAGATGTTTCGAAAACTGTTAGAGTGCTAGAGGTTGAAGCATCCTGCATTTCAGTTTGCGTTGCTGATTTTGAACTAGATGAGATGGGGTTGCTAAATTGGTTGTTTCCAATGTTTGTTGATTCATTGCTTCATCATCCTTCGAAGAACCCTCCTTTTGTATTTTACATCTTGAGAGTTTTTCAGCATCTAGGCGCGCGATAGGATATTTTTTCCTGTCAAATGGGAAAATTCCTTGTCACTCAAATCCTGTTTTAACATTTTTAGGAGTTAAACCTGTGTGCCAAACCTTACACAGGATGTCCACAAACTCGTTTTTAAGCATTTTACTTTGGTTTTGACAATACCATTGAAGTAAATGTTGATCCCAAACATACTTGAAAGTCTTAAAACAAGACTTGTCTAATGGCTGCAGGACGTCTGAAGTATGTGCTGGTAGCATGATTATTGTGATTTGATTGTCACGGCCATATTCAGCTGTCGCAACATCCAAATGTGTCATGTGTCAATCAAAAATGAACAAAAGTGGTCTTTCCTTCACTATTTTACTAAATTGTTTAAAGTAGTCATTAAAAGTTTTTGATGTCATCCAGCCATTTTGACTACATGCATAAAATGTTCCGGGTAAGTCTTTTTCTCCTTTCCAAGTAGACCATAAGTTTGCACCCTGAAAACTGATCAAAGGAGATGTGACTAAGCCTGCAGCATTAAAACATGCTAACACTGTTGTATTATCTCTGCCAGTGCCTTCCTGTGTTCTGTTGGCTTTCTGACCTACTCCAGATAACAACTTTACCCTGGAGGGATCACTGCAAAATGATGTCTCGTCCAGGTTGTAGATGTGGTTTGGTTTGTCTTCCAATGCCAAGTCTTTTATGTTTTTTTCTACTAAATCGTAGAAATTAGAAATGGATCGCTTGTATTAATCTTGCGAGGTTTTTCCAGTGGCTCCATTTTCTTTAGGCTAATTTTTTTTGTCGTTTATATATATATATATATATATATATATATATATATATATATATATATATATATATATATATATAATGTATAATAATAATTATATAATGTGTTTTAATGGTAGTTCTGGTGTAGTTTTATGGTTAGAATATTTAACTCACTAGATATCTTGAACTCCTACCCCACACACATTTTTTTGATCTGGAGGATTTATTGGACTGATGTTTTCACAATTCAGGTAGTGTAACCTAACCATTAGACACTCAATTTTGGTAAATTTCAGTTGATTTATCATGTATTTGACAATGATATGACACTATAATTTACATGTGAAGCAGTCGGTGGGTCAAGCTAAAGAGAAAATGATTTGAGAAGTAAAAGAAAAAGATAAATAAACTTACCTTTACAAATTGTCATATTTAAATCCACTGTTGATATTAAAGTTTTCACAGAACTATAGATGAGTTCGAACTGATAATATAATGATAATAGATAAGTCATTATACCTATAGGTTATGTGGTTTGTTATAGGTCGTTTAGTATCAGGTATAATAAGAAAATTTTCGTCCGAAAATTTAAACAGGTCGTACACACATGCTTATTTATAATGTTAATAATCTATATTAATAGTCATTTTGGATTAAAAATTCGTATTTTTCTGTACTAGTATCCATTGTAAGTGTTTTAAGCAGATATAATATTCGTATGATTTGGTATTTATGATTCTAAGCTGAAAACCGACTCTCGAATTCATAGAATACTTAACAAAGTATCGGATTCATAAATTTCACAAAAGTTAGTTGTTTTTGGGTTTTCTTACAATATTAATGTAGTTCTATAAATATTAGCTACTGAAAACATATTTTATTATATGTTTATAATCCATGTTGTTATAGATTGTGGACAATGGTAAATTTAAAAATAGGTTCCGGTAAATTACTGTTTATATGTTATACAAATACATGACCATTTTTGGCAGAATAAATACATTCTCTGGAAGCCTGAATTAAAACATATAAAACTTAAGTAGAATATAGGAGATATGACTTTTTTATTTTTGACATTATTCAGAACCTCTTCAAATCTGTTTAAAAAAAGAATCTCCAGGGATAAGAACAGTATAATTTAAATTGAAAATAATTTTTCTAAAGTATTATAGATTAGTAGTTATCCCGAAGCTAAAACAAATTATTATGATTCAAAACTCAAGAATCCGGAAACGAGCTTAAACATTCGTTTAGATTCAAGATAAGGAATTTCTGGATTTGTCCATTATTGTTGTTAGTAAAAATATGGTTAATCAGCATTTTTTCCATAAAAAATTCTGGATGAGGGTTCCACTTATATTATAATTAGATATATTTTCAATTGTACACAAATATTCTATTCGCTATGCCATGTTTCAGCCGCCAGCTGTTTGTCACCCAAACTTCGTTGAATATGAAACAGCGTGGCGGCACTTCTACTGGTTCTCTTTAGGCTTTAGACTTGTTAGTTTAACATAGTATTGAGTACATCCTAATAATATTATAAACGTGAGGTGACTTTGTTTGATTGTTGTGTTTTCACGTGTAAACTATTTAACCGTTTGTACTGAAATTGTATATAGTCATTGGTTTATGTGGTATGAATATAGGCCTATTATTTTTCAGAAAAACCTTCCGGACTACGCCCTACTGGTCTCTAGAGCAGTAAAATATCTCATTTTGGTTTCTCAGGTTCTGAAATATGAATTTAAATAGCCTGTTAAATGTAATCAACAGTTCTTTTTAAACATTATATTATGACACCACGACAATTTGATTATTAATTTAACGAGTATTTGAAATTATTTTACATCTACAGAGTGAAAGCGTAACACATATAAAAACACATTGTATTTCAAAATCGTGTCAAAAAGGCAAACCAAATAATTTATTCTGCGTTTTACTTAGTGAACTAAGTGCCTAAATTTAAGGCATTAAACTGTGTTTCCTTGGGCATTCTGGGACAGCATATTAACAGTATCTGAATGAACAAAAAAGGAGGAACTGGATTCAACAAAACATTCGCTTCGTGACTATAATTTGAGAAAACAAATGGATTCGTGATTAATATTTATCATGATCAAATCAATATTGGGCTAAATTACCTTTATAAATAAATAAATATATATATAATATATATATATATATATATATATATATATATATATATACATATACACATTGAATAACAAAAAGTACTTCCGGGACTCAAACCCGGATATCTCACTTGCCGTGTGAATGTGCTACCATTACACCACAGATCCCTTACTTTTTACGATGCAATTATATTGTATTTCGGCGTATCTGTCACATATGCGTTTAAATATATATATATATATATATATTTATATTTAGATATATGCGTTGAAGATATATATATATATATATATATATATATATATTTATATTTAGATATATGCGTTGAAGATATATATATATATCTTCAATAAAAATTGAAAAAAGAAACAGAAAAAGCCTCTATATTTCGTCTAAGCTAGACATTTTCAAGAGATATAGAAACATATTATCAAAAAATAATAAACAAAAGAATTATCATATGTTAATAAAACTAATTTTAAATTAGGTACAAAGAGGTAATGATATTGATTAATACAAGGAATAAAAAATTATTAAGTAAATGTGTAGTTAAACGTGTAATTTTATAAATTAAAACAAATAAAAATTGTAAAGGGTAATTTATATAAACAGATATCCATATCTTAAATTTAGACCATCTGGAAGTTTAGTTTGTAGCACCCTCTGATGAGCTATTTCTAAATAGTTCATTTTCACTTTATGGGGGTTTTGAATTTTGTTAATACTTGTTAAAGAAAATAATTCATTGAATTTTTTGTTATGCTTCATTGCATGGCCCGAAATAGGATTGGATTTAATGTTAAGGTTTGTATTGCTGCGATTTTTTTTTTATTCTAATGTGCAATGGAGTTATGGTCTGACCGATGTAATCTTTTGGACTTTTGGACAGTATTTTCATGCCAATTGGTAAATGATATTACTGGATTCACAAGTTATTTTACCAATTATCCGATAATTTCTTTTCGTTGTGCTGTTACAGAAATGTTTTTTCAGCGAGGCGTAAAACAGGGTTCACAGCCAAAATGTTTGTTTAAATTTGTAGTTACGTCATCAGAGGATAGTTTAGGTCTTACTAATATGTTTTTCTAATTTTGATGTGGTTTAAAAATTACTCTAGGTGGATTAGTAAATAAATTGGTTTGTTACAGGTGAAGCTTGTGAGATTATATTATCGTATACGCCGTATGAGTTGTGTTACTATGGCAGGTACTGTAAAAATAAAATCAGTACTGGCACTTACTGGATTGCGGTGGAAATCGTCAAAATATTCGAACATTCCATACTTTGCAACCACAGTAAATAATGTTCTGCTGAGTGTCTTACTGGCAAAGTATAGAAATAGTTACCGGCTGCGTTGTACTCAATCCGAAAAAGAGGGACACCAAGGACATATGGTTTTAAATGACATTCTAAACATGACTGAGATAAGTGATAGTAAAGTCAAAGTATATATGTCTTAATTTACCAGGCGGAGTTAGGACTATGAAGCCCTCTCTAACACTTAACCTGGGGACCAACTAACTGCTTAAAGTTGTCTTCCGAACCACCACTAACGGCCGGGCAGGTGGACTGCTTGCAAGGACAGGATCGCTCAGCGGTCACCCATTAAAGCAGCAGCAACGATCGTCGTCCTTCTATCTATTCACGAGACATTTTGATGAAATGAGCTATAGACTTGAACGTTTGTAGGAAAACTTAAGTGCGGCTCGGTCATTATTTCTTCCATAGGCTATCCATTATTAACCTCGGAGTTATACATAAGTTAAGCAGAAAGTAAAAGTGTCCCATTTAAAACAGTTTTACAAATTATATAATTTCCAATAGTTTTTAATATTAGTTTTTAAAACGTATGAGTATACAATCGATTACAATATTTGATATTCTCATTATAAAACGTGTTTGAAATGAGGTATGTGTAATTTTATTCATGCTAAGCAGGCTCTCAATTGTAATTATAAGTCATTGTTATGAAAAACTAATTAAAAGTTCTCAAAACTTTGTTTCATAAGAATGAAGAGTAAAACAATAGCGGTATTCAAACTGTGTGGCACGGTACAGTGGTCGGGTCTGGTAATAATATTCTGTTCACTGGACAGCTCTAAAATATTACAGGCCATTGTCGCTACTAACGAGTTACACTGTGTGTGAGTTCGTGTAGTATTACAATTTATTGATAATATCCGATTACCTGATGCCTTAAAACCTTTTATACACTGTTCGGATCGTTCTAAAAGTAATAAATTTCTATTTGAATTACAATGATTTCTTCTGGTAAAAATAACTCCATTAAAAATTATTATGAGATTGGCATTGTCTTTTTGTGTCCCTGATATGAACTAAAATATTTCAACAAAATTTAAATAGCATTTATGTTGATCCTAAGGGATTAGGAAGAGTCTTCTTAAAGTCGACGTATTTCCTGCATTCGGAACAGACCTGATCTGCAAAATTAGTTTAAATGCGTTTCCATCCCAATTTAATATATATGTTAACACAATATAGGAAATCATTAAGGGTCTAGTGATTTGTAAACGACGTTCAACGCGCGACGGAAAATTATTACGAATCCATTACATACATTAATAAACTTTAAGTAGTATATGTTGGAGATAACGTGACTAACCAACAAGGCAAGCCAGTGCGCGCCGGCTCCAATATACCTGCGCTATCAACATGGTAACACTGTTCCACTACCTCTCGGCCAAAACGGCGCGGCGCGCTCTGCTTTGTTACGGCTAACACAGCGCAACGCCTTCAATCTTAGTCAGACATCACCAGTACTGAATTGATTTTCAGACTCCGGAAGTCGGAGATACGTCGTTTGCAGCATAATGCTTATAGGAATCGTTTGGAATTGTGGCAGTTTTTAATTTATTGATAATTTTAAATGGTAGTCGTTAATGTTTCTTTATTTTACTAAAGCAGAAACTTATTTATTATTTTATTTTTTTAGTATTGTTGCTATACTTTATTATTATTGTTGTGTGGATCGTAACTGTTGACACGTCTTTTAAAAATTGGTAATTGGAGTAAATTGAAAATTGTAGTATTTTATTCTTTTAACTAATAGTTTTGCATTAAATTAAAATTGTATAAACAGTTTTTCTTTTTAAATCATTACTAAACAAACAAACTGTTGAACATCGACGCATCGACCTAAATATTAGCTATAAGGCCATGCATATAGCGTGTTGTGAGATAGAGGAATAATATACACTGGCATAAACGAACTTAAATATGAACAAGTTAGGTGTAGAGAGGATAACGCTCGACTACAAGAGGCAGTTAACCGGCAGGTTAACCTAGACAACGCCATGTTGCTTGCAGAGACTGGTGACAAGTAACCATGTTAGTACTGGAGATCAACGTGAAAACTTTGCGGGTGGAGCTGAGTCAGGCGGAGTACCGGGCGAGACTGCGGCGGGCCTCAGCAGACGAAGATTTGCTGGCGGTTATGACCTTTGACGGGGTTAGCAGTCCTCCTCTTCCTACTATTTCATAACGCCGGCTCAGATGAATACCACACCAGGCCGCTGCAGAAGCGACCATGTGTATATATATAAAAAACAATCGAGTGGTGATAAGTCAGGAGACCGAGCAGGCCACTCTATTGCTCCACGTCTTCCAATCCACCTTTGTGGAAACACATGATTTAAATATTGTCTCACTTGTAGTCCATAGTGTGGTGGAGCTCCATCTTGTTGGAAAACAATTCTATCGAAGTGTGGACCAAGAATAGTTTGAAGGACAGGACAGATGTTATTTTGGAGTAGAGCTAGGTAAGATTGTGCATTTAAATTGCCATCAATAAAGAACGGCCCAACGATTTGATTTTGTACAATGCCCGCCCAAACGTTTATTTTCTGGGGATACCTCAAAGACAAGGTCTACCAAACTAAGCCTACAGATTTGGCGCAACTGAGATTTCGGATAGAACAGGAAGCTCGAGATATTCCTCAACAATACATCCAAAACGCAGTATCCAGCTTTTACAACCGATTGGCACACTGTCTAACCACCAATGGAGAACATTTTGAACATTTAATTTAGTCTCAGGTTAGTAAATTTCAATGTGTCGTATGTTAAGTTTTACCAAATTACAAAACTTTCAACTGCCGCCATTTTGGCTAGGGTCAACCTTTTGAGGTCTGGTTTGTGGCGTTGTGTTCCACTCACATAGTCCTTTAATTTGATGTACTACTCGACCTATGCTTGCATTTAAGATTTTCATGACTTCCTCAGTGGGACGTCCCCCTGATGTGATGAAAACCAGGAAATCACTTAAACATGTACATTTATTAGTATACTATTGATAAACGCAAGTGGTATTTCATTATCTGTAATCATTTGAGAGTTGAGAGGCCGGTTCCAGACTTAATTGACACCCTGTACATATATATATATATATATATATATATATATATATATATATATATATATATATATATATACATTTATATATATTCATGTTGGTGCTAACAACCTAAAAAAATGCTATAAGGCAGATCCAGGATAAAACGATGAGCGTGGTAAGCGGGAGGCCCTCCACAGTATGGTGCATCTTTTGTGAACTATCAAAATAAATTTTCCATATTCTAATTTACATAGATAGTGTAATTCACGTGCAAATGTTCGTGATATACGTGATATTGCCTATAGAGCTCTGTACGACTCCGACCTTAAATTGGAGCTCATGTGCAATGATTTCAATGTTTAATTCGTCAAAGCTAAAACTTGTTTTAATAGGCGGGACCTCATCCGGAATGGATTGCTCATACCCTGGGATCGATGTTTATGAACGCTATTACTGTGGGTGCAGCAACAGTCTATGCCCTGAATGTCTATGTGGTGGTCGCGGCTTAATTCCGGAACTTTTTAATATTATTTGTGGTGACCGTGGTACCTCTGGGAGCTGTATTCATCAGGTCCAGGAAACTAGCTGAGACGGGGAAACCAGGCTTTTCGGAGCGCACCTCAACATTAGATTTCTTATTACGGGGTATGATGAAATAATTTATTTATTTCAGTGTGACTTTGAATTTTACGCATTTGGGTTCTCCGAGACCTGGCTTTATTCTGCCACACCATCAAAAAACTATCAAATCCCGAGATAAACACTTGTGTGCTGTGATTACTAAGGTCACTTAGCCTACATAGCCTTTCAGCCGGAGTGCCCGGAGATGGGGTTGTGACACTTTCTGAGGATGTGAGCCCTGGTATCGAGTCTGTATTGTGTTTCACAGATGTCCTGAAGATAAGGAGATTAACACTAGGTTTATGTGTAGCTTACAGGCCACCGCATGTAAGGAACACCTTACGGTCAACTTTGATCCACTCTGTCTTTGTTAAACACCTATTGAAGTAAACTTATTTATGTACTAGGGAGACAACGATATATATATA
This sequence comes from Homalodisca vitripennis, assembly GCF_021130785.1. Lineage (NCBI taxonomy): Eukaryota > Metazoa > Arthropoda > Insecta > Hemiptera > Cicadellidae > Homalodisca > Homalodisca vitripennis. The sequence goes on along the minus strand of NC_060211.1, from coordinate 120,619,550 downwards.
TATATATATATATATATATATATATATATATATATATATATATATATGTATATCCCACTAATATTATAAATGCAAAAGTTTGAATGTTTGGATGTTTGGAGGTTTGTCGTCGAATCACGCTGCAACTGCTATACGGATTGTGCTCAAATTTGGAACAGGTATAGCTTTAGGTCTGAATTCACATTTATAGTGCATTTTACCACCCATAACACATTCATTTCATCAATTTAAGTCGAACTCAAATTGAAAAATTAGTTTGTTTACATTCGAATGTTATCATAAGAACGAAACGTATTTTGACAGCAGCTATAGTTCGACAAATTTTCTGACAAATCTGTTTACATTTGAATTTTATCCATAATAAGTAAACAGTGCTTGATCGGTAGTATAATTCATATAGCAAATAAGACGTAAATATGTAAATTTTACTTCATATGAAAAAAACAGAAAGACACATAGGCAGTAAAACAGATGACGAATTCCACAAGTAATATTAATGGTAGTAAAATATAAAATATTTGAAGTCTATAGGTTTATTCAATCTCGATATCGTACAGATACAGACGGACCAACTATCGATCAAAAGTTAATTTTTCAAATCCCTTGGATGATGGAATTCGCATACACTAAGCCTTAAACACTATATTTATTTATTTATTTATTTCATTCCAACGGCAAAACCAATGTTTACAAATCAAATCTATAACATGCAGATACTTAAATATACTAGTAACAGAATACTAGCATGCAAGCAGTATAAATACAAGCAGTATGCAACAACTTGAAAAGTATACTAAGTATAATAACAGCGATAAATATGTATATATAGTAACAAAAACAAAAACAATTAATAAATACTATCTGTACGTATGCAAGAAATAAAAGACAAACCAATGTTTACAAATTAAACCTATAACAAGCAAACAATAAGTATACCAGCAACCGAATACATGCAGATATAAATACGAGCAAAGTATGTAACAACTTGAAAAATATACTAAGAATAATAACAATCGATAAAAATGCATATATAGTAACAAAAACAATAACAATCAATAAATACTATATGTACGTATGCAAAAAATAATAACAAATGAAGAATAGATACGGTAGGACGTTTCATGTAGAGTCCTGCTGTGCGGCTGTCAAATAAAATAATAAAATAATATTATAGTAAATAAGGCCTAAGCTTATGTTTAGAAATATCGACCTTATAGTGCGATATCCCTTTAAGCCGGATTAAACTAGTACGTGTTATTTTTAACATTTAAAACTTTATTTTCATAGTAAAACAATAATTGCCATATAGAAATGAAATTGAGTACTACGGATCGGGACCTAACGTAATTGCAACTTAACTATAGCTTATTTTTACTTTCCAAACTGTGCCCAATAGGAGCATAGTTAAATTAAGGTTTAGGAAGGTCTTTGGAATTATTCATAGAAATATTTATGACACATAAAACAAGAGCTGTTGATTTTCTATAAATATAACAGTAATACTACAGGATTAACCAACTCTGCAAAGCTTCTGGTGAAATATCTGGCCTTTGTACCTTTTACCGAAATTGGGAGATTACTCTGATCTTTTACTTAACAAACTATAGTACATCAATAACAATGGTGATAAGTGTTTAATAATACGCGTTTTGAGTTCAGCTCCATTTCATCTAAGGACTGACGTTGTCACATACGTGACTGGAGACTTGAATCAACCCTTCCCAACATAGCTCTATGATATGTGTATAAAACCCGGTTGCTCCACCGAGATTTGGAGTTTTTAATTTGAGAGATTTAAGTCAAAAGAAACTCCATTTTGTTTTATCTCTGTCCATAATAATTTCAGAAATGGATATCAGGTGCTCTAAAATAAGCTATGAACTGTACTGTACAACGAACTGGGTTGGGATAACACGAAATTGTAACATGATTAGAATCTACGAAATACGCTCTAAAAGATATAGGGAACCGGTATTACTCTCAAAACACGGGTTTTGTAAACACTGATTTTACTATCTGCTATATGTACTGTCAGAAGACGCATTTCCTATCAAAACAAATTAAATAAAATACACAATCATAATGGAACTAATTTTAACGGAAAAGGTTTTAATGAAACTCATTCAAAACAGAACATTTCATTTGTATGGTCAGTTCAAAAATGCATATATCGTGGCTCCGGCCCATAAATCTGCTTTTGATAACTTTTCATCTAAGTAAGAATACGTTTCTATCCTTTGATGCACCAAAACAAGCATTAAGTGCCGTTTTAATTCAAGAATAGAGAATGAAATAAGCATATTAGCAACATATATTTACAATTTTTACAATTCATGAACAGAACTATATGAACATCCTGATTGAGATGACAACGATGCCAAACATATCTAGAATCAATAACGATGACTAAGGAAATGTTTTGTTGATTACCTATTATTATGAAAATATTATACCATTAAATATAACCATAAGCCACTGGTGGAAATCTTATAACCATAATGTTGAAGATTTGTACGAAGGCCAAGCGATTTAATACGCGGAGAGTATAGTTTGATTACTATATCGTCTATACGCTAAGGAAAATTATTTTCACGGCAAACAGTTCTCTGTCCAAAACACATGCCGCCTGAAGATTACAATGAGTTAGAGGGAGACATATTACGGCGTTTGTAAGTAAAGTATGTTTGGTTAGTACAATTATAACTGATGAAGATATTACAACAGTTGGTAAGTCTCAAAATAATTACCTGTTTAAGCAGTTAAAACAATGAATTGGCCAAATAAAAATTTCTAATTAAATGTACCAGTTTTACATAGTACGCATTGAACTGAGTGTTGCAGATAGAATTTCAGTTAGAGGCAACTTTTAGTAATTCCTTCTGAATATCGCTCCCAGGATACCAGTATTTTGGAAAAGCTACACTACGGTACTCTGTGAATCGCAAAAACCCAAAGAATAGCTGAAAGGACGACGTGGTGGCCAATTATTTTAAAAGATATTGAGGTGAAAATAAAGTTACGTTCTATTTGTATACAGCACTCATAAAATAAACATGCATCTCTTGTATCAGACAATTTTCCAGATTTTCCGTTGCAAGTGATATCATTTATGTATTTATAGTTGACGAACAGTAGTATATTGCAATAAGTGATCATTATTGAGGATTTCCAGAAGGAAGTTGAGTTTGAAGAGTGATATCACTGGACGTAATTAACTTTTGAGAGAGTATGTTTAGGACATGGTATTGCATAACTTGTTTCCTCTTATAGCGGTACACTGTTAGAAATCATACAAACATAGGAATTTATACTAGGAATAGGAAATTGCTATGGAATTGGAATTCACAAAACTTTTTAGCAGGTTGCAGTTTCACCAGTCAAATAAATTTTTTTATTTAAAATGTGGGAGAAAGATAAGAAACAACTTACAGTCTTCTGGTCAGAACTACACACTTCTTGCTGATAAGATAAATATCTTTTTAGCTATTAGAAAAAGCTGCTGTGACAAAAATATTGAAATAAACCTTTTTACCAGATCTAGTGTGGTGATTTTATGTGGATAACCTATCTAAACCCAAGACTTTATTCTATTGAGATTGCAAAGAATACAATACGGAGAAAACGATTTCACGTCATACCAGCGCAATATATGTACCGCATGCCTGATCACGGGATACAACAGCAGCAGCAGCAGAAGTAGAGGAAACAAGATCCCCATATTGGTACAATAACATGCATTGCAAAGTGTACAAACAACTAAGAGTCACCAAAATCCTAACCGAGAAATAAAAAACCAATCTACACCAGTTTTGAAAACAGTAAAGCCCGCTTCAATAAGTTCGCCAATGAAGAATTGTTCTTGCAGATTATTTTTAAAACATGAGCGTTATCGTGGTTTAAGACGGGTTTCCCTATGGCTTGATAAAAAAGGATGTATGGCTTTGAATTGAAGAAGTAAAATATTTCACTATTACAGAAAAAATGTACATTCCGTAAACTAAAATTAATGAGTTAGTTAAATGAAATCAATTAAACCAACAAAATATTTTAAACTTCAATTTGTTTACATCTGAAGATAAAAACAGAAACTAATCATAATCCAACTAAACGAACATAATTTATATAAAAACTAAATTTATATAAAAACACATATATAATGACGTGTGTAATATGAGTATTGCAGATAAATTTATTCATTAGGGCATGAAAATGTTCATAACTAATGTTTACATATCTATTAAGATGATTTTATAACTTATGTGAAAAATATTAATGGTGTCAAATTCCTCATGAAAGTGTTTTTTATTTTTCATTTAAATATGCAAATAGTTGTCCTATGTTCAATACATGGATTTGAGCACAAATTACATTCATATAGCAGCAAATATAACTAGCTGCTTTAGACGTGCGTTCAAATTTTACAAAATAATGGTGGAGGAGATGTAATTTGAATACAATTCAAAAGGTTTGGTCAAGTACTGATATATGGCTGAGTAAGTAAAAAAAAACTATCAACTTAATGAACATGAAATACAAATATTTGTATAATTATAAATTATTTGAAATGTACAAAATCGAATACGCTGAGGAAATAAATAAATAAATAATTTAATATTTTGTTATATTCAGCCTTGCACCACAGGTATAGAGAACCAAATTTATATGCTACTTTCGTTGAGGCGAAAAACTCTCATAAGATGAAGATCGTGGAATAAAGCCAATTTATCATAAAGAGCTGTGGAAAGACATTAAGCCCATACGTGACAAATTTGCACTGTCTCCTCCACGCATTATTAGATTGCTTTTCAAACACATATATGATTTATAATAATGTATTTATATTGTAATTAATGGTCATACACAACAATAACCTACTGTTTGTACCCAAAATTAACTATGAGACGTATCTTACTACCTTTAAATTTCTAAAAAAGACATTAAAAACATATTTAGGTACAGTACTAAGTAGATGGTAATTTTATTTTTGTAATTTGTATTTTTTTAAACTATATCAGTTACTAATACACAATTATGCACAAAAATGTTGATAAATTTAACAAAAATTCCACTTAATAAAATAGATGCACTTCTGTAATGGTTTCCAAACCAGTATAGCTGACATTAATTCGAAACAGAAAATCTTGATAAACTAGAATAATCAAATATAAGTTTGAAACTATTTATAAAGTAATTATATAATTCTTTATTATAATAATTTAATAAAAACGGTTTTAAATAGGCAATGCAAAAAGACGGATTTATATTGACTTAAACCAGATATCTTACTTATAACATTTTATCAAGCAACCATAGATATATCTGATGAATCTTTCTGTATGAATTTAAATTATTAGATCGTCCATGTTCCAATATAGGTGAAAAACATAGATATTTTCGAAAATGATCCAATAAACGTAAGGCTATATATATATATATATATATATATATATAAAAGTATTCAAATATTCAACGTTCCTTTAATACTTCATTTACTGAATACAATTGAGAATAGCCGGGAAGTATATAGCACTATCTGAACTGTTCTATTATTTACAGCTCTTAGAGCTAACACATCAATATGCAACTTTAATTTATTGCAGCAGGAATGCTTGATCGTAACCAATAGGTTTATTTGCAGTTTTAGCAATGGTAATAAATTTCATTTGACATTTTTTCAGTGATGGCCGATTCGAATCATGCAAGCCCTAAAAACTACTAACTGTTATATAATTTGGATAGTTCTTATGAAATTGCAGGACTAATCATATCACTGTGCATTATCAAATATGTTCTGCAGATAGAGCGGAATTTGTACACATGATTAATTTCTATGAAATATTATTCTTGATTTTTCTCCATCTAGTTTTGAATCACAGCAAAATAATCCACAATAAAATTATTCTACACAGATACTTGCACTATTAAATTTGCCAAATAGTATGGTCACTGGTCCAACATGTAATTAGGGTAAATTATGCCCTTTAATATGACTATTTGGCTAGTATTACAATTATTAGTAATAAGTAAGTTGATGATGTAGCTTTAGTGCATTTGTGTTAGAATAATGTTTGATTTTTCTGCTTCGTAATACACTTACCTTCATTTATGATTGATGAAGCATAATCCATTAAATTTTCTCATTAGCATAGTGATCAGTGGTTTCATTAGAGAATCTCTGAATCTGTCTACTGATTGCCAACTGATTAGCATTTAACAAAGTTGTCGGCGATTAACATGTAATTGATTTATAATATAAACTGATGCATAATATCCATATCATCAAGGCTAGAAGTCAAATTTTTATATTATCTTATAAAAAAACTTATTTAATACTGTTTACGTAAATTAAACAGAATTTAAATTGAAGAAAGTTTAATATATTGTTACAAATGGGGAATCTCTTTATTTTGTATTAATTACTATGTAAAATATAGCCTGAAAACTAGTTATTTCTATAATAATAGAAACTATATTGATATTATTGAACATATTAAGAATCGGATTTATGATTTAATTATTAATTGATTTGATTTCTTTACTATTAATTGATAACGAGTTATTGCATTTTTCTGCTGGTATTTACAGTAGAGTAATGAATATATTAAGTGAATGTAAAAAAGTCATGAGGAAAACTGTGTTTCATAAAGTTCATCGCAATTAGTACTATTATTATAGTACAGATTTTTATGATAGAAAATGTACAAATATTTTAGCTACATTACATTTGCGTACAATTTATATAGTAATCTAATAATAAATGTATACCTTAGTTAGTTATTAGAACAATAATTTCTAAAAATTCAAAATGACCATAGCATGGTGCTAGAATCGTACGAGAAAGCACCTTTAGAAAAAACGAGAGATATTTAGGATGAATTTAATTATAAAGAACAAACCTTAATAAACCTTTTCCTTACACCATTATATACTTTTATAAAATCTATTCTTTTTAAATCAGTGAATCAACAATAATTTAATACGATGCTGACTTTTACTTAATTATTTTTTGGTCTAATTGCATCAATTATTAATTATATTGGTGACCACCAAATACTTTCTTGTTATCTTGAGTAACATGTATGTAGTGCCTAGAATTTTACAAAATAATATACGATAAAAAACATGGATAAGTACTAATATGTCTTAATAGTTTCTTTATCTGATCCATACATTTGTAAGTGAAAACACAATATAGTCAGGTATAAGTAAATATTGACATAAATGGTAAGAGAGCACATCCATCAATGTAATATATCCTATTCGAGAAGATCTGTAGTAACATATGAAGGAGAATGTGCCCATTTTTCTCACATGACCCTAATGTTTTTCCAGAACCATTGGCTTTTGTATCCCTACGCAAAGTCTTAATATGACTTGGTTGTAGTATATATATAGAATTTCTTTATATTTTTTATTTAATGTAATTTGTTTTATTACTAGATATTGCAGCCAGTATGATTAAGATAATGATTAATAGCAATGATTAGTGTTATTTAAATTGAAATAATGTGCCCAAGATCTGGAACCTTGTTTTAGAGACAACACAACTCTGAATTGGTTCTAAATATTATGAGACTTTTAAGTTGAAAAGTTTATGAAAGTCCGGTGATTTATCACATTTAGAATTGAAATTCAAATCTCTTCCTAGATCTCTTGTTCTGAAAAATAAATACCACACTGAAACTTTGGGAACTATTACCATTAACAAAACAATTACTATTATAGTATAATAATTTCAATCATTCCTTAGAGCTCTAATTTCCTAAGCCATTAAATTCCCATTTGTGGAACCTTAGCATGAAGGTTCAGCTTGAAAGGCTTAATTTATGATAGTTATTTCGACCTAAATCTCAATCAAGCGGTCAAACCTTTACGAATTAATGTTTTAGAATTTTCGGTATTTCTGTAACCTACAGATTTAATAAACTGTAGTATATTTCAAAGGCACGTATATTTGGGATTTACTATAAAAGTGTAAATAGAATATAATAACATTTTGTTCGAATCTGAAAATGGATTGCTAAAATTGTTACTGTTCTTATTTGAAGTAAAATTATACATGTAGAAATAATCTAAGATTTCAATGTAGGTAAATTAGTACCAAAGTACCAGACATATTGTTTTACCGTTTAAAACTTTAATAATGTAACTCATGCTGAAAAATAACTCATATTCCATCTTGATTCCCAGACCTATGTGTCTGGTGTCGGGTGCCATGGCTAATAGAATATATGTGGAAAGTGTATTGAAAGATAAATGTCACAATGTTTGATGCAGTGTCAACAGATTGTGTTTCTGTCATATGAGTTGTAGTGCACATTGTATTTTGTAGACCAACTGGACTAGCCAGATCGGATAACAAACTCTCAACCATTCTGATAATACGAACCCAGTGGTCATTGTATAACAGAATCGTGCCAGACACACTGCCCTTACTTGCAAGCTTTCAGATAACAAAACACTGTTTTTATGCTACAATGTATAGGGTAAAATTACATACAAATTGGACTAAGCTTTTAGTGTCCTGTTATACACTGTAAATTTACAACAGAATAAAAAATAAAGATACATTTTTATTGTGAATAGCATAACGTTCTTACTCAAGAGATTTAATAAATTTGCAAGTCTCTGAGTGCAATCAAAACTGTTCCAATATCCCCCAGTTTCCCTTATGCGGATCTAATATCGATGTGTGGGGCGGCGTCATATCTCCGAGTATCACAAGCCACACTTTCTTTATTGAGCACAGTGAAGCAAACACAACCTTATTTTGATCTCTATTTCAGAATTTTCTTTTACCACCGACCGAATATGTAAAACTTACGTTAGGGTGTAATTTAATATATTCTACGCAGGGAGAGAGCTCATCCGTCCTCTTGTCATTTTTATGAACCTAACGCACAATACTGAACCAAATATAATATCCAGGTAATATTGTATCTTTTTAGCCTTAATTATTTTATTTTGTTAGTGCCTTTTTCTCGTTTAACCAAATCGAGGATATGTTGTATAAACATATTATTCAATATAGTTGTACATAACGGTAGCAAGAGTGGAAATTCACAAATCTTTATTTAGCATCATTCTAAAAAATTACATTTTAAACCCTGGAGTTGTTTCGAAAAACGTGTCCATCAGACTTTGAAGAACTCTATTACGCAGATACGTAGTATTTACTCTAACATAATCCATTTCATTCTTTACTTCATCATATTAAACGCCATTCCAAGGACAAAGAATTAGTATATCTATATATGGAAGGAGAAACTATTTAGGTAGTCTAGAATGATAACATATACAATATTTGAAAATTTCAAGTGTGAAATCAAGTATAACTAATAGGTTAATGAGGCGCAAATTAGTTACATTTCGTTAGCCACAACAATTTTCGAACAGATATTGATAAAAATATTGTAACAACCTCAACTTCTCTGGCATTACTAGCCTAAGTATAAATATTAGTATTATTTTTTAATTAGAAGAATTGTGTAGGAAATTACAATGTTCCTAATACTTGCCATCGTTAAGTGATAAAAAAAAGTCAGTAACACTACTGTCCGATATGGTCCAAACGATATCTAACCTACCACTTCATAGACTCTTTACTTTCCTCATGTTATTGGTGTAAACAATGTATCTCTTTTGAAAACCGTCTGATGATGTAAAAAAAACCTCGTATCTAGTTTTGTTAATCCCTTGAGGAACAGTTGGCTATATATCGGCTAACCAAGTTCTCACGATAAATATTGCCTGGACATTATATAGTCCAACTATGATAATGTACAACTTGTTAAAAACAATTATATCTTATGACCTTGTAAACGTGAACCTAATGTCTTTGAGGTTGTTTCGATCACTGATTTTTAAACCACAAATGGAAATAAAAGAGCATGGTCAGTATGGTTACAAAAGTTTCACTGCATTTCATAAAGATAAAATATAAAAGCAACATATTCTATATAAATATGGTTCTAATATACAACTATTTGGAATAATACTAAATTCTTTAATTTTGTTATATATATATATATATATATATATATATATATATATATACCCACTAAATTTATGTTTATGCTATAAAGAAAGAAGCTTAGAAATTATGGTTTGGGTATTTTTTAATGTTTTTGTATTATAAATCCGAATTAAAAAGCTAAATTATTTATCAAGGTATTATTAGACTCAAATGTCAATAAACTATTTAATTAGAAATAATTTAGGCAAATAATTCCACACATTTAGTATTTATAATTTTATTTTGTACATATCTGCAAATTTCTCAATCCGAACTCGGATATTTTTGTTCAAACAATGCAGGGTTATGAAGGAAATCCTGAGACATTAATAAACAATTTATGTTAACGGTTTTAAAAGCGTTATTAGGTAGCACCCTTTCAATAACTAAAGAAACACATATAACATTTATTAACTTAAATGAAATAATTGCAAAAAGAATATATCCCACTCAATAACTTTGTATTGAACTATTAATTTGTATAAATACGTACTTAAAATAAGATATATAGAGCTCTAGGTTGTGTATGTAACTAGCCACGTATTTTTATGAATGTTAAAATCACATAGTTGTCCAGAATACGACTCGTATATTGACTGTATCTAAAACATGCTGATGCTGTTGGTGGTTGCTCTACAAAGACGCAAAGTTACAAACAGCTAGAAGCCGCAACTAGCAGTTGTCCGACAAGTTGTGACCAGTCTTGCTGTAAGTTACGGATCAGGTCATCTACAATGTTTTCACAAAGTAACTTTACTATGTTATGCGTAAAAAATCTAATTTAAAGTCAGAATTACTTGTAAAAATGAAGTAAGATGACCGTTTTATCATCCCATCGGGCCATATTCGAGTTTACGAATATATCAATGTAAAGAAAATATATTTTCTGTGCGTGTTGTTAAGTACTATTCTTGTTAAAACCACAATAACAGTTATGTTTTGATTTCTTTTAATACCTTTCGTCTATTAAATCATAGTTCTAAGTTCAATTGTTGAATTATAGTAAGCAAATACTATTATGGTGCAAAATTGTAAAGAAAAGTAATATGTTTATCTACTCATAAGGGTAATTATCACTTCACTATATTTATTAAACGAAAGAAGGATTTTACTCCATAACGTTTTATGATTATGTATTACAGTCTAGCGGAATCACTCTAATATGTATGTTTACAAAAGCACACGCATCAACATATTAATTTAGGACAATTGTATTAAAGTGTAACGATGACTGCTACTGATTAAAGTCCTGGCGAGGAAAATGTAATAAGATTGAATTTAGCTTTAAAGAACTTCGTGCCTACACCTACACAGTATCACTTGAATACTTTTGTACAGATAAATTCGTACTTTTGTGTAACTTTTTCTAGCCAGATGGTATTCTATAAAATTAATTCTCAGTAAACATTTCTCTTAACTTTATAATTTATTTTTCAAAGTATTGTAATTGTATTTAAAGTGGGGTCCATGTAGAAATAACAGAAATTGTTCTTCTTTTTACTATACAAGAACATTTGTTATCGTGAACGAAGTTACAATATCCTACAGGTCTCAGTTGGAAGTTAAATATAATAAATAATTGACAAATGCAGAAAGTACTGTTCCTTTTTTTAACCAGGCCATTTTTAACTATTTTTAAATCTCCATAAGTTCAAAAGATACAGGCAATGTATTGAATATAAACATTAGTGTTATACTAAAATGGTATAGAAATAAATCTTCATTGGCTGATAGATTTTGGGAAAGACTATTATTAAGTTATTTCAAGCCAAAAAATTTTCACTCTTCTTTAAATGTGAAACCCTAAAACCCTAACTTCCACCAAAGAGTCTACTAGTCAAAAATGTATATGTCTATAAACAGAAAAAGTTATATAACTATTCCTATCCAGCTATAAAATAATAAATCCGCATATAAATTAAATAAAAAAAATCTACGATTACCTTACCTGTTATGGACAACGAGAAGTATGTTTATATGGCGACTTTTGCCCGCTATCAATTAAATAACCAAGGAAAATCTATATTTTGGCTGTTACTAGGTTTGCCGTGTCTATGAACATTGTCGCAATGACGCGACGACGTGGATCATACTGAGATGGATTTCTTTAAATTTCATTTTAAATGTATTCAATTTTTGTAATTGAAATAAATATAAAGAAATATTTTTTTAGTCACGATTTAAATACTGGTTTGTACCACAGTATCATACTACCTAATAATAATTTAAACAATAAAAAATCAACCCAATAGTCTAACTACTTCTGAGATGTGATGTGTACCTGCAACTACTTGTTTATTTAAACTAGAGTAACTAGGCATTCTGAAATTATATTCAGACTCAAAAATGTTCAATCTTAAGCATGATAAAAAATAAAAGTTTTATTTTTGTAAATGTTCTAAATAATGAAAGTTTATTTTGTCACAATACTAAGACACTTTAGTAGTATAATTTTTCTGTAGTGTACCTGCAAATATTTGTTTATTTAAACTAAAGGAATTAGGCATTCTGAAATTGTAATTCAGACCCAAAACTTTTCAATCTTAAGCATGATAGAAAAATAAAAGTTTTATTTTTTTAATGTTCTAAATAATGAAAATTTATTTTGTCACAATACTAAGACACTTTAGTAATATAATTTTTCTATTTGTATTGTATTTAACGGTGTCTGTCAATACGTAGAATTTTCTTGTTGATAGGAAATAGTTTTTCCTTGTAACGTTTAATGTGGTGTTCTCATACGCTCATGCGAGAATTTTTGAAGATGACATTTTTAATAGGAATGTCATTTATAATCAGTGACAAAAAGGTAATGTTTTAGTTAAAACATGTTTAGTTGTCACAGTAAAACAGTGTGAGTTAAAATATGTATTTTTGATACACCGGGGTAAGAAACAATAGTTCAAGACCTGTATCCGAGTTTTTGGTTTATTTAAGTGATACTTTAAAGTAAACAACACCTTTATAAACCGTTAGAGACTGTGAAAAGATTAAAGAGAAAGACTGCTGATTCACGATCATGGCGTTCTTTGTGCTGTGTAGAAGCGATAACGTATTATCTGACCTACGTGACCTCAATAGGTAGTGTGATATCTGTAGTAAAATACAGAATATTGTGCAGTCACTATAGTGAAAACTTAGTTATATGTTTCGACGTTTTCTTAACATAAAACATTTTGACGTAAATAAATGTTGATATAAATTTTTACATTTTCGTTGGTTCTAATGTACAAACTGATTTCATTGAATATACTTTAAGGTAGAATAGTATACGCCACGCCACGTGCCGCGGAACAAGCTTCGCTGGCGGTAAACAAGTCTTGGATTTACTCGTAGAAGTGTAGCTGCTTGAGCCCGGAGAGAACCTGGGTTATCAGAGACTATCTTATTGTAGTGGTAAAACAACTGTGATAAAGTTTGCACAAAACATCAGATGGCTGTTGCAATACGAGTATAATCGTATTTGTTTTACCGTGGTTTCCCGTGTGATTGTTTTCCGATCCAATCGTAAAGGATGGGTTGATATTTCAAAGAGACAGAGAGAGGTAGGGGTGTAACGGTCTGGTGTAAATTTAAACATTGGAATTTATACTTACTTACTGTTTCATTCCAATCTTTCGAAACCTATTTAGAAAACAAAACACTACCATACCAACTTAACCCATACCAGTTTAATAAACAAATTTTAATGGAACGAGAACTGAATTGTAAAATACGACTATGTATTTTTTTATTTGGAATTTTAAAACACCCTGTACAATACGATGTATTGCTGGTCAGCTTCCATCCAAAATTGTATGTTCACAATACAAGATAGTGACATACCACACCACGTGTCACATAAGATGAAGTCATTACATTCTTTAGATATCCTGTGAATAGGCGGCTAATACAGAAAATACATGTTTCCTTCCACCGACAGTAAGTCTTTTTGCAAGCCTGATGAATTGTACTTTTTCAATAACTCTGAACTTATTTTTGTTTTCGTAGAAATGAATTTTAATACATAATTATACAGATGGCTGCATAGAAAACTGTCGGTGGACCCTAAATGAGGAACTTCGATGTTGTCTATTTACGACAACTCTAGAGATAAGTAAACTGCCTATTGCAATTCAATTATACTTTAAATTTAATTGACAATTGTAAAATGTACATCTTGTAAAAGAATAATCTTAAACGTCTTCTCTTGACTGCCCTAATATTTTATAATCATAGGAAAGTGTAAAATAATAATTAACATAAATAAGTAATGGGTAATTCTGTAGATTTACATTATAGTATTTATATATTATCTATTAACGTTTATTGCTTAGAGGTTGAGTACAAAAACAATTTAAGCATTGTTTAACTGCTTTTGATTCACTACAAATTTAGATATCATAGTTTCAAAATAGTTTTGTAGCCATCAAAAGAGGACATTTAAAATGCATAAATGTTTGGGCTTAATATCATATTATGTATTTAAGAATCTACGTCCCTTTCTAATAGTAAGTTCACGTGAATTTTACAGTGTTTTTTTTTTATTATTATTATTATTATAAATTGTATTTTATCAGGCAAGAACTCTTACTGAAATATTTTCCTTTGTTTCTAACGCAATTTAGTATTTATAAGGATATTATTTTAAATATAATTATATCTTTTTTCCATAGTTAATTTGTTGGTTACTCGATTATATACATAGATAAGCAGGTCTGAGAAGCCTACATCTGCCAAAATACAACTAATATGGGCTTTATAATCATAGTAAACGTTGTGTAGTCACTTTGCCTTTTATATCTGCATTACATTATTGACCGATAAGTGCATAATTAATGTTTTATAAAACGTACTTAATAATATATTTCTTATTATTGATTATTTTCTAATCCGTATAACCTCTGTTCTTAATATCGAGTCCAGAAATATTTTAATAAAAAGTTTTTTCCGATAAAGCTTACTTTTTGTTTTCAAGACTATAAAATTATTAAACATATGGTAGTGTTGTTATAAAACAATGTTTAAAATATTGATTCAATGTAACGGGCTTATTCAATCATTTTTTTTAAGACCAGTGGGGCGTAAGCCGGAAGGATTTTCGATATAAAACCTATATATTAACCCGGGCACCACCATGAAAAATGTCTGTACAATTAGTCTAGTAGTGCTGACATACCACAGACAAGATTAGATTTGTATATCTAATAGTATAACTTATGTTATTGTAAGATATTCTGTATCAACTTAAACCCCGATTTTAAAAGCAACTTATTATTAAAATATAACTTTCTCTAGGGAAATTTAGTAAAAGTTGTAATTGGACTAATATTCTGCATGAGAAAAACTGCACTCGGAAGGTACTGTTCTATTAAAAATAAAACATTTATCACACAAAGAAGATAAAGTTTTACATTTGTAAGAAACTACGTGACAGTATACATTCTAGCCTTTGAAGAAAACTGTGCATACTGAACCGTACTAAGTTGTTTTGTCCACTGTGATATTTTATGTTCTATATTTAGCAATTCAAACGTGTATATGATTTTTATATTAAAAAAGTGTAATCTATAAAACTTATTTAGGATTAGAAAATAATGAGATTAGTTTTCATGGTTAAATTAAATAAATTGAAGGCGTGGAATTTCAGTAGGGATATGTTTTGATCACAACAGATGTGCTATGCTATTTTTATAATCAATTTACTATAACTATTTGGCATTAGGAAAAATAAGTAGGTTTAACCTTAGACACTTTCACGGCTTGTATTGCATGTCAAACATAGTATATGAATCTATGACAGTACACGAATCTACAGTATATTATCTAGAGACGTAAAAATATTTATAGTTAAGTATTATATTAGAAATCATGATGAATAGTTTTATATAAAATACTTAAAATTAGTTGTTTAGTTTAAAATAATTTAGAAAACATTTGTTCTGGTGAATATATAATCACGAATGAAAATAATTATATTTGTTATTGATTTTTTGTTACTACTATCAATATACAAAGGTTAAAATTATAAAGCAAACTAAAACTATACACTAAAATATAATGTGATAGATTACAATCGATACTTGTTTACAACCAACAACACGTACTATTTTGAACACGCCAGAGAGTATTGCCTGAATTTAAAGAACGCAAAGTACTAAGTGATGCGTATAAGCGTTGCATCTTCATAGTGTTGAAGGCTGTCCTAGTTATTTTACTACTTCACTTGATGGTTTCTGATGAAGAAGTTTTATTGCATATATCATCTATACAGTCATGTATGGGTTCTGGTTGATTGTAATATTTGTATATATATAATCTATAATATCTGTATTATAATGTTTCTTCCTAAAAGTTGCGAAATACAGGAACTTACTGATTACGAGAGTTCACCGCCAGTTGCATTTTTTGTAATAAGAAGACATAATGTCTATTACAGCTTTCTGAATTTGAAATTTTCCATTATTGCCTATGATATCTGGTAAATCTGAGAAATTTTCCAGAATTTCAGCTCTTTGGAAACCTTCCAGCTATTAGAAATTTCCATTCTCAGGAATCTCCCTTTATCTTGGTCTATGAAAACTTTCAGTCTTTGAGTTCCGACTACTGCAGCTCCTAGCTTTTGACCAGCATCATTATACACAACTGCGGAAAGCTATCTATTCAGACCAAAAATTAGCTGAGATGAAAATTTTCAAAACTTCCTTTCATTAAAAATTTGTTTCTTAAAATGTGCATGTCAAATTCACTTACGCTCCATTCATCCAATAGATACCCAAGGTAGTTACGTAGAAGGATGCTTAGACTCTGCTAGAAAACGCTCAAATATACATTGTTCTCGATGATAAGTTTTCCATGAAATATGAAATTTGTAAACTGTTGTCATATGAAACGCTTTATATATTGGCTAAATTTATAGTATTTCAGTGTAATAGAGATATTCTGACATTGAACTTATGACTATTTACCCATAATACAGTTTACGGTTTACTTTTATTACTTATTATTGTTAGCGAAAATATTCTATAAATGTTGATGCTAACGTACTATGCAAATTAAATAGATTCATTAAACCTCCATAGTAATTGGAATACATCTTTGGTCCTAAGACTTTTACCCTTAGTGGCCAATGCACTTTGTAATTTTTTATGAGTACACAGTATATATTTTGGTGTCCACCAACCATTGATGTTGTTATAAAGTGCACATGACAGTTTTGGGGAAGCCAATATCAGTTCTAGAACTATTCTTCTCACGTCAGGGAATGCTGAGAAACCTAGGTAAAGTTTATTCCATAGAACGTATATTTATTTTAAGGAAGATCAGTTGACATGTTTAAAAGTTTACGTACCGTTTCATTGCTATTATTAGTTATTGATTGAAACCAAACGGGGCCCACCAGAATGAAATGAGTGATATATAAATTGAAAAAAGCCTGTTATCTAAAATGTAGTCCTAGGTAGGAGTAGTACTATTAGTAATTCCTGATATATTTAGCAAAATTCAAAAACATCAAAATATACACCAAATTATTTGCCTTATTCAATTATAGACTAAGACACAAACTATTACTGACATTTAATTTACGTTAGACATTCTTTGTAAAAGGTAATTTGAAACGCTTGTAGTAACAGTGAAGATAATCATGTGTTAATTGTCAGAACGGAAAGTTCATCCGCAAAAATGATTTGTACATTGAAAAAAGAAAAGCTCATTTATTAGTTTAGGCAACGGAATCATATATGTAAGTAACTTTTTTATTAGTATAAACCTGGAAAGTTCATTGATTTATTCACATGAAAATTGTAGCCTATGAATGAGGTTAAGTCTGTGTTAGTTATGGGACGGGAATGCAACATTTCCCAGAGGAACCACTTTGTTCCATATAAAACTATCTGAACCTCACACTTGTATATAGTTGATCCGAGTTTTACCAATCCCGTATATATTGGTTACTGTGCACAACTGCGAGTCAGCAAGTTTATGGACGAGACTACGTCTTTGTCACCTTTTGTGTTATTGTGCCCTACAGCTCTTTCTCCAAGCGTTGTCAGAAATACATTTGATAACAGCTATTTGTTACTGTGGGAACTGAATCCACCTGCTTTACTCCCTAACCATACTATTTATTGCCAAAGGACGTATGTTATATCCAACAAAGCTTCAGAATAAAAAAGTAATTCTTCACATGAAACTTCAACTGCTGCTACTATTTTTATAGTTAATAATCGCTTCAGGTTTATTTGATGTACAGAAGATTAGTATATACGAATGGAGTGTACGCTCTCATTTACAATACCTTATTATTGTAGCGTTGAAGTGAATTCCATGGCTGAACATGCACCGTTATAAAAATAATTCTTGTCTATGTTCAATTGAAGTTGAATGAAAATTGTTAAGTCTACACATTAAAGCCTTCTTTCGATATCTTACCTCAAGATACATTCACTTTTAATAAAACTTTGGTTAAATAGGAAGGGTAATACACGATAAGAGTTTCGAAGAATTAAGTATTTTCAGAAAATCTTAGAACTAACTTTCTATTACATATTGTTATAATATACGATAAAGTTACATTTCATTATGTCACGTGTTATAACGTAATGTGGTAGAATTAAGCCTGTTCACAAATTTATCTTTTCAACGAATTTTTTGTGTTGCTATAATGGTAACCCCTAAGACCAACGTAAAGATTTTAGCTAACGTTTAGCTAAGTCCCATGGAGTGATATGCACTATAATAAAACTCAGTGCTACCTATGTATGACTAAAGTGTCATAAAAATAACTTTGTAGGCTTTTAAGTTATTGTGCTGGCAGGCAGACGGACAGACAAACGTTAATGAATTATTTTCTTTCTTTACTTGCCTTACTATAAAGAAGTTATGAGTAAGTCACACTACCTGTCACGTACCATGTTTTGCTGAGGTTTTATGAAAGATTTGATATCTATGCCCATTTAATTTGCGAGATGACTTACGGATAAAAAGAAAGAAAATTGTACAGAACATAAATTTTAACATCATCTGCGTCAGACGTCAAAAACATTGTGTTAGGCTTCAGAGTGATTCGCTTCAACGACTCTAAGCAAAACTCCATATTTGGACTTGCAACATCATAAATCTCATTCGTGTCTACTAATAAGTATCAATGAAGTATCATGCAAAATTAAATTCTACTGAAGAACTCTTTCTCGCGTTTGTTTCATTCAGTTAGGTTTTATATCGGAGTTAAAAAAACATTGAACTTCCATTGTTTTAGTATTAAAACGTTAGGGATCCCTGAGATCAAACCTTGTCACTGACTTTTAATAACGACTTTCGATTCTATTATTTTTTTCTCTTTATTCGATAAATAAAGTTTCAGTTGATAAACTTCACAGTTAATATTGTAATCTGTTTTCTTTCAAGTATATTTATTGTTTAATTTATAATCGTTGCTATATTTACTATTCACACGACACTCATAACAATTTTCACTAACGCTCAGCTAGTCACATATTGGGAGCTGTGACATCATCTATCTCAACAGGTGTATTTCAAATTAGTCTTAATACAACATTTCAAATGATAGATCAAAGAGATAAACAGACGGATGAATTACGGATACCGTGATGGTTCATGTCTAACCATAGAATAGGCTGAATGTCATAGAAGTTCACATTCAGGAGGCTGATTTTTTGTTGGGGGTTGCACACATATCTTTTTCTTGTAATTCTGTCTATGTTTCCGCATAGTATCTCGAGAATGAAATGAACTATACAGTTCAAATTTTGCATGCAACTTTTACGAAGCCTGCTACATTACTCATGATGTGGTTTACTCCCACTTTGTAATAAATTATTAAAAAATTAATTTCTGGTGTAGTGGAGTATTCTGGTAAATAACGCGTTATGGAATCTTTCTTATTTTACACCATCTTTACTTCCTTCTTGTTCATTCATATTTATTCTTTCACTGGGTGGGTTATTCATCATATCACTGAATTAATGTCTTGGGTAGCAATAGACATGATTTACAAACAATACGGCTTTAAAACCAAAATATCACGGGTTCAGTCACTGGAAAGGTCAATAAAAATGATGTTTTCTTCTATCGTTAAACAGTGGTAACTATGTAGGCCTGTATGTAACATGAAATGTTAAGGAATTGTCCTCTTTATTTGTTATTGATCGATAAATATTATTCATCCGAAATGAATTAGTTGATGTGCCAAAAATTATTAGTAAATCCAAATTTTAAATGGAGAGGCAAAAAAAAGGCCAAGAGATGAAATATGGATAAGATGTTAATGGGATATGCTTCTAAACAAAGTAAACTACTTATCCAGGTTTAGGTCATTATAAGGTTATAGTATCCCAAAAATGTTTATTTTTTGCTGACCGAACTGGAAAAATATAAATAAACTTAATTTTTATAAACTTGTTAAAACAAAATTTTTTATTACTTTCAAAAAACTAACTTCCCACGACAAACTTAAATGCAAATTTTGAAATTTCACTGTTGAGCACAATTATCTAAATACTACTTATTGAACCGAGCATATTTTAATAGGAAAATCTTAAAATCAAAGAACCGTAAAAACCCATATAGTATTAAAAATCATACACAAACATACGATATGTGAATACGTAGTAACTGTACTTTATAATATTTACAATATATTAAATTATATTTACGGTATATAACTTTTTATATAAATAACTATTCTAATTACATTTTAACCGTCCATTTTCCAAAAGTTGTACTGATTACATTTTAGACGATGCACTAAGAAGAAGGTGAAAGCGTACTTAACATTCACAGGAAATCCAGAAATATTTGGAAACGTTTAAGAAATACATATAGAACCATAATAAAAAGAAAGAGTGTTGTTCTATAATAATTTTTACTGTAATCCAAAGTAGAAATTTTAAATGATATAGTTTCCTTATTAATCTTTAGCTCATAACAGTTATGCATATTCTTCTTTCATATATATTGTGTAATGTTCATATATGACACAACGTCATCAGCTTATTAGTTACTGGAGTTTAATGTTACAACAGTATACGAAGTTACAAACCGTTGGGAAGCCACAACTAGCAGCTGGCCAATCCAAGTTTAACCACGGTCTTCCTGTAAGTTACAGGTCAGATGTAACAGTTAGTTCTTAGTGAAATAATGTAACAAAATAACTTGGCTGCAAATTAAGAATAATGTCCACTTAATATATTAATACAATACTAATATGATTAAAAACATATCCTTCAACTTAATATATAACAGCATTGTATTAAAGTCTCGAAACACAATTTTAATTTGATGGCCAAACATATGATGCGCGTTATAATGCGTTTAATTACGGCATGGCAATGTTTTGTTACTTATATAGGAATAATTATGAAAATTCGTTATTATAAGAGGGTGTAGAAAGCTACACATATAAATGATATAAAACAGGAAATGTTAGGGATAATCTGGATAGTTCTTTTTAATCGTTAATTGTAATTGGAAGGTCTACACGAAGAGCAAGATATGAAAAGTTACCTGAAATATTTTAGAAATCAGAAAAACAGTATGTTTTATAATCCAAATGTAACTAATATTAAAGAGCTTCACATCTGTGGAAGGAAGCTGTTGTAGCATGAGCTCCTAAAATCTGTAGTAATGGTCGTCTAACGAGATCCAAATAAAGTCGGCGATGAGGAAGCTAAAAACGAACCTTGACATCATGTCGACATCAGAGACACCTATAAATAAGTGATGTGGCAGTCTCATTGTCTGATCAGATGCGCAGTTGAGTTCATTACGATGTTTCCGACACGATATCTAAACATGGTGTAGCAACCGGGTTTTCTACAAGGTATCCATGGTATTGTCCTTATGGGTTAGTCACAAAGAGGAACCTCAAATAAATGTGACAACATACATGCCGCAGTTTTAGAACATGTTTTTTCCGTTTCCTCATATTACTGTCAAGTTAAATTTATATCAATATAAATATATTTTTAGATGACATATAACACATTTTAACATTCCTCTAAACTAATGAATGTAAAAATAATAAATATATAACACGTGATATGTAATTTTGTATGTTTTATTTCACCATTGAGAATACGTACTTTGAAATTCCACTAAAAATATATTTATCATAAACATGGTTTATAGACTACTCTATAATACAAGGCGTGAATCAGTGTATTCATTAAAAGCTATTTGTAAACTTTTACTGTTTAGGAAAGAAATAACAATTTGAAATAGTATTCAAACTCTTTTATTCTTTGAGAACATTTGCATGAAATTGCGCTTCCACTGGTATTATTCATCCCTTTATTCTCTTTCTGATTTTAAAATAATATTATCAGTACATCTATGTATAAATTGAGTTTGTGTTTTCGATACCATAGAATGAATGTATTCTGGATTTACAAAAAGCAATAACATCGAGAGGATAAAATTTACGTATTTCACAGTAAATTAAATTTATATATACCTTTCCAAATCCAGGAATGGCATTTTATTTTGTATCAAATGGCCTGCAAGGTAAGCTTAGTTACTATAGCCTAATGAGCTGAGCCTTAATCGACGATGGAGTTTTTAATATGTCAACTATCATTTAGTGTACAGTTTCTCAACCTATTAAAATCAATCTCAGAATAATTAATGTTTAATGCAAAAAAGTACAAAAAAGTTAAACATCACGATAAAGCATGAAGCTGCACGATTAAATAAGTCAATGAATCATAATTTATTGCTTTAAACAAATTTACATTACATTTGAAAACGTCAATGATTGAAGCAAAATAGCTTTCTATTTCCTATTCTAAGATTCATTCATTGCACACATACATACATTACACTAAATCCTCTCTCTCTCATCAATATATGACTTCAGTATCGGTATCTAGTTACGAAAATTAGTAATCCCAGCAGCATAACAGGAACTTATCTACAGAGTAAAACACTTCAGACCCTAAAAGGTCCTTTAATCGAGATTCAATCCGGGTTGGGTTGTTTACATTTATTATGCTATCAGGGAGATTATTAATTAATCTGACACCAGATTGTGAAGGAAGTTGTTCAAATGCCAGTGTTCTATGATGTTGCATCCTGTAGCTGTCCCCCACCTCTAGTATCATGCCAGTGAACGTTTCTGCCACGCACTAACTGACATTGGAATCGGCAATACTGAGTTATATCTAAGATATAGAGGCAGGGTAAAGTCAGAAAACCATTCTCTCTGAAAACGTCGCGGCACGATGTATACCTGCAAATAAAATATATCTTGGTACAAAAAAGATGTTATCACTCACCGTCTCTTTTAAGCAACTTAATTAAAATCCAAAAGCAAAAAACACCAATAGTAAAAACATGCTGATATATTGGGGTAAGAGGATAATTTGAATGACATGTCAAGTTTACCCTTTTGAGTTCCAATAACCGATGTGTCAAACAATTCTAAAAAATACCAGAGGCTGAGTAGATCGGAATTAATAAACCAACAAATTGTATATTTTGTTTATGTAGTTTTAAATACCTGTAACAATGCATATATCTGTTCATAGGCACCAAAGGTCCTGACCATCCACGAACCAAATATACGACCGCTGACCTGCAGTCGTTGTGTTTTTAAACACAGAAGCTGCCAGAGAGGGGACTCAAGATACCCTCTCATACCTCCAGGCGTTCAATCTCGGCCAAACGCCACGTAACCAGCGCGTGTCTACCTCAATGGGTTAAGGACTACCAAAATAGTAATATTTAAGTTTAACATCGATAGTTACTTAATAAACATAAAGAATTCCATTCTTAGAATAATTTTAATAAGTAAGTTGGGCTATTTACAAACTTAGACTTTTTAATTTGTAACGTTGTAATTTTTTTATTATTTAATTCAACGGTACAACAGTAAATAGAAACCATTAAAAAAGAAAACAAAAATAAATAATTTATAAACCATGGACGTCAACAAGTACAAATATTTGTAAAAAACATTGATATTAATTATTTTTATGGAAAACAGCACATCGACTGTTTATCTTTGGCATATTCAGTTTTTTGGTCATAACTGCAAGATGAATGTTTCTTTACTATCCATCGCTGTAACATTTTCCTTGTTCGTCTTTCATTATGTTTTTTACAGCAACGCAATTAACCTGAGCATTGTATTTTTAGTATTTATTGAAGCTTTTTTATATATTTCAAGCAGGTTTTTATACTTCTGTACAGCCCCCTTATGAACATTTCCATAATATGTGAAAATAGAATTTCTGATAAATTTGGGGTGGCTCTCTATATTTGTTAACAACGTTTTTATTAACTTAAGGATGGTTTATTCCTTATTTCTTAATAGCTTCCCTGTTGACCTGTAGAAGAGTTTGACTCTATTTTGCAGTCAATTTACATTCTGTTGTTGTTTGCAAACTGAATCTGCAAGTCGTTGGCAACGTTTTTTACTTTTAAATTTATAACTTGGACTCAATGTTGAAGAAGAGTCATCAGAATAAAAAAAAGGTAGGATCTAGGTTCAAGGGATTAAATTTAGCAAAGCTAGGTTCAACTTGTTCAGATTCAAGAAAAACAACTTTAAGTGTGCCTGGTTGGAAAAAATCCATTTGGAAAGGGCCTGGTTCAGAACATTCACCTTGTGACCGGATAGCTGAAGGAACAGTAGTTGGGAACAAAGCTATTGTTGGAGCAAGGTTGGTGGACTTTATATATAATCTCTTAGAGCAGTATAAAGTATAAGAAAGATCACCAATCCAGAATCCGAGAACTTTCATAAAATAAAATCTGTTATCACTAATAATTAATAAACTCCATTTGTATTTACTCAGATATGTGTTTTATTATCCTACCGTAATTTTTGGAAATAAACATACATTTACTGTGCACATTAGATAATGTAAAAACCACAAGATAGAATGGTGTATCCATTGGTCATATATGTTGTAGTATTTTTCTCGCTGAACAATGCTAGAACCTTAATACATAATAAAATCGTATTTTAAACGCCCCTTTCTCTTTTTAAATGGGTTTGTTGCGGGTTTTTTAAGATTAGAGCCGTATTCCTCTAATTGTCTTTATTGTTTTAACTCTTTAAGTGAATTTTATTTCTCGTATAATTGATCGTATCTTATAATGGTATTCCTATCTTTATATATTTTATACTGCATAAAATATGTTCTGCAGATGTAGCAGAAATAGTATACATGCTGAAATACTATCTACATATCATAAATAATGTTTCTTCTCCATATGGTTTTGAGTCACAGTGAAATGAATTATAAGATAGTATATTACACGGAAACCTGCACTACTGGTTTTGCCAAAAGTTATGGTCAATGGTAAAAAATATACGTATGATAAATTATACCCTTTAATATGAATATTTGGCAGGTCTTGAAATTATTAGTAATAAATATGGGGGAAATGTAGCGTTACTGCATTTTTTTACTATTATGTTGGATTCTCTGCTTTTTAATAAACTTACCCTCATTTATGATTGATGAAGCACAATCCATTTAATTTTATCATTAGCATAGTGATCAATGGTTTCATTAGGAAATCTCTCTAGTGATTGCCAGCAGATATGTATTTAATTCAGTTATAGAAGTTTTCTATTTAATTGATTAATAATCAGCAAAGCATCAAGACCCAATATCAAATGTTTCTATTAAATATATTACATGATTTAATTATGTAAGGGTTTTACATGCTCTTACAAATTAACTTATTTATGACTGCCGGGATAAAATAAACAGAATTTAAATGGCATTTAAGTTTAATTCATTTTAGCAAATCGGGAAAATAATTATTTATTTGCACTTTACCATGTAAATGATGGCTTGCGACACAAGTAGAATAATCGTAAATTGCAGGGGAACTGGAATAGCCGTAAATGTTTTCTAGTTATGGCTTCAATAAAACAAATATAAATAAATATATTAAGAAAGATTTAATCTGATTTATTATTTGAGTAATAACGTTGTTAATAATGTCGTTATAACTTTATGCTGTTAGTATTTCCGATACAGTGAGGAATATAGTAAGTAATTTCAATCATGAGTAAAATATCAATTTGTGAATATATTACACTGTAAGTAAAACGGTGAGTTTTAAATAATAGGTTTAAAGAGAGGGTTTAAGTTCTTTTCTCTGCGTCTAACAAAATATAATAGCAACTTACATTAGTTGTTTCGAAAGTACTGTATTATTATTAAGCACGCTTTAGAGGAAGTTTAATATTTCTTTTGGTTTCATCAAATGTTCACAGATAAAAGTGCATTTCAAAAATGTATAACTTATAACTCAAAATGAGAAGTACCATATTAAAGAACAAATGCTTAGCATTTCTGAAAGTTTATCGAGTAAAATCGATTTCAATAAAATATGCAACCTTTGATAAACACGAAAACTACACGAAATGAAATATATTTAAAGCTTTGTGTACCGAGCACTGCTGTGTTTATATTCAGCTAGCACTCCACATAGTGCTCCTGCAATCATTGGTGGCGTTATGTGTAGACACTACTCTGCTATAATAAACAATATTACATGTGGACAGCATTATAGCTATAGTTATGTACAATATGAGAGCTGTTTCCGTATATAACATGAGCACAAGGTAGTTCATATGTATCACTTCTGTTTTGTCTTTAAGGCAACCGGATTCTTTGTTCGCTTTCTGGTGTTTTTACATTTCATTTCACTGTCTCTCCATATTAAGTCTAATCTCGTTCACTTTCTTGATATAATCAACACGTTTCAAATGAAATGTTACTTCTAAACTAATATAAATGTTAACATTTCGTAATTACTTTCTATTTAGCATTATTCTTTTATTTTTATGTTAACGAAATATCTATAAAAATATAGTTTAGGGTAGCCTGTTCGAAAACATATATATATATATATATATATATATATATATATATGTGACTTTAACCAATTTAAGGATGGTTTGTTTACAGCACTTGTAGAAATAACGCTGTAGAAAGGTATGGTTGTTTGTATGTATGTATGTATATATATATATATATATATATAAAACGGTATAGGTATACAATTTACACGCAAACGTACACTATAACTGTTTATACCATAATTTCCTCATGTAATAATGCAGTCAAATGTGTTATTATGGTAATTACGTATGAATCCAGTATGACTTAACTACAAGTTTGTAGATAGCAGTCATTTACTGTATCTAGTCAAGAAAATTTAAGACTAGATTTATTAAATACTTTTTATTCATTTCCTGTGATTTATTTCGAGTTAGCAATATTGTGATAAAAACTATCCTTTGCGATTTCAAAACAACATTTCTTAAAAACCACTTGTGATTGTATATGCTTTAGCTAAAGCACTGAAAACTGTAACTCTATAAATAGAAACTTATCTTACAAATTAAATTCAGAAATATATTACTTGAATCACTTTATAAAGTAAGTTAAGTACGTAAGTAACTTCAAAGCGGTCGAAATAGCTCTTAAATGTTTATACTTTGCAATAAAATTCAGAAAGTGTCGTTTCAAACTATATTTTATAATAAAGATTATATTTAGTTTTGATATGTGATCCCATCTGTTAAGATATAAATACATCATTACAGCACTCGTATGAGAGAACTATTCTTGGAATAGCTTCCAAAGTCTAAGATAACCATGCCATTAATACTGAAAAAGTACTTTATCTTATACTGTGAAAATTTAAAGAAATATTTTATCTGTTAAGATCACACGGTTATCGTGATTTGTCTGTAGAGTAGTATTTGTTACACAATATTTAAGTACCAAACAGATAAGTATAATCAATTTTATAATGTTTCAAATTTAAGATTACACGAAAATGTGTATGTATCATATTGTCAATGTATTACCTATACACGTGTACATACGGTTTGATCGCTTTAGTTTGTTGTATAAACAATTGTAAACAAAATTTGATATTTTAAAGGCTTGATTTCTTAGCTAACGTGTACAAACATTTTCTATCTTTTGTCATTATAAAATAAATGTAACATTTTATTTGAACCAATAAATGTAGAGTTAATCGCAGTCGAATACGAAGAAGGAATACAGATACTGTGTAATACATTTTGAAAGGTATAACTTTTTAGAAATATATAATTAATTTATAAATAAAACTTTGCTCTGACCGGAATAAAATCCAAAATCCTCTGTACGATGTATGGAATTTCATTGCTATTATTATAGAGTTTACAGTACAGTTAAATACGATTATGTTAGTTTAGCCAAAAAATATAATTCAATTTCTACCTAATTTTAACAACATAATAACCGTATAATGTTAGTTTATATTATTACTTTTAGTTTACTTTTAAATACATACTTTTGAAATGTTTTTGCCTTCAATATTCACTAATTAAACTTTCAATTAACGTATATGCTTTTTAACTTTGTTATTCTATTTTTGCTTTCAGTTACAGGAAATATCAATTATATTTATCTCGTCTGCTTTTATTTAGCTATGTTGTTTGTTTCGCCCTAATAGTTTTCTTGTTATCTTTTATAACGTAAACATGACGTCTTGAAAATGAATAAATATGTTTTACAATTAATTATTTTATCAGATTCATAAATTAGTATGTAAGAAAGTAAGTGTTTGATAGTAAGTAAATCTTAATATAAATGGCAGGAGAAAGGAAAGGGCGTCCATCATCGTAATATATCCTATTCGAGAAGAGCTCCAGTAACATATGGAGGAGATTGCGCCCATTTTTCTCACATGACCTTAATGTCTTTCCAGAGCTATTTACTGATATATTGGCTTTATACCTCTATACAAAGTCTTAATATTATGATGCTTAAGTTTTGCTTTGAATTCATAATATCTGTTATAAAACTGTTTTTGATGAATGTTAATTAACTTTATAATGAAGATTCTTAATGTGTGTGTGATCAAGTGACGTGTGATCTAGAACCTTGTTTTACAGACGATACAACGATAATTTACAACGATACACCGATAAGACTGATTGTTCTTAAGGTCTAAATATTCTGAAAGCGTCGTGATCTTCAGTCATCTCAATTTACAATTACTCTAAGTTGCTCTAACTTAGAGCAATGAATATCACATTCAGATTTTGGAAACTTAAAATTTGCTACTGTAGTAGAATAATTTCAATCATAATTTAGAATTTATATTTTTCAAAGCAGTAAATTTCCACTTGTGGATTGCTTTGTATTGAAGTTCTGCTCAAAAGCTTTAATTCGTAATATTTTAATATGATCTTTTTTTAAACTTAAACCTTAATATAGTATTTCTGTTAGCTTCAGCTTTAATCAATACACGTTTTCAAACGCTTACATTTGAAGCTTAACCATACTATCAAAACCTATATAAAATTTTAAATATTTTACTTTATGTATGAAAATTAATTGCTAAAGTCTATACTATTATAATTATAAATAAAAAAGTATAAATGTAAATTACTAAAAATCTAAATAAAGATTACTTGTTAGAGATATTGTTTATATAACTTTTAATACAGTAATTTTTCCTGAGAAATACACACATTCCGTTTTGATTATCAGGATTACGCGACTGGAGTCAAGACTATTATATTGATATATATATATATATATATATATATATGGTGATTGCGTTTTAAGATAATTATTTGTTGTCCACTACAAAAGTTACACCCATCAATAGTTTTTGTAATTAACTTGTTTAATATTTCACTGCTAATGTCGATAGAAAAACCATTTACGCATTAAAATACCCTTACAAATAGTTTAACAACCCTATATAATATTTTTTATATGTAAATTCAGCTATAACACGCTTCATGTCTGTATAATTCCAAGAGTGCACATCGGCAAAAAAATGCTAATGCAGTTTCAAAAAATTGTGTTCCTGTCATATGTGTTGTAGTGTGTATGGTGTTTTGTAGACCAACTGGACTATCCAGATCCGATAACGATCTTTTAACCATTCTGGTAATGGGAATAATGTGGTCATTGATTGATAAAATCATGACCTGAAAGATTGATGCTATTGCATAAAACACAATTGTTTTTATGTTACCTGGATTAGGGTAATAACATTCAAATAGAATTAAGCTTAATATATGCTCATCACTTTATTTGGCTGGGAACAATTGGACCATTCTCCATACAGTCCCGATCTAGCGCCTATCGACTACCATGTGTTTCTGCACTTGAAGACGCATTTGGCGGGGAAGCGTCATTCTAATGGTGAAGAAGTAAAAACGTCTGTCAACAGTGGTTGTCCAGTCTGGCGGCAAGCTTCTTTGACGACGGCCAACAAAAGCTGGTTCCAAGATACGACAAGTAACCAGCCTTAATAATAATGGAAATTAAGTAGAGAAGTAGAGGAAAGAATGATTTTTCAGGTAAATAAAGTTTTGTTTGGAAAATTTACTTGTTGATTATTTTTATATCCAAACGGTACTTACTTAAAAGACATGCCTTTTATTAAAAACTAAAATAATTTTACAACAATAGAACAAAATAAAACTGAATATCATTAACATGCAGTAGCATAATATTCATGCCAAAGTGATGCATTAAATTTGCAAGGATCAGAGTAATATCAAAAGGGCTCCAATATTCTCCAGTTTCCCGTATGCGGATCTAATATCGATGTGTGAGGCGGCGTCATATCTCCAAGTATCACAAGCCACACATTCTTTATTGAGCACGGTGAAGCAAACACAGCCTTATTTTGATCTCTATTTCAGACTTGTCTTTTACCACCAAATATGTAAAACTTATGTTGGGATATACTTTAATATATTCCAACTAAGGAGAAAGCTCATCCATCTTGTTGCTATTTTTGTGAGCTTATTCCTTGAACCAATTATAATACATAGGTAGTATTTTATCTTTGTGTCTTTAACTCTTTTTCTGTTTCTAGTACACATTTGCGTAACAGTATAGAGAATATGTTTATATTGTTCAATTTCATTTTATATTATGGTAAACGACAGTTAAAAATCGCAGTTTTCTTGTTCATAACAAATAAAACAGTTAATATTTTAAAAATCTAAATTTTAAAAAGCTGATCCCATTAGACTTTGCAGAACTAGATGACAAAGAAACGTCTTATTTACACTAAGAACATCTGTTCAATTCTTCAACCCGTCTTGATAAATGTCATTTAAGGGCAAACTTCGCCCCTCGATCTATTCGGAACAAAATACTACTTTAAAAACTAGAATAGTTGTATATACAATATCTTAAAGGATCCAAGCTTGACGCAGTGATAGGGAAAGCCAAAGGGACAGCCTTCTGACGCGCACATTATGTTGAACAGTCCGATATAAACAAAAAATAAATCCAGTAGTCTAACAACCACAATTTTCCTTGACCAAAACAAGGCTGGTATATGTTTAAGATGATATGTGAAAGAATTCTTTCATTTTACAGAATACGAATAGCTATGGTCTCGATGAGAGTGCGAGAAAGATACTAATAGGTCTTTACCCTAGGGGAAGAGAAGGCGATGGTGTCTTGTTTAATGGATAGACATAGGCAAACGTTATTGGTCGGGGAAAAAGTGATCTGAGTTGATATAATGCAAACATTTGTGATGATAAGAAATAAAACAACTTAAAATTTTTTTGTTAGAGATGTAGCCTCGAAAAGTGTTTTATAAATATAAATAACATAATATGAATAAACCTTTAACACTTTTTAAACTTTTATTTTTCTTACGATATACATTTCGAAATCAGTGATTTCATCTTCAGGTACAAAATAAGGTTAAGTTAATTATAAAAATAAATAATTAAAACCAATAATTTTTCATGTGTTTTTTACTACCTTGGTGGCTAAATTTGTTGTATTTAATTTTATGTGAGATCAATGTATATTGTTTGAAAGTCTATCGAATAATAAATTTTTTGTTAGAAAATCTTTGTCATTTAATAATATATTATGATTAATTTTGGCACTTTTGTAAATTTCAAAATGTTCTAAAGTAGATAATAAGCGACATTTTTTGCTTGTGTGTAAAATTTCAAGATTGTTTTCGATGTTAGTGTATGTATGGCCGGTGTTATTTAAATGGTCTGCATATTTTGAATTATTAAATGACAAAGATTTTCTAACAAAAATTTATTATTCGATAGACTTTTAAACAATATACATTGATCTCACATAAAATTAAATACAACAAATTTAGCCACCAAGGTAGTAAAAAACACATGAAAAATTGGTTTTAATTATTTATTTTTATAATTAACTTAACCTTATTTTGTACATGAAGATGAAATCACTGATTTCGAAATGTACATCGTAAGAAAAATAAAAGTTTAAAAAGTGTTAAAGGTTTATTCATATTATGTTATTTATACTAAAATTTTTATCATAAGGATAGTAATGTTATGAGCATCGACAATATTAGAATGTATTCAACGTATTGTTTCTTCTTGTAATTATAAAATTATAATATTGAAGATTTCGAAATGTGTCAAACATGGGAATTAAATTATCATATTCGAGTTAATGCCATGGTGTTTTCAAAAATACAGCTTCACCCATTCGTTAAAAATCCCTATAAGATAATCTTTGTTTCACCCGTGCAGATTTACACGATAGAGCATTATATTAACTCGTGTTCTTAAATGGAGGAAATTGGCAATTAGAAGTTGCCCCATTTGGAAGATATTTTTAAGTCCCTGACAATAATGAAGTCTATTAGTGTGTGGGAGTCAGCAGTGTAATGAGTCACGTTCAGTGGCAGTATTATCATGTTGTACATGTCAAACACATTAATCAGCAGGTTGTAGTCATGATTGTGGTATTCCATTAGTAAATCCGTATTCAGAACAACCGTAACAAGTACACAACTGTTGACAGGCATGAAACGTAATAAACGTTTTAAAAGTCTGCAAGGCATTTGTACCCATTCTTAGGATAGGAAACTCCCAGAAAGAAGGCATCCAAGCCGAATAAAATAATTTATTTAAAAAACTTGTCTCGCCTAATATTCCTGCGAGGAAAAATACAAAATTCTAGCTTTCGGATATCATTAAATATACAGCAACTATTTGTCACCTTTTATAAAATTTATAGTTTTTAAACAATGAATAATTCGTAATATCTACCGTCTAAAGAAATACTTGGCTTCACCCAGATGTATGATAATATAAGTTGCCTCATTAGTTAAAAACAAAAAAAATAGTTCTGATGTAATTCGTGTGGCTTCGTAGTTATTGTGCATTAAATAACCAATCTTAAGGTTTTTCACATAAAGGAAGACCTCATTGAATAATAACGGGGCAGTGTCTCTAGGAGGGCAGGAGGGGGAGGTGAGTGTGATTACCACACCTAATCACACACACACACACACACACACACACACACACACACACACACACACACACACACACACACACACACACACACACACACACACACGCGTACACTTATATATATATATATATTCAAGATTTTTGCGATTCACCAATATTGTCTGGTTGTATATCTGCCTTGGTGCACACTGAGTTAAATTTATTCTTTCTAATAAATATACGTATAAAATAAAGACACTCGGAATATACAACTTAAATTTCTTATAAACTTATCATCCTAATATTTGCCCTTCAATAAAACAACCGCTACAGACTATAAGAGAATGGACGATAACGAATCCTCTTCCCTAATACCACGGCCTACATGATCTCTAACCTACTGCTCCAAATACTGTTGACTTCCCTGAAATTCTCAGAATCCATTTGGTAATTCATACTGTGTAAACCATTTACTTATGAAGAAGTTTAAGTGAAACAGATTAATGTAATGGGGCAAATTAAGAGAGTTAATGAACGTTATAAAAAGTGACTGAGAACGTGAATTTCCGTTACTTTTTAGATATTATACATCTTAATGATGACGAGTATCCTATATACTATGCTTAGCAATAATTGCGTAAGGTAGAAAGTAACTATGCAAGTTATTGTTATAACGTGTAATTGACATCCATTAATTATATGAAATTGGTTTTCAATCTGACCATTCCTTTCTGCTTGGCTATTTAAATTATTTTGTTTTTAGTTTCTGTATGTGTTTAGTATTATTACCTTTATAGTGAATGGCCCAATGCTATTTCAATTAATATATGGACTTGAAATAATGAGCCCTGATTAAAATATAGATTCTTAGTCATATCATGACTGTTTTGTATTCTTAGATGTAGTCTTTCACAAAATGTAGCTTAGTTTTAGTTTTAATATTCAACTTTATGACTAGTTATATTTACATTTGTATCAGTGCAAGGCCAGTGAAATTTTAATAAATTAATTAATGCAGGGAGATGACTAATGCACACTGTTTGTTACTCTTTGTCAAATCTTTATTTCCTTACATGTTGTCTTATTTATGTTGGTTAGAGTTTAATATTAATGCATGCATGAATGCTTAGTTTTATTTATATTTTTAGTATATGACCTGATGCACATTTATTGGTGTACGCACTCTAATTTTTACATGCAGCTAACCTTTTTAGTTCAATGTTGTTTTCACTGGACGTAGCCTATCACAATTTGTATAAATTGTAATTTGTATAAATTGTAAAATGTAATTTGAATAAATAGTTTAACACTACACTAAACGCGTAACAATTTATTTCTTTTGAAACCAATCTAAATATAGATTTAAATGTTATTGTTTTATTTTATTTAAAAGACAATTTGAATCTAGAAAATGTTTAGTTTTGTCTATTGTTTGACTACCAATGGACGTCCAACAACGTTATGTAGAAAAAGACCACAGAACGATGTAATATCTATTAGTTTTTTTATAAACGAACTGATTTTTTAATTAGTTTTCATGACCCAGGAAATTTTATCTTAATATATTGAAACTTGTACTGATCACTCTTATTTTTTCTACCACCAAATGGAAATAAACAAGCATGAACAGTAAGTTTACAATGATTACAGGGTATTTGATAAATATTAAGTAATAAAATACAATACAATTTGTTTGTCTCTTAATATCTTCCAATGTAAATGTCATATGTATATTTGTTTGCGTTTTGGACATAATTTTGGATTTTAAGCATCAAAATAGTTTTGGAGGGAAACAGAGGGATGGAAGAACTCCTGTAAATCCAATTTCATCCCTGATAAACACTGATATTACGCTATTTATAGAATATTTTTACAACTCGTTATTGCCTTCAATATGTAAACTACATATATTTACAGCTGCATCTATAATAATTATGCTGTTTCTTGTGGTGATTGCTCTACAAAGACGCAAAGATACAAACGGTTAGAAGCCACAACTATCAACTAAAGGGCAAACAGTGACGACAGTCCTCCTGTAAGTTACGGGTCAGGTCATCTACAATCTGTCCTCAGAGTAACTTTGTGTTGTGAATTAATTGTAACAATTGAATAATATTGATAATTATATTATCCTCTTTTAGTAGTATTATCGAGTAAAAGAAAGGTATTTAATGAATAAAATATATATTTTATATGTGTTGTAAACTATCTTCCTTATCAACCCCACAATTAAAACAATGTTCTCATTTCTTTTAATACGTTTGGATAATTATATCTTAACACTACAGCCAATTGCTAAAGAATTTAGGTAAACAAATACTACTATGGTACGAAAGTGGAGTAAATTTTTAATTTTGTCGACTCATAAGAATAACTAGCATTTAAAACTAATTATTTAATGAAGGTAAGGTTTAATTACTTCATGTTTAAGACT
The DNA here is from genome assembly GCF_021130785.1 of Homalodisca vitripennis. NCBI lineage: Eukaryota > Metazoa > Arthropoda > Insecta > Hemiptera > Cicadellidae > Homalodisca > Homalodisca vitripennis. The sequence continues at coordinate 120,583,853 of NC_060211.1, read as the reverse complement.
ATGCATTATAGTTTAGTTGATTCACTATTACATTTTGTTCGCAAAATTTTATAAAAGTATAAAAATAACTGCTACAGTCACTGTTAGTGGTGAGTATAATATATCAGGATTGAACCCTGCGTATAACACTTACATCTTAACACGAATTCTTGTCTGCTTCCAACACAAACGTTTATACAATTCGTTTCTCTCGTTGAGTGGTAACCTTTTTCAAGTAGTCGATATTCCAAAAAAAATTATAACTGATCATTCCTCATAAGTTATAATTTATTATGAGTTACTATTTAATTGCTGGGAAAGTGATTTATAATGTACCAATGCAGAGGTTACATTAATTACTCTTCTGTTTAGTGTATAGCAGCATTGGCTTTCATGAACGAAATTAAACAATAATAAATCGCACAGCTGAAAAATGAAAATGATACATCAATGACAAACACTGATAGTATTATTATATTTAACTACGACAGAAAATATGTTGACTGATTTCGGCCATTTAAAATCCCATAATAAATTGAATACATTAACGGAATGTGTAGAATATCAACAGGAATGTGTAGCACTAAAGTGGCAGATACATTTTTTAAAAGGCAAATCTAAATTTATTAAAAGCCAATTCAATAATAATGAACTGGTAAAAAGCAAACCTCTGAGTCTACCATCCTGTTGTTCAAGATACCTGTTGTTCTACCTAGTTTGTGCGTGGGATGTCCGTTTGTACTGTGTGAACTTGTGTTTGTGTGTATGCCTGTGTGCGTGTGTGTGTGTGTGTGTGTGTGTGTGTGTGTGTGTGTGTGTGTGTGTGTGTGTGTGTGTGTGTGTGTGTGTAGGCATGTGTGGGATAGGAAGGATTGATTTACCGTAAATTAGGTGGTACTAGGTAAACCTCGTGATTGTGTCTGTTCTAAAATCAACATGAGTGGAATGTTTGCTATTTGGAAATGAGACGCAGGGCAAAACTATTTATGCCCTTAGTGGATTATAATTTTACTACGTATTTGTACCTGGCTATAGTTAGAGCCACAGTCTGTACGGCCAGATATATTGCTTTTGTTAATTCCACTTTCAAAACAAAGTTCTTGTTAATTATTATAAATATATCAAGCAGTCGACTGAACGACGTTCAGCGAACGTGGACTGATCGGACTCGATTCTCGCGCACAGGCTATAACCAATGCGAGGATCTTTTTCTACTCTTAGTTATTATGGATGTTTAATATGTCTTGTATGGCTAGAAATAAATATATTTTCTTTTCTTTTCAAGATGATTGGGAGTTGTATGTACTCATTATTTGTTTATAATTAATAAGCGGTGACGATGGATGCTTGAAAACATTAGCTTCTTTGTTTGAAGGTTATTTTTGACGATGGAAGGATTGTGAAGGAAACAGGATTTTTCTGGACATTTGCCATCGTTCAGTGAAACAAGAAAGAGTGTTACTGATTTCTTGTTTCACTGAACGATGGCAAATGTCTGGAAAAATCCTGTTTCCTTCACAACATTAGCTTTATTTAAATGATAGAAGAAATGGCACGTTACGTTTCAAAACGGATACTTTCACACGTCCTCAAATGTTAAAACCCAAAAACTCTAATTCACAGAAAAGAATCAATTAGTGAATACGTACATGTATATAAACTGGTAAAAATTATATATTTATTGTATCCAACTGTAAGATGATAAAACCTCACATAAAACTAATAAGAAATTAACTATTACCTTTTGATGGCCAAAGATGAATAAATCGTAACCTACGTTATCAGGAACTATCGTACCCTAACGATAAAACACCTGTGATAACGTTTGCACAGAACATTAGCTGGCTGGAAATATATTAATTTATTTGTACACAGGTCTTAGAAGTCTACTTTTGTTGAAAGATAATTAATGTGGGTTATCATAACAGTCATTAAATGCATAGTAAATATTAGGTGGTATCTTTTTCATTGCTACCTGCATTACAATACTAAATGCCTAATATTTACTAAAACGTACTATTAAAAGTATATTTTTCATGAAACTGATAGGTTTCTTATCTGGATAAACGTTATGCTCAACAGTGATCCCAAAACATTAAATAGGAATTTTCTTTATTACTAGTCTTTGCTTCAAAGGCTAAAATTGATTTAACATATTGGTTGTCTTGTCATAATAAATGTTCTTAAAGATAACTTAATTACATTTAACAGGCTATTTAAATTAATGTACTATATAGATTATATTATAAAAACCATCACTCCATTAAGAGTGAGAATGACCAATCATCGGTTTGATGTTGTTCATCAAAATTATAAGAGACCATTATCTGCTCATGCGATTCAACACAATCAAAATAAATTATAAAATCGCTTCAGTCTGAAAGGAATTTACCATTTAGAGCCTAATCCCAATATTAAAATACTAATCTGATAGATTTAAGAAATGTTGAAATCGCACATTAATTAATTTTAAAACCAAGGCAACCAGATGGGTTGAAACTAAGTTGATTCTCTTTTCCTTCTTATAAGCAATTTTTTAGTTCTATGTAAACATTTACAAACATTCTACATACAGCTCATTGAAAGCTTCTTGTTGATGGTATTTATTTGTTTTAAGTTTTATTTTGCTTATGTTTTTAATTCTTGGTTAGGGTTCTGTTTGTATGTTTCATTAATTCAGTGTGTTTCCGATGAATTGTTCTGAGAACTCGAAAATTAAAACATGAGCACTGGATATTCTGTTTTTGTTAAAACATTAAAGTACTTGGAAGAGTATTGAAGCCGATTGGTATTATAGAAGACACACACACACACACACACACACACACACACACACACACACACACACACACACACACACACACATATATACATATATATATATACATATATATATATATATATATATATATATATATATATATATATATATATATATATATATATATATATAGCTGGTAATAGTGGAAGAAATAACTCTGATTAGACATTAGACCTAGAAACAACTAGATATTAGACTGTGAGATTAAGGTTAAATAAGGTTAAATGGGAACCAATTAAATTTACATTTATTAAATATCAATCATGTTGTAGATTTGTATTAAAGCTATGTATTCAAGATATAGTAATCGATTATAATCGATAATTTGTTACAACTAACAACATATCTATAGTTAATTTTTAACACGCCTTGTTTAAAGAGTATTGCCTACATTTATAGAACGCAATGCACTAAGCTTTGTGTACAGGTGTTGTATCTTCCAATTTTTGAAGGCAGTCTCGCTTATATAAATAGTCCATTATTTAGAATGAATTATCTTATTGTATGGTTTTTTTGCATATACAATAACAACTATTTACTTTGAGTTTGTTAAAGAAAACAAAAATAAAAAATGTTTGTCATTTAGTAAACATTTTACATAAAATTTTATTCTGTTAACACTCACCACGACTGCAACACAGTAAAATTCATTGAAACCTATTATTCTAAATTTTCCTAATTCACTGTACCAAAAATTACGGAAAACCCTTATATACGCATCACAATATGGATTGTGCGATTTAAGTGTTTAATGTTCGTGTAATTGATGTGTATATTTATGGGTAAATTAATCTTTATAAGGTTTTAACATTTGAAATAAATTAACAATTAAACAATATTGTCAGCTTTCTGACTTTATAAGCACCTAACATTTGGTTGGTTGTAGCCTTAAAAACCTAAACTTTAAAGATTATTAATTCAATCAGTTAATTCAATAAACCTTTAAATTATCCACTCAACGTATCCCTCACAATATATAAGGAAAATCTTAAATCTACACAAAAAGCAGTGCAATTAAGTTTTTTTATATAAAGCAGTTATCCTATGCGACATCCATCACTCCTGTGGGTGATACGTTTTGTGGGACTGTTTTGCCGAAAATATTCCTTGGCTACCCAATTGAACTCAAGTTCAGTCTGGGTTCTCATGTATTTATTAGAATCCAGCACTCTAATTCAGATAAAACTTATGTCTCCAGGAAACTTGGAAAATTGTCATGAAATAAGGACTTCAAAAAAAAAAAAAAAAAAAAAAAACATACATTCAGGTAAATATACTCCAAAGGCTGTTTCAAGTAGCTTCCAGTCAAAATTAAGTCAACAAAACAGCCTTATAGGTTTTTTTTTAAATCGGTTAAATATATGACGCACAGGAAAGGTCTTAAGAAACCTGCAGAAATGTATATTTATTCTAAGAATACTCAGAGTTGCCCTGATTACAAATTTTACATATTTTCCCTTATCTCCAAACCACTCAATTATTATCCAGTCATGATGTATCCCTCATAATAAACAAGGAAAACTTAAAATCTACACAAAAAGCAGTGAAGTTAAGTTTTTGTGTGTAAAGCAGTTTTCCTATGTGACTTCCATTACCCTTGATCCAACAAGGTATTTGAATTTCACACAAAACAACTAATCCGGTTTTCATAAAGGTTTCTTAAAAAGTAGGTTTAGAGGAGGAAATTTTAGTTATAGATATATGTATATTGGTTTGTTTACAGAAAAAATTCAACAAATATTTTAGTAATCCCCTTAAGAGCAAAAAGTTAAATTCTTACAAATATTATACAGATTTACTAACAATATAAGTCAATGCCAGTTAATAGGTTAATATTACAACCACTGAAATCTGCTGGAAAAGTGTTATCAAAAATTATCACTCGGGGAAAGCTAAATTTCTTTTCTTCTTCCTGCCTAAGAGATATGGAAAGAATGATTCTACACTATAGATTTGACTATTTTTCGTGATAAATCATTCAATGAGCGGAGCTTGTTAGTAAGTAGTGGAAAATGTATTTCCATCTTTCTTTTCATAGGCATACCAAAAATAACTGATCTATTGACCTTTACTGGTATATAGGCAACATCGAGTTCGATATTGGTGAATACCACTCTATGGAATGTAGCTGAGCCTTAACGAACAATTTGACTTTTTTGTTATAGTATTTAATGAGGTATCCTTACCACTGTAAAATCCAAAACAACCGTAAGGTGTTCTTAAAAGTCGTCCTACATGTTTTGGAAATCAGACTACAGCATAAAATTTAACTTGCCGAATGGCTTTTTATGTAGTTGAAATTTCAAAACACATATAAAACGTAAAACAAACACTTGGTTCTCAAAGAAGACCTAATTTAATGTCGGTTTAACCATTAGATTAGGGGTCAGTTAGAATGAAATTTCGATAAAAAAATTTAATAAAGATTGTTATTTAACGTGTGGTCTTGAGTAGGATTAGTACTATTGGTACTTTTAGGTACTATTAGTACCTAATACATTTTACGAAATGTATAAACGCGATATTAGACATGAGATAATAAGGCTTAATGCAGTTGTAGGTAACGACACCAATCATTCTTAAAATATAACTGGAATTGGTTATCCCATGTAAAAGGTCATTTGAAACATAAGTGTTTGTGGTAAACGTAAAAACAATCGTACTCAACATACCGTTATAATACTGAATTTGACTTATAGTGTTATGATAATCAGATCCGTTCGAATATATCTATGAGTGAGGTCAAAGCGACACATGTGGGTGATTTCGTTAGTCTGATGAGATTGGTGCAATACCAGCCATCAGTGGTTTCCAACCATTACCGACTAGAACTGCGATGAAATGGCCAAATACTGTTAATTGTTAATTGCCCAATACTGATCGGATTGGCGAAATGTGCATCTGACTATACACTGCTACTTCTGAGAGCTATTCTTGTTTTAATTAAACATACAAAATATCTACAACATATTTAGTAGAATTTTCTTTATTATTACGAAAATGTTGACTAAAATATTAATCACCTAGTTGGACAGATATTTAGGAATTTGGAGAACAATTTGTTACTCTAAACGTTATACAGTTAGATTCAGATATAAATTAAATAATGAAACTGTCAAATTCTTACTCTGCAATAAGTAAATTATAAAAAACGTACATATTTTCTTATTAAATATGTGGCATTAAATATAAATGGGTGGCAAAATTATAAGATTTTGCCACCCCAAAAACTTTTTTAAAGAAGTTAAAATATGCGTAGCTGTAAAATATTTAAATATCAGGTTAAATTTATCTACAGCTCATTTTAAACGTCTTTAAAAAAAGATAATATGTGTTTTACATTTAAGTAATACATCTTTGTCAATGTGTTTTTGAGTGAAAATTTAAAGCTGTTTTTGTATGTTAAGAAATAAAGCGTAGGCTATCTAATATTAATGGTTAATATCTTAACTGTTTATAACGAAACCTAAACGTTGAAATAACACTCTTGTAAAAGGAAACGTTTTGGTGCAATGAATTTTTCGGTCGATGATTTAACCATTTAAAATGTTACACCAACGAATTTTGCATCGTGAAAATTTTTGAGGATATCGCCCACATAAACTTTGAAGATTAAGAAAGTATCCCCTATTTCTACGTTTGTAGAGATTAAATAAAGTAGAAACCCTGCAAATAGTTAAGTTCCCATGAAAATGTACATAATCCATCAACATATTTGATGAAATTTCTCTAACCTCAAAAATAAATATTTTTTTAAAAAGTACACTTCCAAAACCACAAAACATTACTATTTCCAAGGTTTGCAACCGTGTTGCACAACTGTTTTTCAACTTAGTGATGATTTTATCGTATAGGTACCTCAGCCTAGATTCTTTGGCCAGATTGGTACACTATGTAGCTCCAACATGGTGGCCATTTAAATAGACAAAGGTGTACCACCGTTGTTTATGGTCATGGACAAAATTAATACTTCTCTTATAATTTTACTTAAACTTTTTGTAATTGACGAATTTTGCATCGTTAACACTTTTGAGGATATCGCCTACATATAAATTCGATAAAAACAGTATTGAGCATTTATAAATGACAAGACTCGTGTAAACTAATGCATTCAAGAAACATTACAGGACAAGATCTAAATTACGTAGCAGGAGACACTTGTGATAAAAGTTTAGAAGTCACTGTAACACTGTAAGTACTTCTTCACATCACATATATTCCAACAAAGCGGAAAGTTCTATCATTTACAAAGACGCTAAGACGCAAACGAGCTCATCCCAGTGACGAATGCCTATTACCCGCACTACCTTCCTCGATTACGACAATTTTCACTGCCGTATCTAGCTTAACTCGGATATTAGAGGGTAATGCCGAGGTCATTTTTCTTCACAACTTTTAACTAACGAGGCGCAACGTGGGAAGTGCATTAGTTTAAAAGCAAAGTGTCGTGCTATGTATTATTGTCTCGTTTCACAGTTTGTAAGAACAGTAATAAGTAATTAGCAAATATATATATATTATGTTATCAATATAAAGATATCAATTGTCTCAATTCAAAATATCACAGTAAGATAGTTAATTTCCTATTAAATTTCAATGTTTGAGGAAAATATTAAATAATATTAATATATTCAATGATAATTACATGCTTTATAAATAACATATGTAAGATGTTTTCTTTATTATTTATTAAAATAGTATTATTACAGCCCTTATTCTAAATTAGCATATTATTTATAAGTAAGAATGATTAGTTATGAGATATTAACTGGTCTTTAAGGCGAGAAGTTACAAATTTAAGCTTGGATGGTGAACTTCCTCAGAAAAAATTATAAGTGAATTTCTATATTATCAACCATTCTACAAATATTTAGCATTATAATTTAAGGCAACTGGAATTTGAAACAATTTTATTAAATTAAAAAAATATGTATTTGTTTATTTCCATTTAAATTTTGGAATGGATTATTAATTTTTAATTATACATAAAATATTCAGACCATAAGGTAAAAAACAAATTAATACGAAAACACCACATACCGCACACTAACAGCATACATAACACAGTAAACTGTATAAGTTTTATGTACCAGCTATTTAGAAATAAAAGCAGAGGCCGTCAGGAAGACAGTGAAAATAGTTTGTAACTAAACAAGGCTATATAGTATAAACGGTGTGGGGGTTGTTGTCCTGGTGACGTCAGGAGTAGTCCGACCGGTCGAGAGCTTTGCATAACCGATGTCCGCGGTTCTCGAGGTCAGTGCATCGGCTCAGGTCTCGGTCTCGTGCGTGGTGCGTGGTGCGTGATCGTGTTTACATCCAAGGTACGTACTCATCACGTCATCTGTTGTCATCGCTTCATTACTGCTCGTGTAGTTGTAGCATTATATTCCTTTACAAGGCTTACCATCGAACTTGTAATATTATTATTACATCTTAACATATACACGCATTGACTATACTTTTATTTCCTTATATAATGAGTAATATCCAAAAATATTTCATGACTGACGTATTCTTTTTAAATTTACATTATGATTTTTTGCCGACTACTTTTCAAGCTGTACGTACATTCTTTTATTATACTATTAACATTTAGCAAATCTGTAAACTGTATGTAATTAACTTTTCATTTTATAATAAATTTAAGGTTTGTAGAAACTTCTCTAGATCCCACTACTCAATTTATCAAGATATAGTCAAATTCAAGATATAGCTCTTCATAGTATAAAAGTCTACGCATACCAAAATATTTGAAAATCTATAGTTATTTTGTTTAAAAAAGTTATTTTTAATGATTATTCGGGTAAAAGTAAAACTCTAGTTAAATACACTAATCCAGGAGAAAATTAATTCCATTTGATCCTATTTTATCACATATGCCCGTATGGTACAAATTTGAGGAAATAAGTTTACCCAGTGTTTCATTAAAATTTAGAATCGTGAATTGACCATTTCAGTAAGGAGTTGATTGGATTTATCTCCTACTTTCCAACATTCATGCAAGGTTATCTGTGTTTTTAAGACAAAGACTGGTAACAATGGAGAATTTGTTCCATTTTATTACTATTTTATTTATTATTAATCCAAATTATCAATACTTATTGCCTATTACCTAACTAATTTCAGCACCAAGTTGTTGGTATAATGGGTAAGTGCTATTTAGATACAATAATCATTCCACTTTCAAAGTACAAATTCAATTATACACTGTGTTATGGAATGATTTCCTATCCAAATTATACATTTGCAATAGTGTTTAATAATAACTGAGTATCTGCAAATTTGATTTCCTTATAAAGCAAGAAGGAATATTTGGGTAGGACGTTAAACAAGCTAATTATAGAAGAGCCTGCGGTAACAAGACCCGAGGTGCTCTGAGCGAGAGTAGAATAATAAATTCATATTATGCCAACATGTAAACTCGATCGGTTATTGATGGTTCTGGATACACGGAGTAAATCTGAAATGTCTAGAAACGTTTTTAAACATTATTAATATATTAAAATAATCTTTTTGTTAAAAAATAAGAAAATGTAACCCATTTATATTTGTTTTCGCATTTGGGCAGTTACTAAAAGTTTATGAGTTCACTGGAGAATATTATGGTACAATTTTACTGTTACGCTGACGCGATCAATGGATATTAACCTCTCGTTGGATGTTAGGATTGTTTTGACTAAACTTTTGTACTAAAATTTATTAGGTATCGGAAATCGATTTTATACATCCACATTACCAGATAATGTTTTATAAACAATTTATTACCTTATAATAAAATATTAACGTCGTTTGTCGCTAATCATGTTCACAAAATAAAAATTTTTCAAATACAAAAGTGGTTAAATAAACTCGATCCTTACTTTAAGTTTATGATACATTTTATAGCCATGTAAGGTTATCTGCGATGTTGACTTTTTAGAAAATAAGAAGAATATCTGAGATAGACTTAAGGTTTTATAATAGATATTTTTTCTTAACCACCAGAATAAAGGTTTTTGGGCCTTAGAAATTATATTGGGTACTTATTTAACACAGACAATTCTGAATATTAGAGCACAAGAGTGTTCATGATGTTGTAATTTCTAATTACGAGATGGTTCTGTGTAATGGTTGTCAAGATTCAATGGAACTCTACTTTAGCATTATTGTTTGTTCAATCACTAACTGTGGATCGTCTGAATTATTTCAAAATGGTGAACCTTTATTGAATTGTGTTATTGACTTGTATCCAAAATATTCTACGGTGTTGGAATATATATATGAATATATATTAAATGTGTTCACTATGTTATTTATACTTTTCATTACACAAAAAGTTATTAAATCTTTGCGTGTTACATTTCCATTTAAATTATGTTTATTTATAATGGAAATATGAGTATTAAATCAAATTGGATTTTAAATTAAATCTTCAATAATGCCAAGTTCGCTAAATTCCAAAATATGGCAAATTTTAAAAACTATTCTACCATTTTGTAGGATATGAAAAAATAAAGTTTACTTCGATCCGAATGTTTATTTTAATTTATTCTGACGTAAGACCTATTTCAAATTGTAATAATTATAGTATATTCAATGTTCCTAAAATGCCAGATTAACGTAAACTGTATGATAATTCTTTCGTTAGTTAATGCAAACAGAATGATAACATTTGTATTTATTAACGCAAATCCTAACTTCAAATACGTGTTCTATTACGTACGCAAGTATAAAAGACTAACTGTGTACACCGAAGTATAATGCAGTGTACATATTTTAAAATAATTGTGTAAATAATGCAAGTAAAAATATCTTTTCCCGCAGTTTTGCTTGAATGGCAGTTTTATGTTACTAGCTTGAAATTAAGCCATGTAACATAGTTAACGGAAATAATTTTGTGAACTAGAAAACTACTTCCTTTTTGTAAACTTAAAGTTCAATGCTTTATTTATTAATCAGTATTTTAAGCTTTTAAAATTATTTTTTCAGCCAAAAACTATTTTGAAACACGTTATAAATGTGTGTAATTATTATAAAGAAAGAAAAATACCAAGAGTAACGGTGGTTTATTCTTAAATGAAATTAATGCAGTATTTATGAAACTTAGATAAAGTTCTTCAGTAGTTAATAGTTGAATATCATATTGTATTCATAGTTAAAACATAAGTCAAACGTCGAACTCACTAAAAATAGTTCATTTGACATTTAGTTTCAGTAGAATGTATTATTTCTATGTAATTAAATCTGTGCTAAAATGGTAGACGAAGGCAGTTATGCTTGTTGATTAATGCGAGTGTCAGTGATGAGGGGGTGGTGCTTGTGGGGGTGGGGTTGGTGAGAAGATCCAGTGGTAGTGTAATCGAGTTGGCGAGAGTGAGGCCAGTCTGCAGCGTGTCACACTGGAATTCAATTAGCCGCTCCCTTTTATTGGAAACATCAGTTACCAAGGGGCCCAATCAAAGTTCCATTCAATTAGATTATTATCTTATACACTTTACAGACTTTACACGCGTATTTAATTACAGTTTTTTTCTTTGTTTTCGTTTTAAATCCTTCACTAACGATTGACAGTCATTTTAACTTACCAAAGAAAAGAAATTTTTTTTTTGTGAAATGCATTCAAGAAATCTAGATTTAAAGATGAATTGCTAGAAAGGTAGGGAGGTACGTATTGAAGGATTTTCGATGGTTCGGAGAGAGGAATCTTTGTCAAACGATGACAAACGATGAGCCACTCCCTCTCGCCGAGGGGTTTAGCGTCAATGAGATTTCCACTGCCTGCCGGACAACATTTCTGACCGCCAGTGCCACCTCATTATTATCTTTTATCGATTCATATTTCTCTGAGGCAATGCATTTTGTGCGTTAATATCAATAAAAAAAACTCAAGTTGTACTTATCTTCCTTCTATTCTATGCTCATCAGTTAATTTTAATTAGGCTTGATGTCTTTGCATATATTTGAAAAACAGAACAGTTTTAATAAACGCCTAATTTTTTATCTACTCATTCTGAATAAATGTAGCTTTCACGAGCAAATATAAGGTGAAGTTTGAAATAGTTTTTATAGTTTCCATTGAGTTTATAGGATTAATAGCTTATATTGAACTATTGCTAATGATTATGAGTAAGAGCGAATATGACATTGGAAAGCTACATCTTGAAACTAATACTGCATCTGAACATTTATCAACAAGTAAATGGTTTCTGTAATTAAAACTGTCTTATAAATAACTCTTTTACTTTGCCAAGGATCGTAACCTAGATTAGAATATCGCGTAGGAGTAAAAGCTCTCAGATTTAAATCAGTACACAAACAGCTTTGAAGTGAAATAACCGGAATTATTTTATATAGATATAAACGACGGTCGTTTTCAGAGTACGATGTTGAATAGAGGTGATTTATACATTTTCTCTGGGAATATTAAATGTAGAACTGCGTCATATTTATTTAGGATAAGACAAGAACTTTATTCGCTGCTATTACTGCAACGTTATTCCACACCACTCAAAACTTGTAATGCCGTCATCTAAAGGTATTACGAGATATTTAAAACTGTAAATAGAGAGCTTATTTGGATCTTCAATTATGAAACCTCATTCAACATTTAATACCCGAGGTAAAACTATAACCCTTTAAGATAATTATACGACCTTTTTGAACCTAATATATAACAATCAAAAATTTTATGAAATCGTCCGTTATTAGAAATTTTATTGAGTTTCTAGTAAAAACTTAACTTTGGTTACATTATATTTAGATTAATCTTTTATAATATCCAAATGTCTACCATACTGATAACCTTCAAAAGTACAAAAACGCCTAACCACTGGCATTGAAACACTTCGCTTACGTTGTATGCAAAATTTAGGTCTATAGTTTATTATATTTTTGAGATGTCATTGTGTCCTTTGAAGGTCAAGATGATTTTATACAGAAAATAAAATTGTGTACATTTTCCCGGCAGACAAAAGAGAAACTGTGTAAGTCTACTGTGTGATGAGAGTCAATGACGCTCAGCAAAATTCCATCGTGGACATGAATCATCAAAGAACTGTAGTCTAGTTAACGAAATATTAATCAAATTTCATGCTAAATGTCCAGCCTACAGACTAAATCAATCTTTAGATATCTTGAAACATGTTTATTGATTAATTTATAGTTAGTTGTAATGTTTTAATTTAAAGATAATTCTACTCACCAAGCCTCCAAATGACATAAAACGTCATACGATTATACTTAGTTAGTTAAAACGTTTATTTATGAGTATGGTACCTTATTAATATTATGGTTATAAATGCAGTGACATGCACAAGTAACGAACTCATTGTAGGATATATAGAAATACAGTATTATTTAAAATATTGATGTATGGAAATAAAGCATCATACACAATTCTAAGTCTATCGGTTTATTCGTATTTGAAATTTCTTTCAGACAGATAGACAGACAAGGTAGAAATTAAACTGTGCATTCCTCGCCTGATAATCCTCGCTAATGCCAAACCAATAAGGGAGGCGAACGATGAATATATATATTATTTCTGTATAAGATTTTGTGGAACTCGGTAAGAAATTGCAATAATTATTGTGTAGGCTATTGTGTGCATTTATTGATATGCTATTCAAAATCTTACAGCTTTCGGATGAAAATCACTTCTTACATATAGTTTACAATCGACTATTTGCGGGATATTACTGTAGAAAATATGAGTAATAATTCCGAAAGTCACTCCATTCGATTTGGTTGAGCGTAAGTGAATATTTTTTTGATTGGGTTATGGGTAATCATGATGACAACGATAAAATAGCAGAATAAAAATGTTCTAAACAAACTAATAACACTTTTAAGAGATTTAGCATGTGACATATTGTAAGCTAACTAACTAAAAAAAAATAAAAAATTTCAACATAATTTTATGGTAAATTCGGTGTAGACTTTTATTATTCAAACATTCATATTACATCTAAGTTTCTTAACAAAAGTGGGAAAGTATCACGTGAAAGGTATCCTGAGAATGATTTGATCTGTAAACTAGAAAATTTGCATGAAACTTTCGCTTAAGGTGGTTAAAGTTCATTACTCAATAGGCTGACACAATAAATTTCTTATTTGCCGAGAGATGTACCAATTGTATTTCCATTTAATTACTTGTAGCTCTATCTATCAATAATGAAACTACGAAATCGCCTACACTTTAAATTTAGGCTTGAATTGGATTAATCCGAAACTTCCGTATCGGGCTCTCGCCTGGAAGTACTAAGATGTGTGGTAGCGTAATGTTTTATATGTTCACTATTCCATCGCCAATTTTATACTCACATTAAAAAAAACTATTTTAAAAATTTAAAGTACTAAAGGGTTTTAAAATAATTATCTTTTGCTGTCGATTTGAATTAATTAAAATTGTCATATTTAATTGCATTTCCTGTCTGGAATCCGTTATGTACAAAACGAGTTACTCTTAGCGACTCTTAGCATCGAAGTGTTATGGTAGATGTGTGGAGTATAATAATATTGTGTTAAGGCCATAACTTGTCCTGTGATGTAATGCAAACTAACAATGATCGTGACAAGTAACTATATGCAACATACTGCAATAGTTAAAATAAGCCTTTGAGAGTTTGGATTGTATGTGTTCTACACGATTCATTTGAATCTGAAGAATCCATTTTTACTCTTGGGGCAGAATAATTACACTACTAATATTTTACTTAATTAGTGTTACTATAAAATGTTCATAACTACCTATAAATAGATGTTTCATAAATTTTGATTTAAAACCTAAGCATTTAATTGTAACAAACATAGTAGTTTTCAATCTTTTGATAATATGACGGGGAAAAGAATGAAAAATTTCTGAGAAAAGTGTGATGCTCGACCCGACAAGAAGGATATGGACCTCTCAGTAAACAAGACATTTATGTCCACCAATCATTCACTTGTAACGCGCACGCCGCAGCCAGGCGCCATGTTGAAGTCCCAGCTGATCAGTATTCCAAGCCAGGCGGTGGCTGCTCGTTCCTTCCTCGGTTACTACCCATTACATCGCGGCTTCTGTCTATTGGCAAATTAACAGGATTATACTGGCTTCACTTGATTTGTTTCAGGAGTATTACAACCTGTACCTTACATTTATTTTATACCAACCAATACTGTAGCATCGATTCGTGTGCTGTGTAGAAAATTACTAATCGACTTAATTTTAGTACTCATCACATTTAAGTAATAATTTTGTGTTATTTGGTGCTAATAAAGGAATTGTAAGAGAGAAGAATAATTAAATAACAGAGTGAAAATGCATAATATTAAAAATAATATTCTCTTAAAATATTTCATTCTTTATCTTTATACGCTACTAGTAGTCATCCGTGGCTTTACACGCGATTTTCAAAATCTAAGTACCTACAATACTTAGTAAAAGATGTAATATAATGGAGTCCTATGACGTTTTTGGAAACGAAAGTAGACATATACCAGCTACATATTATTTTAGTGTTTACGCTTATACTTATATAATGTTTTGCACATGTAGACACATTTGCGGTTCGAACTAACTATGTTTTAAACCCATAGCTCAGTCAGCTTTGTTGCCCGATAAAAAATGCAAGTACATAGGTCTCAAAAACATACTTGGGTCAAAAAGGGTTTATTCAATCCTTACCTATGTTTTTTGAAAGTAAATATATATTGGATATAAACTAGAATATGTGTGTTGCATTTAAACTTATATATATATATATATATATATATATATATATATATATATAGTATTTTTATTCTTTTAATTATGATAATTTGTGATATTGTGTAGTTTAAGACTACACATTAGTCATTATTTTAAGACTATATGTGAATTAATATTATTACCATCTTTTTGATAATTTTGCTCCAGATTATTTTAGTTGTGATGGATTTTAATTACTTTCAAAAAGTAAATATGTTCTATTCTATTCTCTTGTCTACTTTTGCGGTCTAAAATATTTCTAGTGCCACTTTGTATTGATCGCTCAAAGAAGAAAATATATGTACATACGTAATTCTGAGAAGCCTACTTTGGTTTAAAAGTGTCTACTGAAATCATTTACGCTGTTACTGGTGTCCCGATAAAAATAATAAATACGTATGTATATCTTGAAAACTTATTTTGGTTATAACGCAAATACCTACTGCTCTTTTAATCTACTTTCGGTCTAATATATTTCCATTGACATAGACGAATTTGCACTGTTGTCCCAATGAATAAAATATACATTCAGTCGTAAGCCTATCACGGTCTTGGGGAAATCCTATCTACTTCCGGTATAAGGGGGAACATCTCAGAAGTTCATCCAACTTTAAATAACAATAGTTTAACAGGTTTAGCGTTACGAATTATTGTTGTTTTTTGGGCAAACATTTGGGAAAGAACTTTGAGGCACATTAGTATCCATTCCTCTATTTTCCTTAAGCCAATGTTAAAATGCTATATCAAAATTTCAAGGAAGACCACCAGTTTGGACTAACGTATGTTAAAATATTTATACCTTTTTACATTAGTTTCCTGGATATTTAAGTACAAATTTTCAAATTCACGCTTATAAATACGTACTGCAGGTTCTATTTTACAAACTGTAAGTAGTTTTCCAACCTTTTTGTGAACCTTTTAAGCGTAAAAAACTCATACCACCAGTTAATAATATATCTCCAATAAATACATAAATATACATTAATAATCTCTCTTTATACACTTTTTGTATCTTTTGATGTATTTTTCAGAATGTTATAAAATAATTTAGAAAGCTTACTTATATTGCATTTTTAAATATCTCTAAAAAATATATATATATAAATATACACCCCTCATTTTAAATGAGATTTTGGTCCGAATTCTATTATTTAAAATTAACTTAGTATTGCCCGTTACATTTTTAGTATTTCTATAAGAACTGCATCAGTCATAAGTAACCAGCTGAATATAATTTTGTTTTGTTATGCAATACTTTAGGGTATAATTTCTTCCGGACGTCTGTTTGAAAAATAGAATGGAAATGACCTTTCAACGAAAGCACTCGGAGATAAGGCTGTTACCGTCTGCAGATAAAGGTGGACGAGGATGATATATTGTACTGAGAGGATTTATCCATCTCCCACCGTTGCCACATTAGGCGGAAAGAAATTGCGGACATAACTCAGCCGGCCGGATATTTAAAGAACCATAATTTTTGTAAGATATTATTTACCAAGCTTCGTGTTAAGAGTAGAGTATTTTGTTCTGCCTCTACGCCATTTGCCTAAAGTTATTCTTATTTTTTTAATGTTTTTATTTTGACATATTCTATAAATGTCTATAGTAAAAAATCTGCTTATAATAGTAGCTTCTAGATTAAGTTGCTAGCAGACTCATTACCAATTCATAAAACATCTCCTATACAGGTTGATGTTAACTTAATTCTACATTTATCCAGGAGTTGTAATTAGGTTTCTTATTTATTACATTAACGGATTAAATGTTAAAAACTAAACTACACTCAAATACAAATGTGAATTGCGATATTGTTATATTTCCTCAAGCCAATTATTTATATTTTGGTTTGTTAAATATACTTTTATAACATTTATACTATAACTAGAAAAACATCATAACTAAGTCTGAATATAATTATATTTTGAATAACGGGTTCATATTATCATTTGAAAGTTTTACAGACGGAGCTTGTAAAATTTATTTTTCTATTCAGAGTTTGTGATGATTTTCAATCTTGTGCAACGATCATAAGAGTAACCATGTACAATTTCTACAAGTGTAAGGTTTAATCAGTAAATCAGCTAGTACAGCAAAACAAAACAAAGGCGTAGTTTACGTTTCTTGTGGTTTAAATTCAATGTTTTAGACGCTCGACAGAATTATTGTGAGAATTTATTCTGAATTATAAATGGCAAACAAAATTTATCACATAGACATGAACTCACTGTTATGAAGATAGAGTCATTGATATTGGATTGCAATAGGCTCATCACAATCCCTTCGGGAGATTTTAAAACTGTCTTTCTTCTGAAATCACGTAGGATACAAGAAAAGTTGTGTAAAAAATTATGTAAATGCATAAGTTTTATGCTAAAGATTTTGATTAATATACCTGTACTATTTTCTTAATGCAGTTGTTATTCACTAATACAGGGACTAAATACTAATAGATATTTAGTATGCTTTCAAGTATAATGATGTAATTAATGCTGATAATTTACTAGAAAAAGAGTAAAATGTATAATTTGAATATAATTTTTTGTATTCCAAAAAGATAAATGGAGTTATGACGTAAATAAGCGTGACAGTCAAGAGTTAATGACTCCTTCTGCAATTAGTTATTCAGAGTATTTATAAATAACTATTGGGGTTTTGACATTTAGTAGTTTTTTTTAAATATAACTTACAATTTTAGTACAGAATTAAAATTAAAGAGCTACTGAAACATTTTTGTTTTTTGTCGCCTGTACGCATGCCTACGCAATGTTTCCTCCGCCATCCGTTAGGAAGCGCTAGTAGCGAAAATGTTTTCTGCAGTTTTCAAAGATCGAATCTATAGTAACTGTTCAATCTTATCTAAGTGATAATAAAATCCGTAGATGGTATCACCACATTGAAGATAACGGCTACCTTTAAGAAGATAGATGTACGATGACCAACGGTTAGTGAAGAGAGTGTTGAGATACCACCCGTAGCTCACATAAATCAGTTCGGAAGGCTAGTCGTGAATTTCAGTGATGACTGTTTGAAAGTGAAAGTTAAGGGAATTATTGCAACTACAACCTTGTCGTTTGAAGTTGTTATATACTCTAAAGCCTGCAGAGAATAAATTACGTGCCAATTTTCAAATATTGTTGCACTACAATGGAGATTTTCAGTGACGAATCACCAATTTACGGAAGAAGACAGTAATAACTCACAATGTGCGTATGTGCGCTTCATTAATTTCTCACTAGATGGCACAATTACAACGAAACTCCTCTAAATGTCATTCTCGGAGAAAGATCTTTGACTGGTAATTATTACCTTGTTGCTTTATAACTATGGTTATTTCCTGAATTGGAAGACGATGAAGCACAGAAATTCATTTGGTAGCAAGATTGGGCACCGCCAAATAACTCGGCATAACTCGGTACACGACTGGTTGAACGTCACTGTATCCGGCCGCTGGATTGGCCGCAAGGGGACGCTCACCTGACTTGTGCCATATGATTTATACTTCATAAAGGATTTTGTGTATGTGCTTCCGCTATCAGCTGATGCACTCGACTTAAGGACAAAGATAGAAGCAACTGTGGCAACATTCACTTCAGATACATTGATGGGCTATCGACTTGATGTGTGCCGTGTGACGAATGGTGCTCACATTGAACACTTGTAAGCTTATAGATATAACTGTTTTAGTTAATCTTTCATTTCAAATATTAATTATGATTATAAGTTTTATACTGCTGTTAAATTATAATTTTAAATTTAAATTTTACGTTTTATATTAATTATGATTATAAGTTTTAAAACGTTAAAAGTCAGATTCGCATTTAGAAACACCCATAACATTACGACAACACCTTTAACTAAGTAACGTGCTCTCCCTTGACTACAGTCATTTAACCTATACACAAGAATTCATGTAATTATACTTTTACAATCAGCTGTACAGTTTTATGTGTATTAGTGACAGATTACATTGACTCGGTATAAACCGGAAAACTTAGACTTTAGTTTTTAAACCAGTTGCCTAAGCGTAATAACTATGTTTTAGTCTTTATATAACGAGGGTCACGCTTTAAATTTATTCTAATAAAAAACCACAACTCATTTTCATTAAAGCAGCCATATGATTAACCAGAAAAATTACCACTGTAGTGGTAAATTATTTATACTAAGATATTATCCATGTTTATATAATATTTGTATAAATGGAGAAATTAAAATACATTTATTTTGTAAAATCTTCAAAAATTAATTTTGTTAAATGCCTTTCTTTATATTTTTATCCCTTCTCTTCATTTTCATTTAAATGGGTCTCAAAGGTAGTGTAATGGACATCTTAAGGTAGCCCTGCATATTTACTCGTGAAATGTGAGTAAAACTTGTTTTATTAATTTAGTGATTAAGGTTTATATAATACGGCTTTTGGTTTAATAAATCAATAGCTCTAAACAATAATTGTCGTAATGCATGTATATAATAAAAATATGTTGTGTGTTAAACTTTCGGTGTACTGAAATTTTGGATACATGGGAAATGTTAGTTTAGTGACGTAAAACCTACACAACTAATTTGCCTGCCCTATGGCAGGTCGGAACAGCAGACAACAAGGGAATCCCATTAGACCTTCGAACTTTCATTGGAAAAGTTATGCAGCTTGGGTTTTAACAGAATTTTCATCAGTCGTAATTTACAATGGACAGTGTGAATCATACAACTTTTGCACGACGAATTTAAATTCATGAGATAATATACATTTCAGTATCCGGGGATTATAATGTGCAGTAAACATTAAATTTGCATTGACGCCGAATTAATGGGTCAAATATAAATAACAGTTATAATATTGTTAGTTTCCTGTTACTTGTATACATTAATCCAGTTCAATCTAGCCCTTATTTATTTAATTAGGCTGACTGTTTACTACAATCGTATTGATATATGATATTAAAAAAGAAGACAAAAATATGATTTTATAGTTGTAAAGAAAGTAAAACCAACTAGTCTTTCTGTCTTAGTCGGTATAAGTAGATAGATTTTGTGAGAACTACAAATGAATTAAATATATCTTATGTGAAATATATACATTTCAACAATTTTTTTTCTTGGACTAATATGAGTATTTGTTTAATTTTAAAAGCCGCAATATTGGCCACCAGCTAAGATACTAGCTAGATATGAGATATTTATAAAACAAATTTTCGTATAAAAGTTGAACTTGTTCAGCACCCTTTTCACCAGTCATCTAAAAAAGGAGATCTAAAAATATTCGTATGAGATTTACATGTATATCGAGAATTGTTTGACATAACAATAATGTATTACAAAAGTTAAAAAAAAATGTCCAGAATATTCCAGAACATGTTTTTACTTTATCTTTAGGTCCATGATCAAGTATAAATTACTTAAAGTTGTAATGGCCGCAATGTTGGAAAAAAATTGCATCGAAACTGGTGATCGATCTAGCTGAGATATTAAAAAATAAATGTTCTAAGAGACTTTTATTTTATTCTTTTACTGTTTCAACTTGATTTGAACTGTGGGGACTGTTATCGTGTCTAAAATTTTAGTTATATAGCGTATGTACTGTATTTAAACTTTTTATGTATAGTTAAGTTTTGTAAATATTTTCAGTAAGTGCTACAATATTGTTTTATGAAGAATATTTCTAAAACTTATATAATACCTATTTTTCTAGATAGCAATTTTGCAGTGAAAATATTTCTCCAAATACTGAATTACAATATTCAAATGGCTTTTTTAAATATTTATTTGTTATGAATTTCAAAACTTGAACTCAAAACTTTAAATATTACTTAGGAAATAATAAGTGTTTCTTACTATCGTATTTTTAACTATACATTAGCAAAGCCAATTTGTCAAAGTCAGATGGAGAAGTTTGCATGTTTGTTTGTTTGCTTGTTTTACTCCAAGTCCAAACGTATACAGTCGAATTATTTGAGCTATCCCTTTCTCTAAACTACGAAAAGTAAATAAGTTTCTTTTACTGTGGTCCCTGGAAGAAGCACATGCTGGGTAAAGCGTTTTAATTTCAGCATTCAATTAAATTCGTTAAAGCTCCCAGATTTACGGAAAAAGTAAAGTTTGTGGCGTTTACAGAATATAATGCAATGTCATGCCTTTTTACCTTTCCATAATGATTGTGGATGTTCATCGACTCATTCTATCTAATCCTTCCTAGATTAAAATCAACATAATAAATTACTGGTATTTGTGAAATGTATAAAGATATTAATAAATATTTGCATGACTGAAACGATTTAAGTTTTAATAATAATAAAAGGTACCTGATGATGAATTCTTAGAATTTGAAATGTACATTATACGAAATAAAAAAATACATCAAAAGTTTTTAAAAAAGTGTATAGTTGTATATATAATAATAAAATGGATAAATATGTTTTATAAAAGTGCCCAAAATCTTATACCATACACTTTTTGCATTTTTTTACTTTATGTAAAGAAAACTGTAGGATAGTGAATGTTGCAGATTCCCTACACTCTCCAGATTCTGTGGAGTATTATATATCATAGGTAATAAAACTAAAAAAATTACAGCAGACGATTATATTCTTATGATACATGAAATTATCTTTAAGGTGCATGTAGCTTATAAAATTATTTATATAATGTTAGTTTGCAGATAATTAGATTATTTTAAAATATACCAAATATAAATGATATTAACACATTTTGTACAAAGTAAGAAAACAATATTTCTATTGAGTCCTTTCAAATGTAGTGAAGGCACTCTACCTACTAATTAACACGTTCGCTGCGGCAAGAGCGGCCAATGATGTACCCGATATGCGGCAAAATTCAAACTTGCGATTTTCGTAGAATTGGCGTTATTTTGGTTTGATGCGCTATAAAATAATGATATTCGATTATATTACGTTCTTATGCGTTCGTAATCATCGGGACTGTCCGGACAGTGGCCCGCATTTTTGGCATGGCATCATTTATGTTAACATATGACGGGCTATAAAAAAATTTAACTATAACTAACCAAATGTGTTGTGTGTTGTCCAAAAGTAGCAAGAATACTTCAATCGACTTTGATATGCATCAGGTACCGTTGCTAGACAGCGCTACTGTCCGGACAGTAGTCCCGCACATAGCGTCAAACACCCACAGAGGCCGCGGTGCAGATCGCCGCCGCGTGCTGTCCGCACAGTAAAACAAATAAAAGTATCGTTTGAACGAGTTTATTAAGGAGACAATAGCCTACATACTGTATACAAAAAAGCAAAATATGTGTATACTATGTACAAGAAAAATATTGACACCACACATATAGATAAAATCGCAATACCGGTAAAAGATTACCTTACTTTTAATTTAGTAGTAATAACCTATCCAATTTGTAAACAAGCCTAGCTGCTGATACGTCTACTCACGAAAACAATAACACAAGGGAAAAGAAATTAGGAACACGTGTTTTATTGTTTTCCTACTGGTTCATAATAGCAATAAACATGTGAAATTTCAGCTGTTTCGCTGGCACTGTCGGGACAGTAGGTCCGCATTTCCAGGACGAACTGACGTATCAGAAAGTAAGTATACTTCATCTAGAACAAGCTTGAAAAGTTTCCGACAATTCCTGCAAGATCGCAGCACGTGACAAGCGAAACGAATAAGCAATGCATTGTGCGTATCGGCACTGTCCGGACAGTGCCTCGCAGTTTTGGCGAGGGTCACGGGACTGTCCGGACAGTGGCCCGCAGCGAACGTGTTAAATGATAAATAAGATCCTATGACAACATAAGTAGCCTATACGGTTTATGTTTGGTTTATTCTATATAACAGTGACATAACAAGATTTCACAAAAGATAACGGTTAGTGATTTTGATATATTATATTTGGCTAGTAATTGAGGACAGTAAAAGTGACAGATCAAAACTAGCGAAAAAGTCAAACGTTACAGCTTAGGGTGAATTTTGATTTCTTTAAAATGTCAGGTTGTGATTCAAATATTTGTCCTTATTAGAATCATCTTTCGACATGAATATGAGCTAAAGGAGGATAGAAGAATTTCCAAGTATCTCCCTTTTCCTTTAACGCAGAAATACACAAAAAATTACAGAATACAAACAAACACGTTAAATAAAAATTTGAAATTTATACTTACTTTAAACAAAACATTTAAAAATAACTTTTACAGTATTCTAAACTAAATTTTACTGTAACAAACCCTGGCCGTGTTCATTCGACATTGATTTGAATGAGCACAGGAAGTCAACAAACAATGGAGACATAGATGAGTGAAACAAATTGATTCCATTTTGAGAGAACCAGAGCTTGGTAAATGTACAGAAATTTTCTGAGGTGAAACCGAATCAAAAGATACAATGTCTAATTACTAATGTAAATAAAACGGAGCATTATGGAAATTTCAAGATTTTATCTAAATATTTTTATAATCTTATATATTTCAAAATACTTACTGTTCAATACTGTGCTAAATGTTTTTAAAATTAGATAAAGAAATATACTCATAATTTCGGTTCTAATGAAAATTACAGTAATTAATGTGCAATCAAATTTAACTTATACATGTAAAGTTTTTGTAAGTTCAATCCAGTACACTTGAATATAACTCAATGACTAATATGGTTTGAAAATCTAAAAGTCGCATAAGTATATATAAAAATTGAATTGAATATGTTCAGAGAATTTAGGAATACTCATTCTAGGTTCAATGACTTTCGGCTTCATTATACTCTACGTTCCGTGGAATGCGGACGCTTACCATAGCTTCGGTTTCGGCGTCCAGCCAGCCTGTGTGAAGAGTCCGTTGAGTTCAATGACATCATCTCGATTAGCAACTTTTTATTTCTGAAAGGAATGTCAAAGATCGGGACCACCTCTTCATTATTCTGACAACCTGTTTTTGCTCGGCTTCGCAACGTAACAGGATTGCCTCTCAACCAGTCCTGAATATTTAATAATACTTACAAGGAATATAAGCGAATTTTATTTTTTATAATCATTTAATAAATGTTTACAAATATATTATTATCGTAATTTTTGTTAGTTTACTGTAAGAAGTTAGTTGCCGGTACTTTCAACTACAAAACATATGAAGAAAACTAACCCTCATTGCTGTTGCTTTAACATTATAATTCGTTGCATCTCACATGTACGTACCGTTCATAAACCATCGCAACTAAACCAAACAAAATATCACATATATGTTGTATAAAACATACTCTAATATTCAGTAAGAATATGAGCCTCTGTTATCCTATATAATGCTATACACAAATCGTATTATGGTTTGTTACAGATATTAACAATTTAACCTTTTTTCCAATACACCATTGCAAACATTATTTATGAATAAAATGTAGTTAATATTGACCTTATTTAATTAAAATTACAAAATATAAAATTTATTTAGGGAGCAAACATCAAACCAAATTATTTCTTGAATTATATTCAAGTGAACTGGATTGCTCTATATGGTTCAGTTTTGACAGGAGAGGCATTAATGTCAATAAATTGTAAGAAATAACCAATTTTAATTTATTTTTCCAGTTTAATTTTTCTCGAATTAGAAATTAAGTAATATAGTATATAAAATCATAATATATTATATTTTGAATCATGTTCGCATAAATCACTAAATAAGGACTTTATAAGAATGACAACACAATACTAGGGGCTGCTCATTTAAAACACACACAGTGTTTTTTCATGATTACACAGGATACTCTCATATATTACAACGTAGAATCACTAGGTGAATGTAACACTGAATGGACCATACAGACCGTATGATACCTAGGGAGGTACACTATTGACCGCTAACCAAAGCAATTGCACGTGGAGTAGGGCCTCTATTGTATAACTCCGTACAATAGGATTGTTTAACAAGGCCCTATCGGTTTGTAAACACTCACAGTCAAGTATGTTTGTACTGCCTAATAGCTTTGCACCCCCAGTGAAGGGTTTTCGGACCACCTATTTTCCACTAACCATTCAATAAAACAATCGCTACGTGCTCGTTTCATTTACTAAAAGTCAGGATGTTTCTATTCTTCTTATCGATGATTTAAGTTTAAACAATATTTTTTTTATTGTGTATTTTGGGACTGCAAGAAAGATCTTTACTTTTCCCCCTATGACTGTGGCATTTTTCCTAATAGTTCCATAAATTTATACTAGTATTGGATTTTATACAAATTTTAATTTAATCAATAATTTTCCTTTACTTGAAAAATCATCTCAACTATAAAAACTTCTTTGTTTAAATTTTGTTACTGACGATTATATTTATGTTATGATAAGGGTGATGAATGTATGAATTTTTCCATGGTAATAGGTTACAAAAAATTACAAAATTACTAAAAAAAACCTTCTCTAACAACCTCATCTATATCGAGTAACCTTGAAAATGTCACAGCTAATATGATAAAGACATATTTTATAATATAAAAATTTAAATGTTAAAAAACTTGCTATGGATACAAACAAATAAACTTGATCATATATTAAACAAATAAACTTTGGTTTCTTTTTTAAATCCAAGTTCTTTAACATTTTGTACAAATGCCTTGTTTAATGATTCTTTACCTTGACTGTATACTTCATACATTTGTGATTCAAATAAGCATAAATGTATTGTGGTCACTTTATGGCCATCTCAACCAAAAGCGTAAACTGCTTCAATGTCATTTTATATTGTTATCACAATAATCCAAGAGCGAGCCCACCAGCCTCTCTCGACCGGTACATGCGGCACGTGGGCCGGTAGTAAGGTGTGTTCGTTTTACATTAGTAGACAATGCATAAAGGCTCTTTTAGCATTTTCTGGCCTATAAAATGATGATTACTTGTCTTGCTGCAGTGAAGAAAGGTTAAATATTTAATCTACTATTAAATTAAACAGAGTTATTTAGTTTGTATACATCAATGGCATGATGGAAATACGGTCAATGTTCAAATTCAATAGAAACTTTGTTTTACTATTTCAATGTAAATATTGTCACTGCTGTAAGAATATTATTATTAACTAATGCTGTTACTGCTATTCGACTTATTATTGCTTTTTCTCTCAAACCCTGAAGAAAAGTCCCTGACATTACTTTACCAGGAGTGAACTGGTGCAATCTTGGATTAAACTGGACTGTAGTAGCTCAGATCACATTTATTTTTAGAAGCGGAGTAAGTCGGTGCTGAACCAACTAAGCTAAAGGTCATTCCACACTGTGTATAACGTTTATGTGTTGACGCAAGGTTACCAGTGCTTTGAATGATCGCTTTTCCGGTTATCTCACGAGACAAATCACACTGCAGGGCCCAGCCACGCAACCAGGCGGCTGTACTGTAGCCGGATCTGCGTGACTACTCATCTATGCATGAACCCACGTATGAGTGTAGCTTGAACATGCACCTCCTAATTGAAGAAATAAATATATTTACTGATGTAGGCAAATTTCTGTAGTAATTGCTCATTGACGATTTAGTTTGGACAAAATAATTGTATATTATTTAAAGATAAAAGGTGATTAGGAACTTGATGTTTTAATCTAAAATGCAACAAAACTAGTTCCTGTTATAATTTGAATACGCGTATATTAATATGATGTTGACTGACGATCCAGGATAAGATTCACGTAAACCCAAATCCCCATCATAAAAACTTGCTTTTCCGTAAATTTTGCTAGTGTATAGAAAGTAACGAACAAATAAGACCAACAGTATAGTGATAGTTCATCGCAACATAATTCGGATAATGTAGTTTGGAATGGATTTCAAGGAGTAGTTTTCATATATTCTTCTTCAACCAGATTGTAATATTAAGTGGTCTGATAATTCGTCAAACATTGAAATACGATAGGACATTTCTAATTTGATGAAAATAATGCTTCTAGTGTCCTAAATTAACAATATTGCTATTAGTCGTTAGTATTGTATTCATAATTTGTGCCAACGTTACTAAAACTTAATCTAATAACGAATTTTGAAATCTGTTCGAAGTAAAAACCTATAATTTAATAATAAATACTATGACAGTATTAAAAAAAATTTTAAACCATTATTAATACATACCCACGTAAACAAAATATTGACTATCCTACGAAAAAATTTTAATCCAGGTATTTAGTGACTTGTATTATATAGGATGTGGATAAATGAGTCTTCAATTATAATAGAAGAAGATTGAATACTCCCAAAGGTGACTATAGGGCCCAGTTTTTACTTCATTACAGTAAGTCAGAACTTAGTGCATTTACCTGCAATATTGTTTTATTGGACGTAATATAGGTTACTAAAACAATATTTTGTTTGGGGTGCAAAAAGGGCTAAGATAAATATAATGCTAAAAATAAATTCAAAATAAATACTATAACGAAATACTGCATACTACATACGTTTTAAGTTATTCTTCCTTAATGATTCATAAATAATGTAATGGTCGCAGAAATAACCTCAAATAAATCAATAGAAAATTACCTATAACTTATATTTAAAATTATAAATGAATGTTACATATATCAAAGTAGTATTCTTTAATTGTTTGCTTACTTGTGATTTTGTTTATACGTATATATTGATTTACGTTATTAAAAAGCTAGCAACAATATACTGTTTGCGTACACTTTTGTTTTGTAAGGCAACATACTAAGGTAGTTCACTACGCTAAAAAACTAAGTTTCTACATATGATCTCCCCACTCTGATGTTAATCAGCGACGATTGTTCCGAGACGAGAGGCTGACGAGGCAGGACATCTGGCCAGGTGTGGTCGGTGTCAAAGACCTCTGAAAACTGTTGATGCCGAAGGTCAATACCTCGCGTACCTGAACCTGAACCTGATACCGAACCAGTTCCTCGCCCGCTATATTTAAAACATTCATCTGTTACATGCGCCACCACACTGGTCACTCCTCCCGACTGCTGCCTCCGTATTCTTCAGCTTATGTCGTCGTCTCGCGCACACTTTACAAAAACCTAAGTGAAATGAATAGTTAATAGTTGTATATAAAATCAGTTAAGGAATTTAATGTTATGAACGAGACAATATATTCTTCAACGATTAACATAATTTTAAATTAGAGTTTATACAATAGACTTAGAATTATATTAAGCCAGTATTGTTAAAAGTTTAAATTTACTGATTAGTAATATTCGTAATTAGGTGTTTTTTTGTGTGTTATACTGTATTTGTATTTCTATTAAGAGTATATTTCTCACTATTATACTATAGATAACTGAAGGGCGTATCAGTCATAATGTAATTAACTATTTTAACGGTATATAGTTTAATGTAATTCGCAATAATAAATTTGTATAAAAATTAAATAGGATAATTGTTTTACTTACATCGCGTGGATATTTTAATATTTATAGAGTATATTTTAAAATAATACATGTTTACATGAGCTTATGTACATGCAAAGAAGTCTTTTTATAATTAATTAATTTATTTATACATAATTGATATATTACTAGTTCTGCTAATTTATAATCCAATACACAATGTAAAGAGTTGTTCAGTTGTTGTTAGTTAAGTATTTAAATTAATTTATTTGTCGTCTCTATTTAAATTCTATGTTATTTTTTATTACTAGAAAATCATTACTGCACAGGACGAGTGATAAAAATGAGGTAAAGATGTTAATTGCATATATGGAATTCATAAATGGCTATGGACATATTTGTGTTTAGATAGAATGTTATAGGAAATTAAGAAGTGGGAGATGGTGTAATATAGAAATTAGTGTATAGTTGGCGGGCGTTAACTGTTTAAAATCTGATTTGTACCGGTGTCGAGAGAGCGGCAAGGGCTAATCAGGCTGCGAGGCGGATTGGCTAACGAAGCGTGCGGCTGACGTCACACCCCCAGCTGATGGCTGACAGTACGATTTTGTGGAGTATTTTTTCTCATAGTATCTAGAATATTTTGCTGTAAATTGTTTTACCTTTGAAATTGTTCTCCCGATGAATATAATGAACATTTCTTTCTTCGTTATGCGATTCTCAGGTCCCACCATGCTTAGATTTAGTATGTATTCAAAGGAGAACTTATGAATTCAACAGCTGCCGTAACTTATAAGAGGTTTATAATTAAAACAGAAGAGTCTTTGATATGTTTGTTAACCATATTTCGCATTTGTTGATTAAAGTAGAATGTAGAATCCTCAGATAAATTAAAAAGCGTTATTTCTTTTAGGTCCTTAGATATATACGGATAATAAGAGTTTTGGATGTATAACAAAATCAATAAAAATTAAACGCGAATATAAAATATCATTACCATTTTATTACTGCTGGCAAAAGAATACAACACAAACAAATTCTCAAGTCTTCTCAATTTAGTTCTAAATAATTTATATTTATATTAGTTTATGAAATGACTATATATTTAATACTATAACTGGTGGATTTATACAATTATAGAAAATAATCATGACAAAATATACATTAAGCTAGTGTACCTTATATTTGTAAAACGTATGTTCGCTTTAGCTATTTAAATATATTTTAGGCCCAAGACAACATTTGAAAGCTATTAAGTTAGAATCATATCTTAATTTAGACACAATTATACTTTACTTTATAGTTTTTATTGATAATGGAATGCGTTACAATGTTTTGCATAAGAACAAAACTCCATTTATTCATTGCAGTTGATGATAATATTTCAAATTTTAATATTGCCCCTTCATTTCAACTCATGAATGCATTTAAAAAAAAACTAACAAATTTTACTACGACTATAGAGTACAATGTAGGATATGACTACATTGATATAACTTCTTTAATAAGGAATGAAACTAATTTAAATGTCCGCGATATATATAAACTTAATATTTCAAACTGGGAAAAAAACAAACTGGTGGTGGTTTTGGCTTCTAGTATTTTGAAGAACAAATAGAAGAAATGTTTATAATCTTTAGTCTTGTATATAAACTGTGCTAATAGAATATAAAATAAGATATAGATTTTCTCTATCATATTGGTATTCATGGAAACTTGTTACTCTTAAATATATTAAACACACTTTAAAGAATATACACTAATAGTTTTAACGGCGTGTAGCTTTTGTTATTAGGTGTAATTATTCATTACTAGTGAGTTAATGAAGAGCCGTATGGATCAATGCTGGCCAGTAATTGATCAAACAGTTTTGGTAATGACAGCAATCTAACTAATTAATAACACAAACACGGGGTTAGTTTTAAAGAGAATTATGAAAATAACGAAAATATACTATTACATGCAAGAGTAATCTTAGGAGGCACCGAACATTATATTTTTATCATAGTTCCTACTGAGAACAAAAATTGTATATGTACTGTAAAACTTTTGGAACAAGTTGTGCCTGGTACTTTGATAAAAGCTGTAAAAGTTGCAGGCTACTGATTAAATGAAAGGATTTAGTAAAGTCTGGGATTGTCTCTAACGAATAAACGGACTCACGCCGTGTAAAGCTACACTAAGACGATGTACACAAAGCCCTGGATATCCCAACGTCTTACTTATAGAGAGATTGAGCATCTGTGATGTACCTCTTGTTCGCAGTAATATACTATAATTAGAGATATATTTAATTAAATAGTTTCAAACAAAATATAATGGTGTATATCATTTTATAATGGCGGTCGAACATCTTACCTAAATATCTGTATGCCTCCGCACCATTTCTTGAAAATTATTGTGGAAGAAAATGTAAGTTTAGGATACGTGCATGTTTTCTACAGCAACATTGGATCATTTATGTAGTAACATTTTATATTTATTACATAATGTATTGTTTTTAGCGAGAACACTAATATGTAAGCATAGGTACATTTGTATATCTTTGCGTATACTGTATCCGCCTGTATATATTAGTTTCAAAAATAAAAATTAAAACTTTTTTCAACCTAATGTACGGAAATGAAAATAATGCCCAATTCAATCCTCAAGGGCATAGAGTTTATAATCACTAGGTAATACTCTCGTAAATAGTTTGTTTCTACCGACCAATTCATCTAAAAATAGAAAATACAATGCATTTAATAAAGTTATAAGTATAAAAAAGTGAGTTTGGAAAAAATTTTAATACTTTAGACAAGATCGTACATGTAAATAAAGCTTTTTGGAATATTGATAACATGTCGAAATTGGAAAGAATGTTTTAGGAATTTATAGTAATTTTTAAATTTTGGCAAATAACATTTGACTTGTATATTTGTTATTCTAAAATAAAAAAGCCTATATAATTTTACTTAATGTCTTCTTATATTTCAATGAAAGTACAGAGGACGGTTTGTTTAGTGGTTATACCTAAAGCCAAATGTTTATATGATATTGTAGGAACAAGATTATATCATAAATACTATCAATAAGCATATACATCGAAAAATATGTTCACTCAGCACATTCTAGTAGGAGAAACACCCATACACATTTTTATTCATATTGATTATAACTTTAAATTCGAAAGTGATATAAGAATTAATTTTATGACAATTAATAACACAAAAACACACTATCACGAACATTACTAGATTTTTGTTATAATAAGTAATTAAGCAATGCTATAGTTAAAAGTAGTTACCGTTGGTGCGAAAACTTTACTTTTATGGGTAATTTAAACAGAAAACAAGATATAAATCTAACATTAACCAATACATAATATTCTTCCATTGTAGAAATGATTTTATGGCATTTATCAGAGTAAATTTATAATTTTATTAAACAATAAATTTCAACTTACACTATAAGAAATATTTTCTAAATTACATTTATGTTATTGGAAGACACCCCAGTCTCTCATTCGATTTAAGAATAATTGGTAGAAACTAAAAAGGATAGTAAATATACTGTATTGTAAAAACTTTGATTTAATTTAATAATATTTTTTATGAGTATTTAGTTCAAAATTTTTATATATTTACTACCTTATTTAAAAGAAACATTGTTAAAGTATTATTTGGCTCTAAATGTTTCAAAATGACAAATAATTTTATTAACAAATATAAAGAAACCTGTTGTTCCGATGTATATGAAATATACACAATTAAAGAATATATACCAAAAAATAGCTGTCCAGTATTGAATACAACAATGAAAACCAATACGATGTGATAAAAAAAACACATGTAAGCTTCTTTTAAAGTTGTTATTGTCTTTATTGGTTATGTTTAGCCTACATAACAAAATTACACCAATTACTGAATAACTTTAAAAGTACTATGTCTCTCGATCTATGAGAAAGATGGTTTACTTATTGAAAATATCATACAGTGGTATCCTTAATGTATGACAAAACACCATTTCCCCTATTCTTCAATAAAGAAACCTTATTTAACATAAGGTGTAATGATATTAATTGAAAAAATAACAAATAGATCATATATCTCAAAACAAATACAGAAATTATTTCAAGTTTTCTTGGTTGGTGTTTCAGTAAGTAACAATATTATGAAGTTATGAATATGTCAGACACACTTTAAAGTCTTACCATAGCATATCTCACTTATAATAATAAAGCAATGAAAGTTTGAAAACCTTGATATCTATGAAATATTTTATTGCCATTAGGCTATTTACGTTCGGTAATAGAGTTTTATTCTACTGCTATTAAAATGACAGCTACACTAAAAGTATATAAAAAGTTTTATTTAATGAATATTAATAAAATAAACTGTGTAATAAAATAATTTAATGAGTTTTAATATACAGATAGGGCAGTGAAAGTTATCGCAAGTAATACAAAACACTCTGGTACTATGCTCTGTAATAATATATGCCAGAAAAATATGTAATACTCAAACAGACAAAATAAACATGTATTAAAGTTCTATAGACGATCCTTGCATAAAATAAAAGCACTTTACAGTTTTGCGGTATAAATATGACCTGTTCGCTATCGCCAAACGAAGATAACCAAAAGTGGAGTTTTCTTGGAATTCTGCCATAACAGTGTTGCTAATAGGTAGCCTATATTTCTACGACGTATCTTTACTTACAACATGAACTGAGAAAAGCAGGTGTCTTAATAAAAATTAATATAATTTTTTTTATTAAAAACATTTAAAAATAACGGTGAATATGAGTTAAGTAACAAAAATAATTCCTGTATTTATAAACAAGTTTATAGAGTGAAATGACTACTCGAAGAAAAGGTAGTAGAGAAATATACTAACATATCATATATGTAAATATATATATATATATATATATAAAACGTGTGCGCTCATGGGTGCTCTTCGGTGAAGAAATTGTGTTATCTCTTCACTTGGTTTCTTCCAGCCACGTTAACCAGTCATAAATTATCGTTATAAAAATGTTGTAAGGGTTAGATTGACTAAAGGTAGTAAAATACTACACAAGTATTGTAACATATTATCCCTATAAATGTATACGATGGGTGATGATGCGCTCTTGGGTAATGAAAGCGGTTTTATCTCTCCACTTGGTTTACTCCGGGCCCACTAATGTTACCTGGTCATAGGTTTTCGTTATAAACACGTGAATGTAGGATTTAGCTCCAGTTCGCTTTCCTCTTAGTGCACAGATGAGACTATGGGAGTAACTCCCTCATCTATATTACACTATATTTTGTAGTCTAGGTGTCTCTAATGTTAAAGCCATGAAAAGTTTTCCTTGTCTCAAAAATTTTCCTAAATCTATTCAGACAGGCATGACTCCAGATTCCAGGAATGAAGTTCGTCACAGCGTCAGATTCCAGAAGCTGCACTAAGGGGGAAATGGACTGGAGCCTCAAAATATGCATTGAATCAACTCTACCCACCATAGCTATTTTATGTGTTATGAACATCTTGTAAGGGCTAAAATCTACTAAAGGTAGTAAAGTACTAGAGAACTGTACTAACATATTATCTCTGTGAATATGTATAAGGTGTGCGCTCATGGGTGCTCTTTGGTGATGAAAGCGTTGTTATCTCTCCACTTGGTTACTCCAGCTCTGCTAACGTTAACCGGTGTTAGCTTACCGTTATAAAAATGTAAATATTTGTAATATATATATAAAAACTCAGGAAACGACCTCTATTTTACCAACATGTAACGAGTGATAATTTAATAAGTTAAGTTAATAGGTATCTTTTCACTAGCTATGATAAATGTTTTGTAAAATAATATGTTTATTACAGGATGTATGTATATAAAATAATATACTACGGATGACATTTACTTTAAGATAAGCTAAATTTTCAAAAAAATATATGTTCTAGAAATTTTGAAAAATATGTAACAATATTGACGAATGTAACGCATAATAAATAACTTACAATGGTAGTAATTTAAAAAGGTAAACATTTAAAAATTATAATTTAAAATTCCTCGTATCGTATTTTTATAGTTGTATTTAAGATTACGTTATAATTTTCAAAAGTCTATCAGGTCTATTCAAAAGTCTATTAATTTTTCGTAAAATATTAAGCGTTTGTGATTTAACTATTGTGACGTATTTTAATCACTTTAAAACATATATAGTTATATAGTTATATATATAGTTTTATATTGTTTATAGTTATAGTTATATATAACTATTATATAGTTATATAGTTTTAATATCTTATAACATATATAGTTATAATAATACTAGGAAATACCTAGTACCTACCTAGCGACTTTGTCCACAATTTCAGCATTCCGTGTATTTGATTGAGTAGTTCTCATGATTTCTTCATGAACACTTGAAATATTTTAAACTAATTTACATGAACTCCAAAGCACTTGTGGTGTTATACAATAGGGTTCTATGATATTTTTGAAATGGTAGGTACCCATTTTGCATTGTTAATTTTTAGGACGACCAGAAATTAAGCAAAATTTAGAGTAATTCTTATTTTAATTTTCACTTATAATTCAAATAAATTTTATTTCCACGCAAAACTGGAGGTTTTTATTTGTCCCCAACAAAACATATATATTATTTTGTAATGATAATGATGTTAAAACGGTAGAGTATTCTAAATTGCATGGATGTAGTTATAGTTAATCAACATTCAAAACTAAAACAACATCAATAATAATAGCACGTTTAAATATTTACATTCTAACATTTGCCATCCATCCATCTGAAGTGTGATACATGTTGCAGCAAAGTACATGTAAAAACATGCTTCAAAATCCATTTTTGCAATATCATCCTATTTCCTAGGTTCAGTCTAGGAACTATACCAGTATATACCTTACCAGTATCGTATACATCATCATTGAGAAATGGATACGATGCCCCCTCGAAGATTTTCTGTCATTAAAATTGCATTTAGTGTCTCGTGTATTACTTTGTAATTCTACGTGTTCCCACAATGTCTAAGGAAACAAGATTGAATACCTTACATATACAAATATCCAATTAGAACACCTACATTCAGAATAGGTAAAATAAAAAAAAAATATTATTTTGTTTGAATATTTGCCAAGAAGTGTTCTTACTTTTCTTATGCTCTTTACTTCTTGTAAACGTTAAAAAATTTAAATAATGATTAAACATATGGTCGTAAAGTCATAATAAAATGTGTAAACGGAAAGATTACATTTAACAGGCCCTTTCATGTTACTCAACTTTAGAGACCAAGATGTGATATTTTGCTGCTTTACAGATCAGTGGGGCGTAGCCCAGGTTTATATGAATATCCCTATATTCATTTAAATACCGTAATATTGTTTATGTAAAATTTAAAGACAATCGGTAGTATACTTTTTACTTGAAAGCAAAAAAAAAACATACTAAAACAACTTCGCATTTATAATATTATTACGATTACCTACTTTCTTTGTATAGTGGGGTATGAGAACTAAGTACACAGGTTTTATGTGACTACTAATAACATATACTATTATATTTACTTTATACTACATGAAATTCTTGTGTGTTACAATGTCTCTGATAGACAGATTTAAAATATTGTCTGTGGATTTCGGAGATGCTGAAAACCAAGAAATTGGAAAAAGGTAATAGAGCATGTGTTGGCAAACCGATGGTTTTGATACTATAAAAGCCTGTTGGCTATGATAGGTACCTTCTTAAAGTAATGTGGAAAGATGTCCAAGAAGGAGTGTTGCCTGGAGCGGTGGAGTTTTAGTGGTCTCGAGACCCGCTCACAGCGGGATACGCTGACGGTGAATTAGCATTTCTTCCATCGACATAAAAAACATCCACTGTGTGTAGAAGGTAAAATTCCTTTCTATACGTTATTGGAACATTAGATTCAATCTGTTTTTCGGAGTTGAAAAATTCATATGAAGACGGCCTAGAACTACAAAATAATGGAATACAATTAAATAGAATAATGAAAAAGTATGTAGTTGATAATTTAATAAAGTTTTTCCGCTAAGACTACAACCTGTCAGACGGACAGCTTTAGGCTTACAACAGAATGAAATACTAAAAAAGTATAGATTGCGATAGCTATCTCCTCTGTCATAATAATGTGTACCATAGCAACTAAACCTGCTCTACAGAACTGTTTGTACCTATTAATGACTTGTCAACAGCATTGGATAACAGACTACTAAATATAGACGTGGTATCAGGTTTAGTTGGTGATACATGTGACGTCATTCAATATGTATCCAAGTAATGTTTATTTTGTAAATGGTTTATCAACATGATAAATCGCACATTGTAATATTTGCTATAATGATTTGTGAATATACATACAGTAGAAATAAACATCATCTTAATAATTTAATTTTGATATATATTGTACATAAATTACTAGTGTACATTGATATTGCTTCATTTATTGCTCTGGATTTTTTACAATTGCATTGATTTGATTAATTGAAGTGTTACAGTAAAAGGTAAGCTACCACTGAAGTGGAAAGGAAGACACAAAACCGGCGAGAGAACATGGGACATGTCACAGGTGTTCACTTGTCAATAAGTGGAACACTATCGGGATCCACAGGGCTTTGTTTACACAATCTCTAAGTCCAGCTTCACATCAATGGGTTCAATCGATAGAGAACAATCCTTTGACAATTTGTTCTTTCCAAGGTTTCAGTTGTAATAATTTTAAGGCGTTATAGTCACAAACAGGCCCTTTCTTAAAACGTTTTTAATATTATAGCTTAGTTACTATTTTGATTGTAGAATCAAATATTGCTTGCTTTCGTTATAAATGAAGATCCATGAAAATGTATACGTAAAGGGAATAATGATAATATACATGTAAGTAGAAAATAAGTATGGTACTACAAACAACTATAATCAATTAAATATATAGGTAGAATAAATTGAAACAGCCCCTTAACATCTTCCCAGTTTTTAGAAATTGACCGTTCAATTTGACATGTTATAGTTAACTGTACTTTTTTACACAATAAAACCAACCAATTTGATTTGTTAACCTGTTAAAATATGAGAATTAACATTTTTTGGGTTTTTTAAAGAGAAGAGACTTCTTAGGACCAAAAATCATATTACTCCAACTTTTAAAATAACGTTTTTAAAATAACACATTTTAATTTGTATGGTTGTTGATATACTAGTTAATTAGTAATCGGAAAGTATTTTCTTATCGTATGAATTAGGTGGGAAATTAATTTTTAAAACGTTTAAATGTTTTATACACCAGAAAAGAATTTATAATTCCTATGGCACGTTTAAATTTAAATTAGTAAAACCCACTGCTGTAGCCACTTCAATTTATTCTTTAAGTTTTCAAGTAATTAACCTGTATACAGTTTTAATGTATATTACTTATATTCTGACAATCTATTTTCATGTGTTATGGATACACTTTAAAATTTTTTTTAGCTATATCGTTTTTTAAAATTAACTCATAAGTTCCACTATAAGTCACATAACTATGTGAGAACCCGAATAAAAAATAAAACTTTCAGCGTAAAGACGTTCAAAATGAATTCGTTGCATGGTTTTGACATTAGAGACACCTAGGATATAGAAACCTTTAGCTGATTTACCCAGCAGCCATCTAATGTAACTTATACGAAGAGGGATACATTCATCAAATACACAATTGAGTGTGAAGTTTTAGTCAAGATCACAAAGTACAGCGTAGCAGCTAAGTAGAGTCCACATAATATAGCTTCCCATCATAGCTATGTTACGTGTATTATTTTCTTGCTTGTGAAGTACAGAATCTCATCTTTATTGTCACGTCCATGTGTACCCGTATGTTTAACATTTATCCAGCAGTCGTAAAATTGTCAAATATTTCAATAAGTTCTTCAATCCTCTGTGTTCGGTTTGAATGAACCACACAAAAATTGCCCGGGAAACGGCCCTGTAAGAGAAGGCTTTCAGACTCTTTACCTAGTTGTTAGAGGGTGATTTAGCTATTATTTATATATTGAACGGCTTCTTTTGCAGTGGTACTATTTTGATTGTGTGGCAATCCTATACCAAGTATCCTTGCTTTTAGAGGAAAAACTAATACTTAAGTAGATGAGTTTGGCAATAGTTTATGGTACAATGATTAAGTTCTTCATGCTATAGATTAAGTAGAAAAAAGCATATGTTTGAAAACTAAATGTAATAGTGCACTGCCTAATCACTTATATATAGTATTGGCTATTTTGGAAATTGTACATATTCAAATGCTGATACTCATTATGTCAGTGTTGAGTAAATAAATAAATGTAATATATCATTAATAACCGTCATAAATAATATTATTAGTAAACACAATTAAATACTTAATTGATAAAAAAATTATAAGGAGAAAGTTGATATTATTTATTATGATAATTTGATAACCTTCTCCTAAGTTTTTCGGACAGTTGAAAATGTTCTAATAATAAACTACAAAGTAATCCATTACCTGTGCGTGGCAGGAAGTTCTGAGCTAAGAGAACCGACTGAAATTTCACTTTGGAAGTTGTGGTTTACCCATCCAAACAACACAAAACTTCCGCAATCAAATCTTGACTTGGAACGAAATGTTTCACTTTTCGTCGCGATATATATCACGTAAGAAGCTGTCAGCTGTGGCGCAACTAACTTAATCAGATAGGCACTTACAGTTGGTTATAAAATTCAATTTACCACATTCGTTATTTTTGTTTTGTTTCGTAAAAACATGCTGAAGTTTGGCATTCGTCAGTTTTTGAAGTGAAAACTTATTTAGGCGCGTTGAGCGTTTTGGTAGAGGGTAAAATCCTCGGTTCCCGTCACCGACATGCTAATGATACTACTAACCTGCATGAAAAAGTCAGTCTCGCTGTGTTAAAACTGTCCCGGCGGAGTATGAAAACAGACTGCGACAATCAGTGACCTTTACGGCTTCCTCTCGCGATTTAAAAGTGAAGCCAATGTCGTAAAATTCTGTAAGATGCGTCAAATTAAAGCTCTTAATATTGGCAATCTATTGGTTACATTTTTAAATATTAAAAAAATTTCGAAATAATTTTGATTATTGTTTACATTTTACATAGCGATACAATGACAAGAAAAAAGTAGTAAGCGAGGATTTTTTTTATTTTTTGGTCAGACAAAATTTGTCAGCGAGAAAGTTGTGTGAAAATAGATGAATATTTTTTTTGTAATTTATCATTTTTTTATTGGAAGTTTAGTTTAGCCTGTAGTAGCGTATGAAGTGATGAGTGAACGTTTCTGCCGGAACTGTAGTTGGCGCATTGGCTCACTGATACCGTATTAACTCAATAAATTAGTTTATTGTGCAATAAAAATACCTTTACGAAAGAACCAAGTTAATTTAACTAATTTATTAGTCTTAAAAATATTGTGGGTTTAATTGTTATTGCAATTATATACTTTATCCGTAGCAATAACTGTATTATTTACAACGGTGTTAACTCACTTGTATTCTATGTTTAACTAACTATTAATATTGAGCAATTACAACAAGTATAATGATTGCATTGAACTTTTTTGAATTAAAATAATATTTTTTAATATCTGCAGTACTTTTTTACAATGGAGCGGCGAGTTTTTAATTGAAGGATTACTGTTTATTTATTGAATTTAAATTCATTGACTTCAGTATAAAAGTGAATATGAAACATATTAATATTTTTATACAGATAAATGAATAATGAAAACAATGAATATATTTTTAAACATTTTTAATATTTGTACGAATATTTGTATTTAAAATTTAGCATTATTCATTTTAATTATGTTTTTAATATTTAACCTCTTCATCATGAAATGAGTATTATTTCAACCACTTTGTATTTATATTTTGTTCATGATTTGTTTAACCCATCATATGTAACTAATAAATAAAACATAAAAAATTTCATATAATTTTTGCATATAGTTTTAATTACTCTCAACTTAATAGTTCCGTTTTCACATTCTATCGGCAGTCCCACGACTGCTACTGTTTTTTTTAAAACTATTTTAGCTTTTAGGTTCGGAAGATTTTTTATATAAGATAGGCCTAAATGAATTATGTATATTTGCAAGCAGAGGAAAAATTCTCTATATACAAAAGCATCTCTATATGCTCCACTTGCGAGTATTTTACCACCGAACTCAATCGATGAGTGTAAGTCTTTATGATAGACAGTCTTCATCCTTATCATGAATTTATAACTAGATTTTTTAGGAATACGTAGCTACAATAGTATTACAATATTTACCTACTGTAGGGAAATACTGGAAAAGTTAGTTAAAATTCACAGAAGTTGCGTACGTTCCTGTATCTCTTTATAACAATAAATATATTTCTTCCTAATTTGTTTATTGTGTAGTAAAATACAGATTTCAATAAGATAAACAATAATTATTGCTTGCAGGCATAGTGTAACGTGAAATATTGTGCGACCTCTTCATCACAAGGTAAGTATTATTAAATATTCAACTAAAAATGTATTTACCATTTAAATAGAAGCCATTAATCCCATCAGTATATATTTCTATTTCCCGATATCTCAAAAAGTTCAAATTTGTTTAATAATAATTCCCCATTACTTATACATAATAAACACATTTGATGAACATTGTTTACTATTAGGTATTAAAAGGGGTTTCAACATTTTGAATAAATGCATTTAGTTTTGTAAATTCATGTACTCAGAAAATGAAGTACGCTTGTGACCTAATGACAAAAAATAAACAATATTATAAATAACGAATATCGAAAGAGTTTGGCGAACCGTAAAGTAACTATATTTTCGTACAACAACTTCCGCTGATTAAAAAAAAAAAATTTGAAACACATGTGATTTATGTTCTCATCAATCTACCTGCTCAGGAAATAATTTAGATCGGAAGTAGATTACAATGGCAAGAATTAGATGCTTCTTGACAGAACTAAACTTTTCGGACCTGCGAAGCCTAAATATATCTTTCCTGGATCGCGACAATAAGATAAACTCAACTATCGGTTTAAATTATAATTAGTTCGAACCAGCAATGTTTCTTCACGTGCTAAACAGGTAGTAACATCCAGTGGCAACTTTTCTTTAAACTTTTGAACTTTTTAACTATGACAAATAAATCATTTGTATCTCAAACATGTATATTTACGATTCAAGATTGTCATAGAGCATCACCATACAAATAAAGTCATAAGAATGTTTTAATAACTGCGGAATTCTACTTACAGATTCCCCACACTAGCCTAAATAGTTACCCTAAAATAGTTGCGTAAAATCTAGGAACTATACCGACGTATTCCTGTTATATTATAGAAACTTTTATAACTGTTTCGCTTTAATACTTCAAATACATCAAATACTGCTTTTGAAACTTCATTTAAAATTAAATGCAGCAGGAAATAGAAATGAACATCACTTATGTCATTCATATTTACCATGCTATTCATAAATTATTTTCCATGTCGTTCCTGTAACTCCATAGGAACTAGAATTCAAAGCCGCGAGTGAATGACTTTGTCTAGACATGCATGTTTCTGTGATTTTGAATTATTTTTTCTGGTTTGCATTTCTAAGAGACAAATATTTTCAAACTGTACTTTCAAAACAATATTTTCCTACTGTATAAAATAAAAACAGATGATCTTGCATGTTGTTCCAACAATATGCCAATTACTTTTAAATACGAATGAAACTATTTTAAACAATTTAATAGTTATTAATTTAAAGAATCATTAATTCGCTAGAGTATTAAGTGGGTAACTCAGAGATAACTGGATTGTTAATTAAGTATTTTTTAAATTACTTATTTAAGACTTTAATAGTTTTGTATACATATTCACATAATATGTTTTAGTTTGTTTTTTTTTTATTAAAAAATCAAATGTGATGTGACTGCTGTAACTGCTTTAAAGTATCCACACATATGAAGCTATTTAAAAGTGTGACACAGTCTCAAACAAGAGAAAATATCTTAATATTTGTTTGATTTTAATTAAAAAATATTTATATCCTATTTCTAATGAAATTAGTAGAGTATGCGCAAAGTTTTGATGGAACAAATATTTATTGTACTATGAGAACAATATTCAGGACAAGAGTAACTCAATAATAAACGGTGGGTTTCCTTGTGACTGGTTCTGTAAAGGGTGAGTGGGTAGCTATGAGGCTTGGGTAATGAGGTGCAAAGATAAGACACAGCTGACCAACCTCAGTCACACGATGGCGTGGTTGTATAGCGCCTCAGTGACGACAAGCCATGCTCCGGGTTGGAGTTATATTTATTTATGTACGTGACTTATGTACTGCGATCTAATTGACCATATAAATATAAAGTACGAAATGAAATTGGCTGATTATTTGTATTGTCAATCAATTAGATTACTTATTTTGTTACGTTTTTATCTTTCTTGAAAAATATACGAATTGTACAAAAAAAAACGTACTGTTTCATAAAAAGACATGGAATAATATGTACT
Source organism: Homalodisca vitripennis (assembly GCF_021130785.1). Lineage (NCBI taxonomy): Eukaryota > Metazoa > Arthropoda > Insecta > Hemiptera > Cicadellidae > Homalodisca > Homalodisca vitripennis. The sequence goes on along the minus strand of NC_060211.1, from coordinate 120,540,568 downwards.
TCTACGTTATTTCGAACGTACTACACATATTTAAAGTATTATCAAGCACTAAGACAACCACGTTGACAGTATTGTAGTTACACTTCAATGATACATTAAATTTAAAATTGATAACATTTTAGTGACTTCAGTACAAATTAAGTTTTCTCATTAATATTTTTATATAAATGTAACCGCCTGCTAAAAAATGTGGAATCGATACAATGTATAATAAGTATGGATACTCATACATAAAGTACTTTTACCCAGTTACATTTTCTCTGTTTATACTTGAAACCAATTTTTCCTAACGTTTATTCAATAATAAATACTTACAAGAAACAGCAACTTACGCTTACTGCACTGACTTACACAAAACATCACGCTTATGCTGATGATCTGCTGATCTACGCTCACTTTAACGTAAGTGACATTAATGGAACAATTAAAAACGTTAACTTGGACATTAAACAAATATTAAATTGCACTGAAAGCACGGGCGAAAACAATTCAATACAAACAAAACAAAACACATAATGTTAATCCTTATTCAAGGGTTCTGAACACTATTTACTTCACGGAAGTACAAGGAATACCAGTGAATCTAACCGCATTGCAGTGGTGTAAGAAGCTTGCGATTACTATTAGTAACACACTGGACTAGACTGAATATATCATAGCGACTTTTAAAAAGACATTTTCATCAGTCCTTTTGCTTAAAAAATGGAAAAAGTGTTGCCCTCTCATATAGGCTCATTCATCGTATGTCACTCGTTTCCCCTCATTTTCTCCTCTGCTGTACCATGGTAAATGACATGTATGTCTCCTTGAGAAATGTATAGCAGAAGATAAATAATTATTGTTACCAGTTATGGTCCAATTGAAGGCGAGATGAACATATGTAACCTGTAAAATTACTTGCTAAAGTTTATTGATTTAAGTTTTCTGAAATTTTATGTATAGCTTCCTATTCTTAAAACTAGATTCAAAAGATATTTTCTGAACGAATTTGAATGTACATATTGTTGTCGTAGAACGCGAAAGGAACGACCGCACTGTAATTTCTATGCTTCGATATCCTCAACGTAGAATACAAGTGTTTAACAAGTTATTTGTCGGAGTTGGTATTAAATTCCAGCTTCTATTAAATCTTTGGAGAGTCGGGATCCGTTTTCTCTACCTGACAAGACTTACTTCTTGCACCACATGGCCGAGGTTGTGGGGCCGCGATAGTGACTAAGCTTGGCTAGTGGCAAGAGGAATGAATGTGTGAATGTATGGTTCTGGCTTCACTTCTCCTTTAATTACAGTTTTAGTTTTCTTTATGTTTTTGTATGTAACTGTTGTTATATTATGTTATTTTTATGAGTATAAGCAATGGTATTCTTGTTATTTTTAGACAAGTAAGGAAGCTTTACATTTAATCATTTTATATGTAAGAATAAATGTTTTGTGTATCTTAAGTATCTTTATTTACTTGTTTGTGTTGTTTATTATTAATTATTTTTTACTTACAAATAATTTCTTACTTGTATTTATTGACACAGGTTAAGTATAAGAATTCGCCTCTAATAATAAAGAGCTTAATCAGTCAACCAACAGTAAGTTGGAATATCCTTACATGGCCAAATGTGAATGAAAAAGTAGGAAAATAGTTAAAACTCTACTACAAACCAATTATAAAACACACAACAAATCATACAGACATTTATGTTTATTTCTAAGCGTTTGTAGTTATAGAGTTTAAATATTCCGTTGCTGTTTTTTGAGTTTTGTACTATTTGACAGTGACATAAAGGCCAGAAATATAAGAAAATGGCAACATGATTTAAGTGAGAAAGTGCTTAAGCAAAATTAATGAACCTATTTGTTAACTTTAAAATAATTTACTCGTGAAACATCAAGAAATTAAAATAAATGAGATAATTTTGAGCTGGAGTGACTAATGTTTCGTAATTCATCCTATTTGGTTGACCTTTTTCATTATATATAGCTAGAAGAATATCGTAAAACGGTATCGCTAAACTTAAAAAGAATAATGTAAGTAAAACACTCATACTGTTGTGGGTGGTTTATGTGTTTTATTTCATGAAGTTTTTTATTCTATAGTTCCTATGATTTTTTATGATTTAATGCATTTAAAGTAAAGCCGTTCTGTGATGATGATGATTTATAAACTGTTAACCACATTTAACACGAAATATAATTAATAGTAATATTAGTTTAGTTTATATATATATATATATATATATATATATATATATATAAGATCTTACTTTGCAAAAAGTCCCAATCAGAAGTTTGTTTCTGCATAGGGACAGAAGCTGCTCAATGACATCGCATCATGATATATCCTATTTTTTTTCCAAATAACTGGTAAAACCATGAAGGTAACTCCAATTACTGTTGTATTTGTATTCTTTTAAGTTATTTTTATTTCATTCAATCAATGAATTGAAATTATATTTCTTTTATTGCGGAATGAATATTACCCATTATAAATGAGTTACGTCTATACTATTATATAAATGTCTAAAGATGTATGGGTGTTTTTGTATATTATTTTGGGATATTGTGTATTGTCTGTTTTTAACTCAATCACATTCAATCTAATGAACCTAATGTACCGAAATAGTATATGGACATTCTTAGAGTATTTGGTTAATATATCGGCCTATTCCTATTTTGAAAATCCCTGTAGGCTACATCCTATTGGTCTTGAAAACTTCCTTACTATATTATCCGTTAATGTATGAAATTGGCTTTATAAGCAGATATTAAATGTATGTTTAAGCACCTGAAAAGTCTGCAATAATTATATAGTATTGTTACCCCATTTTAACAGATGATAGAAAATGCTTTTTATTATTCAAATGTAAAAGTTAGTCAAAGAAATGTAATGTTATGTGCACATACTTTTTTGTTTGCATTTGTTTTTATTGCTAATAAACGCTTAAATTTAATTTTAATTTAAGTATCATTATAGTGGTCAGGATAGGTATTTATCCAGCTTAGATATTCGCCAGCCACTACTGAATTTGCCAATTTAATTTTACTGAGAACAGCAATCGAACAAACTTGTTCAAGCACGATTTGGAACAGTACAATCAATACAAAAGGAAGTGAGTGATACAGTGCGATTGCACAATATCGCGAGAGTGGTGTAGTGTTCGATATCCTTTTACCTACATGTAAACAACGGAACGACAAATATCGCATGTTTGGCGACGGCATCCAATAATCCCTCGCAACCGTAAAGTGAGTGGTTACATGTTATGACACATATTTTTCTGCACATATTGACAACAACAGACTTACATTGGACTTAGATTTTCGTGAAATATAACCAAATGTTTATCAAGTAAATTAAAAACTAATTATTTCCCTAAAATAGGAAAGGCATGTATTATATTCTGATGAATTATATGAAGACATATTTCTTAATATTATGAATACTCTGGGTGTGCACTCAACGCAGTTTTTCGTTGTCTTCTTAATTATTATGAAAAGGAGAGTAATCAAAAATCATTTTGTTGTTGTATTTTCTATTATACAAATCTTAAACAAAATGTCTTGAACCTTTGTCAGGGTTTCTGTGTCCTATAGGGTAAATTTCAGTTACATACATAAATTTTAAAAGTGTAAGCAATACATACACAAGGAATTCGGTTTTTGGTTAATTAACTCCATAAATTTCACCTTGTTGGTGTTTTAATACAAGCAATAATACATTTATAACTTTGCTAGTTAAGGTGAACCACTTCAATACTAAATATTTACAAAAACATCATAAAATATACTGTAAGTATTCTCAACCAAAGAATAAATTTAAAGTAAATAGATGTATACAAATATAGTAACCAAGTAATTTATATTCATATCAACTTCTGATAAGAAGAATCATAAAAGCAAATAATTCTAATAGCAATCACATAAGATATATTTAAAGTAAATATATTTATGCAGTGTCAGTGCAATGTACAGTTAGGTAATTTAACCAATAGAAATTTCTTCTTAGATCAAGGATACACATTTGACCTTTATTCCCTCGGAGACTACAGGACACACATGAGTAGTGTTTTAGAAACAGATTGTAATATTGCCTCTTGTATAAACAAGACGTACTGCAATAGATCATAACTTTTTTTTTAAAAACCAGATATGCAACATGTTGATCTTGGTTGTAAAAAACTATCATATTCCAGGGAAGTATTCCGAATAGAAATATGGAGCTTTAAATGAAGTTGTTATGAGGAATGTGTTGCCTAGAAAATCAAGGTAATATTAAAAATATGCATTTTTCTCATTTGACCACGATTCATATGTGTTATAAATTAAATATATCTTAAGATTGAGTTTCATACATATTGTATGTTGCTCTCTTCAGTAATACAACAAATGCGCTGATTACTGAATTTAATGGACGAAATATCGTCTTAAAAGTCTTCGTAAAAACATCAAATTTGTTTGGTTATTTCCTATTATTTTAAGTAGAATTACAAAAAAAGTATACGTTTTAAATTGATGAACCTACCAAAAACTGATTGTACACATTTATTATTATTACAAAAGCATTGCAAACCTGTGTATGAAAAATTATACGTGATTTGTTATTTCAAACCGTTGACATAAGTGTGAATTGATTTTTGACATTGGGAAATGTAACTAATTCAAGAATAGGCAAACATATCAGAATCGTACATCAGATATGATTTATCAGTAGTTGATTTTATGACACAGTACTAAATTCTTATACATACTGTAACATTACATCAAATTACAAGACATTTACACACATTTATCTGTGTAACTTCAAAATCGCATTACTCAAATTATATTTATCAAATACGTTTTATTGTTTGTTGTGAATAAATGTATTTTATTATTAATGCCAAGTTTTACCGGTCATCTGAAACAATGTTCCAGGAAGTAGAGCAAGCTTTGAATAACTAACCTGAGAGAAGATGTGGATGTTGAGTTGGTGGTCCCAGTGTGTGGCACAATCAGGGGCGTTCCGCTTATTGACATGTGAACAGACAGGGCTGCACGTGAGCTCTATCCAGGATGTGGCAATGATTCATCCTTTACTAAGTATTTATCCTGTGTCAGTGTGATTTGAGATCAACCAGTGTAATTGATAAACTTTGTTTTCTGTACCTTAACTGTGGAATGTGATAGGGGAGAATATGAGTTTAGTAAAATATATCCACTTTATAATTTACTGCGTGTTGGTCTGAAAATGGAAAACTCTATGTCTGGGGTATGACGGTTTACTTAAATACATTGTCCTCCTTGGTAGACTAATAGATAAAGTAATTTTCTCTATTACCTACAGGACAAAGTTTCAAATTCTGGGCAGGTGTGTTTGAATTCGTGCGTGTGTGTGGCTAAGTGAAAAATAAAGAGAACTTAATAACTGTAATTAAATTATGATAAATACCGTAATTTTTACAGATCTAGTTGTAACCAAATGAAAGTTTCCAAATAGTAACTATCCCCAACTGTGATAAAATGTTTACATGCTTAATAGACCCAAACTAATATTTTTTAAATATTTTACATAATTCTTAACACTTCAACATCCATTAATATTTCAAGAATACGGCCATTGATATTTTAGAAAAGGAATGGGTATATGTAAGTTAGCCTATCAAAAAAGGATAGGCCCAAAATGAAAAAAAAATAATAACATGCGTCCTTACGCGTTTTTTATATCTCTTAATATTTACAGATAAAGGGCGTAAAAAAATTCAATTGTTATAAAACACTCTGCGGTAATCACTGTGAATGTGATAAGTACTGTAATTCCCAATAGGATCAGAAAAAGTGGTGCGGAATCAGTGTTTACACATAGTAAACCAATACAATTTTCAAAGTGGTGGCAATTCCCAATTACGTAACAATGTTACCTCAACCAAATCCCAATATAGACCCATAAAGTTAGTTATGTAGACTGATACATTTTGTAAAATTTTGATTTTTATGAGATTTAACCACGGTTTCAAGATTTCGATCTTTAAAAGATTGGGGATAAAGGATACATAAGCTTTTTACAACTCATAGCAATAAAAAGTATTGTACGATTACTACATCATTTACAAATAGTTTCCCATGCGTGTTTTTTTTAGATATCGTAAGGTTCCCAGACAGCAGGCGTTTAAAGTATTAAGTAGTATACAGCATTGTAGCATTATTTGCTAACTACCGTTCGTAGCCATCCTACAATAGATTTAGATCATACTTGGCAGAGGCAGAATTTGCACATACCTTGGATGATTTCTTTAGTTATTACAAATAAACCAGATGTTTCAAGAATACCGCTATTGACATGAATGTAATTCTTTTTCTCAGTAATTTCACAACTAATATAAATAGAAATTTATTATTTTATTACTTAACCAAGCAATATCAATCAACAAGTACTCATACTTACTTTTTTCCAAATTTAAAGATATCTTTTAAAATTTTTAGAAGCATCCAACCGAACATAACTAAACTTATCTAAATTAATGAACGTGGTTTGGCTAATAAATTTTTATGTTAATATTGATTTTGCCTTGGAAACTTTTAAGATTACTATTTGACATTAGATATGCATTTGCACTCAACTCCTATGAGTATTGTGGAATTAAACGTCTTGAGTAATAACGCATATTCAGTTTTATATTTAGAGATGCATTATCAAGTTTACACCCACAAGTGAAATCTACCTTTCTTCTAACTGAATCGGAGGGGATATTTGTATATCAATTAGTGCTTTTACGGACAAAATACTTAAGATTTATCTTTGGGTGGAATATTAATTATAACCTCCCAAATTATCGAAGATATTTAATTAATTACCACACATAATTGAGATAAATATGCTCCGTCAGGGTCTAATAGTACACATACACATAGTATCAGGCGCATTGCCCTTATTAATAATAAATAAATTACATTTAACGGTAATTGGCAACATTCTGTGTATATCTTTATAGCAATGATATTTTCATAATAACAATAAATTCTTTCTTTGTAACTTTACTTTTAATCACGTTCAAATAGTGATATGAGCAAAACCATTTAAATAAATACTGTAATTCTGTACAAAACTATAACCAGGTAAGGGAGATAAACCTTGGTACTTTAATACCTCCGTCTTATTAAGGTCTGGCTGTGGTTTTAATCTCGTGCGACCATAATCATTACGTTAAAAAGTAGAGTTTTATACCAAGAACATGGCGTGACTGTGGATAGCATTAATTATCGTAAACGTCTCACTAAAGAAACGTTATGGACTTTGAAGTTGATGTTAAGGAGGAGGTAATTAGAACATACTCCTGTAGTTTAATGCAGTTGTTGTAAACGTGGAAGGGTATTATATAACAAAAGACTTGTACCGGTTCCTTTAAAACACAAGACTAATTAACTACTCTTATAATTTGCCCTGTTTTAAATTAGTTTCTACTATCAAAGTATAGTACACAGTTTATTTGTTTTCTTTGTTTTTGCTTAGGGTGAGAAAATAATTTACATTTCATTTAGTCCTAAGGGAATCTTTGTGCTTCCTTGATAAGTAACAGACTATTCAAGATAGGTAGACTTGAAGGTACAGCTCGCCTGTTGTCGAGATCCTGTATGGAGTGATAGCGAGCTATATCAAATTTGTCCTTATAAGAAGGGAAGGCTATCACTAATACAGCATCTCCAATCTTAGCGAACAGGTGACAGCATTCCTTCATGTCCAGGCTAGCAAAATCCTATAACACGATGATAGTCCTACACAGTCAAGCAGTAATCCTCCGCACTATACTAGACCTATTGATCTATATTCCTATCCCATTATCTCGAAATTTTCGGTTAAAGGCCTACCCACATTCAACTATGTATAAAAAATCTACTACTGAAATTTCCTACGGTATAGCGTGCAGTTGAAACCAGTTGGCATAACATTAGTGAATGTCTTTCATTCTTTCCTAATACCTGTCTTAACTGGTCTTTCAAATAATTCGTCCTATTTATGTACTGTGATCCACCGTTAATTTTGGGCAAGATTCTAAATAACCTTAAAAGTTAAAGCCTTCTGGCCAAGTAGGACGTGACTGCTGCGTGGATGGATGACCGTTGAGCGATCTTGCCTTTGCAAGCATCTCGCCTGCCCGCCCCATGGTGGTCATTCGGAAGTCAACGTTAAGCCGCTAGTCCCAGGGTTCGATGTTAGAGAGGGCTTCTTAGCCGTAATTTCGGTCTGGTATAATAAGACATATTTACTTTACATAGCTTCTAAAATCATCCAGCTTTGGTTTAAACTAGCTTCCGTGCCACCCGCCCTTACAAGCCTTCAGAGCCTAGAATCACTGCTATTGTTAATGCACATAGGGATATCAATTCTCTATTACTAACTGCTCACGCTTAGACACGTATAAATAATCATATTTCAGATTGATGTAAAATATATTTATTTTAGGAGACTATTGGTTGAACGAGTGTATCTTACAAAACTTTTCCCATTACCTTGTGTATTCAATACTTTGCAGATAACTAAAAATAATATTTTTACTAATTTAATTGAGTTTAAATTAAATTATAGATTTATTTAAGTTTAATTGTGTAAAATATAATACACATTGTTCAAACATTGCACAAATGTGACAGTGTATATCTCCTACCACTTTGTTTAGATAAGGCTCCCTAATAAATTTATTTCATTTTAGTCATTTCTAAATACTATTGTTGAAGATGTTCTCGATCAAAAGTTACGCAATTTATGTAATGCAAGGTTATGTCATATAGTTTTATGTTGTCATTATGTCTGCTAACGATTTGTCTATTGCCAACAGATATCTCTAAGAAATTTACTAAAATATATTTATTTCTAAAAAAGGAAAGGGAAGTTGTTTTGAATTGGATCGGGTTTACTATAAAGTGTTATGGCCAGTAAATATACTCCTTAACGCTTTAGTAACCAAGTAGGATTACTAAACTGGATCGGGTCAACTGTAAATAGGGATACTGCTGATGAGGGTGGGGTTGATCTCCAGCCAGGCACAAGTGATAACACGAGGGGATGGGCGCAGGAGTGGAAAGATAACGTTTCTGTTAGTTGGACAACATACAAATTTATTCTACCAAAGGTACTTTATAATATGAACGTTTCTCATGAGCGAAAAATGGGTTGCAGTACAGTACAGTGTTATTGTAAAAATTTATTTTACCACCTTAGTTAGCTTGACTAATAAATAAATTCCAATAATATGCTGTTCAAACTATTAGTTAATGTTGTTTTAAAAAGTAGGCATATTAACTAGTGACACTATATAATATTTTTAGATAATGCATTCAAAACTGCTCATAATGTATTTATCAAACATAAAAACTGGCAGGCGCACTAGACAATGAGCCTCATTGGTTAATATATAAACCAAACTTAAAAATAACTAATTATGGTTTATTTATTATTTATTTATTTCGACTTACTTCAATGCTGTTACAAATCGTTATATGAAGGTGACAAATGTAATAACAGGAATTCTTTCTACATAGTGAGTTAAATTACGTTTCAGGGGTTTAACAGTGAAACTAAATTCAATCAATGGAATTTTGTACTTTAATTTATACTCATTTCGGTAACCTTAGGGTGTTCTGTTTCTACACAGTTACACTAAAAATTGGAATTAACTAAACAGTAAGAGAGTAGTGTTTAAAGAAATGCATAATATTAAAAACGGGAGATGAGTATAAATGGTAAAATTAAAATGAAAACCTTAGAAACATTTATTTTACAATGTTTAGAAAGTCACTGAATTAGAAACAATTTCCAATCGATATCTCTACATTATTATGGAAAGGTTCAAACTGAATATTTATCAACAGAAATAAACCACTTACGAATAAAGTATTTTTTTACCATCGTTTTAACAATAAGGCGATTGTAAAACATAAATGAAATATAAGAACATTTTAATGTTTATGAATTCGTGAATATAATTTTTATTTACGACTAAACTACTATTTTATAATTATATATACGTGTTAAGATGTCGCAAAAACCACAGAAGTCGAAACACGCTAATATTTTAATATATAATACATGTAACAATCTGTAGCAAACACATCCTCAGGTTTTGCACCTCACAGTTGTATGTTACAGAACAACCGGTATGATGATCATTCACATTTTAAGTTTCATACTTAACTCCTAAAAATTTATAATTTTTTTCTTCCTATAACGACGAACGTCAATGAGAAAATTCAAAGACACATGTTATCATTAATTGTTAAAACAATCACATTAAATGTATGCCTTTACAACGTTTTCAACTTACTATAAAGCTCTGTAAAACTAGGGTAAACATGTATAACATTACAATTATAAATGTAATTAGTTTAAACATTTCAATTAAGATTATTATTAAACAATACACACTCAAACAGATATTTAGGAATAACGCAATAAACGTTCATTAAGCAAAATAACGTTTATATATAGAGAGAGAGACGTCTTAAATGCTCCATTTCCCGTTTATTGCGCCACAGCATAGTGTTTAAACAGGCTGTAATTACATTTCGTAATTCCCCAGGACTGATCTAACTGTATTTCAGTTTACGTGTTTCTGTAGGTAATAACATCATTTCAATTTCAAGGTAGGTTTCCGTCGTAAACGTATTCTAAAAGGAAGTTACCTTAGAAAATAACTTAAACTAATTATGTACCATTCAGAATGGTTTCTTTATTCATTTACCTGGACTCCACGCATTCTAAAAAAATATAGATATATAATAGGTATGTTAAAATATTTTAAAGCATAATATATTACAGAAATCATGTTAATATTGATCATTATTTGATCAACAATTATGGATTTTACACTTCAATCTTCAGTAATTTCTATTTAAATATACATTAATAAAGATCCCATACGACATTATGATTAATGAGTGCTATAAAATATCAACCTAAAATATTTTATATTAATGCTTTTATATTAATAGTTGAAACAATGCACATTTATTGGCTTACAAAATATTGTCATATAACTTATAAAAACTGTTAAATATGATATGAAATTTAAAACGAAACAATAACATTATACGTGATATATCCATTAAAAAAAGAAAATAAAGCTAATATAATTACACTATTATGTATATATGGGCATTATTTTATATAATGATAGATTAGTCTTAAAAATTTAAACAGTATGCCAAAAAACTTATTGTAAGAATATTTTTAATAAAACTTCCTTATTGTGTAAAGGTGTTCCTTTATATAAAAACACAATAATGTGTAAAGAACCTTCAGTATATGGCTATTGGTGAACGATGAACTAAAATCAAATTATTTGGTAATATATTAGTTTTGGTTGGATGTTAGATTATTGGTGGAACATTGTTATTCATAGCCGTGTAGGAGCATACGATTTAATCCATCGACAGCTTTCTTACCCAATAATAACATTTACTTACAATAATGTGTCACTCAAAGCGAAATTGCATGGACAACACAGTACTTTGCAGTAATTGTAATCCATAAATTATGGTTTTCAATGTAAAAATATAATTTTTTGTAATAAATGCTGTCAAATTCCACCACTCGTGTACCCACTAATACTCCTACATCGTGAGCTACTAGAATTCTCAAAAAAGAAATGGCCTAAAATAAATCTGGATCTCCCGACGCGCTACACATGAAGGAATTCACAGGTAGATAGAAGATTTTAAATTAAACTCTTGTGATTATAAACCAAGGTGTGGCTTTGCATTAGCAGAATTGTAGTGATATAAAACAATGAGGAAAATTTGATATTCTTTTTAAATGTTATAGGTTAAATATAGCTTGAAAATTATAAAGGAAATATTTAACGAAAAAAATGTAAAATGATATTGTACTACGTTTTCCTTAACCGAAGCAAGCAAACGCGTAAATCGAAAACATATGCTGGACTCAAATTGGTTCTATTCTTTAATGCTGTGAAGATTCTAGTTCGTTTTTAGGCCCATTCTAGGTCAAACACTTATTTGCTACTTAAAGGATGTGTTTAAACGTTGAAGTCAAAGTCATTCAAGTAAAAAAAAGACGTTGCATTTTACGCAGATTACTCAAATCTCATTGTCTTCAAAATTATATTACCAATCCATAAACTAATTAAATATTATATAAACATTGCAAAATAAAATTATTAAAAAATAATATATTTATAATGTTAATGAAGACCTATCGCAAGTTCATAAAACCAAATTCCTAGGCCTTTACATATATATCTATCTGAGTTGAGATCAGCATATTGACCAAATTTTGGGTAATGTGGACTCAAGAACTTAACTAGAAAAGTTTATCCAACCTATTTAATTCAACTTTATTAAAAAGTGTGTTTCATACAGTTTTCAGTTACATGTATCTTATGTAATATGTGTGCTTGGAGGTACATGCAACCTAAACTTTAATAACCTTTTCATTCGTAAAAACGAGCTATAAGAGCAATTTCTAGTTTATGTTACGACGAATCTGTTTGAAACCGAATCTGACAATCGTTTTGTTGATTAAAAATTGTTAGCAGTTTATAGCCGTATATTTATGTAAATATATTTTAAAGTACAAATTTACACAAATACATTTTTACACATTGATATTTACTGTTATGATACAAGGATTAAAAATAATATTGGTAAAATAGTAGTATATTAAAGTGTGTAGTGAACAACATAAAACACCACTACTTTAGATGTCTATTAAGTTAATTTGAAACACTATCTTTATTCAAAAATATACATAAAACATTTTTCTGTAAAGCTACTTCAGTGAATTTGTCTAATATGTATTTAAATTGTATTGAGCACGTTCAAAAAGTTTTAAATTGGATTTAATTGTATTCAACCCAACCTTGATACATTCAAATATGAGTCACCAGAAGTATAAAGTTGGCTAAACAATATAATGCTTGTTTTCCCTAATTTACATACTGTTTTAACTAATGAATTAAAATGCCGTTAAAAAAACTGTACTGATACAGCTTTTTAAATCCTATAACTGAGCCCGCATTTTATTATCTTCCATATTTCAACCCACAGAACTCCAGTGTGGAAAAAGTGTTTGATCTTTCAGTAAATATTGGTTCTCCGTTTGTTTGTATCCGTTGATTAGTATTGTGTTTGGACCTTTTTCAATTTCCATCCTATATTCTGTCTCACACATTAATTCAAATCGTGGACAGTGATAGTTACGATAAACGGTAGTTTCTATAATAGTGTATTCCATACATGTAAACTAAATATTTACATATTACGTTAATATTTAGTCTATATCACAGCAATACAATGCCAGAACAAAAGTAAGTAGTGAATTATATTTTAATTTAAACACCATGTTATATATTATTATAGTATAGTTTTTTTCAATCTACTGAATAAGCATTTAAGAGCCTGTAAAACTTCAAAATTGATGATATTTTGCAAGAAATAGAAATAACAGATGAATCTATATTATAACTGACATATCTATATCGATTGTATAAGAAATTGCATGAGGGATACCATTATATTTTTATGATGTTGCGGTACAAGGCAGATGTTCTTCGGCGTGTTGCTAAGTAAAATTTAAGTACAGCTGATATCCTCTAATGGTTTGATATGGAGATGGCAACCTAACTTGCCAGGAAATGAAAGTTACGACCCTTAAACACCTACTGGTAAATCAGTTAACGTTAGGCCACCGGATGAGTTGATCTTATTCGGTAATTATTGTTTCGAGTGCAAGTGATGACGAATCTTTCTATACTGATCATTTAAGATAATATATTTTTAACTCGAGTCAACGTTATATTTTGAAAGATTATTAAATTTAATGTAACGCTCTTTTTGAGTTGAATAAGCGCGACTCAATGTACGTGCACAGTTCTATATGAAACGCGTTATCAATTTAGTTTGGCCAACTTCCTCAGGGCGAGGATGAAAGTTACGTTGCTATTGCTATATTTAGGATAATGTGTCTATTTTCCTGCTCATTGACCAAGTTGTAAAGAACACGCAACCACGACTCAGTCGACTCAATTGGAAGCCGATTGCAAAAGGCAATCATTTTTGATCCGATTCGCCCGATTATTCTCTGAGATTTCTGAACGTGGACGCTTGTGACAATCTAGCAACTGAAAAATTATTTCTTTCTTATAATAACAATTCTAACATGCAAAACATTACTATACAAAGAATATAATAATTTCCAAAGTGCCTTTCTTTGTTTGTTTTGCTTTCATGCGTAAACTATTCAACCGATTTGATTGACATTTTACATGGACATTCTTGCGGTCCTTGTTATGAATAAAATACGGTCCCTGATAGTCTTATTCCTATCTCAAAAATTCTTACGGGCTACGCCCCAATAGTCTTTAAATGAGAGAAATATTCCATATTTGTCTTAAAATATGTAAAATATTAATTAAATGAATGTATCAAATGTGATCGAATATTTTGTGTAAAGATAGCTTTATGATAGCACACACATATGTTTAATTCAGTTAACATCAACCTTCAATTTGTTTACATTTATATTGTATATTTTTGGTGTAACTATTAGTTTTCACGAAGTTTTAGATTTCATTTATTAGGTAATTTACCTTATAAAATGTGCTAATACATAAGATGGTCAGATTTTTACCCCGTACATTCCCTAAGAAGCAGTCGGCAAGAACTATGCTAGATGAAAGTTTGCTGGAGTGTGCTTATGTACCAATTCCAGCTTTAAATGTTCTATATCAATACTTTTCAGTTTATACAGAAACAAATACGTAAATAGTGTCATAGTAAATATACTTTTATCTGGACATTTTTAGCAAATGTAAAGTACTTGATGTAAAAGAGAAAATTGCTTTATAACTTTATAAATTTAAAAAACTGTTAATATAATTCCTCTTACTTATCTTTTGACAGGGGTAGGCTTCTATGATCTGTGATATATATATTGTTTTAAATGGGAATCAAGGGAAAATCAACTATGGAACCAAATATACCAAGAACAATTAAATTAAAACGGCCATAAGTATACACTTTTATAAGTGTTTTCCTCATCATGGTACCAAAACAAGGAAATCATTTGCATCGGAAAGATATTCATTCGAACCCGCAGTCATCATCCACGTGCAACGCCTACTAAGTTGGGTGCAGAACATGACTGCTACCAGTGCATATATAAAACACAGTGGTTTCACTTTTATTGTAAATTGAAGACTAATTCGAATATTGAATGTAGTACCAGTTCACCTTCATTTTATCACAGCTTCTGTGATTCACTGTCTCAGACTTCAGGAATCTGGAGGCATGTTTGTCTTAAGAGATCCAAAGACATTTGGTGACGAAGAAGCTCAAAACAAACCATTATATCATTTCTACATCAGAGACACCTATAAATACGTGAAGTGGCAGTCTCATTATCAGGTGCACAACTGATGAGTAATAAAAGAAAAGTTAACTAGAGCTAGAGTCAACATTCGAATTAAATCAACCATTCCTACCATAACTACGTTATGTGGAGGAATCTCGACTGTTCTACCGTGCTTAGAGATCATGTCAAAAAATCGTATTGCGCTCGATTGCGCGCCAGATAAGACAATGAGACTGCCACCTTACCTATTTATATGTGTCGCTGATGTCAAAACGATGTTGAGTAACATTTTGAGCTTCTTCGTCACCGAGTTTCTCTGAATTCCTTCAGACAAACCCCAGTTTCCAGCAGTCACGTCTGAGACAGTGTCAGATACCAGATGCTGTAATAAATGGAAAGAGAAATGGAGCTAAATCAGCATTAAGAAAAAATCAACCCTTCGTATTATAACTACGTTATGTGTATTTTGGGGCTGTTAAAACCAATCTTAGTTGTTATTGACGGTATTAGGCTTCTCATATATATATATATATATATATATATATATATATATATATATATATATATATATATATATGTGTGTGTGTGTGTGTGTATAAACCTTAAATACCCTAAATTTATTACCCAATATGTTCTAGGGCTTCATAAAATCAAAAAGATCCTGAAGGTTTCTCTTCCCCTGTTTAGGAATTTTCCCTTAAACTATAAATTTATACTTCAAGTCCCTAAAGTAATCCTTAAAAAACTTCAAAATTTACACAAACACTCTATCTATACCGAAATTAAACTATGAGGGCAATTATAAAAGTAATAACATAAATTGTAAAGTGTGCTATCCTTGTAACAAACCAAGATGCGGAATTTGTAACATGTTAATAAATTCTAAATATTTTAAAGGAAGTCAAACTGAAAAAGCACATTCCGTAAAAGGAATCATTTAATGCACCGTAAAAAACGTAATTTATAAGCTAACCTGCGAATTCTGTCCCAAGTTGAGAAAACCGTCACTCAATTAAGAGTATGATTGCACTATCATCGGTTTGGTGTTTTCCATATAATTATGAAATACCACTATCTGCACATGCGATTCAACACAATCAACATAAATTCGAAAACTACTTCAACCTAAAGATAATTTACTATTTAGAGCTTAATCTCAAATAAGTTTAGTTGACATTACTGAAATAAATACTAGTAATTTACTAGTCTGATAAATTGGAGAAATGTTGAAATCTCGCATCAATTAGTTTTAATATCAAGTCAACAAGATGGGTTGAACTTAAGTGGAATCTCTTTTCAATATTTCATATGCATATTTATTTCTCTGTAACAATTAAAAACATTCTACATACATTTTCTATTATTTTTTTTTCTATTATTTCACAAACACTAATTATTGGATAATTGTGAGTTTTCTTTTGTGAAATAATAGAAAATTTATATTCCAATAAGAAGAGCTCCTCCTCCTTCATTCTACATACAGCTGTCTGGAAACTTTTTTATGGTTTTTGTTAGTTAGAATTCATTTTTGGTTATTTTTAAATCTATTCTTGGTTTGGGCCCCGTTTGTATGTTCACAATCAGTGTGTTTTTAGGATTTCTGGGAACCCAAAAATTAAAACAACAGGATTTTCTGTATTTTATAAACTTTGATTTACTTGGAAGCGTTAAATATATTTGACCACGAAAAATCTATTTACTCACAGATACTAAGAGCAGTGCAAATTACAACGTCCATAAATATACAATTTTCAAACTTTTTCTTATTTGTGCAAGAGGAAAAACTTAACATTGGCGTCAGAAACATCGTTGCTCATACAGGTAAAAACTTATGAAATTTCATGCGAAACCGTGGGTAACTGGTAGTAGAATAATTTTAACCTCGCATTATATATAGAATATACGCTGCTGGAAAAAATAAGATTTACTACATTCGTATTTATTTTTATTTACACATTATACATAAATAGCAGTAAATATTATACATTAGTATATTATCATGTTAATTTGATATTTTTAATTTCGCTGTGACAAAAATGCACAATGTCGACTAAAAATTAATTTCTGTGTCTTGTGTGCCTGCTTACTAACTCCCATAATTAACAGCATGACATTTTGTACCAGCTAAAATTTTTTATATTATTTTTCACTATGTGATTTAAAAAAAATGTATTATCATTACATTAAAATTTTATGAATAAAATAACCACATATACCAAATATGTTCGACAAATTTCTTCCAGTAGCAAATTATTCTTCTTGAAGTATCAAATAAATTACTCGGTCTCTCGGAAGCTCTCAAATAAAGTAACTTTGACAACCTCTAATTAAGTGAAAAAACGAAATAGCAATACAAATTGTTAACGATGTGACAGCAGCAGCATCGTTCTCTCTGTAATATAACGATATCTTTGTCGTCTACACACTTTATCTCTATTTTATTTTTATAGACAATTAAATGCTTGTTAATTTATAGCCACATAATGTTCAATAAAATATATAAATAAAGAGACGTCTGACTGACCAACTGACAATGATTGATTCATTAACGCCCGGCAAAAACTAAAAATATAGCCGTGAAATTTGTTTATCTTGAAAAATTCCTTCCTTAGAGGCAAAGGATTAGGATATTAAAGGATTTTATTTCCAATATCAGGTCTCCTTTTCACTGCCTATAAGTTAGCGAACTTATCCATTATAAATGCAACCGCATGAAATAAATTACAAACCCCTGTGAAAATGTAATCCACTGTTCTTTGTAATAATTAGGTTCTGACAGAATAATTATATTTTTTAGATCATACCAGATCCATTTTAAACATATTTAAATTTCTAGATTGACATCATAGTGTAAGGTTAAAATTTAAAATACTCTTTTTAAACTATTTATGTAATCAATGTTAATCACAGTGATTATCCGGATTATAAAAATTTGAAGCTTAAAAAATTCACTTTTAGCTCTAAGTTTTACAATTATGAAGTATGCAGTTCTTGATCAGTAGTGAAATGGACATAGCAAAGACAAAGTCAGTATCTTTGTTTTGCTACACATTTAAAGAATGTTATAAAACCATCCTTAGTTCTTTTTTAACATTAATAAGATATTTAGGACTGCATAAGTATATATTTTCTTCTTTGGAGCAAGGAAGGAAACTCTATTATGGTTACCTAAATATCTTGGATCGAAGTAAAAAAAAATTACACCAGCCATAAGCATACGCTTTTTGATTGAAAATGTTTTTTAGACGAAATTTCAAGTTGTTTGAGAAGCTCAGTGCGATGCTGAAGATAGTGTCTACTTTCTTGTTAGTATTCCGCTTTCTCGTTTGTTGGTGTTTGTGAGCTTGACTTCTCGTGCTTGTGACTTGAGCTCGCGACTTGCATCCTGTGCAGTCGCCTGGACTGGACTCAAATGGTCTCAGGTGTTAATAGTTTGTGTTAGCCAAGATTAGGGTTGCATGTTGGTTTTTTAATTATTCACCTTTGAAAGACATCAGATTTCAAATCTCGAAACGTTGTGTTATAAATTTTGTTAAATATAACTATGTCATATGTCCGAAGTCCTATTATACTTAGAAACCTTCCATTGGCAAAAACAAACTTTACATTAAGCAACGAAAAGTATTGTACTTTGTAATCCACTTCTATTTAATAGGATTGGGACCAAAGAGTGAAATAGCTTTTTAAAGTATTATGAAATATCTAAAATTTATCTCCAATAAAATTCATGACAGACGATTTCAGAAACAATCAAAATATTTTAGTCGAGCAGGAGGAAATTTACGTCAAAGTTCTTAGCTTATCAGTTAACACACTGTTTATTTAATGAATAATAGGGCTCTATTTTATTTTTAAGTGGAATTCGATTTTGCGTTGATGCCCTGATCCTGCCGAATATATACACGTAAATAGGCCTGAGAACCCAATTTAGGTTAATAAATGTTAAAAATATAGCCTTTGTAGTTTATTCCATATTATGGTGTTTCTGGTGACATATTTAAGTAGTCTAAAAGGCATATTTCAGTAGAAAAACAATTAAGATGTGTTTAATAACAAACTTGAAACCTATAGCAAAATTAAAATAATAAATTTGTCTTTAGTAACTTTATTATACTCACTATCTAGCACTAAATTCTTAATATTAGTTAATTTTTAGTCAAACTTTTACAAAACACTTCCAGTTTTATTATCTGGAAATCGTCTAGGCTCAACAGATATGAGTTAAATAAGAACAGTTGTTAATTTTAGGCTTACTTTTTGCTTTCAATAGTACAGAAATGAAAAATTGTACTTACATTATTGAAAAATTTGGGGTCTCACAAGATAATGTTTACAAAGAACAGTTGATTAAAAAACACAATAAATATCTGCTGATTAATCCGAACAGGGAGTTTTCCATAGAAATTAGTTGGAAGTCGGAGGAACATAATAATGTGCATATAAAATTCTGATGCAATCGGTTTAGTAGTTTTGGGGTACTTAAGTACACAAATGGACAACATTAGTACACAACGGAAATATAGGCATTACATTTTTATGTAATAGAATAGATTGAATCGCTTACTTTTTAAGCCATTTAATCTTCAAAAAAGAATAATCATTGTTCAGTGCATCTGTCTTCTAGAACATGTATCTGGGTCAAAGGCGTGAACATGGAGGTAAGTCATAAACATAGATCGTAAGCTTGGATATCATTGTCAATCGTTTATATGTCAAAATAAACATAAACGTGATTCGTAGTCGAACACGAACGTAGATATCGTGAGATCCTGGAAAAATATCTTTAATAGTTGGCTCTGCTTTGCCTCTATGTACTATTACTACGAATGTTTATATTTTGTAAATCTATTTTAGAATAATTTTTTAACCAGCATGAACTGTAATTGAAATTAGTTTCATTATTAGGTGTTACTATCACTATATAAAAATTGTAGTTAGAAGTAAAGTTTACGAAAATATTAGTAAATAAACTATCATTAAGAATTACTATGTTCTCATAAAATGATAGACGTTGGGAGATTACACTGAGCAAAAAGGATGTTGACAGTTTGAAGAAGATCAAACGAAGGAAATGTGAGGTATCATTTCTTGTAACACTCAAAAAGGGCTGGTTAACGAAGCAGACTTTGTGCTTTTACAGGTCTCCAGGAAACGAGCAGGACCTGGTTTAACGACACAATCAGTTCACCTCCTTGGCGTAATGTCCTTGTCGTTTCTTGCTCTTCCGTGAGAGGTTACAGCAATATCTATCACCGGATATTAGGCAATAAAATGTTATAGATTTTATATTATTTGCAAAGATATTCAGTATTAATTAGCAGAAAAATGCAATCTTTGAAGAAAGCCTTGTTTTATTTTTGTAGAGAGACGAAAGAAAAATGAATTCCTTGCATAACAGAAAACAGAGATGAAACTAAGTAGCCAAATCTCTGTTTCTAGAGTTTCGCATAACAACGATTTGTCAGTCACCCATCTGAGAAGGCTCATCGCGCTCTGAAAATATCTTTCGTGATTCATTCGTCATTTTTTACATTTATCCGTAACAATTTTTAGAACTATTCAGTTTCTAACTGCAATTCATCAAGTATTTTAATATCAAGGTCAGATTTAAGTGTATATAGTACTATGGATATCTCACATCGGCTAATAAAGTTAATAATCAATTAATACTTTCATTAAATTATATATTTCATATATGAGTGGTGCTTTATAAATATTTTACTCGCATGTTGTTACTATTTTAAGCTTACTTAAAAATTCTTTTAATAAAACACACCTTATATGGTATATATACTGTAAAGTCACAACATAAAT
Source organism: Homalodisca vitripennis (assembly GCF_021130785.1). Taxonomy (NCBI): domain Eukaryota; kingdom Metazoa; phylum Arthropoda; class Insecta; order Hemiptera; family Cicadellidae; genus Homalodisca; species Homalodisca vitripennis. The sequence goes on along the minus strand of NC_060211.1, from coordinate 120,519,420 downwards.
ATAACACAAAAGAAAGAAAAACTGAAGATATTGTTTTTATACGCTATAGAAGGATATTAGTGAGTATTTATATTCAATTAAATGTTTCTATAAAATCATGATAGCTTACAGATCATTAAATATTGTTTCCAAACGAAACAAAATTTTCTTTAATTAATTTTATTGTTTAAAGCTTATGAACTTGAAATATAAATAAAAACGTGTATGAAAAAATAAAATAAAAAGTATTAGTCTTTCTGTCTAATATGTGATACTAGTCCGGTGTTTGAAATTCTTTTCCTTGAAGATATAGGATATTAAAAAAAAATTATCAATGTTATTGTGTATGGATTTTAATTTGCTTTGTTGCACTAATGTTTTTTTCTTATTTACAGGACATTTACTGCAGTTATAACGTGTATAGTATATCCTTAACATAATAAATAAAATAATAATAATAATTTACTATTAATACAAATGTAAAAAACATAAATGTTTATAAAATATATTTTACCAGTACTAGGATGAATATTTAAAAGTATTTTTAGGGTAAATATATGTTTTACATAAAGAGTCTCATTAGTCACAATCTGGTTTACAAACCTATTTGGAGGTGGTTATAAAGTTCCTTTGGCTTATTATATGGCAGAAGTGTTATAAAGGAAATGCTCCTTATCATTGCTGTTAAAAAATGGAATATTGAAAATGAATAACTATAAAACATATAATTCCGGAAAAAAAATAAAATGCATATTCTGAAGACTTTTTTTAATTTCTTTGTTTAATTTTAACATAACATCATTTTCTTTAGATCAACTAAACCTTCTTTAATTCTTTTAAGTAAGTAATATTCAAATACATATAAATACTTTGTAATAATAAAGAAACATTAATTAATTGATATGGTTGAGCTAAATCTAGGGTTACCTGAAAAATATATTTTTTATTTGAAAATGACAACAGACTATTAAAATAAAAGTCCCAAAGTGTATTTAATAAATTCTAGATGGTTCATATGTGTCTACACATATACACATAGTATTGTTAGCCATTTCCTACATCCATGAACTTATTGAGATGTTCAGAAGAAAAATAAAATGATGCTATTTTTGCGACACACAAAGGCAATGGGATGGGAAACTTGAATGGATCCTCTACAATAACCGTTTACTGCCGACAATGCCACCACTCCCGACATTCAATTCCAACTACACGTTCACAGCCATCAAGAGAAGCTCGTCAATCTCCTCTCCAGCTTGCATGGCACTTCAATCACTTTCACTGTGTTTACATTCCTAACAGCAGATAAGTTGTTCATTCCGCAGTTCGTCACTACTAATGACACCATGCAATATAACTTTTCATTTCGATAATATTTCCGAAATTCATCCTACTATCTCTATGAATGTAGGAATATACTGAATATTTGTAAAGAGTTTTGTATTTATTTATTGATAATACTACTAGTATTCCTAGAGAATGCATATTAAGGTCATCATAGAAGTACATTCAAGCGTAAGAGATAAGAACGTGCATCAAGGCTATGCCTTTAGAGTATGGTCTCATATGTTTTATCCCTATTTCTTGTATATAAGGGATTTTAAACTCTTATAAATGAACCGGCTACAGACAAACCATCTAAAGAATAAGTTTAAACTAAAAGCAGTAATTTAATGATTTATACAGTATAATAATAAATTTACGCCCATTATTAATAAATATTTTGATGTAAAAAACTTACAACACTTGTAAACCTGTTATAAGAAAACTTTGGGGTAAATGTAAAAAAAAAAATTTAATTTATTAAAAGCAAAAGATAAACCAAACACCATACTAAGTAGATTTTAAAGTACAAGAAAATAAACGTAGTAAAAATAAAACCTAAACTTTTCCTTATTCTTGGCCTTACAACTACTCTTAAGCTAATAATTTTGTCTTCACAATATGAAAAATTCACGCAATCCAGAATACAGATTTTAGCAATTACGAACACCATTAATGACTCTTGATTTTTGCATGACATACCAAAATGTAATAATGTGTCTTAAAAGTAACATTAACCCTCTCCTATTAACTTTCTTATGATGTGAGTTTAGGTGATTTACCGACATTTTTATATGCCAACAAAAAATTTTCATGTATACAAATGGTTGACTTCCCTCAAAAAGTTTTTAGTTTGGAGTAAGTAAAATTTTTAAAATAGGAAACTCTATCTGATGACCCATAATTATAAAGGTAAACGAGGGGTATCCAGATAAGTAACATACATTTTTAAATGGAGGGGTGTGGTCGGGGCTACAGCCACCATTTTGGTGGCAAAACACTATGGTATTTAGTACGCATCGAGCTGTAGTCGCGCGCGGTCTGTATCTGTTTTACTTTTTTAACTGCGATTTATTAAAATTTGTGCTGTAATTAAAAATCTCACCAGAAACCAATTTATAGAGGAAATCTATCGCCAACTGTGTGAAGTTTATGAAAATGAAATAATGAGTGAAAGCAGAGTAAGGCAGTGGTGTATTGATTATAAAAATTGCCACACCAATCTTCATAACGATAGTCGTAGTGGTAGGCCTAGCCTAGTGACTGAAGGTTTGATGTTGAGAATCAATGACTAAGTTAATAAAAATTGTCATTTCATAATAATATAACTTTCAGGACGTTTCCCACAATTTTAACGAAATTGTTGTAGGGAAGTTTGGTTACCACAACTTTTGTGCCAGGTGTTTTCCAAAACTCTTTACTATCTCTTAACTGGAAACTGGACTAAATATGTCTCACATACTAAGTTTATTTTTAACCAGTAACAGTTATTACTGAAAAACTAGCTATGGGAATGAACAGAACTTTCTAATTGACTTTGGTCAGACGAATAAAAGCCTTATAAAAACTCATTTTTCCCATAGTAACGCCTTCATGTTATAAGGTCTCAAAGAGACATCTATTAATATACTATTGTACCATAAATCCTTCTCTAACAATCTATTTGCCAATGATCTATACATTACCAACGGTTATCGCAAAATAATCGGATTGCCAAATGTCTAACGTAGCTGCTCCTTGAATGGGTGACCGCTGAGTGACCTGTCCTTGCAAGCAGCATACCTCCCCGGCCTTTGGTGCGGTTCGGAAGTCACCTTTAAGCCGTTGGTCAACATATTGTGTTCTGTTTCAATCCAGTGTTCGAGTAAACAGTTTACTTGAATGGACTTTTGAGAAGAATAGTTCCTTAATAATAAAAGGTTATGAAATATACGGTATTGTTATAAACCCAACTCCTCCCCCTGTTAGATAGTAAAAATCTAGATTTGTACTGAATAAACTCCTTATCTCACTAGATTTTACTTACCTAACAGCCAGCTTGGCTATTAACCTGTTCAGTAAGAACCTTGGTACATTACCAATATCAAATCTTCATTTACGTGCCTTTGTGACTTCATTTACTTTGAGCAACAGGTGTATGAATGAAAACGGACCTTAATTTTTGCATTAATCTGTAACATTACTATGTCTGATTTTGTAAAGGATACTGTAACAATTATAAACCTCCAGCATTTTGTTTGTTGATCATGGTTCTTATCCAAGAATTGTGCGTGTCTTAGTCTACCTGTACTGGCAACAGATCTTAAGATTTGCAATCTATACATTTTTGTACAGATTTCAGTAAAACTTAAAATATGACAATTCTCCAATAGTTTAATTTTTATACACGAGGCCTTTCAGCATCAAAGATGCCATCGTCAGGTGTGAAACGACAATTTTAATAATATAAATATTTAACATTTCAAATTAATTATCAGCTGAGTAAAGCTTAATACAAGATTTGTTTAATTTAAAGTAAAATAAAATAAATATTAATATATGTATAAAAGTTTAGGTCAAAAAGAATTTTGTTATATTTTAAAGGAAGGGTAAATTTTGAATCAGTCCAAAATCATTGTTCAATATTATATCTTTTTGTTTTGTTATGTATAATGTTTCATAAGTGTCAAGTTCAGACGTCAGAATATGAATTCTGCAGTCCTTTTAATATTACAAGTTTAGGAATGTTTTTACGAAAAGAGTTAAGCTTTCAGACACAAGACATCACTTGATGACAGAGGGTCACTAGTGAAGAAGAGAGTAGGTTCTGGACTAGAGACTGGGCAAGTAAGGTTAAATTAAGCTACTTTTATGTAGTCAGAAACAAAGAAAAGTCTCATAAATCGGCTAAAATGACATTCTGTCAAATGTCACAGTAAGAGACATTTTCAAAACAATATTGTAAATCGATTGAACAAAGACTTACAAAATACTTATAACATTTTTATTTTTAACTGATAATAAGTTTTAATAATATAATTACTTTTTTTAAGGAAAATGTGTTACTGCAGAAATGCTCCTACCTGGTTATTAAGTTAGAATAATTAATAGAGTCAAACTACATTTTCTTTATTTTGCTGAGAAAACAAAATATAGTTTTGTTTAGGTTATTCTGCCCATCGTTGGCAGCTTAAATAATTAATTTTTATTTAAGAATAAAAGAAGTAGAGGTCTTTAGTTTGAGATATTTTATACAACTTAGACCATCGTAAAAAATAAATCAGGCACATAGACTTAATCAGTAATATAAACAAGATTGTACTTTCAAGCAATTTTACAATATTGTAATGTGTTGCTTACATTTTGCAATACAAGTAACTCTTCGATAAAATTTATGTATTAGGAGAGATATAGACATGCTGACTCATATGATAAATGTTAATGTTAAATTGATTGACTAAGTACTATGACCTAAATATTCACACGGTAGGAATGGCGTACAACAATAGAGTTGATGAAGATCGTGGCACACTATTATTATTCTATTGGCTATTATGTAGAGGTGATAATAGCGCCAAGTTACATACCACGTTAATGGAACTACATTTGGCCCCACTCCATTAACTCGAGTCATTATGTAATATTGCGTCAAGACAATAGGTGCATTCAATATCTAGCTAAATCATGTTCTGCAAAGAGGTCTTATTGCAAATTATAGAAACTTCGCAAAATGTATTAGCAGCTGTTCTAATAAATTATGGAAATTCGTTTAATTTGCAGCCTTTTAATAAACATTAACTAACATCATTAATCAGGAATAAAATTAGGGCTGGATAATAATTTTTTCCATTTTAGTAAACGATTTTGATAATAATGGTTATAAATAAACACAACACATTTGCACTAATTACAAAACATACTAGTACTCAACAAATGTAAATTTCAGTTTTATATTTTTATGTATATAGTTTTAACCGTAAAACATCCGATTTGATAGTTTTTTTTTTAATACTATGATTAAAAAACTGACAATTTTAACGTTATCAAAGTAGTCTATATCAATCGAGGAAGGAACTGGTAAAATTCCTTTGATGTATCTGTCCGCAATATACGTGAGAACGAACTGACTTTTATAGAAATTTTTAATTTATCGTTTTTTATATATAGGATACCTCGTGTGTGACGATTTTGGCATGACTCTTTATGTGGTTTGGTTGAAAGAAGACGTAGGTGAAATATCCACTAGGGATTATATTGATAGGAACATATCATTATTAATAGGAAAGATCCTCTTTAAGGGAATGTATAATTCCTATAGGAGCAGTTACATATAACTTCGTCCAAAGATTATTTTTAATGATCATTATTATCTTATAGATGTTTTGAGTAGGTATTCGAATAGGTAGGTACTTAGTGTAATTGAGGTTGTTTCAGCATTTGTTTTGTCTCCAAGAACTATTGATTTGCAAAGCCTCTATAAGTTCTGTACAATTATCCTGATCATATTATCCATTTATATTTAGAGGTTTATATTAATAATAATATGATTTAAAAATCAAATTTCTAAACTCTATTTTTTTTTTACTAAAAATACACAATGTTTTCGAAGTAATTTTGGCTCCTTTCCTGAAAACTTCAAATACGTATGATATTGATTAGTTAAAAATATTACAAATATGTGATAAATAATGTAGTTAATAGCCGATACTATCACTTATAATTAATAAAAAATATCATCTAACATTTAAATATACGGCTATGACTCCCTCTATTATGTAAAACCTATATAATATCTTATTTTATATCCAGGTGTACGACTATTTGTGCTAACAGGTGGAGAGGCTTCCCTTGATCACTAAACAAAGACGGCTGTACAAACAATTCTGAAGATATGGACTCACCGCAAAGCTTATCCTTAATACAAACACTGCCTTGATATCACTGGTTTTAATGTCGTATCTTCTAAACACAAGATATACAATTACACATTAATTTCATAAAAGCAATTCATATTAAAAATATACCACATGTATAAAATTTCTATAACCCTCTTTATAATAACTTTAGTTTAATAACAATACAAGATAGGAACGTACCACATTGGGAATTGCATAACAGGCATCACTGATGGTGCTCGTACCAGTTGAAACCTACATCACATTTCATTCTCGAGATGTCCTGTAGGTAGAAATTTCGAAGTCATGCGAAAAACGTAATTTTAGTTTTATATTTATAAGTCCTCTCGGCATAAAATATAGACATTGCGTCAATTACTAAGTTCCACGGATTTCATAATTACTTCATTTTACATGGACTATAATGGAACCCATTCTTGCCTGTTTATAAATGAAGTTTCATGGAAATCTTAATGACTAAATATGAAATATTCCTCGACTTATTCCCATTTTGGTTCATTAGGTGAAATTTGATAGCAGTATTAAATTATAATAGTTCCAAGGCTGAAAGGGTACTATAACGCAGCAGGTACTACTTTATTATCATTGTTATCATGGTTGCTCATAAAACTAGTGTAAAAGAATATGAGATAACGGTCCACATAAATCAAATTGTGTGGCATGTAGTAAGTGTTGTTGGCATTTAAAAATTAGGCTTCACGCAAACTTTTAAGTTTACTATGGCTTATCATATTCAAGAAATCATATGGACATACATATATGAAATTTATATAAAATGTTCGACTCCCTGTAGTGATAGTCTTACAAACGATAGCTAATAATTTTGTATTTAAAATTTAGTTATATGGATACAGATTTTCTACATATTACAAACCAAAACACAATCTGTGTTCTATGTGTCTGATAAAAATTATAAATATCATAGATTTTCAAAACTTTTTGTCTGAATACATTAAAACACTTGTATAATAATACACCTTGTTACTGGTAAGCATTAGCAAAACCTATCTAACTGAGGGTCTGGCAGTATTTCTCTGTATGACCATTCATTTGAACATAGGCGGGTTCTAGTTCAATTATGTTGCATGTTTGTCAATTGGTACTTATCTAATGAACGAGCTACAGAGTTGGGATTTAATTTGTATAAAACTTGATTACTGCATTGGCAAGACCAAGTATTATAGTAAATTTCCCTAATTGTAATCTTAGAAAAGTCTGTTTTGTGAGACGTGGTTGCGTTCTTCTACAGTGTTATTTCAACCCTTGCTAATAATAATATGAATGAATAAAAAAACAACAAATTTTTTATGGCACTCAGGTAGTTTAATAAATGTCCTTTTTATTAACTAATAGGGTATTGCAATTTCGAATTACCGAGTACCGTGAAGTCAAAGTAGTTCTAGAAAACTGTTCAAAGAGTACTTTATAAATATATTTTTTTTTACTATTATAACATAATTTGTACTACTAACGAAGGACAATACCACTACCTATATTATTGAAAATATTTTAGTCTCTTCGTATGAATAATTGTAATGCTGAATTCTCACCAAAAATAACCATTTGGCCAATATACAAAGGAAAGAGAGAGTACTAATTTTACTTAATTTTTTATTAATATATTTTTATATAATTAACAGATACAATATTAAACATGATTAATCATTATTTATTTGTAGATTTATATTACAATATGTTATACTGACTTAAGGTTATTATATAAAAAAATACAATTTAAAGAAATGGTACATATAATAATAACAATACGCTGTGGAGGCTGCATCGCTGAAAGGTAACGGAAAGGAGGAATCGGAGTAATGGACATTGAGAAATCGTTTCATTGAATTGAAAAAAAAAAAAACATATAAGACATATATTATAATTTTACCGTTTGAAGATAATATCAATATGTGTTTGTTGTGACATGGTTTATTATCTGGAATATTGGTACTATGTACTGAAAGTATTTAAGTCACGATAGCCCTGCTACGTTACTGTCCGAAGCTGGAACGGTCAGCAAGGTTAGTCAGTTGATGAGAGGTCAGTGACAGACCTGCCACCTGTCGCCAGTGCGGCCAATCACGACAACAAAGCCCGAGGACATGGAAAGGGTGGAGACAGCAAACAACTCGGTTTCCGTCAATTTGTCTGTTCAAATGTTGGCAATACTTCTACGGCACGCAAACAGTTAACAGCTGAGCCAACACGAGCTCTCTTAATCAGAGACAATTCAAACAGCACCGCGCTTCGTCTCTCCTCCCCTTAAAGGTGTGCATTGTTTATCATGTACAGAGACAGACATATTTCACAGCCTGCTTTAAATAATTTGCAAACAGTAGAACAGCAAACTGCGGCAGGAAGGGTGATAAATTTATTGTACATTATTCAGTCATCTTGAATTATGGATGTAAACTTATAGTTCTAATAATTCATATACGATTTTAACATTTCTTAATTTTGGATTTGGTTTACTGTCAGAAATTGATGTCCAGCTGTTTAGAAAAATTATGAGTAGACGGGAATTTGAATTTCACGAGGAGGTGGAAATGACATTGATATTAAGGGTTAATTAAACAATGCTGAATAACATTGTTAAAGTGGTTCAATATAGGGTTATAATGGTGACTTCTCTTGCTCAAACATTACTGTTAACCTTCTAAAAGAATTACTTGTAACAGAACTTGTTTCAAAGTAATATTTTGCTTTATGAATCTAAAGTTGCATCTTTTTGGAAAAATAAATTAGACATAGATGATTTTACATACTAAACTCAATTTTGTTTATGAATATTTCATGGTATAAATTATAACTTTTTCTAATATTGCAAAAAGAATAATGTAGCAATAGGTAACGAAGCAAATTGCTGAGTTATTTCTGCTATAAATTATATAATGTTTTAGATTAAGCAGTGCTTTTTACGGTTTAGGTTTTACAATTTGAACTATGAAAGAAGTAAAATAGTTGATAACTTGAGCCAGTTGTTTATTATAAAATATTCCGTTATGGATATAACTAACTAAACGTAATTTTATAAAAATGTTGCAAATGTCTATTTTATATAGTAACTTCATAAAATAAAAAGGTTGTTAAGTATAAGATTTGTAGGTTACATCCTATTATCTGAGAACCTTGAAATCGAGAAGAAGTGAGTTGCAGAGATACATATTCCTTCCCAGTTCATAGCTCCCTTCAGGAATTCTTGGGGAAATGGAATATACGTCGGAAATATTTCCAAAAGATGACTAGTTCAGAAAAAATCTAATCGAGATTGTGGATAAGAGAAACCTTCCAAATCACCTTATCAAAGCAGTAAACTATCAAGGTATATGTATCAATGTTACCCCGGTTGAAATATATGGGTATCTAGTCAAGATTTAGTGAGAAAGTATGAGTTTTAGAGTTAAGACAATTTCTTTAATGTCCATCATTGAACTCAGTGAAGTTTAGAGACATTATCATAGAAATGAGTAGATGTGAAGAATATACCTTGTAATAACAAAGACCGAGAGTATTCTTTGGTAGTTATCCTTATCCAAGCTAATAAATCCTGATCATATTCTTGGTGGAATCCATGAAATGTGATACCTATTTATCTTATAGAGACAGAAAAACGCAATACTGTTGTAAAAGACCTACCAATCACAGAGTTTGTACACGTTAAGTCTGAATTTAGAAATTGAGATACCCTAGCGTATATTATAGGTGGTTGTGAATGATTAATCTGTGTTCTTTTGTTTATACAGATGAAATACAGAGGATAAATAATTTGGTTAACATGGAGTATCTATGCAAATTTAAAAGAATTACAAACGGTAACTACGTATCCTATAGCTCTGTCTAGAGATACAAACTAAGTGATTTCTACCTATAATTATAAACTGCTTGCACTCAGTTTGCTTTAGTTTTTACGTTTGATCCTTTCTGACACGTTGTGATGACCATGAACAGCTTTGCAATTCAACATCATACTGTGGTCTGATATAGTCTTAAAATTCTCAAGAGGACACTATACCGTCTAAGTTAAAACCATTAAAATCGGCCCTCAAAATTTTAAATTCCGTAAATAACTAAGATATTATTACGCTCGAAGAAAGGATGGCTTTAGATCATTCAGAAGCCGATAATGGAATATTAAGGGGTGAAGTGAGAGTAAACAATAACTCTGCATTAAATAATAGTTAATTACTCCGTTGTTTACACATTGTAACACAGTAGTTTACAATACAAACAAGGGATCAACAATAGCTAATGTCTAATTATCGGGCGTATTATGTGTTAGATTATAATCACATAATTAACGTAATAAGTAATACTTATTATTTTATAGTTTTTTAATAATAAATTATTTTTTATTGAAGAATACGGTCTCATGAATATTTGAATAATTTTTTCTACTTTTGGCAGTAACCCTACTTTTTAATTTATAAATATTTTTTTTGTAATGTACTTCTACAATATAAATCTAATGTTACTTCTACATTAGTACTTCTACATTCTACAAAAATAGTATGGAAATCTTTGAATGCATTCAAATATGGAATAGGTAATAGCAACTTATTAGTTTTTTTCCATACAATTAATTTGGATCTAATACAGTTTTTAACTGCAACCTACGGCATTGCACTCACTTTACTGAAGGAATTTGAAATTTGTTTCATAAATAAAACTTCAAGTTCACGTTAATATTAGTATCAATATCGTACGTGTAGTATAAATAAATGTTCAAGAAAAGTCTTTAAATTTACGTGCTTACTTTTTAAAAATATCTCTAATTTTTTTTTAAGTTGTTGGAATTTAAATGCTACTATATTTCGTGTAACATATAGCTATTCTTGTAAGGTAACAAAATTAATTTGTAAAATAAATTTACCTGTTTGAGTTACATTTTTAAACTCACTTAGAAATATGTGTAAATAAATTATATCAGAAGAGTCTAATCATTAGTCCGTTATTTGCAAAAGTTGCTCAAATTACCTGAACCTCAATTTTTAAGCAGATTACTGAAATATAACTTTGGTTTATTGTAAATGCTACTATTCTCACTTGTTTGGCCATACATTCATAATAAGTTTGATCCATGTAATTTCGTTTGAATTTTAAGGCAGATTGATGACAGTTTCTGTTCTATGACTGAAATAAACAGTTTTTATATTATTATTAGAGTATTATTTTTAATAATTAAAAACCTTACTTTCATTTTAATACATGTTTTAGATAACAATGCAGAACATTGTAAACAACAATTGTAAACAATAACATTGAGGAAAATGTTATCATTTATTCTTCGTGAAAGGTATACTTTATATCTCTATGCCGGCAATGTAAAAGATATGATGATGCAAATTATATTCAAACTGGTGGATCGTGACGTCATTTGCGGCGAGCGTCCGCTTCCTAGGCAGAGCGTGTCAGGAGTTGCAAGTAGCTTTATGCTCAAGCCGCGACCGAGAACGTGAGGTTAAAGTGGGCCTGCATGTAAGAAGTACAATCTTATTTAAACAATGATGAAATGATCATTAAACTTGTGTCATTATAAAGGTAAAACAATCTTTTGTTGCATACAGTAACACATTTAATTGTATAAAATTGTAAGTTTTATTGTCAAATTTCACCTCTAACCTAGAAGGCTTTTTTTATAAAGTATAATATTTAGAATATGTGGTATAAAATGGAAAAGAATTTAGTTAGTTTCATAAATATTTATTATGCTAAAGAATAAAAAACTACATATATGAAACCAAAAAAAAACGTTCAATTAATAATAAAGCCATCGTTCAGTGAAACAAGAAAACAGTAACACTACGTTTCGAGATCTGCAATCTGATCTCTTCTTCAGGTAAAGAACTAACCTAATACATAATTACAAACTAAGTTAAAATAAACAAATCTTACTAAAGCGTTGTGGCACGCCTAAGTCAGGAATCACAACCTACACGTTGTTGTCAACTTCACTAACACTAAAGACATGCACTTAATACAAAACTATACAAAACACTAATCATCAAAAGTAAACTACGGAATACAGGTCACAATGCGTCTTCACTCGTCTACTGACCACCTACGACTCAGTCTTTACTCAGTATTAGGTTAGTTCTTTACCTGAAGAAGAGATCAGATTGCAGATCTCGAAACGTAGTGTTACTGTTTTCTTGTTTCACTGAACGATGGCAAATGTCCGGAAAAATCCTGTTTCCTTCACAATCCTTCCATCGTCAAAAATAACCTTTAAACAAAGTAATAATAAAGCTTTAATATTTCAATACGGGATTTTTAAAGTATCATAAGCAATAAAAAGCCAGCATAATACCTGTATTCCTAACGGAACGATATAATGGAAATGAGATAGATTTTAACTACCTCTATTCAACATTTTACCTTGATTTGCCAGTTACAAATAAAGAGAATGTAGTTTTCTAATAATATTTATCCGATTGTATGCCCATGATTGGTAATATATTAATCTCCATTTGCAGATTTAGTGGTTGATATTTATGTGACTTTCCTCAAAGAGTAAAAGTCGCTTGGTACGTTACGAACTCGTAAAAAGAAAGGACGAGATCGGTTTGATAACAGAAGTGTAGCAGTGACGCGGAGGCCATAAACCGTGACGTATCGGATGTCCTGGGAATACATGGGGAGCGTTTGGGACTGCCTGCTTTAGTATAGCATCATGCTGTTCTTTAGTTTAAAAGTTTATTGTTTGAACTTATAAAACTTAAAATAAGTGTCTGTTTATCGATTATTCTGTTTTGTTTTTTGGCCTTTTGGGATTTTCACTTTAGTTATATTTTTACCTAAGCTTTATACTGCATTTATGACCGTGAAAATTAGTAATAAAATAATGTCTTATTCTAACCAACCTAAATAAATTTAAATTAAATATTTTTTAACGCAGGTTTAAAAAAACATTAAGCAATTTCTACTCAACAACAAGAGACTTTTTCATAGTATTTAATCTAATATACAATTTAAGTAAATTTGTCATTATTAACGTAATACTCTTAAAACTGTAATATATTTAATTAATTTACGTTTAAATTATTATTCTCAACAAACTCGCCTTGGTAGTTTAAACTCACTAGCAAAGTTTAAATAATTTACAGTCTGTTGCTTCATAAACCTGTTCTATCCACGAGACTTCTTAATTGCTTTCATGTTGCTGGGTACACGTGTCACAGAAACTTACTGCACCGACCCTCCTCAGTTTTCACTCCCATGTTTTATCATCCTTTAAAATATTTCTAGTTAGCTATCCGTCACACCTCTATTTTAAAAGTTGTTTTCGTTAATTTCATAATAATAAAGAATTTAAAGTTTTAAGAATTTACAATTTATAAATTTCTTGATGAAATGAGTAAAACCTTCACCAACACGAAGTGTTATTTATTTCTTGTATTAATGAAAAAAATGTCCTTATGCTTTTCAGTGACTGAATTTTAACCTATCATAAGCTGCCAGATCAATGGAGTCAGGACCATTTTTGCTCGCAAATGTTTCATACATTTTCATAAAAAAAAATTATTTAGAACCAAAAGAATATTTACACTATCAAGGTTATCAACACGTTAATTTCAGATTATATGATCCCATACTCGTCGATAATATTTGTTTTTGTCAATTGTTTGAGAGAGAATCTTCAACCCTCTTTTAGAAGTAATTGACCCCAGATATTTCAAAATTATATTCGCTGTTTCTTGTAAGTTTATGGATTCCTTGACTTGATATTATCAATATTTGTAACTAAAACACACGATATAACAGGTACATTATAACAATGAGTCTTACCAGTAGTATAAATGATCTTGATTGTAATCTTATATTTCATATTTAACAATTCGAAATAGGAATAAACTTTCTTACACTTAAATAGGAACTTCCACCATTATTAAATGTTATTTTAGGGCAATATGCAGCATATAAATATGTAGTCTGATATTTCGACAGCATAGCCTAACGCTAAAGGCCAAATACGTCAAATGAAGGGCGTACTACAGTATGTAATCAGAAACCACTTTACTTGTCTTTAATTGGGAAAAACGCCACATGTTTTACTTGTACAACCATAAAATAGTTATTATTTGAAGGAAATTTATTGTACAAGCGAGTTGTAAATAACAACGTTTAAATGTTTGTAGTTCCTTTGAAATTTTTAAATTACTAGTAGTTTTATTTTTAATCATACTGATGGAAATTTTAAATTATTCAGATTTCGGCCCACTAACAGTCGTTTTAACTCTAAAATAAGTTAATTTGAAAATTTGTTTTTTGGTAGGTCTGAGTTGATGTTCTAGTAGATTTATTCGTTGTTTAGATACTGCGATAGCATTTTTTCCGTATTCATATATAAATAATGTGACGTCGAAGAATAATTAGAAAGACTGTTTAGGATTATGAATATCTAATAATATTGCTCTGAGGCCAGAGTAGGTAAATTTTCGAAGGATCCCAGACAGGTTATAAATATTTCAAGGCAAGGTTCTCGAGAACGAATTCTCGTCTGAAACGTAAGAGCACAGTTACAATAATTCTGCAGCAAAGAGCTGCTTCTAAATTGATGCCATCCGGTTGCCTGGCCTCGCAATTCTTAGAAGTGACTAAGAATTATACTAATTAAAAAAATCTTCTTTCATAGTAAAACATTTTTGTTTATTTTTCCGTATTCCTTAAACAGTTTTTATTCTTTTAGTTTTATTACGCACACAAACACACACACACACACACACACACACACACACACACGCAATAAATATATACGTAAATTCGTTATCTTCAAAATCTTCAAAACAAGCGTAAGGCCTATTATAGAAACTGCATATTACACAACCTCAATATTAATTACCACATTTTTATCTACTATATATAGACCATAACTAAACAAACATATTTCATCATTCGTATACATTGATTATATTCTTCCTCGTTGTTTATTTAAGAATAAATTCTACATATGTAGCATACAGTGGCATTCAAAATGTGAATGAATATTGGAAAAGACAATCAACAAGGAAACTATGGTTCTAGTAAGAAATGGAGCTCCTATGCTGACCAGTTTATTCTAAACTAATTGCAATTTAGAGACCGCTTGGTTTCATTGGTTTAACAGTCAATTATATATTTAGCAGCTTTACATTAAAGTTCACGTTGGTTAAGATTAAAAAACAATTTCGCACACAACTATTTATATGTTCAAAAAGTTTACATTTAATTGAAAATACATGCATTTTCTATGGAATTATTGATGGTACCTACTTATGATAGTCAATGTAACGTTTAATACCAAATGGTATAGAACCAAATCAAAAATAACATTAAATATTATAGGGCTTTCAATCTTAGAAGAAATAGCCACAAAACACCAAATAACGTACTTTGTTGAACAGATATGGCTAGAAAATTGCCGAAAAATATATATATTCACTAAAGTGTTTTTTATTGTAACGGTAGCGTGGTGATTGTACAGACCACACGCCTTTTTAAAACTAAATAGATTCCAAAATTACCTATGTTTTGGGAACACTGTAGTTTTGAAAGCTAATTAAGGTCTCATAACGGGTTAATCATAAGTGTGATAGTTTAGTAGCGTGAAATATTCTATAAATATCTAAATGGTATATTCTCAAAGTATGATTGAATCGTGAACTTGACTTATAGACGTTACGTAGTTCTATAAGATTTATTTTATTAGCTCAAATTTCTTCTACGGTCGCATCTAGACATGACGGTAGTGAGACCAAGTTGTAGTCCAAAGACTAGAGGACCGACCACTTTGTTAACCCAGATTTACATATTTAAAATATTCCTCGTATTATCGATAGCTGTAAGAAGAAATAATTTTAAATAACTCAGACGTAGGTGTATAAAACTCGTTGGTGAAAAGAAGAAAGTTTTGTGAGGTGTTGATTGGCTTGGTAAATAAACTCTAACTACTCAACTTTACACTGGGTGTTTAATAAAATTAGCGTTAGTTCACAAAATAAACTTATCACACTAGTTAAATATTCGTGAAAAGAATAATAAATCTAATCAAGCATACAGTAAAATAAAGTGAAATAGTATTTAAAGCTTGCTATACAGTTTTTTATTAGGTACATCTTTTAATAAAATATCTATATCATTGAAAATCGGTAGGATTTGTACTTATTATCTCCCTATTTGAGTTCACAAAGTAGCTTTCCCCCGATACAATTGTTTACCATATATAATTGAATATTTGTACATTATACATGAATTCCTTTCATAAATCATAATACTTCCAATACAAGAGGAATTGGAAAACATATATCTAGGGTGCAATCAATAAGAGGTATCAAGAATCATCCATAACTTATTGAAATAAAGTTTAAGTAGGAGTATATTATATTAATGAGTTAATTCATTTCTAAGACGACACATAGCTTGTTATCCTAACCTAAGCGATGGAGCTTGTAAGCAAATATTAGTTTAGTTGGGAATTGAAATATGTATCGGTTTGTAAACCTAAGGATCTGTTATTTTTCCTCATATATTTTTAATCATCCACAGCGCTACAAGTATGGTTTAATGTAATTATATTTTATTTGTTTATAATGTTATAAAATACTTATAATAGGTACTTACAAGTAAAGTGATTTTACTAGTATAGATTGCACGAATTCAAAAGCATTATTTAAGTTATGGACCTAAATATTATGCCTCTTAAATCAATTACGCTGGATGTTACCCGTGACTTCGCAGTTTATAAGCCAGCAGTCTACTTAGTTAAATTATTTGACGTATTTATGATGATCCCCTATAATATTCTTCACACGTAAGAAGACATACGATCAGGTATATTTTGTTAATAGAAGATCTGAGGTTGAAGGACTAAATATTGCAAGAAGCGCGTTTAGGAGCATTTCTGATTCAAATGAATTATATTTTCAATGGCACGGCTCAGTTTTCAATGTTACCCCGATCAAAAAATATATACATATGTCGTAAAAACGTTTATTTGATAAAAAACCGGCTCCGATTCTGGTCTAATGTAGTTCCAGTCCCGTAGTTTAGTTAGCCTTATTGTTCTGATGAAGTAAATATATTTACATACTATATTAAATATATTTTTTTTTTTTTTTTTTACGATAGGAAACTGCATTATGCACCGTCAGGGACAGGTGTTCGCCCTGGTGTGTGGTACTCTCACCCAACCTAACGGTCCAGGCATTGGAAACCCTCTCGGGAACACATCTCTGCAACTACTTCAAGAGGGTGCCATGGTTCGCCCAATGGGCATTACTTCATTCTAAAATCCACAAGCATGAGCTATTCTGGTGCTTTATAGCTGCTCTCTTCTTTTTTGCCTTAGCACCCTCTTGCAGAACGCAGCGACAGCGTTCCACGATTAGGGACTGGACAACATCTCTTCTATAAGAGTCTCCGGCGAAACATGCCCCGATAGCTGCCTCCAGCTCCCTTCTCTCCGTTTCCCCACCTTCTACATTTGAAGAAGGTGTGCAGGGCATCGTCCGCATTCCGAATCCCCGTACTGGCATTCCGAACTCGGGATCTTCCCCATTCTGTTAAGGTAGAAGCCGAAACAACCGTGCCCAGTGAGAAGCTGGGTAAGGTAGAAGTCTACCTCTCCATGCTCTCTTTCGGTCCATCCCCTCAGATCACCTATGAGCCTAAAAAGACCAACGTCCTCGACTCTCCGTCTCCCATCGAGTTTGCCACTCATCCATTGTGTGGCGAACGGGCAGTAGCACGGCTGACAGTGCCATTCCCATCGTATACACGCTTCCGCTCAAGAGCAAGAAGATCGATGGGAATTACCCCCGCAATCACAAGGACGGCTGGCTCCGAAACGGTACGATAGGCAGATGAAATCCGGAGAGCTCCTCTCCTCTGCACCGCCACGACCTTCTTCCTGTAACGCTTTCTGCCGCAAGGCATCCGCCCATATCTCGCAACCGTAGAGGATAACCGAGTTCGTCACGGACATGAGGACTCGGCGCTTAGTCTCTGCGGGGTCCACCGCTTAGACACTGACGGTGCCGCTCTCGCCAATGGCCGTCTTCAAAGCCGAGCTGAAAACCCGTCTTTGTCTGTGGTCTTCGACCCGAGCTCCACCAGACGACCGCCGGTGCGGGTCGGACGAATAGCCCTGACTTCCGCCCGCCCCCGAGTCCTCCGGCTTTATCTTTGAACGGATGTCCTTTAGCAGGTCCGCATACGACTTACCAGTGGTTGGTCGAATGAGGACTGCATCCGGGGGACGCGTCTTCCTCCTCTCTTCTTTCCTCAGCTTTGCCGTTGCAGAGGAGGCGGCAGGAGCTGCCTGTTTTCTGCACAAGCCTCAGAATTCTTCTTTACGGTCTTCACAGCTTGCTTTTCTTTTCTAAGCCTTTTCTTCCTATTCTGACGGTCTTCTTGCCAGAGTTGCTCCTCTGAGTGAACCCGTTCGGCGTTAGATGGGCCCTTTTCAGGTGTGGGGGTGACCGGCTCAGGACTAGCCCTAGCCGGCGTGCCACTCCCCACCGGGTCCACTTATCGTTAGAGGAGGCAAGTTGACCTCCAGTCTTGCAACTTCACCAGGCATTGCCCTCTTCCTCTTACCACTTCTCATCTCGACTGGAGAGGTAGTGGCGCCGACCAATTCTCGTTCCGAGGTAACTGCCTCACCTACGCTGCTTCCGGCTCGTGTGGATTCCGTACAAAGACTCCCTGATCCTCACCACGCTATTCTTAATTACAGTGGGGACTCGATGGTTCGTCTTCATAACGGCTTCAAATTCTTTCAGGACTTCTTCAATGGCTTTGAGGCCCTGTTCCTCTTCAGTGTTTGCCGTATCAGCCAATTGCCTAAGAGATTCTAAATTGGAGACTGCTCTCGCAAGACTCTTAGGCTGCTCCGTCACATTCGTACTCTCCCTGTTATCTTTCTCATGTAGGTTCTCATTGAGAAGTGTACCGTCCTTATTGAACGTGCTTTCAGCAATCTCCATGAGCGTGTCTTTTTCTTCGGACGTTGATGACCTAGCCGATTGAGCTCCCGAAAAAAAGCGCCTTGAGGTGGAGAACGAATGGTTTTCGAGCTCTTCCCAAAAAGGCATGGGACCCGCCAGAACCGGCGTTCCTTGTCCTTCCTTCTTTTCCTTTGTCGTAAGATGGTCCAGATTTACCATACATTATGTTTATTGAGGCATTTATCCCCATTCAGGTGCAGGGGCTCGTTCCCGAACCACAGCCGGGGCATAAGCCAGCGACCGGCCAGTGGGTCCTACCCAGCAGGCCAGCATTCCGCCTCCCGCTCCCCTACGACTCCATAGGAACCTCCAATCCATCCTTCCGTCCCTTGCCCTCTTTAGCCGCAACACTGACCAAGTATAGCGGCCTTGGAGAGTTCAGTAGGATATCAGAATTGAAAGCCCCTTGCCCAACACCTCCACCGCTGACTGAGCCAAACGGGGGGCCCCCTGGTTAAGATGGGCCAAGTCTCAACCGCAGTACATCCAGGGTTTAGTGACAGCAAAGTGAAGTGTTGGATCCAAAATCCCGCAGGCAGACTTTGTCCTCAGTCACCAGCACACCACACGTCCACCCTAGATCCCTGTTTCACCCCATGCGGGGTAAATCATGGGCGTTTTGCGGGTAAACCACTTCAAGCTAGTATCAATCAGTGCATATACGCTTTAAGGTGGAAATGTACTAACTCTACTGACCAAGGACGCTTCTCCCTGTCTGTAGCACCCACAGCGCAGTCAGTACATGGGCTGCGCTGATAGTCTGCACAGCTTTATCCTGGGACGCATAATGCCAACCAGTCTATACTGACCACTTGCTCGGGGAACCCGGGGTCGCCAAGCCCGTCTGGTTACGAGTAACCAGGCCCCTGGGAGTATATTTACATACTTAGGAATGAAAAGACTAGTACGATTAAAAGTTGTGTCTAATTCCGGGCGTTTACATTCCCTCATATTATATTGTATTAATGATGTTGAATTTTAGTTTGTTTTATCGTCCCGACCAATGAAATATGTACATAACTCGCACTCAGAAACTTACTTCTGTCAAAAATGGACTACGTACATGTGTTGCAATCTTTTTTTTTGGTCTAAGATACTTTCAGTTTAATAGTTGAGTTTGCCTTGTCACGTTGAAGAAAATATAAATACATACTCAGGACAGAAAAGTCTACTAGAAGCCAAAACACCTCCTCTCGGTAAAAAGGAATTTCTTAGGAAGCTTATCCAACATTTAAGTAACCATTTATGAGAGGTTTTGAGTTGTGGAAGTCTTCTTTTTGTAAGAATGTCTGGGAATGAATAGCTCGTTGAAGTATATTAGTGTAGAAGAGTCACATCACAAAGTCAGGAAGTCAACCAGTCTTGGGTACCTAACACTCGTGCACATAAACATTTACAGTGTTCCTCATTTTTGTGGGTTTCATAATAGCGTTTTAATAGTATTAAAAAAAATAAACTTTAAATAAAATATTTCCCGATCAATAGATGTTTATAATTCCTCGATTTCTCAATCTGGAGTAAAAATTACAGGTCTTTGTAATTTACATTTCAGTGCTCATCAAGCTCATATATTATAAAATAATGTAAACAAGTTTTACAGTATATTTGACGTAATTAGCTTAAACACTACCAAAAGTGTCCACAGGTGTTTAGGGTCAGTGAAAAGAGAATTATGAAACAAAAATATTACGAGTTATTAAAATAGCGGGTAAAATAATTGAATCTGTTGCTGTACTCTCATAAAACGATGTTAAAAATACAATAGAATATATTTAACAGGACACCATAATTAATATTAAACATCTGTAGTGACAAAAATGTAATTTTCTCTGTTTCATTGACTAGTTTCTCGTAGTTTGAATGGATTTTTGAAATAAAAATAGGGCTATATTCATATTAGAGATCCTTAGAATTTCTTTGTAAAATTTTAAAAGAAGCTGTAAAATAGTTTACGCGTTAAATCAAAACAAACAAACAAAGGCACTATCGCAATTACAATAGCTTTAGGATTTCTTAACTTAAGAATAGTATATTTAAACTGTTGCATTCTCGTTATTCGGATTAAATGAAAATATTACTTGGAATAACTAAATGAATATTTTCTAAACTAGTTACATGTTAGTTGATTTTTTGTAACTGGAGTTATGTATTTGTTTAGCAGTTGGTTATGTTGAGGTTAAATGTAAGAAAGGAACATGCGGCCCTAATTTTCCCTCTGTACTTATGTAAAAAAAACTAGGACTATGAATACTATGACATAGCTATATTCCTGAAATTATCTACGTAATTTGCTTAAAAATGCACTTAATTAAATACACCATAACAATGCTCCTGTAACTTGTCACTACTGCACATTTATTAAGTTTCTACATAAAATACATCATTTCTTTAGTATACGCTGCTTCACTGCGTTGCAATCGTATCATATTGATATAGGCGTCCAAATGTATGCCGTTCTCTACCTACGATCTACCAGATGATTGTGCACCATGCAATGAAAAATTATAGAATCGCCGACAATTATTACCAGCCATCTCTACTAGTTCTACATTACACTTTAACTATCCATAATTCTCGTTAGAAACATACGTTACGCATATTGATTGAAAAATTATAGATTAGTGATCTGACAAGTTAGTAAAATATGTTTTATGCGTTTTTAGACTTGTATTAAGATAGTTAAGATAGAGGTAGTATTTTGTGTACAAAGGAAAATACATAAAATGAACGTTTTAATTGGCTGAGCATTAGAGAAGCTGCATATCACTCAGGGGACTGAATATATTTCTGTATGTCTGTCTATAAGATATCTTGAGAAATATTTCATCTGTAGACTTTTTTTGTGAACCTTTTGTCTTTATATGGATAATTTATTTCATTGGATGTTACTTCCTATGATTTTGTTGAGAGTTATCAAAGCTTAATAGACTTGAATTGACTGATCTGGCGCTGTTCTTCCTCTGTCCATTTTTCTAAGAGAGTCTTTATGAATTCTGCACAATATATCGAGAATATATTGAGCTACGGATTTAAAATCTTTGCATTTAACCATGAGCACATACAGAACATGAAGTATTATGATGGTGCATGCTACTCTATGAAATTTGGCTGAGCAGTAGACGTCCTAGCAAATATACGGAGAGAAATTTCATTTGTAGACATTTTTGATTAAGATATACTTAGATAGAAATAATTGTGCAAAGATGTGTGTACCTGAATATTGTTTGCTGAAAGTAATCAAAACCTATCATTCATAGATTTTATAAAATATATTTTATGCACGTAATTTATTTAGTCTTTTACAGACGCCAAAGAACCACGTCTCGAGAATTAAACGTAACCTCTAGACTTTACATTTTGCACATAACTTCAGCGAAACCTATTATATAACACATGGTGTGGAGTAATACTATTTTTGACGTGACAACGTCTTAAATTAGGTTGCGGCTCGGAGTCACTCATGAAAAAGTGTAACGCCCGGTAACGTTACGATGCCCGTCCAGTGGGTCCGCCGCACGGGATCCGCACGGGATAAAGCAGATAACTGTGGGTCCGCCGCGCGGGATAAAGCAGATAACTATGTTTATTCGTGAAAATGTGGAGTGCTTAGATTCGTCATTTACAACAACTACAACAATAAAGGTAAATAATTGTACACTGATATTTCATTATCGTAAACTATGATTGATTGATTAATTGTTAGATTGACACAAAAGTTGAGAAACTGAGTTTATAGGTTATGTCATACTATTGACAAATGTTGATAGTGTTAAGTAAATTATTAGTTTAAATCACTCTGCAATCAATCGTAATTCAGTCGATTGAGAAGAAACAGCGCGTATTGCTAGTCAAACATTTAAAATAACAAATTATAACCTCTAACCTGTCATAACAGTGCGACCAAACAAACGAACTAAACCGACCAATCACCACGCGCGGAGTTAGAATTTAACTATGTTTAGCAAGAATTTCAAATTCCAATTTTAGTAAATGTTTTATTCAACTTTACCATTTACAATAACAAATTTTAATTAATTTCAAATTACAGGTATGTACAATGTTTTAGTAAACAAAATATATTTCTATAGTTAAAATTTGTGCAATTCTTATTTTCATTCAATTCCTTGTTCCTATTGTGCAATTTAATAATATTCATATCAATAAATATTCTACCGAGAAAAAGACGTTGTCACGTAAAATCTTCGCCCGTAAAACCGACTTTACAGGCAACCATAATTTTTTTATACTCGGATCGGTAGTGGAACGACCTTGAATGACAATAAGTAATATCAGGAATAAATGTGTAAGCAACCGGGTTTTTGAATTCTTTCACCATGACAGGTAAGTGGATGAAAGAATGCACAGTAATTATACCTGTGAATGAAACAATAGTATCAATGACAATGTGGCGGTCTCAGTGTGTTACGTCGTCTCAATGTGCGAAACACTATTATTTCCATCGTACTCCATAAAACCTGTAGATATTTAGTAAATTGTATTCATATGTTTTCTACCAATTTCTCACCTTGTCAAGTAAAGGAAGCCAGTATTATGGTGGCAGTGATTCCTGTGTTGTCGGAAGCGATGACGTAACGGTTGGGTGATTGAGAGTACTCCCAAGTTCAAGGACAGGTTTCTAGGTCGCATTCTTTATGTAGTGAAAGGAACGGAGACCCGCTCATATCATTCATCCTCGCCTCTTGCAGTTCCTGGCCTCCGTGGGTGTGGCTGTAACAAATTATGTAACTAGCGTAGTAAATGGCACTAACATATCAAATATTATAAATTGATAAAACGAGAAAAAATATAATAATTACTAAATTTGTCTTTATTTCTTCAGTTTTACTTTTTAGACAAGTACTGACATTTATTTAACAAACTTAGTGTTTCCAAGCGTGTACCTATATGAGAAACTCGGTTGATATTTATGTGCCTAATTTATAAAGAACACGTATTTTGTATTACTTACTATTTGGCTATTACATTAGCTTTCATACGTATGTTTGTGCATTAACATCTAAAGTAAAAATGAAAATTATTGAATTTGTTTAGTGAATATAACCAACAATTTTGAGAATTACTGTAACTTCAAGTCCACAGCTTACTCAATTACGCTAAATGTATTACCTTGCATGTTAAAATGTAAAAAATATTGTAATCAATATGAGATTTTCTCACTGCCCTCATAATATTGTTAATTAATTAAATATCAATATTTTCTATAATTTTCATCTAAATCCTACAAAGTGACCTATATCATAGTCAAAGTGATGTTCATTAAATAGAATTTTACTTAGAGCAAAATTTAAATTTGTACCTTAGTTCCTAAGACAGATTAAAAACATAAATATGTTAATTTAAACAAAGATATAAATGAAATTGAAAGGTTTAAAATTGTTGAATCTAAACAATCCACTTGGTTTTTTATAACAGATTTAATTAAGGCATTAAAACTACTAACGTTACAAATTGGAGTAGCAGAGTGAATGATCTTTATTGAATTACATATTTCTAAATACCTTATTTATATATTAATTATTGCTTAGTTTCTTGTAGTTATAAATATACTATGGGATGTCTTCAATTAATTTATGTGCAACTTACATAACAAGATAAGTTAAACATTAAATATCAAAGGTACTGCTTTAAATTTGCTACTTCAGAGGCATGAAATGTTATTGTTAATTCTTTATTAATAAAGAGAGAGACTGATCACCATGTATGTCTTATTATGCCTAACGTCATGAGCTATGGGTCTGAGCGGGGATCTTATCGAACCGAATAAGGGGGAAAGTCGGTACAGTACAAAGTTGATGGTTGTGTCAAAATCGAATGGTCACATACAGGATTTGAACCCGCCCTATCTCTAACTGTGACGAAAGTCAGACGTAATACCACTCCGATCGGCTCTCTGATGGTCTAATCAGAGCTAGTGATAGCTAACTTGCATCTGGTACATCGGAGTATTACTCAGGGGAATTGTTTTACTGAGTTTTATATTATATTTCCAAGAATAATATAGCTTTCATTGTCAAAATGAATGTTTCCTTGTAACGTAATGTACAAAAGAATGTTATTCTATATTACTTGCGACTTATTTGTAATTAATGTAGTGAAACAGAAGATGATAGTGTAACCATACTGAGAACTCCAATCTTTAATCATGTTCAGGTGTCTAATGGCCGTAACAATTGCTCAAGTATGATTCACAGCAGAGCGGAAAAATAATATTCTCGCATTAACGGCTGAATGGTTAGGAGATGAATGTAATTAAGAGTTTGTTGAAACTCCTTTGCCAATTAGTCACTGTCTTGATATAACATACTGATGTGGAAGGTTGATTATAGAGTCAAGGTGGGCGGCACAAGTCGGGTTGAGAGATCCCACTTTGATACAAGACGCTGCAGCCAATTAGTAACTCACCAACTCGTCCACAGTATCCTCGAATAACCCAGTTAAGCGTATCTAAGCATCCCTTTCAACTGGAAGATAGGGTATTCGAGAATGAAGGATGTATTAGAGATCCGTTGGTATTTAACATACTCATCGTTCTCTTTTAAGTAAATTTTGGATAATATAGAACCTACCAAATGAACTGTACTTCCAGAAATAATTGTTCTTCTTATACAGTCACAAAATTTAGTTAGTCTGTATAACATATGCAATATTGGTATGGTTTATCTCAGAAATGCACGAATAAAACTACTTTTGAAACAAAAATTCCTACAATAGTCCATAAGTAACTGAATTGTGATTAAATAATTTTATACCTGCCACCATAATGTAAAATTTTGGTAATAGCGTACCAAATGCTACAATTAACTAAACAAAATAAAAAATATATTTTTATTACACCTGCTTCAGAAAATCTAACAAAAGTTCTAAGTGAAATAAACATTCTTATGTGATGTAACTGTAGATATAATTGATAGATCGAAACCCGTTTCAGGAGAAAATATTGTATTACACACAGCTAAGGAAATTTCATATCAACTCCAAACCAATTGATTATATATATATATATATATATATATATATATATATATATATATATATATATATATATAGATGATAAAAACGTACTAGGCTGGCCCAAGAGATTTTTAATTATAAACGTTTGTACCAATTTTCATCTAGTTAGGACTATTTTGAAAAGTTATCATTTCACCAATCTATGTTGTAAAAATAATAAGGAAATGTGCATAATATAATAGATAAATATTAATACAAAAATGAATGAACGATGAGTTAATTCGTGTGATTCCATGTACATTGATTAAATTTGGTTGAATAAAATATTTATTTATTTATTATTAACGGCAAGCAGCCAATTTACATACAATATGCAATAAGATGGCAGTACAGTGTATATAGTACAGTAAAAAGTACAACTAGTATAAAATAATACAGAGCTAGCAATGGCAGAACACAACACAATATGACAATGATCGATTCCAAGTCCCAATAACTGTCCATCACAACAAGAAAGTTTAGTTATACGCTAATATCATATAAAAATCAACAATATATTATGAAATAGACCAAAGTACAATAGAATTAACAACAATGTATAAAATAGAATAGTATAACAACAACAAGTACACGTAAATAACAACAACCAAAATAATATAAATACACCAATGATGCAAAAAGTCGAAATTAAATGAAATGTACCTTGCAGTAGAGCAGAACATAATAAAAAATATACAAAATAGCAAGAGCTAAAAAATGAAACAATCTTAAAGTTACAGGGGATTTTAAGTGTGTTGAGACAAAACATAAGTGGCCCGCTTTCAATACTTAAAACTTACTTAATAATTTTAATACTTTTAATATTGATCAATACTTAGAATATGCAATTATAAAACTGTCTAAAATGATATTATTCTTTACTTATCGCACATAAAAGTAATAAAAAAATAATATTTATGAATTTATAACTCAATTATTTAACATAAATCATTTGGTACCTAATTTTGCCACCGGAAATACATATGCTACGCATGTAACATTTATTGTGTAAAGATAATTTTCTGAATAAAACTTGGATTTTGGATTTTGACAGGTCTCTCACATATACAACAGGACTTTTACTGACCCGCGTTGGTTTCTACTATGTTGTAATAATTGTTAACCATAAAACCAATGCAACATGTTGGATAAAGCTCAGCCAATCACTAAAGTTTGAAACCCAAGAACCGAAAATAGGGAATTTGGAAAAAACTATATAGCAAAATAGTATGAAGAAAGAGAGAAATAAAAATTTCAAGACTATAACCCAATTCTTTCTAAAATATCATGCGGAGACATGTTTTAATTTATCATCCCTTTGAGGGAGCGTCTTCACTAACGATCAGCGTAGTAAGATACTATTTACAACTGACCACATGTCGAATAGCAGGTTGCGGATTTCGAGGTCATAGGTGTTTTCTTGTGATTGTATAATTTTTTTAGGCTGTAAATGATATCGTTAGTCGAAAAACTAATGCCAAAAGTACTAATGGTGCACTGTAGTCATATCCCTGTTTGCCTTGACCCTTCGCAGTTTGGAGTTCACGAACGTATCCTTGACGGCATATTGGCCAGATGAGTGGCATCCATTCAGGGACATGCACCATCCTCCAATAAGATCTTCTCTATGTAAAATTGAAGTTTCTATATGTATCAAAATTTTAATTTAATTATTTCTGAGACTTAAGATTCAGTGAGGATTGTAATGTGTCCTGAAATAATTATTTTACAAGGTAAAAGTTACGCTACACCACGGGTCGAATCAGGCCTCGCTGAGGTTAAATGCAAAATTGCAAATGTATAGCTCATTTAATTAACGGGATGAAACATGCTGACAGATAGACAGAGAGGCAGTCATAAAAAAAAGGATTTTACACAAACATTTTGCATCACTTAACTCATTCTTCTAGAGATTAAGTTTGAAGTATACTGTTAAGTCTGCATATGACATCTTTCTCGAGATATCTTCCAGATAAAGAAAGAATATCCAGCTTTCTTTTATTTTTATTAAATTGAGTTCTATATGATATAGAACTGTGTTTATATAATTAAAGATTACACACTAAGTCACTATATAATTATGTCCGTGTTTGGGATAGTGTTAGGCTACATGCGTTAATATGTTACATGTTTGAATATCTCATCGGTGTATTGAGTTTATTTACAAATTTAATTATTCTACCATTCTAGTTTTGACTGTGGTTACCCATAAACCTATTGTGAGTATATTCACTATCACTCAGCCACATTTCATGGAAAGTGAACCATCATCAACTCATTGTTCCTTATACACAAATTAATCATAATGAACAATTTGAAGTTTATATATGTCATTTCAATTTGAGTGATAGCGTAAACAGACATACAGATTTTCTAATTATTGTCTTATTCATATTTAAAACTATCTTAAAATATGTCAATCAATTCTTTAAATTCAAAAGCTTCTTTTAGATTCTAAGACAGGCATACAGACATAAATTTCATTTTTTTAAACTCCTGAGTGATAGGCTTCGCTAAATTTCAGCCAGTTGGAACAGTGGTCAGACCATACGGGACGTAATAGCCATATTATAAATTATGCTTATAAATTAGTATGGACTAATCTTTAAAATGACGATTGGGTCACATGTAAACCAGTTTTATCTAATCAGGATGTTTACCAACAAGCCTGTCTTTACTGCAGCGGCTACAAACGTACAAATGTGCACCCCCTATACAGTCATAAGTACAGCAGGTCTATCAAAGATTACATTGTGTAGTCTGAAGTGAACTCTTGCTGATTTCCCGCTCTCAAGTACAGCACACTCAGTACTCTCTGCATGAATAAGTTTGTATAGTGCGCAGCTTTGAGGAGAGCTCATTATAAACGCAGAAAATTCTTTGAAGGAATATTTATTTCACAAGACCCTCATAACGCTTATAACATTATATGTTACTTAGAACAAACTTAAACTTCTTGGTGATGTTTTAAGTATACGATGAATACAAGACCGTGATTATTGTTTAAAACATAGTACGATAATCTATTATTATCATTATAATAACAAATCAATTGTTCATACTTAATCCGGTTTTTGAAATAGTTTACTTTCATGAATAATCCACCTAGAAATGTTAACAAATTTCTTGAAGTGTTTATTTAATAATATTTACGCATAAAACTGGATTTGAACATAACAGTTGAGGAGGTGCTTACTGCAATACATATATGATATACTGTAGCATAAATTAGCATGATATCAGATTTTGCAAATACAAATTTACGTGTCATCATATTTTTCATTCAGTTGCAGTTTGCAGTACAGTTAAATATGAACTGATGCAAATAATATCCTATATTATGATATTAAATATTGCATTGAAATTAAAATTAAGGACGCATATAAAAACATGTCAAACATATTCTAGATAGCAATGACAAAATCGATTTTATGATACGTAGAAATTTGATGTCATGATATAAAGCATCTAATTTTAAACTAAATATGATTTAGTACTGATTGTTGTCCTGCCTATTTGAAACACTCTCTAGTACAAGACATATCACTGCCATCCTGGGATTTTGGTGTTATTACTTATTAAAGAGTTAAAGCTACCCATTAAAGAGTTATTATGCGATAATTTGAATAATAGTGCTATCGCAAAATGAGTTTTTCATGCTTATCGAAGATTAAATAACACAATTCTGACCTAAGTGTATTGTACAGTAATTTATTTCCCTCACCCTAGCCTTGCAATGCTGTATATCTTACCTCTACGTCGATCCCGAATCGTACTAAATACATTAATAACAAAAATGGCTTCAAAAACTTGAGAGCTTAAAGTAGTATAAACTACTTTCGTCTGCATTACTGAGGTCTAGAAGTGTACCAATTTCATACATACATTTTTCAGGCTAACTGAGTACAGCGCCCGGAACGTTGAGCGGATGGTTCCAATAATTATGCAGCAAGGAGCTGATTCAGAATTGATACCATCCGGCTGACTGTTCCAGTTATTCGAGGAGCATTACTAAACTATGCTTAGTCTTGTTTAGCCAAGAGAATTATGTCTACTGTTTAAAGACAAAGTCTGATATTAATATACTCTGTACGTGTCTGTAGTCTACAAGTTAGATATAACCCGAAATGGCATTAGTTATAACTGTGCTGGAGTATATCACTGCAATCAATATTATATCAATCTTGCATTATTTAAAATAGTTAAGGCTATATTGATAAAATATAACGTACTATTAATTAATTACACGCACACACACACACACACACACACACACACACACACACACACACACACACACACACATATATATATATATATATATATATATACACACACATATATATATATATATATATATATATATATATATATTATATAGTTTTTAGATAATTAAGAATTCTAAATATAATTATAAAATTACATTGTCGAAAGTCACGCTGTAACTATTACACTATCATTAAAATATAAAATTTGAAACCTAAGAAAGAAAACATCTACAGATTATTTTACATATTTGTAATTAATAATTCTCAAGCGTACGTTTAAAATACTTTAAATTTTTTGTCAGTGATGATGAAATTCAAAAAGTTTTGAGTAAGATACTAAGAAGCGTTGATTGAATTACTAAATCAAGCCAAACTACTCAACTTTAAACGTGGAAAAGTACAACTTTTCCTATTCCCCGTAATACCTTCTTGTGCTCTTTGTAAATAAAGATTACATCAGAAGTGCTCTTCTCCCAAGAGTATAAATGTTATTGTACGAAAAGCAATTATTTAAAACTTGTTCTTGAATTTTATCACAAGCGTTCGTAGTATTTAACAATATAATTGTAGTTAATGAATTGAGATATCAATGTACAAACTTCAGTAGAAACACAATGACATAAAGACAACTTCTCTACGACATTCTTAGCAAAAGTTATGTGCAAATAACCCCTTGTAACAATATACCCCAAATAACATTGTAATTACTCCTAGAAAAAGATATTTTACTTAAGCACTATTTTAATAAGCATGGTGAAGATTATACATCGATTTCTCAATACGTTTGCAATATATTCAGGCATATAATGACTTAATTTAAATCCTGTATACAATACTGCAAGCGATACTTATAAATTTAATCTCCAAACAAACACATAAAAAAACCAATGGCATCAACTTTGCTCTTCGGCCGGTCGACTCTCAGTTTGTTTCTGTTGCCATGTTTGCAACATCCATACTTGAAGAATTATAGAGTTCGGAACACACCTTGCTCGAGGATTGCATGGAATGATCGCGTTGGCCATGTTTGCGCAAAAACATTCCGTCGATTATGTTTTGATGAAACTAGGCAAATATTGCCCTAATAAGGAATTGATTACGGCGTATTATATCTTAAATGATCCCACCTTACATACAGAGTGGCATTATGGGGTGATTGTGCAAGCAGCCATTTGACAAGAGTGTTCAGAATATATAAGCAGGCAATTCTAGTAATCGCACGTTAGTATTTCAGAGTTACTATTTTTGTCATACAGAGCGTTTTTTTTATTTTTTTATTTTGCAACTGTTCACCCTACGGAATCTCTATGTTTTTTGAACAACTCTATTTATATGTTCAAATGTGTCAAGACAAGTGGCGAAGACAGATTTTTATGAAACCAGAGATAGGGGAAACTACCGATCTGGCCATTACAGAGCGATGGTTTATGAACGTCAGCCATTGCAGGTGGTTGTTCATTTTATCAACAAGCTACCCCACTGGATCAAAAATGCCACAAAGACCAAGGCACTCAAAACTGGTATAAAACGCCTTTACCCTCACAGGCATTTTATAATGTCAACGAGTTTTAGGCAAAACGCTGGGAGACCAAATAGTCAGGAAATCACTCCGGTGCTAGAGGTGGGGAGATGGGCGAATGAAAAGGAAATTTCTATTAGAATACTGTCTGTTTGTATGTTGATTTTTATAAAGAGAGCTAGATAAAACTTTAATTTAATTTAAGCATGATATATATATATATATATATATATATATATATATATATATATATATATCTTACTTATGTCTTTACAATATTAAACTTGACTATCTGACAATAAATAAATAAAGAAACTTTATTTTCAGACTTTTTGCGGAAGTGGCGTGTTAATCCTTTTACTGATGTGACTCCGTTGACATTGAGGTACGTCATGATTTTTTAATTGCTACCTATTAGGCATTATTTTTACATTTATACTTCAATGTCATATAAGTAACATAATATTATATTTTATTTAGTACGATAACACAAATAATGGTAATAAATAATAAACCATTGTTGATAGTATTATGGTTGCCTTCCTTACCACACGGGTTATGCAGGGTATTAAATTTGGTTATTTGAAAACATTAAAACTATATATCTATTACTGGCTGGATATGATGCTGGAAAATTTAAATTTCAGTCTGTAAGTCTATCGTTACGACTCTTCGTATGATATATAAATAAAACTAGCTTTTGCATTTAAATTTTGCGTAAAGCTTCAGTTCCATATGGGAAACTCATTTCGATGATGGCGCATGTATCTGTATGGGGTTTGGCTGAGTGTTATTGAGTATTTTTACATTGGTTTTATGGGTAAAATTTAAGGTAAGAAGGAATAAAAGGATATATAAATGTTTAAGCAAGCTCAATACACCCATAAGAGATTCAAATATATGAGATTTTAATACATGTAGCCTAACTATCCCAATTCACACATCTTTTTATTATATTTTGGTGTGAGTAATTTTATTACCTAAACTCTGTTACAATACCCAATTTGATGAAAGATTTTGATTTCTCGTTGACTATGATATCTTAAGAAATACTTTAACTACAGACTTGAACTTTGCATTAAGCTTTATTTATGTATACACAAGAATGAGTTCTATGGTGTTGCATGTACAAACATACAATTTGACTGACCTTCGCTGAAGCCTTCACCCTTTGATTATAATAGTGGCAAAAGATAAAAATCATGCATAAGGACTAAATATGATGAGACCCAAGGAATTATTTAAGTTATTTCTGAAGTATCATGTTAGGGCTGAGCTATATAATTTTGATTCATACCGTTCTAATGTGTACTACTTGAGGCTCTCACTCAACTGATTCGAGCGCTCAAATTACTGTCCATCAAATTATAGAACTG
This sequence comes from Homalodisca vitripennis, assembly GCF_021130785.1. Lineage (NCBI taxonomy): Eukaryota > Metazoa > Arthropoda > Insecta > Hemiptera > Cicadellidae > Homalodisca > Homalodisca vitripennis. Next base: position 120,486,066 of record NC_060211.1, on the reverse strand, counting down.
GAATATCTGTCACTTTTGTAACTATTTCTCAGTAGACTGACATAATTCTTTTTAGTTTTCCGTTTGATTTAATAATTTATTTCTCGTGTGATTGGCTGTCGCTCTCTACGTCCATAATGAACTGAGCTATGTATTTAAGATGTTGGATTAAACATCAGCAATTCCTGATACGCGACACGTTATGTGATGTACTATACTTTGTTTATTTAAGAAGGACAAGATAATGTTGAAAGGTGTGAGCGTGCATTTCAAGTATCTGACAAAAAAAAATTCTTTACTAACTGATACCTTTCAAGATATTTCATTGTATATGGAATAAAGCCGAATACATATAGAACAGGGAGCATGTGAGCCTATCGACTTAAAATTAATTTCATGGAACTGTAGTAGACAGTAGGTAATATAAAGTGCGAATAAATGAGGCAATGCATCTTGATTGTCAGAAATAGTATGATAACACTTAAAATAAGTAAATTTGAATTCAGATATTCTTTTTTCATAATCATACTCAATCTCCTTTTGTTTGCCAACCATCTACAATGGAGCATTGTTCTGCGAAACAGCAACAAAAGTTAGTTATGTGGCTTTATTATTACGCACCAGGTAATAACAAAATCTAAAGGCTCTTGGAAGTATCTACTTTGGTGATGATAAATTGTTATTAGTTGTGTTTGTAATGATTATATTCTAGCACCCACAGTATTTAGCGAAGGAATTACTTACTAATAAAATATGTAAAAAAAAACTAGCAAAACCAAGAACGGAACTATACTTTAAGTGCAACTGGTATAATTACGTTTTAATGACTTTTATTGGCGATGAAAGGTTTCCCGTATCCCTGCGCTGGAGTAACGTGTGATTGTGCTCTTGAGTTTTCGTGCTCGTAACTTGTGCTCGCGAATTGCATCCGTCCGGTGCAGTGACAACGCCTGAACTACACCTCAAGCAAACTTCGGAGTTATCTGTTACCTTTCCTTTCTCTTATTTTATTCCTTCTTTTCCTTACCTTTCAATTTATTAATTACCTCTCCACTGACGAATGGGATAAATGTCAATCCTGCAACTTTGTGTTGTACATTGGGAGACACACAATGGCAAATGACCGAAATCCTTCTATTCTGGTATAATTAGTTACGAATGAGAGTAAAAATGAAACTATGACAGGGATGATAGAATGGACGCCGATATTCACATTTACCGGCACCTGCATAATTCACCCAAATACTACATGTGGGAGGGGTAAACGAATTGCCTGACCCTGTACAATCCCTTTAACTCTGGTCAATGATTTTATCTCTATAAATACTTTATTCTGCCTACTGAAAATGTAACATGTGAACATGATATATTTACTGAATCCGTCGATTATGACATGGTTTCAGTTTGTCATAGTAGAATATTTTCAAAATTTTTTGTAAAGACTCAAATTAGTTTATTAATTGCTCTGTAACGTTCTGTGTCTTGAATGTACCTCACACAACCAGGTAGAATTCAGATAGGGAACTCTTTATTGGGATTCTGCAGGCACAGGAACCAACCAGGATTTCCAATAGGTTTTGGTATTTTGGGTGTATTCCTCCGCAGGGTTTTCCCGGCGTATTTTAGTCTGTCAAAGACGTGGTTTAATGGCCCGTTTCACAATTACCTCAATCTCCGTATGCAACTGGAACTTAGTGGGGGTTTCCGCATCTACATGCTAAGTATTCTCATCTACTACCACTAGAGATACTAGCTGTTGGTATCTCAAACTAACAGAAGTACATAAATGGGTCCAATATTATTAAGATTTATACTATGAAAACCTGCAGATTAATTTATATTTGAATTCTATATTTTCAGTTCCAATGTTCTTCTCGTTCTGACCATCAGGTTATTTATATAAAATCAAAATTACGCCGATTATCACTCTTTATAATACTGCGTGCGATAACATTAATATTTTACCTTCATCCAGCGGGTGTTAAAACAGAGGACACCTCTCTCGGAGTACTTTGATTGTGATGACTGTGAATGGTAAATATGAAATGGAAAGACCTGAAGTCATTTTAAACACAAACAAACTTATTCGTATATTTTCCATTAGATAATAATTAGAATATTTGTGTTCTATTCATGTGATTTGATTTTATCTTCAAAAGTTTTATTTATAATATTGTCGTTTTATAGCTGGCGGGACATACACCAGGCCTTACTTGAATGAGATATACAGGGTGAGTCTGACCACCTGTGTAGTATTTACAGCTGTCTTAATAACTGACTTCCACACTTTTTCTATCTGTTTTCTCCATAATTTGGCCTCTCGTAATCCGTTAAAATTATTTTCAATTTTGAAAAATTCCCCTAAAGGGCCCAATTTGGGGGGTAGGTGTGCTTTTTGGGGAATTTTCAAATGTAAACATGGGTCGTGTGGTACATCAATTTAAAGGTCTAATTACACCGAACATTTTGGAGCAAACAAAAGTTAATTATCTTTAACCGTATGTACAGGGTGTACCAAAACGTTTTGAAATAGGACTTTAAAATAAAGTACCGTGTTACCCTACCTAAAATACGGAACAGCTCCAGATTTTTTTCATAACTTGCTATTGACCTATTTTTCAATAAAATACGTGTTACGGGTATTTTTCACTGGATTTTATAAATTTAAAAAATGTTCAAAATTTAAGAATACAAAAAATCCTAATACTCAAAATTCTTAAAGAGCAACATATAATAAATTTTATATAAATAAAAGGTCTCTTTAAAACAAATATTTTTTGTATTTAACTTTTTTTCCTATCTCTTACTGTTTCAAAATAGCAGCTGAAAAACTGAATTACGTATGTCTGTTTACAAAATGTAACAAATTATTTTTAAATTATATGAAATAAAGATATGTCATATAATTTTTAATTTGCTTAATAGCTCTGAATGACCTCTGAACTAGCCATAATCTTACCTTTCATTGATTTTGCTAGTACAGGTGCTCGAATTATAGTCCGTCATTTGCTAAACTCAGTTATAATCTGGACTTAAGCTATCTACAGCTCGCAACACTTCTTCGTGGCTGGTTGAACTTATAGCATTCCGGATTCAATGCATCATATCTTCGGGTGTTGTCGGTCGTAAAACATAAACTAAGTCTTTCAGCCTACCCCATAAGTAAAAATCAATACAGGTTAAATCAGGGGATCTTGGTGGGTAGTTAACTAGACCACCTCTTCCAACCCATCTTCCAGGATATTGTTCATCAAGCGTTTGTCGCACGTTGTGCGAGTAGAGAGCCGGAGCACCGTCGTGCATAAACCACATATTGCCAACAACTTCGTCAGGTACATCTATTAATAAGTTAGGCAAGTGATTAGTTAAAAAATTGTTATAAGTCTCTCCATCTAGGTGTCCTTCAAAGAAAAAAGGACCTACAATTCTCCTGCCAACAATACCACACCAAGTATTCACAGTCCAGTACCTCTGGTTGTCAACCTCTCGTATCCAGTGGGGGTTCTCATGAGCCCAGTACCTCATGTTGTGACGGTTAACTTCGCCGTTGCTCCGAAATGTAGCTTCATCACATCATAGTAAATTTCAAAAAATGTTCATTTTGTAGCATTTTTTCTCTTGCCCACAAAAAAAATTCAATCTTTGAATGCCATCATCACCATGAAGTTCTTGGTGCAGGGACATCTTGTAGGGATGCATTTTTATTGTCTTTCAGGATTCTCACCACTGAACTTTGGCTCATACCAGAATCAATAGCTATTCTTATGGAAGAATCATTTGGGTTTAGTTGCACCGCCGCCAATACTTCTGGTGCCCTATCACTTCGTACAGGCCTTGAAAGTTGTTTTCCCTTTTTGCTGTCAGGCTTTACCTGTCCTGTTTCACGAACAAGTCTTTGAAAGGCCATTCGTGACTGAGGTTCTCTATTTGGAAACCGTTCGGCATACACCCTCGCAGAAGCCACATAATTTTGAAAACATTCGCCTAACACCATTACCATATCGAATGCCTCTGCATTTGTGTAAGGCATTTCAAAAAATCACAACCTGTCCTTAACGGCAGACACCAATTAACTGACTAAGGGTAGCCTTATCACATTTGTCAGATAAAGATGTCTAGCCAGCATACCGCAAGTGATAAGCTTGTTGAGTGTGGTACAAAGTACCTTTCTAGTCCAAGACTGCATTGAGATTGTGCATACATGAATCATTGTTATCTTTAATAGATAAACATGGAAACTACTACAAAAGTATTGGGCCACATTGAACATGTTGAATTTTGGTCTGATTTCATAACAAATTCTGTTTATTTAATCACAAAAACCTGTTTGTTCCAATAAAAATAATTTGTTACATTTTGTAAACAGACATACGTAATTCAGTTTTTCGGCTGCCATTTTGAAACAGTAAGAGATAGGAAAAAAGCTAAATACAAAAAATTTTTGTTTTAAAAAGTCCTTTCAAAATTGAAAATAATTTTAATGGATTATGAGAGGCCAAATTATGAAGAAAACAGATAGAAAAAGTGTGGAAGTCAGTTATTAAGACAGCTGTAAATACTGCACGGGTGGTCAGACTCACCCTGTATAAGAGGGAACATTAATATACACTAACTATTGCGATAAAATCTTTTTATTCTAGAAATAATCATTGTCATTATTGGAATTCATTAAAAAAGAAGGCAAAAGAGATTCTGTTTACGTGACAGTGATAATGAGCGGCAGCGCTCTCACTACCATTTAACCAATCGTTATTGCAATGATCAAACTGTAACTATTAGAGATAAAATTGAAGACTTGATTCAGAATCTACAAGATTCCTTTAACTAATTTCATTTTCATATTACAAATGTAACAAATAATACTTGTCCCTTCACTTCAGTAGGAACATATTTTATGGCATTTGGAAATAGTTGAGTTTAAAACTAAGGTTGTATCTATTTTAATTCTATACTTTGTAGTGATATCTTTAAAAAAGGTATATGTACGTAACCCCACGTGTTAAAATAGGTGTAGTACAGGATTCACACACAACTTAAAATCTATACCTTATTGAATTCACAAAATGGCTTAAAAACGGTCCACTAAATTTTCTGTTTGGCCATGCATCATTATAATACTTATTCTGTTATCTATATGAATAAATTTTTATGTAAAATTTCAAATATGGAGATGAAATCTTTGACGAAATCTCTTGCAACGCGATAAATTTAGATTATTGTAAAGTAACATTGATTTCAGATCAATGTTGAAATAATAAAAGTCTACACATTAATTCACCTATTATATGTTGTATGAACTGGGATTGTTAGGCTACTTGTGTTGTTAATATATAATAGGTATATTTAGTTTGATTACACACTTATTTATTTTGCTATTTGATCGTTGCCATATCAGTTACCATAAGCCCATAAAAATATTTAATAACGCTCAGCAAAATCTAAAATATGCACCATTATCGATATCAGTGTTCCTCATATATATATAATATATATATATATTATATATATATATATATATATATAAAGCTTCACTGACAATTTCAAGTCTAAAGGTAATTTCGTTTTCGGCATATCGTGCGGACAAAAAGAAAGATATAGAGAGGAAGATAGAAATGAAATCATTTAACCTGAAAAATTATGTACAGTTGCAGTTTTAAAGTGTGACTTCAATTTAATATCGTATAAACGATTGTTTATTTAAAAATAAGTTTTCCTGCGCTTCAAATAAGGTATATTTTCAGTTTAAACTTTATTTGTAAGAAATTTCAAATACTTGTCTGCACTCACTCATAGATTTCAAATACATCAACAATTCTAAGGTTAAAAAATCACGTGTATGTCTCATTATTGATTGGTTAAAGACTACAGATAAGACCGGAATTTGCAACAGCAACGTAAACATCAACGTGATTGTACAAATAGACTGAGGCCGTATTGTGTAAAACTCATATTATTCGTCTACATTTATCCATTGTTTGTACAGCAACAACAAAACGAGCACATGCTTTTTCTAAATGTTTATTTAGAAGTGTTCCGTGAATAGATACCTAACCTTGTGCAATAGAGGAAAAGTACATATTATGCTTCTGGTAATGACGTCTGTGTTGTCGGAAACGATAAAGTTAGGAATATGATACTTACACAAATAACAAGTGCAAGTGAATTTTCCTGTTCAAATTTTGTATGAAGAAAAAGTTAAAACATTTCCGCTCGTGTCAATGATGCATTTCACTTCTCTTAAAACTTTCGTATGGACTAAAACAGCCGGCGTTTAATTGGGTGTAATGAGTAGAATTTGTGTTATTAATTAGTTTTATTGGATTATATCACATCTCAGGAGTACTGGGTGGTTCTTTGGGGTTATGTCTATGTTATTGTAAAACCTTTGCATTAAATGTTCTTGAAATTATGTTATAACACATTTATTGCAAATATATAGATTAGTTTTTCTATATTTACTGCTCATGAAACAACTGAGTTAAAATTATTTTATTTATATACTCAGATTATGAGTTTACACGGTTTTATGTCAACCTTTATACAAAATTAAGTATTAGTTTATATTATTACGTTTTTATTAGATACTACTTATTAGAACGATTTTTAGGTGACTCGAACTCTTATTTTACTCCAAAATGTTTCACAAAGTAGTATAAAATATTATTTTTATCTAATCGTGAGAAACAGTTTTGTTATGTCCAACTATCATACATGTCCATAAACAAATTTAATTAAAGTGTACCACAATAAAATAAATATGTAAAATAAGCAAAGCAGTGTATATAAGTGCAGCACACAAGAAAGGTATTCAACTTTCATTTCATATCAATCGTGTTTATGTAAAAAGTCATATATCCGTAAAAATTATCCAAAAAGTAACTTTATCATCTCTTGATAATAACTGAACGCATATATCACTGGATATGAGCATTAATAACAACAAGAAAATAATGAAGTACAATAGTTTAGTAATTTGGGTACATGATTAACACAATGGAAGGTAATTAGCTTTACATTATTTATCAAGAATAACCGAAAACAAAAGAATATTGTAAATAGCTTGCATTTTGTGTTATTTGTGTTTTTAAATGTCATGGTTTGAATTTTGCTTTTATCAATACTAAAGTTTGATTTCGTAAAGACGTTAGAAACTTAGTTGAGATCTTATGAGAGAAATATTTTGTTATACCCTACAAACAATTCTAAGATTTGTTTCCGATTTCAATAGACTTTATTAGGTATCCAACAAAAAGGCTAATCTATACGAAAGAGTATCTTATCTTACGTTCTGTAAGGTCTTTCAATACTCCGTTACATCGGTAAATTAAATTATATATCGAGAAATGTTGTCCATAAATTTTATTTGCAATATTTCTATATACATGTAAAGTTTACGTGATAGAGCATAGATGAAGAATATGTAACTATATAACACGGAATACAGATTAGTTGCTGTTTGAACAAAACATACGTATAAACACGACATTTTATAAGTTAGATAAGCCGTAAGATAAAACATAATGTAAGATGTATTTTATTCCTCAATTAGTTTATATTATTGTAATTCGTATGTCGGCGTGTCAGAAAGATCTTTAGGGCATATTCTAAATATTTGTCAGTGTAAATTCAGTTATATTTTCTGTGTTTCAGTACCTCTCCTTTTACATTAATATCTGAAACCATTCTCCTAACAGGTTGTAAAACAAATTCGTTTGAGCCTAATTATAGAAAATATAGATTGATAGTATTTACCAGTGACTTTGCAACTCGCTTTTAAAAAGAATAAACAAGCAATAATCCCGGAAATAAATTAAGACCAGTTTTTGGGATAACCGATAGGCGAGTGCTCCAAGACGTAGTAATCTAAATTAGAGATAGCGCAGCTTCTAATACAGTCTCTGACTGTACCAATCGTTTTAGTATCATGAACTGTATCAGTTATCTTTCTTATTTTCTTTGATACGATACTCGCACATGACAGTGGCCTATAAGAACGAAATAATAAGGCTTCAAAAGAAGTCGGCTTCTTCTTTGCCTAGAAAAATGATTTCATGAGTATAAGTAGCTTTCCATAGATTCAATGATATATGATGGTTGATGTAAATCATTCCAGAACATTTTCTACAACATTTTTTTCAAGGTCAAAAGGAAATATTATAAAGTAATAAGCTAAATATCTAACTTTTTACTGAAAGTGGCTGGAAGGTATCATCTACCTTTATTCAAAATTAATTTTTTAACCAAATATATGCTTTAATTTAAATAATCGTTTATATGTAATCTAATATATACATTATTCATATCAAAATTATTTATTAAATCGAAAATTGTTACATTAATCACCCATCAAGGCCAAATACAAACTTTCAACATTCAACCATTAACATCCATTAATTCCTGGATAATTACACTCACTTTCAACGCTAGAATTTCCTCACTGCGTGGTTTTCCAGTTAAATTCAAGAAACTCATCAACACTGTAAAAACTGTTTGACGCCAGACAGACTTTGAGACAAGTTTTTAGCAGCTTGGGTGTTGTGACATTTTTATTTAAGCTTGAAAATCTGTTTAGAAAATAAAATGATAAAATATTTACAAGATCCTAACTATTTAAAAATAATTATAAGAATTCCAACCGTACTTTTTCCAACAAAATACGTCAACGCATGAGCGAGTACGACCACTTTAAAGATACGCTTGCACAAGCCAGGAGCAACATCAACATCTGAACTGTGACATGTTTGGCGCTTCCGGCTTGTGCCACTCTTTAAAGTGGTCGTACTCGTTTATGCGTTCACTGCTTTCTTTGCAAAGAAGACTGTTGTAATTAACACAATAATTTAAAAAATATTTAGTATATCTTACAATGCACAGGTATGTCACAGAGGTTTGTAACATTCTTTTGTGAGTAGCCTGTATTGGGGTATAATTCACTGTTGAACAAGACAATTGGCTGAGCGTAAATCAGGACTATCACTTAAGCAGGGTTAAAATGTTCCTTTAGTCTTTCTGTATGTTTGTCTATCCCCATGACATGACAATAACAAATTGACATACATACGTACACTTTTGAATAGAGTTTTATTTCTGTATATGCTAAGAGTTTGATGACAATATGGAATTTGTATTAATATCATGATTATACAGAATAAAATGTATTTTTCATGTCTTTTTAATTATGAAATGACTGTTATGTAATACCGCTAAATATCGGTGAGGCGTTTACAAATAGAAACTAATAACGTTAATATTAAAAGCCATTTCTATTAAAGTTGGCTATTTTTAAAACGGAAGAGAAACATGCTGCAGTGACGCCTGAATAGACATGCATTAGAAGATGGATGTAATTAAGAGTTTGTCGGAACCCCGGCTGCAATTAGTTACTGCCTTGATACAACACACTGATGTGGAAGGTTGATTATAGAGAGCCGGCGCAGCTGATCTCGAGATGAGAGATCCCACTTTGATACAAGACGCTACTGCCAATTATTAAGTTACCAATTCGACTATGGTATTCTTGACTAACTCCGTTAAGTGTATCTACGCCTCATTTGCCTGGAAAATGTAATACAGTACTTGATTGACTCACATAAGTCTGATTACCCAAATCTGTTAACAATCTTCTTATGAGTAATTAAACTTGCAGTCTAAGAAACAGTCACTGTCAGAAACCATAATAACTATGTGTTTTTGAATTAAACTAATTATAAGTCAGTAAACAGATGTATTAAAATTGTGTAAATAAATTTTTTTTATAAATATATAAGGTAAATCAGACGGTACATTTTTACTGTAATAGATATATTATTAAAAGAGGTTTACGGTATAAAATCATTGTATGATCATTAATTTGAATATTACAACACAATTTCTTAACGTCTTACGATGACAAAATAATATCATACCTCATATAAAAACGTATGATTACTAAAATATGAGGTAGAAGAAAATTTGGTATATACGGGCGGAAACAAATAAAAAGAGTTAATTACTTGAAAACATTATAGTCATTGCCAATTTTTACTGCATTATTCTACCCAGTTTTATTGGGATCAATAGAAGAATTTATCAAGAAAAAGAAATCATTTTCAGCAGCTAACTTTTTTGTGTTCTAAAGTGGAGAGTATTGACCGGGTTTCTAATAAGAAACTAAAGATTTGCCCATATCATATTGGTTTTAGCTTGACACACCTAATATTTACCCTTATGTGTCCCATCATAAATAGTAGTCATATTACCTTCAGACAGCTGGATAAAGATTTATCAAAATCAGCCAAATATATCGTCTGTATGTGCTTACCTTATTCTAATACAATATTTATTTATCTGATTAATGAGTCTTTTAAAGTAAGAATAATATAATATAAAAAAATACCTTTTAGTATTTTATTCTTCATATACCCTACCGTTTTGACCTCCACCAAAATACCATGGCTGATGATTGATTTTTATTTTAAGGATAATTTCATTATCGCCTTATCGGTTCATATACTTTTTTTATATAAATAATTTTAAATGAGGGTAAGCTCATAATAAAGTAGTATAATAAATTTAAATCCCGCGATATTAGGCTTTAAATGTCTACAAAATCTTACAGTATGTTTAAATATTATAAGATTATTACAACAAAGGGCCATGCACCAGCACTTGCATACAATGTTCAATTATTTTCAATATTATAAGGACCGAGCCTGAGGACCGGTCTACGACTACAGCTTGAACTCTACAGGATAGTCGTTCCGTGGAAAGGTATCGTGGTCAGAGCAATATAGCTTTATAATTATCGCAATAATGCACTTGGAATTTTGTACTTTTCTAATAAAATATAATGGTTACTACAATAAATCGTGTTAATCGTAATTCTTTGTACGCTTTGCATAATCATAACTTAGTAGTTATACCAATCATGCGATGGACAGATTGTAGTTTTACGGTAAAAAGATTACAGAAATACGTCAAAGGTCTAAATAGCCTTAACTTTTTTTCTGTAGTTAAGGGAAAAATAACTGTTTTTAAAGTACCAACCTTATATTGGTATAATTAATATTTAAATCTCATTTTATAGTAAATATAATTTATTTGTTCTAAAACTTTAACAACCTACACCTCTTATATTGAAGTTTGTGAAATTATTAAATTGGTAATAAATTTATTATACATCGTCTTTAGTTATAAATCTAGTTAGTGTTATGCACAACACTAGATTAACTTCTTAGTTACAAGCATTCTAAATAAGTGAAGTAACATGTAACACATAAAAAACCCTTGCATTCACACACATACCCATGGTTTTAGTAAAACGCAAAGCCAAGGCTAACAAAGGCAACATTGTGTTGCCGTCTTGAAGTGAACTCTTGCTGATTTCCCGCTCTCAAGTACAGCACACTCAGTACTCTCTGCATGAATAAGTTTGTATAGAGCGCGGCTTTGAGGAGAGCTCATTATAAACGCTGAATAATCTCTGTGAAAATATTAGACTGACATGAGCTTTGTATTAACCGTAGGTTCCGAGCTAAACCTCTGTTAGCATAGCAGTATGCCTTTAGCAATGACATATTGAGGATCGCAATATATTTACATATAACTACGTTATATCAATAGCATAGAAATTATATTTCGATATCTTAAAACTACAATCATTACGTTATACACTTAAAATTGTGCCATTGGTTACTACAAACTGGAATACGCATAGCACCAACAAACATGACTTCCTCATAATCATATAAATCCTTCTTATTAAGTGTAAAAAATATAATCTGATAACTTCAGCATGTTCTTTCAACGGTGTATTTTCCTATGAGTGACCTCACCTCTGGTTTGTGCTATTGAGTTTATGTGAATGTGCTGACAAGATAGATTTACACAAATTGGAAAATTATGAATAAATAAATGTAACTTACTAGGAGTCGCTCGTACATTGATATTTGGTACAAAATTTATCTAAAGTACATTACATGATGACGCAAATTTTGGATTCTACATCGTTTTGTAAATGGTGCAGGGTAAACTAGGTAGATGCTTCAAACGTATCGAGATCTATAGGTGTATCTTATTTACTTCGAGACATAGCTTCAAAAGACTTTGGAAGGCTTGGTATTTAAGAATTTTATGCAAGTTATCGTTTCAAATTAATGTTTTACAATAGAAGAACTGAAAGGGTAATTTCATGGATATTTACCATCGTTCAATATGTAAAGAAATCATGAAAACATTTTTTTCAGCTCTACAGTCAGATTTTATTTAACGATAAATGAACTAACGCATGACTACCATCTAGGTTAAAACAAACAAATCACAACAAAGGATTGTGACCCGCGTAATACAGGGATTAGGACAAGCATGTTGTGTACCACTGAACACACTGTTTCTAACATTTGCAAATCGTGATTATAACTAAACTAATGAATACAGGTAACAGCAATGTTGTTTATTTAGGTTAAACTACATAAATATTCCTGTACTATTTTCGTGGATATTTTTAATTATAAAGAACAGGGTATAATGTAATTAATTTGTTATTGGTATAGCCATTGTTCCTAATTGTGCTAAAGTATATCCTCTGAAATGTGCTCTAATGTCCTGAAAGTATGTCACTAATTACCGCTGACAGCGGGGCCAGTGTGTCAGGAATGCAAGGGCTGTCGCAAGCCGTTGCGGGGTCTCGAGTCTCATTGCTCCATTAGCCGGAGATGTGATCTTTCATCACTCCGTGAAACCCTTAATTCGCCCTTACAACACCACATTTAGCTGCACTTGAACCAGATGATGCACACTGATATTACGTGAGCAGACTCTGGGCACTGCCACGCCCACCTCGCGGATCCAGCTTCCAACATCATAATCACCCTCATCCGCTGCTCTACCACAACCTACTTATCCTTGGTTATATAAACCGATGCATTGTATTCACTCTGGATGTGAAAAATGTATCCTTAGAACCTCAAACTGTAAATCTATTATTATTTTGGAAGTACCAGCCTTGCACCTTTAATTTTTACAGACAACTTAAGTCAGTCATAAATTTGTATAATAAAATAATGTCTCTGTAAAATGTTCTATACACGACCTGGAAAATATTTGATGTTACATATTGAAATTCTATGGAATTATAATTCGTGAACTGCCAATGTTTTGCACAGAATTCGCAACAGTGTATGTTTGAGGAAGAATCGATTACAGTTATTTTGATTCAGACATAACGATGTATATTCAGTTGAAATACTTTTAAAGGAGTAATACAATGATGAAAATAACTACACCTGAAAGTAATACTGAGTTTAGCAGCTATAAAAGTATATACTTAACTCAGTTTGACAGTTTGATTTACATTAAAAAACTACGAAATACTGGTTCGATTGATAATACAAAAGCTTTAAAACGTAGATAGGTAGCAAATTCACAATGATAAAATAGTCATTTACAAAATACATAATTAAATATGGCTTTTAATATTTTATTATATACATAAAAAGAATGACTGGTATCTAAGTTAAAATCTTCATTGGAATTGCAGTCAAAAATTATGTTTTGAACAACAATAATATAAATGGTATGGATTAGAATTATTATATTTAATATTATTATTCTTATTTTATTATTATTTTTATAAAATAAGAATATATGAATGGTAAATATAACTTATAAGTTTCTATGATTATCAACTATTTGCTTGTATCATGCATATGATCCTTCTGTTGGATTTGGGCAATCCAAAGAAGGTTCAACTTTTTTTATTTACCTTGTTCATTGACTGAGCTTATCACTAGTGAGGCCGTATACATCTCATTTCTGTCTATCTGTCAGTCTGTCTATATCTCTATCTGTCTGCACGATATTACGAAAACTACCTTAGCCGACGACTAGAAATTTTTCAAAGCTTCCCAGAAAATACTTAATTCGACGGTGACGCAAGTCACTATACGGGATTTGCATGGGTGTAATAAATAATTTTATATCAGTACTATAGGTAATTATTATGATCTCAACGATAATGTAGCAAAATAATAAGTATATTTGTAACCAGACTAAGTACACAGTAATATGAATTTTTTACATATACAATTTTATTTTAAAATTGTAAATAAATAAAAACAACGTTAAAAGTATGTTAAAATTTGATTACAACTGTCTTGTATTATCCTGCGCTGGTCACCCAAGATTAATGGTGCATTCTAACCATGGAGTGTGACTGAGCGTCATTTAACCTATCACTCAGTAGACTGATAACATTTTCCTTTTTGTGTGCCTGGATGATGTAAACATTTATTGTATATTTCTAAAAGATATGACGAGAATGAAATGATGTACAGAATTGACATTTTGCAAGCACCAAAGGCTGTCAGACGAAATTATCTAATTACCTAAGAACAAAACCTTTACTAAGGTGTACTATTGCGTTTATTACATTTTAAAAACAGAAGATGAACCAGTAGATGATAATATACCGTAAACACGAAGACCTATCTATGGCCAGGCTTATGCATAAGCTCCTATCAAAACTGTGTCCTGCCGGATATGACAGCCGCCTGTCAATTACGCTATGACATAATTACATGGTCTAGTTGACCCGCAGCCCTCAGCTTCAACACTGTCACTGATTACTACAACCACAGACACGCAATTACCTTCACATCGACGTTCTGACAAAACATGTCCCTCATCCTCGAGTCGCAACTTACCGTTGATTTCCAAATAGGTGTTTGGTAATAGAATGTCATCAATATAATTTTTATTTGAAAATTTAAAGTTAAAACTCAAGAACTGTTACTAATACATTTAATATAAACTAAAAAAATACGCATTTATAGATAACAAGTCAATTTTATGTACTGAAAAATAATTTGATTCAATGGAAATGATCACCACAAATGTTGTAGTAGAAGGGAGTTCCACAATAAATTAAGACACATTTTTATTTTATTTCATCCCTCATGCTTAATTTATGTGAAACATTTTATACAATTCCTCAGTTTATACCTGCAAATATATATATATATATATATATATATATATATATATATATATATATATATATATACACTATTATGAAAATATCTTCTAAATATGTAATTACTCAGCAAAAATAAATATATGATTGGACATATAACACTTGTAGCAGTATGTCATTTATGTAACGGACAAAACTTAAATAATATCCTATAAATAATAAATGTATTCCATTTCAATAGAGGTTTCCAAAAGAAGTGTAGCGCAAACTAATTCTAACTTGGCCTAAAGAAACCTAGACTCAGTTTCTTGAAGAGGTCTGCAAAGTTTGTGTTCTTCACAGAATAATGATGATGGCTCTGTCCTGATTGCTTCCCAATCCACTTTACCCAGAATGACATCGATCTTATCGTTGTACGTATTTTAACTGTAAGTACGTATTTTATCGTAAATTATGAAATTTATGTATATATATATATATATATCTATAATAAGATTTCCTGATTGAATGATACATCAAAACCCAAAAATATTTTAAATATACATATATGAAATTCCATATGTATGTTTATCTCCTGCTCTAGAGCCTTACTAAGCAGGATTTATTTGTCTTCAGGATGTTTGTGTTTTTCTCCACTAGCCTCTAAAATTGTGAAAATTTTCGTAAGAAATGCATTGCTCCTAACACACGTTATTAATTGAAATAGCAATATAATCCAAGCGAGGAGGTTTCAATTCCTTCTGGATTATACAATCCAGTTGAACACAGTGCGGATAGCAAAAACCGATGTGTTACTTAAATTTAACCAACTTTATGAATGCTCTTGAGCGGCCGCAAATATCGCGATTCTGTAGAGCAAAGGTAGTTCGATGGGTATAGTCGCAGTACAGACTGTTGGAGTGTGTGGGGTTCCCTAAGAATCAAAGGTTCTTTCAGCCTAGACGTAAAGGCGTACCACCCCCGCCCGCTTTAACTGGAGTTGCTTTGTTCAGATCCGGCTTCCCCTTCTTCCGAGGGTACATGACTAGGATAAATAGGGGAGTCGGCCTCTACCTCCTTACCCATCCAGGTTATCCTGCTACTCCATTAGTAGTGCATAGGTCGGTTTAGGAGTAGGTGCTATTTGAAAGTGTCTAGCCCTAAGAAACAAAAAAAATCTAAATAGTCTGTTAAAATGATAAAACCAACTTTTCTATGTAAACATTAACCCAACCAGATGTTCGGTTACTTACAAAATACTTCACATTTGTGTAAATTTGTAGTAATAAAAGCATTTAGTAAGGTTAGTAGTAACAACTTTTCTTACTTCAAAATGTTCTACAATCCCTGTTGAGGATATAGTAAGAAAATATTTAGATGAGAATATTAGATATTTTAGTCAAAATATACTTCCAAATTTACAATTTAGCATTTGTGTATTATTCGGTGCTTAATCGCCATAAAAGACAAAGTTAATATATATTTAAAGATTTAATAAACCCAACTCAGGACTTAGAAATTGCGTATCTATATACCTTTTTATCAGGGCAATAAAGTAAACTAAACGTCACTAGAAATAAATTAGATTGTGGGTAAATTATAATAGAGAAGGCATAGAGTTTTTGACATAAATTTTTGGTTGGGGTAACAAGCAATTTTTAACCTTGGAAAAAGCAATTTATTTCGAGCCTGAATAGCTAATACACGGGCATACCTAAAATAAGAACCATTAGCAGTTTTTGTTCACATCACTATGTAAGTATAAAATGTGCCTATTTATGTTTTGAAACTACACAGAGCAACATCATTTATTACTTAGTCTAAGGACGAACGTAGCACATTGCACTATACGCATATATTAGTTAAAATGTTACTGAAATAGTTTGAGTCTCTCAATTAAATATCATGGTATTTCTGAGAGAAATTATAGTTCATAGGTATTTATAAAAAAACTATTTTACTCTCCAACTCTCGTTTTTGGTCTTTAAAATTAATTCAAAAATGGATTATGAGATTGGAATATCTTTAAATTGCCTTAACTTATCTATAGAATCATATGAATATCATGTACTAAGAGCATGTGGATGGTGTTTTGATTTAAACAGGAAAATTCATGCGAAACCGTATATATGTACTAGTATGTATTATACAGTATAAAGAGGCATGATTAAATAAGTGACACATCAATTCCAGGAAAAACGATAAAAATAGAGGTACTCCATTTAGTAAATTTTCCTCTTTCACGTCAGCGCTGAACCCCCCTGGCCTCTAAGGTTGTAAATATTTGCATAAAAATACATTGACAAACACTTTTAATAAATGAAAGATCACGTTAAATCTAATCGACTGTTGTCTAAACACAAGTTTAACTAATTTAACTATTGTTTTAAATTTGTTTATCATAATATTTTTAAGCATACAATAAGCTTCATGGTGACAACATTTAATAATTCAACTTTTTAAATTGATATTATTGAGTACAGACAATATAGAAATAAGATATTTATAAGTTTAAATTATATTTACTTTTAACTCTACATTTCAGCAAACAATATGAATGATATCTTTGATTTATTCCCAGCAGCGTAATGAAGACACTTATGACAACATAAACGTTTTAATAGAGATTTATAGAGTACATAATACAAACTTCAGTTTGTATTTTACAGAAGTAGTTTACCTAAACCTGCATATGCCAATATATTTTTATACAGGGTAAATAAGCAAACTAAATTAAAGTTTTGGTGTTTGGCAATAAATTTTATTCTTAGTTTACTTCCATTTGTAACAAAAAAAGCACTAACGTTACACATTTGGCATGATAATAACAGGTTATTTTTTTAAATATCTGGTTGACTTAAAATGCATTCGTTATTTACTATGGTGAGCACGTAAACTAAGGAATACCCATAGAGTTCTCATCAGACAAAATCTTATACACTAAAATGGGTTAACAGAAAAAAGTAAATCTTCAAAGTGATAAGAAGTTCATTTTGTATACTAAGAAATTAAATGGAAGTAACTAAAAAAAATAAAATTATCTCTATTTTTTTTTTTTATTCCTACGATATATTCATCGTTAGACCAATATTGATTGAATAGTCTTTGTTCAGTCTATGTATCCATTAGATGATTAATGTCATTACGGATATGTAATACACTTTACAACATTGAAGTTTCCAAGGTGTACATTCCATTAATGCCAATTACTTTTTTAGACTTATTTGGTAAGTAAAATAAAATATTACTTAAGGTATTTTCATTTAAGATATGTTTTAGTTCAGAATTATTGTTTGATCTAAACATATTATACGTAAATTTCAGAGTTATTTGGAGTTGCTCCATGACTGGTTAGAGAGACGAAAACTGAAATTGTACAACAAAACTACGTAATTTTTCTATAAATCAATGATGAATTGTCTCTAAAAATAAATAAATCTACATTCCGGTAATTTTTTTAGGCTTAAAATAATATAGTACTAAACTTTTTGTTTTTCCAAGTTATTAATTTAAACTTATCACTCCTTTGCACTTTTCCACAATTATCGGTCGATAATTGTTTCATATATCACAGTTTTTACTTTACAAATGTAAAATAAATGGTCAGAAACGTGCATAATAGCTGTATAAGTGTACTGTACTGAGATAAACTGACTGAAATTTACAATATTGTGGTACACATTTTCTTTGTCTTGTTGAATAAGGCTGATATAAAATAACATTTTAGACTGGATTTTATGTAGTTTTTCTAAAGATAATATTTTACACCAATTTGTTTGGAGTGCCATAGTTTATAATAATGAAGATTTTGCATCATCTCTTTGGCTTACTTCTTGATAACCTATTGGAATTTATTTCTATCACAGCAATTACAAGTCATTCCCTTCAGTGACAATGTTTGATAGATTATAATTTCCGAGGAGAAATCTTAGTTCCATTATGTCATTAATGGTATTTAAAAAATCTTTATACTTGCACCTTCTCCATAGTAGAAACCACTAGTAACTCCATTTTAGACAACAATATTTGTCTAAATTCCATGAATAATGCCCTAATACCTCATATTCCTTCAAAAACAAAGCTTATATTACCATTTGGAAACTCAGTGCTTGGATAAGCTACATCATGTATATCCTAACTTTCTATAGGGAAAATATCCTTACTAAATATTAAATGAGGTAGTTTAGTAGAAGGAATAAACAGTTCATAAATCTTCTTCTTTGAATATATATATTTTTTTTTTTGCTGGAAATGTACTATAAATCTTGGAAAGATACCTAACTAATTATGGCAATATATTATCAATCTAATTGATAAATTATGATTCAATCATACAAAAAAACGACTGTATGGTTAAGATAAAGATAATTAGCCTCTCACCACCGACCATTCTTATCAAAAATTTAAAAACACAATATTTTAAAAAGTCTCTTATTATTAAAGGTTCAATTGCTGTAAGAGAACTTATATAAATATATGGTTAGAGAACCTATCATGCACAGTATATAACTTTTAAGTATGCATTGCCTTGATAGTGTAATATGTTTGAGTAAACGTTCTATATCATGTCAATCCAATAAAAAAACTGGAAAAAATAAGCTTTGAGCAATTCATTTGTTATTTAGAAAGTTTTAAATCATTTGTTATTGACGGAAAATCTTAAAGTGTCATGTAACCAAAAAAATAATAAATACATAAACAAAACATTTAAGAATGTGCATGCACTTTGCCACGTACTTTAGAAAATTATATTAGGTTAAATAATAGTTTTAATGAATCATTATACGGCGTATTATGTAAAAGTTATGATATAATGTACCTCTGAAATTTTATTTTCAATGCTCTACTGCCTCATATACTACATCTACCTCATGTGCATAAAAACTTGTCCTTTTTGAGTCGAGGTAAATAAACTATTAATAGATCTCTTTGAAATATCTGAGGAGTTTAAAAAATAAGGCGATAATTGTGACTCCGTTTGTATATAATATAAAGTAAGAGGTTTTATGGAGGGAGTTAGATGTATCTTTGCCATTGAAAAGCTTAAATTGTAAATTTGAAACTAAATAATTTAGTTTCTAAAAACATAAATATTTATAGTTATGGAAATGTTTGAATTACTAATGATATGTGTAGGGATTGAAGACTTTTTATTTTACCGTGTACAGTAACTGACAACAAATTTATCATTTTCACCTAAATAGTTATTCTTTATCTTCTGTACAAGCCTGAGAACTACAAAAAAAAGGAATATAGAACTTGTACAAATAGAAACACACTTTAAGGACACGAGGGGTCTTTCTAAATGTTTTTAAAATAGAATTAATTGTCACAGTTAAATTTTAGTTCAATAATTGCTATTCTTTGAGAGAACAGCTCGGAGATACACAGCCAACCAATCAGGAGGAGCCAGAATTATTTCCAACATGATGTGCCCATTACTGCAGCACTCTATTTCACAGTCCAGCTTCACTGATAGCTAAAACTACTGATGCATTCAACGTGCTCGTTCAGTTAGCTTACACTATGAATAACGTAAAGTACTTATCAAATTTATATTTGTAATATTATACATTCAATTCATAATAAGTGTTTTCTAACAAGATTTTGTTGTGGTCATGTTATTATAGGTAAGTCAAGTGCTACCTTAGATGCAATTTAACTGTCTAGTGACAAATAGAAAAAATAGATATAAGGGACTTTATTAGACTGAACTTTTAATATATCTTTTCAATCCAATCAAATACTTCAATGGAGTAAAAAATATAGTATCTAATACGTATGTTGTGCTTAAATCCCATGTTATAAACCGAAGATGAATTAAGTGTCTTTGAACGCTCTGGACAGGCTTTGTAGTAATATATAATATAATTTCAATAAACATTGAATCGCACAAAAGTACTTGCTCCGCCGGTACACATTGAATTGAGTGAAACACATTATTTTTAGATAATGAACATCGGTCTCCAGGACCTATTTGACGTTTGTTTGTCTTTTTATAAAACAAGTGTAGGTCTTAAAGTGTTACAGGATTGTAATATTACATGAATTATTGCTTGATAACTATTAAGCAAAATATTGTAGCAAAAATAGACAAAAACCTATTATACGAGTATTTTAAAAATATTTGCGGTTTAAGTTTGTTTAATTTAACGACCAAAATCACTTACATGTTTTTACAAGTAGTAATTATAACTCTTATTGCACATACAAAATTAACAACATTTCATTTCGGCCTATATACAGTTAAATAGCAGTATTAAGACAAAAATAATTTTGTCTAACTTATAAACTTAATAACAGCTTCATATAAAACTAATAGTTAAAGGTATTTATTACTCCTATTCTTTAATATATGTCATATCACCATAATCGCTCCAGACATTAAATTATTTTCACTGTAAAATTTTCTAATGTCCTGATCCATTTAAAAATAGTTAAACGTTAAGCTTACGGAACAATGTTAAGGGAACTAAACGGTGTTTAGGAGCAATAATGGAATATATACATTTCTATTCAACATGTATTTATATTTTAATGAATATCTCCAACACTTTCAGAAATTCTTAAACTATTTTAGAACAGATTACATGGATACAAAAAACACTGGCAATATTGCTTTTATATGTTCTATGAAAATTATTCCCAAAAACAATTATAAAAAGTTAAAACTTAAAAAAAATTTAAAATCAATACTAATAATGGTGTAACAGTTGATATTGTTATTATAAGTAAATAGTCAGAGTTTTTATCACTAATATTCAGTTAAATATTATTTTCTGTATACGCTTAAATAAATATCCATATTAATTAAATGTTAATTAAAATACTCAACATACTGATCCAATATGAAATGAAAATAAAAAGAGAGTTTCCAAATTTATTTTCAAGTAATCATTTAGAATGTTTGGATTTTCATCAAAAGGATAGCCAATAACATTTATTTGTAATCTTCAAACGGGCGAAGTTTACGCAAGGCTGGCTTTGAAAGGTGGTATTTGTAATGGAACTTTTATTTAAACTACGCATACATTTAGTTTATTAGGTATATCATACAAAATACCTTCTATATTTTACAACGCGCTGATGCAAACAATATGCAGGACTTGTGACAAGACGTTCTCTTGCTGCAATCATATGATCATTACTCATTGAGAAATAGTATTTGGATGTGAATTTTTCTAATGCTTATCCTTAAAATAAATAGTGACGAAAGCCTTTCTGAATATTCTTTACTTTATGGATATAGGAAAATATGTCGATACGATTGTATCCCATACGAATGTCAATATTCGACAAAATACATGATACAGGTATTATATTTAAAGTAGTGCCAACACATAACTAGTTGACGACCTATGTTACAGCAGTCTCTTATGGAGACATCCCCAAAAATGTATTCAGAGCTGCGTCGGAGTCTTACATCCTTAGGATGTTAATTAACAACATAAAGATAGTAGTTACGAGAAACTATCTTTGTAAACTATTTTGTCAACCTCAACCAGAGTATCCAGGAGGAACTTAAGGCTATGACAATAATAATAATAATGTGCTATCACACGTTTATGGTATTGATCTCAGAACAATGGATTGTTTATTCATTAGCTTAACGAAACATAGTTAAATGTAATTTACTTGAAATTCCTTTCTATTCTTATATGTTCATTGAATAGTTTCAAAATCTATGATTAATATCAATATCACAACGACCACTTAATTATACTATATATATAATTTCAATAACATACATTTTGTGATTCAATGTTTATTGAAATTAAATAAGGCTGTTGCCATTTATACAGTTTATTGTATATATATTCAGCTAGAGATTTATTTTAATCTTATGTCATCATTCCCAAAAGATATACAGTACATATTCAAAATCCAATCAGAGCTTGGTTGTAAATTTGAAAGTTTTTAGTCAAGCAAGAGACGGTTTTACTTTATGTTCAACTCTCGAAATACAAAAGAAATCACTTCCTTTGTCGATATCCGGTCGCTTTGAGTAGAATCGATAAAGGAAATGGGCTGGTCTATCAGGGAAAGCGGCGACTGATAATGTGCTGCTGTGAATACTCTGGGCTTCTCTTCAAGTTTTACATAGTAAAAGCAACAAGTTTAAGTTTCAAATATAAATGAAACTTCAGAATATCTATATAAATCCAAGATATAAAATAGAATTCCTCTGAAATAAGCATTTATTTTGCAGAAATTCATCCCGTCATCGACGCCAGAAATCTTCAAATGGGGCCTAGAATGGATTAAATCGTTGTTTTCTTCTAATTAGATTATTTATTGTTTTATTTGTATAAGGCACTAGCTTTTTGCCACGGATTTGCTCTCAATTACGTAGGCTTTGAACATGTATGAGCACTTCTGGTTTAAGTGAATTATATTCTTAAAGTCAATGTGTAGTATAATGAGACCATTTACATATAAATTATTTTGCAACAAAGTAGAAATGTATAAAACACTATATGTTTTACTACATAAGTGTTAATTCTTTCGCGACGTCTTTCAATTTATAGGTTTTATAATAATAATACTAAAAACGAAAGATAAATAAATAATCACAACCAAAACCGATCATGAAGTTTTTTCCCCTTAAGTAGAATTAGTAAATACGGACATGGATATTTCTAAATATACATATAAGGTCTCTTAGAGTTAACAGTATTTGTAATATACAAGAAGTAGACGAACTTCACATCATGCTGTATCAAATCAAATGATCAACGTTACGATCTATGTGTTTTTGATAAACTTAACGGTGTACTGGGGTTTTATTTTTGCCAAATAAATAAACCACATATTTAGTTAGAACAACCTATTTCCAACATTTTATGAAGAGTAAAATTTATTCAGAGTATGCGGTGCGTGAACACGCAAACTCGATCTACCGCAAATAGGAGGGTGTATTGCCATTTACAACGCTATCACAAACGCTTCCAATGCAAATATTCTGCTATTGAACGACAGTATCTGACCATTTTGAACAAATTTAATTTTCGTAAGTGTGTACATCATAAAGATAAATAATATTATACTCTCCAAGTATGACCAAGTATAATATAATCAAATGTTTACAATACATTATGATAGGTTATAATACGCTTTTTAGGACTATAAGTAAGAGGTTAACTGCGTTTTATGAAACATTGTTAGATATATATGAAAATGTTTTGGAACAACAGATTGCAAGCGAACCATTTGTTGTATGCAGTTAAATTGTCAGAATATATTATAAAACTGTGCGAAAATATAAAACTGCATTGGAAACCATTTAAAACTCTTCATAAGGAAATACTGAAGGTTCCAGAATACAAAACCTTAATTTCGATCTTCTGGGAGTCCAACTCATGAGAACTGAAAAATGTATTCTATCACTCCGGAAGTAGCGGAATGATAGTTTTTGTTTTTTGTTAATTGCAAGAGGAGACTGCTTTAGATTATTTACCTACAATTTAAGAAAACAGAGAATTTGTTTTGTATTTATATTATGAACAAAACAAAGTATAAATGTTTTATATTTTAAAAGTGGATCTCACTTTTGATTTTAGCGTTAGTTTATAAACATGTGGTTTATACGATAAACAGGAAAAATACGCAAGTATTTTATAAAAAATAAACTTAAATAAATTTAATATTTTATTGAATAATGAATTTTTTCATATTCCTTTTAGAATAAATATAAGTTTATTGTATGAAATATTATATTGTAATAAAGTACAGATGATTTGTATAATGACATTTAAACGACGTTGAGTGCGTGTGGTATGTGATTACGTATCACATACATAGTTAAACCAACTGCGACAATAATTTAAATGTTAGGTCAAACGAGGTAGACTAACGATTGAATTTCGTCTCATAAGTATTCATTAAATATATATTTATTAATATCATACATTGATTCACATTTAACTTTACAATATGTTGTTGCTTATAAAAACATTGAAAATGACTAGAAAGAAATTGAATTGTTTACTTCAAGAGAGAAGATGTGCAGACTCTGCGTGCGTGTTAAGGATGACGCTGCTGAGTGACGGTGGAATGAGGTGTAGAGGGGATAAGAGTAGGCCAAGGTGACACTGTGCACGATTGTCGCGGCGCGCTGTAACGCACTCTATGACTTCGTGACCTAGGGCCAATCTCTCCTGCTCCATTTATTCATTCAATAAAAACTTCAAGGTCTGGATTAAATCACCATTGAATATATAGACTAGAATATAGTATTAATCTTTAACTTATCGTCTACGGGGTCTATGAAAACCTACACCTTATACAACATTTTAATTTGTGACAACATTTATGAACTCAGTTAGAAACTGTATCACTTCCGGTACGAGAAATTCAGTAATGATTTGAGAAAAATAGGAAATTGAATAACTGTAGCTGATGGACTGAAGGAGATATGTAGTTTGTCACTACATTTCTCAACATCTCAAACATTTGGACACCTCCATGAAAAAGGGATGTGTATGAGGCTGTACACGAATGTGCACTGAGATTGACGTTTTGCTAATCAGGGAGGTAAAACCACGATATAGTAGCCGTCTCCTGTCCAAACGCTTAAGAATGGAGTATGACCAATCAAGAACATAGGAGTACAAAATACCTGGTTTCGGTTTTGTTCATTTTGCCAGTACTATATACTTAGTACTACTATATTTCTTGAGATATGTGTAAGTACATTTTATAAAAGGGGGTTAAATCAACAGAAATGTGTTAGGATGAGAGATTAAAATGTAGGGATTAAAATAAATTTGGTTACCCGATTTGGATTAAAATAACTAGTTGATTCAATCGAGTAAGGAGAAGGTTCGTTCTTATGGTTTAATCAGTATTATGTTTACCAGGAATTTAACAGGTCCAAGAAGTTACATTAACCGGAGTTTAAAGTTAAATAGACGGTCAAGTTCATCAAGTAGTTAAACCGACGAGGGAATTGAGTTGGACATGTCTTTAAACTAACCAAGACCTCATGTCAACCAAAGTTACGTTCACTCGAGTGTTTGATGCACTAAGAGATTAAACTAATCAGTGTTTCACTTTGAAGAATAAAACTATATCTATCACGCTTCAACTAGCATGTAACATAAAATAATAAAATTACTAAATATAGTAACATAAAATTAGTATTTAAATTTGTTAACTTTAGTTCCTAATTGTAAATATAAATAATGACTCAAGAGTAGTGACTATAAAACTGCGTAAAACTTATATTTTGGTTCATAAATACTATACAAATAAAATATATCTTATTTTTTGTAACGATATATTATTTGAAAGGATAACAGGATGTTGGAAATTCGGCATTACTGCATGATATAAAATAAGAACACATGTTTCCGGGATAGAATTGTATCCTATTTCCCACGTCTTAAAAGCTCTAATATATTAGTTTACCTATGTACAAAAACTGAAAACTAAAACTTGTTTAATGAACTTGTCACATATTAAGTCAAGTGCTGGACAGCATAATTGTTTGTAAGTCAAAACAGCGGAAGAACGAAGATTTTAATCCACGACCCATATTGGTCTACACGTTTTGTAATTTATGATATAGTTGCTGCTAGTTGAAACACCAATATGACCTACACCAAACATGGTAGAATATGTAAATAGGTATAAGGAATAAATTCAGTATTTTTAACGTCGTAATAAAATCCAATATAATATAAACTGGACCACCCACATTTGCGTTGAGAAGTACACTTTTATGTTTATTAGGCGATCTGTATGATGTGCTGGTAAATTTCTCGTATGAGCGGAGTTATCTCATGAAATGACTTTGGCTTAGATTGAAACATGTCATACTGATCAAACTGATGCTCATTAATAGATGTTTAACTATGAAAGTATGGTAAAGCTTGGATGGTAAGTAGAGTCCCTATATTGGGCGGGTCGCATACTAAAATAGTGGCCAATTATAAACAAGACCGGTTTCAAATACCAGTAAGCTGTTTCGAAGAAGTAAACTACCAAAATTCATATCATAATATTTTTTTTTAATATAAATAAGAGAATTAAAAAAAATTTAAAAATTGAGGCAACAGATTTTATGATACATACGTTTTACATTAAATAACATATTCCTTAATAGAATTCAGTTTCAAAGAAAAATTCTTTTAGCTTTTAATGAAGTAATTTTTACACTAATGTAATATATCTTAGTTTAAGGAAGATCATTGAAACAACCTTGAAACCTGATTGGAGTGGAGGAAGACCTTTTATTACAATATCGATGAATGTACTGTCAATAGTTTTTTTTTAGGACAAAACCACTGATATTTGTTGCTTGTTTGAATACGGAATTTGAAATGTAATGTTATTTAAACTATACTTTATATCATTGATAAAGTTAGAGCTAAATGTTCAGGCTGATATCTCTTCAAATTACTCTCTAAAAACTATTCACAAGGAAGGTATGTTTTCTAATACTTTGAAAACTGCTTAAAACTATGTTAAAAAATGTTGAATATTGTTTAGAAATATAAAAAAAGCATTCAATAACTTGTGAACCATTTGATACGGAACTACAGATAACCGAGGGCGAAGGTTCACAAAACACAGCGGTTCGCGGAAGAAGGAGGCACAAACAAGCTGTCACAATCCAGTGAACATATCAAGCTGCCTGACTGTTCTCTTCAACAATTCTGTTCATTATGCCTCTTTTAAGAATTCAGTGTATAAAAATGTAACAATTTTAATTACAGTATTCGTTCTCCGTGGTTCTGTTTCAAGGGTGAATAAATATATCTCCTACAACGCAGTTGACAACGAATACGATTGTTTATTAGTAACCGTGTTTTGGAAAACATTATATCAAGCGGCATTTTTATATTGGGAATTCAAAATAATACCTCCTTCAAAGACTTCCAAAATTCATTGTACGTTGACTTATTCTTTCTCATTGACTAATTTAGATGATAAAGAAATTTTACCACCTAATTT
Organism: Homalodisca vitripennis; assembly: GCF_021130785.1. Lineage (NCBI taxonomy): Eukaryota > Metazoa > Arthropoda > Insecta > Hemiptera > Cicadellidae > Homalodisca > Homalodisca vitripennis. Next base: position 120,458,201 of record NC_060211.1, on the reverse strand, counting down.
GTTTGCATCAAATATCTAAAAATAAGTAAAATGACTCTCATTCTCCTCATTGCTTTATGAACAAATGTATAAACACATTCCACTTTTGCGTATAAAATATGTCATTCATATATAGTATTAAGCATCTATGGAATATACTGCATGTCGGTTAAACGTAATAAATATGCTTATATTAAAAAATAATTGTGTAAAATTATTGAAAAACATAAAATCATCAAAAACGTTTTTTCCAGGACACTTAAAATATTTTACACAAACCCCATAAGTAAAATTTGCTATGGCAGGCCGCAATTTGAAATTTTCTTTATAAAATAACGAATAAAATATAATTAAAAGTAATTAAATAATTTAACTGGGTTTATTTAATCCTCCCAATCATCATCTAAATGAGTTTTGACACACCTGTGAAATGTCAAATGAACATCTTGAAATTGTTAGTTTATTTAATTATAAAAAAGTATTGTAACCGTATAATATAAAAAGACACAAATTCCAATAAACACTAATTGCTTACATTTTCAAGTTAAAAATAATGGACCAAAACAGAAAGCGATTGAAGGATGTCGGAATTTAATGCTTATCTAAGATGTTTCACCTTGAATTGAAAAAAGGCTTATATAACTAAATCCTTTATAGTTATTGGTTTTGAAATGTTGTTCTACTTCTGTATTTAAATTTTGGTTACGTATATTATGCTTATGCGTTGGGATATTGGGGTGGATTCAGAGATCCTCACACGTAAACCTGAGCTTATTGTGTGCCCCTTTGATGGTACGTATACTCACAGCGTAAAACATTTTTTAATTGTGTAACAATACTAGATATTTTATTTAGAATTTGTGCTACTCTTGTAAGAGTTTTCGATAGCAGATATATTTCTATAACTGATTTACTTGATCGATATTTCTGATCTGGAGCATTGAAACAATTAGAACATGATAAAACAAGAACATGTATATGCAAATACTACTGTGACATAGTCCACAAGGTGCGGTGGTCACCGAACAAGTCAATCTGTTGTGAGATGACTTTACCCGTGACAAGGACAAGGTCGGCTCAAGGTCACCAGCTGATTGCCGCCCAGTCATGCAATGTTACCTGTATAATTGGCCAGGAAGACCAGCAGCTTATGTTACGAGATATTCCCACCGATAGTGCCAAGGCTTGATATGACGATTACTCCACACCGCCTTCGGCTGAAAAGATGACCTTTATGCTAATTCCGAGGCTGGTACAGGTATCTTCAGTTAGAAGATGACTGATTATAGTTCATAATTTGCATTGGACGGTCACATTGTGTACGCAATCGATACTTTTCCGTAAAATTAATTGAGGAATTTTCCCTCAGATCTGAAGTGAATGTCACGATAGATTTGTTGAGGAATCGAAGTGAGTTTTTATTGTGTATCGAACAAGTTAAAAATACTAAACTAATTTTTTATCAGAAGACATATTTTAGTTTGGTACAAAAATCAACAATTAGGCTGAAAATTTATCTTAAATCAGGCTCATACAACCTTCTAAAAACAAATTATTTTAGATATTTTTTTGTCTTTCCTTCTATTTGACTTGTAGCTTCGCACTGATACTAGTATTATTTATATTATTCAAGTGTTAGTTTTTAAATTTATGAAGAATTCTGATAATAAAAGAGCTTCTAGAATGTAAGTATCATTCTTTCGTATTATTTATCTTTTTCAATCACCCCACTTTGCACCGCGCCAGAATTCTTAGCTATCGCTCGATATGTATCTCTATCGATTTCACGAAAAACTATATTATACATATATAATAGATTATTTTTGTGTTATATTGACTACTACAATGGACTTTAGCGAGTATTGTAGTTAAAGTAATTTAAAATCAAGAAAATACATTCCAGATTAATATGTTATATATGAAGATTTAGTACGAAGAGAGACAGTTCAAATAGTAACCATGAAATCGGGTTAGCAGCATCCATGTAGTTGAACATGCACATTGTAACATCAGTTGACGTCAAAGCAACATGTACAGGATGGACCCCTGCGGGGAACTATTAGGGTTTGTCAAGCAATAGAACACTGGTATCGACATCAGTAATTAGTTTGGTAAGTCTTCAAAATACATCATCTCAGAAATTTCATTATAACTAATTTCAATTTAAACTATAATGAAATTGTAATAAATGACTATTAATAGCTGGAATACTTTTGTACATCCTCAAAATTAATTTATACCTTCAGCTATTTAAGAAATTGAAACGGGATAAAATTTATGTACTAATCAAAGATTTTGAACTATGCAATAAACTGAGTTATAATTTTACCCTCAGACAAATGAAAAAAAAATGGTTTAAAGGTAACAGGTGGTTCAAATAAAAACATACCGCAAGAGCATTATTTCTTCACTGAGAAACAAACAAAAACAGTAAAAAATTAATATTTTGCACTTATTGAATGTGGGGGGGTTTCTTATCAAATAGTTTGTTAAAGATATTGTCCTGGGTAATTGAAATATACGGTTTCTACAAAAAATTAACACTTTTTAATGGTTATATAAAACTGGTTTATTTATGGTTATTGTAATTTGTTTTGATATTAGTGTTTTTTCCATTGCTGATTTTGCCTCTTTTCTGATCAATATATATATATATATATATATATATATATATATATATATATATATATATATATATATATATATATACATACAAAGTTCTGATAACCGATCTTCTATGAAAAGACTAATGATTTAGGATTTATAACAGTGTTTAAATGTAAAGTAGATGTCACATTATATTGCCTCTTACATCTGCACTTCTTGCAGTTATCCGCTCCTTTGCACACAATTTAGTAGGCGTTGCACGTTTATGACCACTACTGGTTTGAGCGAATTTTATTTCCCTCAATGTTGATTGAGATTGCATTGTTGACACAATCAAGAAAATACGTTAAAAGTTTATGTTTATGGCTACTCTAATGTAGTTTTTTAAATATTAACATTATATTTTAGATCTAATACTTAATATTTAATTAAAATACACGGCTAAAAGTGACAACAATGACACTAAGCGTTTGTTTCCTTTCTAACTGAAAAACATTGTTAGGATTTTAGAACATTCATTCTGAGCTGGAATTAGTACAGTAGTTACACTGTTAAGCGAATTTTAATATAAAGCGCTTTTAAAACTGTGATCTTCTAAATTTAATTGGTGGCCCACCCTAAACACTTCGGGATGTGAAAAAATAGATGGTAGCCGATTTTCAGACCGTTTGGTATAAATCGGTAAGACCTTTTCGGAGGAGTAAGGTAACTAACATTGTGACACGAGAATGTTTTATATAAGATAAAATAATCTTTAGGTTTCATTCATACAGTTTTTCAATAATGAATAGCAATTTAATTTAATTACAATTTTTTGAATTTGGCAAAAAGTTCACATATAGAGATTTGTTGATTTAATGTCTGTTTTCACAGATTTGTCTGTGGTTATATTTTCACATTTGTACATTTTTAATTAAATTTATTCTATTTTAGCTTGCAGAGAAGTACGTTGAATAAGTTAATGTTACATACCAACGTATAAAGCTCTTTTTTCAATTCGACATTCAATATGGTTCATAATATGGTTCACATACTTCAATAAAAGTTTTTTCAACTGGAATCTAATACCATTTTCTCTTAAACAGGGCATTAGGTATGAAATGACCTTTAATATTTTATTGTTGGAAATTTTAATTAGAAGTATACATTATTATTAGTTCTATATTTGTTAATAGAATCCGAGACCTTGGTATTATGCATATCCCGATTATAAGAATTTACGAGAAAATTTGAAACAATTTTTAATGGCTCATTTTGCGGGAAAATGTTTTATTTCATTTTTGTCATTTAATAATGATACATTCTTTCATAATAAAACACTGAATATTAAAATTTAACAAATGTAATATGCAAGTATTTTGCAATATAACACGCCGTAAATTGACCAATAATATACTTATTTCAAATATTTGTATTTCTAAATAAAATATATGGACAGAGAAAATATCTTTAATAATGCAAGCGTAAATTTATCAACTTACCATGTGCATTATAATGTATTATTGCATTGGAAAACAATGTAAAACTTGACCTTCCCTATGATATAAACTTAATATGATTACTTTAAATTGTACAGCTCTAGAAATAAACGTTTAGGATCTACAACAATCTACCAAAGTTTGCTATTAAAACTAAGTTGCAGTGTTCATTGTATGAATAAAATAAAAATAGTTTTAGAGTAAACATTGTTTTTCAATAGATAAACTGACCGACTACTACATATACTAGCAAATATTCATGAGAATTATAATATGATAATTAAATTTGTGACAGCAAATTTGTGACTGAAAATTAATCATTTACACTGCAAGAATAAAACCACATTTTTACAAATACATTTCAAGATTACATTACGAAATCGAGTAATGTGAATACAAACACGTAGTTTTACCGTAATTAGTATTTTAACCGTGTGTTTTATTTTAACCTGAATTTTAATAGATATAAAACTTTGTTCATTTATTTTTACAGTACTCTTATTTAAGGAGAAAAGTTTGGCAGTCGCTTCATATTTGGAAACAGCGATATAGAATGTATGTTTCTGTCATCCTGATGAGTGTATACTTCGTCTTCCTCAGCTATCAAATTACATCACTCAAAACTGCCGTATATCACTTGCCATACCCTTATGTTTACGGCCAGATGTTTTTTATATAGACCAAAACAAGTATTCAGTCAGTGTCAGTGTGTTATTCTTTTATGTCCAAGCAAACAACTCCGCATAAAATGCTTGTACCTCAGAACACTGGTTTTAACTCTAGTGCAAGCTGTGTGAGGCCTGCGAGCTTTCTACAACTACTTCTTAGAATCTCCAGTTTGTATATCGTTATTGTTAAAATGTTTATTACTCTGCATATTGCCAACCCTTCCATATAACTTCCTCTATCTAATATTGTGTTGTCTTTAATATACTGCTAGCTCTTCCTACAAACATCTACTCTGATTAACAAACTCGTTATATTGTTTGCTTCAGTTCTGACAGCATATAGTACAAGCTTTTGTTAAAATGTAATCTGTTTTATCAATATATGCTTTATTAGAGCATGGTCTACATAATAATATGCTTTCTCCTTGTGAAGTTATTACATTCAAACACTGTATCACATTTGTAGCTCTACTTAAATCTGGTTGTTCTGTTTGTTGCAAAATGCTGTCCATATTTCCATATACGTTGTATATTGTCATTCTCATCATACAATACGTAATACTAACTATTATGCTATCTGTTATTAATATCAACCTTGTATTATTTAGTGCATTAGAATATACTCAGTAATATCCTTGAAATTCTTCAATCATTTAGCTATATACTACACATACCACTCTGATAATTGTTATAAAAAGCTGCTGTGTATTCAACTAGATTTCCTGTTATAATGGTGATCTCTATAGTCCATTGCATTTGTGGTTAAGATAGAACAAGTTGTAAACATATGTTTAACGGTGCATTACCTTTATTTTTAGGACAACAAGAGATAGCGAAAATGTGAAATTAGTTTTTAAATCTACAATAAACATTTTTATATTTAGATACATTAAATGTTTATGCTTGAAATATATATATATATATATATATATATATATATATATATATATATATATAAATACATTATGTTTTTATAGCCATTCGTTTAGTGGGTTGCTTTTGTTTCATTAAATGTAGTAAGAAATTAATAGTAGCATATGCCACAACCATATAATTGTAAAACGTAAGCTTATCAATGACAAAGGTATAGCACGATAAACATTTGACAAATGCTGCTTTGCACCACATACATATAGTTGGTGTTAATATAAAATAATATCCAACTATATTTTGTTCTTAAATAGATAAATACGTAAAAAGCAAAACAATACTTTATAAATGTGTTATTAATGCTTTTTATAGTTTAATATTTCACTGTAATTCATAACAAATGCTAATGATTGAAGTAAATATAGTATTTAAAAACAGGATTGAGATAAATATTAATGAAATACTCATTTTAAATTATATTAAACAAATAGTTTCATTATATATGTATAAGTAAAGATTATACCATTTCTGTTAGCGTACAACTTCTTTAAATTAAACTTTGCTTCGTAAAAACATAATAGCTGCCATAAATTTTACAATAAATATATTTTATGGTACCTGTATTTTCCTTTCTTCAACTTCTACTTTATCTTTATAACCCTCCAAATGATGACCGACATCACAGACGTTCATCAATACGGCTCAGCTGTCGGTAAACTTTCCACTATTATTACGCAAAAACCGTTTAAAGACATAACCTGCACCAATTGAATTCTCTAATCATAAATATCAACTCATTTTACATAGTTTACATTCGTAATATTACTTGTTCTCAGCTGATATCGACCCAAATGCTGTCCCTGCAGATCTGACGGACTATGCAGATGGTGACGCGCTGGACGGCCTTTGACAATCTTTGTTGCTACTGTTGCTAGGTTATTATGTACGCTAATTGTTTATAATTTATTGTTGTGTTGTGAAATGGGCGATCCTCGTTGTTCAAGTAATATACGTCAAGTATTAGATGATGAAAATATTAGTTCTGATTATGAAAGTGAGATACCGGCAAATTAAGTGCACGATGATATTTCTTTGCCAGATTTGTTGTCAGGTAGTTTGGATGATTATAAACCGGTGAAATGTGAGTTGAGTGTGAACAAATTGATAATGACAATGTCAAAAATTCATCATTATCTGGTATTCCTCCTCCCCAAATAATTTCTCAAACACCAATATAGATGCGTACTGCCAAAAAAGTAGTACATATTTTACATTGTCATGAAAACACTCTTTTATGTTGTAAAAATGTGTGTATATATATATATATATATATATATATATATATATATATATAGGCTACATATGTATATATATATATATATATAGGCTACATATATATATATATATATATATATATATATATATATATATATATGTGTTATAATCCTTTTTTCACTAAAAAACTGTGTAGATTTTATACATTTTTTACATTATCTTAATACATAAAGTCATGTGATAGTTACATGCAGTGAAAATTAGAAAAAAACTAATTCACAATACCCATTTTGTTGATTATGTACAAATAAAATAAATATACTCAAGTAAGTACATATTTTGTTTGTAAATTTTCTCTGGTTTCTAAAAAAAAAAATAAAGAACACATAACTTAGGATTAGGCACATATTTAAAAAGAGAAGTGTATCATTCTGGGAGTTTCTAATTATCATACGGAGGGTTAAGCTACTCGTACACTTATGCTCGTAAAGCATTCATAACAGTCCAAATTACTCCTATGAGGTTCTCTGGAATTGGGAATGGGAATGAATTGAGTATTAATTGTCAGTATAGTTACATCCATATACTATTTAAAGAATCTGTAATATTATAAATTTATTCTGAACTTCTAAATCCCGAGGCATTTATTTTAATACATTTTTGAATGTATAAAGTGTATGTATAAAGTTAGTAAAGATGAATCGATTAGTTGACCTTTCATTTAGTAAAATTGCTTTATAGGGATCATTACCATTTAAAATTTAGAAGTGTTATAAAATGATATATATATATATGTTTAGTTTATATGTTTGTGATATATATATATATATATATATATATATATACACATATATATCACAAACATATAAACTCTATATCTTTTAAAATGTTTTAGAAAATAAGGACTAGATTTGAAACTCCTTGAAACTTTCCTTTAAGATCATAGTTTTGAAAATGAGATTACGTTTGAAAATGTTGTACCCTTTCTTAACCTACAAAAACTGAGGTAGACGGATATCTTGGAGATTTACACCAAAACAATACTTTATGTTTTAAGAAATTTCTAGAAGAGCTTTGAACTATAAAATGTCAGGGTAGTTTTATTCGCTTGCTACTAACCTATAAAGCGATTCCAATACGAAGCAAAGCTTCCTAATCACAATGGATCCAGTGAAGCTACTTCAGAATCTTTAGTGTATCATCTGCATCTGTCCTTAACATTACTAGGATTTTGCTGGAGGGATGCAAATATATAACAATTATATATGCCGTACCGTGGAAAACGGTTAATATGCTCTCTACAAATAAATAGTATAGAAAAATGTGTTTTTCTTAGTGACAGTATTGGATAAAATACATAATTATTTGTCAAGAATAATGTAAATTATTCAAACCATATTGATCCCTATTAAGACTGTCATATTTAATTGCATTAAAATTATGGAAATATCCTGTTTCACTCAACCTTTCAATATTTCTAAATCTAATAAATAAAGTTTAAAAACATAAATTAAATCAATAGTCACAATCTTATTGTAAATAGAAATATTCCTACGTAAGTGATGTTTGAAGATAAAGGAATTATTGTTCATGATTTGTTTTTGACGTTTCCATATTATATCTACGTTGGTTGAGCCACTCCACACAGCTAGTACATAGATCGTCAGACTTATGCAGCACCCACGATACACATCTAGGAGTACCTTTGTGCTGCGTGTTTCCTTCAATACACGGATTACTATTGTAGCGGAGCTGAAGCGTCGCAGAGTTTTATCAATATGTGGTGTCCATGACAAAGCTGTGTTAACAGTCACTCCAAAAACAGTACTGCCGTCTCACTCTACAGATACAGACGCCCTAAATAAATCAAATGACATCTCAAGTAGCCTCTGCAACTTTTGCAATCAACCAAAAGTGTGTGTTCATAAAGTTCCAAATACGTAAATTTTTCAATTTGTAACCCTGTGTTGATCTTGATAAATGACAGATTGCTCATTAATATGAGAAAATATACATGTGAGATAGACTTTTCTAATATTTTTTTAAAAGGAAATGATAAATGCTATTGGAGTATAGTTGCTAGTAATGGACTGGAATTCCTTCTTATAAAGTGGTGTGACTATATAAATTTCAGATCTTTTACAGAACTTTATAGTTTTTAGTGATGGTACAAAACTCAAGATTCCTTTTACGTCATTGGTTTTGAGAAACATTGATGACTGCACCTAGTATTCCAATTTCCATAGCCTGTCACTTTAACTACTATAGTACGAATATATATATATATATATATTTTGCTAACGTAAATCCGTTGTCCCTTTTCACGATTTCTCAAATAGGTTGTCACTTACTGTGGATGTTTTTTTTATATTTACTATTACAGGGTTCCTTAAAATTATTTTAATTTTCTGAACAACTTAACATATTATATTTATAGTAACAAATCAATTTTAACACGAGTTCTTATTTGATTACTAAGTTATTCTACATTTATAAGATATGTTTTCAGGACATTAGTCAGCCAATATTTTGTACTTCTAAATTTTATTTGATGTTAATGCTATTTAAGTGTTGTAATAATATTTTAAATTTCCATCCAAAGTTGAGTATTTATTAAAAATTCACTCCCAACGTATATCTGGCAGTTTTTTTTTAAAGGCTAGATTTTACCAAAATGTCTCACCATCTTGATAAAATTCTGGAACTTGCTTACTTTGTCCTTTGTCTTAAAAAGCCATCAATCAATCAACACCTACGCAATTAACGCTATAATGATGACATAATTAAGTTGCGCAGAATGATCAAATAGAACTAATTCAACGGTTTTAGTACCAAAAAACTAGAGATTAGAACCGATTTACAGCCACAAAGACCTCTCCATGTGTACCCTGCGATCAACCATAAAATTAACCTACCTAAAATTCATCAAGATGATTTAAAAATGTCCTATCATTGCTTCCAAAGCAACGTTTGCTAACAAAAACAAAATGTTTTTCCCTATTTAAGCATAAAAATGCAGCAGTAATTCATATATTTTATGCATTATACTTCTAATTTGAAATATGGTATCTATGAATCATAGGAATATAATTTTTAAGTTCAACAACTTAGATGAAATTATTATATTGTTGCAGTTACGAATGTTACATGTTCCATGATTTTCCATACATAACATGATTAATACATACTTGGAAACAATATGTCTTTAGATCTTAGTCCAATGCAACTAAATATGAACTTTCTTTGAATAGATGACCTCCATAATAAATTGGTATAGGTAACTTTCATAATTTTCATCGTTTTTAAATATGAACACTAATTCCAGTAGTACGTATTCCGTTTAATCAGTGATGAAATGTCGTTCCCTTTTTTCGTGAGACCATTTCCAGCCATAAATAGAGACCTATTTTTCAACTCCAATTACATTTTTGCTAATAGTTCTTTATATTTTATAGGATAGTGAGTATTTCTTACACAATATTCATTAAAAAGTGAGGTCGGTTTGGGTTGACTAAAAACGTTATCTCATATTTCATAATCTGTATATATTTATCTCCATTACAAATATATTATCAATAATTTTTTTTCTAACTTATCTCGCCAAAAAATTTTCAGAAATTTTTAGTGATCCAAACAATCACTTTCGGCTATATCTCAGTTGGTTTTTCTATTTTACACTAGGTCTATTACTTATACAAAACAGCAAAGGTGAATGAGCGTCTAGAAAGCGCTATGCTTTTAAGCCAAGTGCAGTACACGATATGCATATTGGTTCTTTGTTAGTTTCTACAGTTTTAATACTCTGTTATGTAAGTAAATATAGTATATTTAACTTTATTCGCAGTACATAAGAGTTTTGTAGTGCTAGTATTGTATTTTCCGTTTCGAGAGTATGCAATTCATCATACTGTGATCATGCACTAATCCCCCAAATATTTTATTGATCGCATTAATCACACAAACCCATTTAGTAACGATCATGTAACGCACTTGTATGTTCTTCTTGTGGCAAAATAACATTTTAAGGATAATTAGTCATGTCAATTTCAGACTTTGTCTCGCGTAACACAGCTACCATTAAACGTATAGATACTACCCCACCCGTTGCACTACTAATTGACTTCCTCCTCGTAGAATTGTCGTATCCTCTATATAATGATATATTGTCAGACTCTCGAACTAATAGTAGCTGTTCTATATTATATTGTCACATCACTGCTTCTTGCAAGGGCAACCTTATTAGACATTGTTATTATCCCACTTTGTGAACATCCGATAGATATTGTTATGACAAACGTGTAAGGTAAGACATATGTGTTTATATTTCAAATAGTTTTATATTTGTTGTTGACTTGTGAAGTACAAAGTTTATTTACAATAAAATGCTCTTTGCATGTTTCTCCTGATTTGTAATCAAACAAACGTGCACAAGTATGTCAAGATGGTACTGATGCTGTACGTTTGACGGATTAGTCAAGCAAGGAGACAGGCCCTGGCCTACTTCTTTTAACCTTCAAATTTAGGTATTGAGTGAATCCTACTCTTTTCATTGCGCTAACAACGAGGCCAGCCATTTAACACCATTGGATATTGACACAGATTTCACACTCTTTTGTCATGATGTATTGTTTCCATTCCTTCCATTATTGTCTTCTTTTGTACTGAATTTGGTTAACAAATACAGTCTAGGTGTTGTCTTAATTACGAATTCATATTTAGATTTACAGAAATTACACAGTCACTTAACTTGTAAGAAGTGTTTGTAATAAACAGCATTATAAATATAAACGGAAATATGTGAGGCGAGTATTAATAGTTTTTCTCAGATGATATTTTATGCTATATTTTTATATTGTAGGTAAAACCAGCAGCTGGCGATTGAGCAAGAAATGATAAGGTGTGGTTTATTACAGCAGCTGTCGTCAACCTGTGTCCTTGAACTCCTGATGACTATGTTTAGAGAGGCCCGCCGAGTGCTTCTGCTCGGTTCATTTTACAGCCGTGTTTCTCTCGTATTACAAATTAGCTTGTTTAACTCATTTATCGTATTACCAACTGTTTTTTTGTTTTTTGATTGTTAAAAATTTGTTAATTTTAGATTAATTGTATTGTTCAAAAACTTGAATAATAGTTGACACATGTAAACTAGTAAATTTTCCGGTTAATATCAAGTGATTGTTAAAACAAATTTAAAATTTGGTAGGCCGTATATATTCATACTTGAATAACCGCTACAGAATACATTTAAATGTTTGAAAAAGAAAAAGTACCGAGATTAGTTAGACGCAACTTAAGGTTTAAATGTTTAAATTATTTATTTTAAGCGAGTAAATTTTCAAGGAGACAACGTGTTGAGCACTTACATTACTTTATTTTATAACGTAAATGTTTAAATGCCATTTACAACATTGTGTATTATTAGCCTAATATGGCACATGCAGCAGCAATAAAACAATGTAGCTCTTGGACTCTTATTACAATGTGGTTATTGGCACTTTTACGATTGTAAACAAATTTAATGACTAAGAATCCTCTGTAGTACACGTGCTTGCTTTTAAACATCTTAGTCACATTAACATCGGAATATTAAATTGTTTTTAATTGTTGATTCGGTTAGTTTTATCGGTATTATAGGTGTAATTAGAAGTAATTTTATAGCACTTTTACTGTACACTTAATTCGTATAAAGCAAATTTCTTTCAATCGTTGCACTGTGAATATGACCTGCTATTCTAGATGCTGTCACAAAGCATGCCTTCAGAGATTCTCACCACCAAATACGTCTCGGATGATCTGGATTAAGACTTTGTTAAGTTCTAAGACTTCTCAAGTGAGATTGTTTCTTTTGTCTTTCCTTTTCTATAGATTTCGTAACTAGTCACCCTTCTTTTATTTTTATATAGATTTTTTTGATTTTGATATTCGTTAGTGTAAATAAAAAATTGTAGGATTTTAATATTATGCTTTTGGGTTTATATAAAAATTATTTTAAACTTAATACAAAACGCTTATTACTTTTAATGAAATACAATTCACCTAAAAGGTAAGAATATTTTTTTTTATTTTTTCAAATGAAGTTTGTTTGTTTAGACTTTTTAACACACTATTAAATGCTATATTTTAATTTGTTAGTGGTGTTATATAACACTTTCCAAAAACATATCTTTAATAGCTTATAAGTCATCAACAGGATATATGCAAAACTCTAATAATTTTTTAAGGAAGACAGTTCTTTCGAAAAACTGTTGGTACATCCGTTGTATAAATTAATTTTCATATACCTTATAGTAAGAACGTGAGTCGACCCCATCGTTTTCGGTTCAATGTTGTAAATAGTACTGTTACATGTTCTTAAGAACTATATTGAAGAATATTGAAAATAGTTACGTGAACAGCTAGTTAAACGATTACATACCATACGAGTACAGTGAAGATACTGATTGTACCTCAAAATATAATACATTTAAAATTATATACTTTAGCGCGGTTATTGTATGTCGCACACAGTTCACATCAACTGTACTTTTATGTTACAAACTAATGATTACGGTAACGTTTATTACAAGTTATAACGTTTATAGCATATAAGGAAAGAGGAATAAAATGGTGCGACTAAGATTATGTTTACCATGCATTTTGTATCATTTCATACACGATATGTCATCAATTGGATGTTAAAATGAATGAATATGGTTTATCTTTGTACATAAGACGTAACCTTGTGACGTGTGTGAGCTCGTATAAGTCAGGTGTCTTTTATAGGATTATCGCGTAACAAAGTGTATTGCTATGTCAGTGACAACTATGATACAACCGTCTGTATATCCCGTACACGTAAAACTTACTGTATATCTCATAGGTAAGCTGTTTATAGGAACCTATTAATTAAACACGATTACGATGTATGGACGGTGTATGAGATTAAAATAATGTAAATTAAAAAGGTTGAAATATAACAATTTAAATGAAGGAGCAATAATTCTTTTAAGAAAGAGGAAGTAAGCATAAAGCTAAAATGTGACAAATAATTCTAGACACAGAAATTTAAAAATCTTGATACGTTTAATTGTAATTATAGCTGCATTGCAATGTTAAATGTATATAAGTTATTACTCCTAAACTAATGATATTTGCATTAGTATTACCCCAGTTTTACCCAACCTTAATCACTTAAAATTATAAAAAAGTATTAATTCCAATACACAAAAGTAAAAATATTATTTAGGCTTACAATGTGCTTTATACAGATTAACTAACAGCTGTTACATATACTGCATTACCTTTAGTACAATATACTCTTATCCGTGTGATAACAACAACAATAAATATACTACAAACGTAGAATTTCTTGTATAGAATCAAAACAATAGTGGTCAACTTGCAGTGAGACGCCACATGAATGAAGATGGTAGAACACCTTGAGCTCCTTTACTCTCATGGTCAAGACATCCTGACCTAACTGGCTTGTGTAAGCATGTCGGCTAGCAGGTGGATGAATATATTTGATGGAAACTGAAAAATACGAGTAGTCATAGCAAAGTTACGAATTCATTAAAGATAATTTCTAAAACATTTAGTGTATAAATTTGTGAGGAAACGAAATGAAATTGGATATGAGTTTTTCTCTTTTGACATCTTTAATATTTTGCTATTATATGCAAAGGGTTCATAACCTATGGAGCCACAATTGCTTAGGATAATTACAAAATATAATACAAATTAATACAAAACTTATATTACGCCTGAAAAACAAAGTGTATTATTGACATTAGAAAGTCTATTAGGATTGATACATGAATACATTCTGTATATATATATATATAAATAATCCATTGGATTAATTTAGTACAACTGACATAGGGAAAGTTAATACAACACAAAGCTTAAAATAATATACTTAACACAGTGGAACAAATACGCTATAATATAATTCTATTATAATTCATTCGTGAATACTTTCTCTGAATAACAATAATGCATTGGATGATATTAATACTACTTCCATAGGCAAAGATAATACAACACCAAGCTTAAAACAATATACGTAAAACAGTGAAAAAATACTCTATAGAATTATAGTACCCAAACAAATTTCTGATTAAATAACTGAATATTGATGTTGATTTTAGCATAAGTCCTGGTTGGCATACATGATCAGATCAACAGGGATAATCACAGAGGAGAAGGTTCTAAATTTGTATTCGATTATTACACATGAAGGTGTTCATTTTTAGTCGTCCTCTTATGAAGATTATTCTGTGGTGTAATCTTTAACAACAATGTCTAACTTATTACTCGTATTTGAATCTTTTGAAATTTTGACTTCACGAATAAAGTTGTAAATATATTGCTTTTTTGAGTCACTAGATAGATTTAGTTTCGCTTCTTGCACGAAATGTTTCCTCAGATGTCCTACACTCGCATTATTACCTCCATAATCACCTGAGTACAGTAGTTTAGGATCGTTGCACTATTATCCGTTTGCTGTTCACGATATTAGAAGTTTTAAGTGATTGGCACTCAGATATTCTGTTTGCATAGATATTTCATTTATACGGTTCTAATGGAATGATATGTGACACACGCAGTTAAGCTCTGTTAGTATCCTGTAAGCACCAAGTTGTTTAATTAATTTTGCAAAGCTGGGTCTACTCGGCATCACCATTGTTGTTTTGTTACTGTTTATGCAGAAGTACTTAAGAAATCATCGATAAATATCTCGGCCGAATATATACGTATTAAACTTGAAATTAATGGAGATGTGAGTAGAAAAAGTATGATTCATTTTTACTTTCACAATATACTCAGCGTTATTTTAGTATACAATATGATATTATTCTCAAATAGTCTCTTCTCCTGGAGGTGTAAGCCTAAAAATAAAAAAGTTTCTGAACTACTTCTAAACGATGGAAAATGTTATTTTCATTGAATTTTTCTGTATGGTTCGAAATCGATATTACATTTGTTTATGTTTGTATAATTGGAACACAAAACTATTGCATGATTTAATCGTTATTATTAAAGAGGTTAGTACTCTAGATTGTGTTTATACGATTACGAACATTTTGCACACCTTTAAAACTGTTGAAGTAACTAATGTTGACTTTATCCGTACAGAACTATTAACATTCTTGTTTCATAATACTGTATAACTAAGATATTTTTACAATTATAATAAAATACAAACCCTTCCTTGCAAGCTTACACTAGTATGTTTGGATTGAATAAATCCTGTCATTTTCAAATAGTGTTTATAGTTATAACATTGTTTTGCAAAAATATATATAATCACAGTTTTTTTTTAATTAATAACAATGAAATACATTAGGAAGATACTAGAGGCTTTTAAAATTTGAGCTTAGCTTACATCTATTATATAAAAATGAAACTGTTCGTGTGTAACAGCATCACTCACAAACGGCTGGACGGATTCGCCTAATTTTTTTTTTAATTTGTTCGTCTTGATCTGTAGAAGGTTATAGGATACTTTTTATCCCTTTCCCGATTCAGGATTCCGGCCCACTGGTTACAGAAATACCCGTAAGAAATGCATTGCAGCAAACATATGTTATTAAGTGAAAGAGTCTTTTCAAATTTTTAATCAGCTGTTCTTTTTAAACATATATAAAGCGACAAAAAATATATTTATATATAATTTAATTACTACACTTATAGTTTTATAGCATAGAGTAAGCTTAAGAGAAACGACAAATTTTGTTTAAACTGTTTCTGCAATCACTGTTAAACATAGACTTTACTATCCAGATAATACAATTCAAATTTGACGTAAAAATTCACCTTAAACTGCAATATTTATTTAATATAAACCATGCTCATGCTTGATCAGAAGAGCAATGCAGATATCATAATTACTATCTTACGTTGGCTACAAATATAAAGAATGTTATAAAATCAACCTTAGTTGTTTTTTTTTTTGACAGAAGTATCAGGAATGTGGTACATACCTTCATAATGCGCCCAAGAAGCTCACGAAGGAACGACTATCAATTATCTCAGCAATGTTTAGAATGTGATAGAAAATGAATAAGTGAATATAGTGTACTGTTTTCAACGGGAAATTGCGTGCGAAGCCGCGGGAAACTTATTGAAATGCGCAGCGAAGCGCGCCGGGTCCGCTAGTAGTATCTTAAATAAGAAATACTACATATAGATACGGGTATTCAGGGATTATATCAACTTACTTAATACACTAACGATGCAGACATGTATACCATGCGAAAAATTACGTTTGATAAGATAAAAAATAAGGCAATTGCAGAGCTTAATTTTTAATACTAAAGAAATGTTGTGAAAATGTGAAGAATGAATCAAAACGTTCCTATACAGTTTGGGAGAATTACGAAAACGAAAATTACCTGTTTGCTAAATCCTACCCTATTTCAACCTTACCCTGGGACAGCCTTCCCTCTATGGTAGAGAAGGACCTATTAGTGCCCCCAAATCTCCAATGATCCTACGGGAAATAGAGTCTAGTATCAAGTAAGTATTTATCTAGTAAGATAAGTTGAGTTCACACCTCTCAACATTCCGACACGTATGCGACCGAGAGCGCACTCGTAGTACACGGTAGTAGTCTTTAAAAGTAAAATGTCGTGTCTTTTTAAAATTTTGACGTTGAAGAGGACCTCAACTCTGCAAGAGAGTCGCTGCTACAGAGCAAAGGCAGTAATTACACAAGCAATTATTTCATCAGTGTATATATCTTCCCTTTTCTTATTATGTATTATTTATATTATTATTATTATTATGTAGTTTTGTTTGCTACTACATAAAACGTGCAGTTTATAGCACGCTTTTGGATAAGCTGAACCACCGCAGGTGTCTGCCAAATATTTAGACCTCTACAATAAAGGTGGCTCTATATGCAACAACGGAAGCACTATCAGCTTCACAGAACCTCTCAATAATTGCCAATCAATGTCTCCACCACAAAATCGATCTACCGCATCAATAGTTAGCATACACAGACTAGTTTATCGGGTTCTATGTTATACTCAGTGTATAATTTGTATTTCAGTGGTTACAACAAACATAAGAAGTGTAAATTACTTCCCACAGATGTATTTTTTTGGCCATTGAGTAAAGTAAATCTTGATTAAACCATACACTGTGCGTCAAACCCGCGTTCTGGTACTTTGATTCTCCCGTCATACCAAATCCACCTCGTATATAATTCAGTGACTTCATACCTCATAAACTTCTACTAGTAAGCTGGAGAACTAGTTGGCTGGTAGTATACGTTATAGGACTATGTATCTGATTTTAACATAGCAAAAGTTCAATTTCTTTTTGTGACTGGTCTTTTTGTTTACCTTGTACCGTACCATGTATTATATCATTATTCTTTCGTAACATCTTCTTTAAAGTGGTACATTCGAACGGGAGGAACAAATTAAAAAGGAATAGTCTCGACTTCTAAACACATAGAATTCTTACAGATCCAAACAGTTGACCATATTCAATGACATTAATCACTTCTTTATGGCTTTACGTGTGTCTAATTTTATTTGGAACCAGTTTTTTGTTTTACCAAATTAAAATGCCTAGAAACCAGTGTTACCACAAATTAGTACCCTTCACCAATCTTAAGTGGTAAAAGTTCTTGGGGACAACTTAATGCACCCTTCTTACCTATCTTGTTGTTTTGTTTTGAATCACCAATTATTTTACCATTACAGAGAAATGGTTTATGCAATTATCACACGTTATTAAATTACAATTAATCTCGTATATATTTTGTGAAACTCCTATGCGAATATTTGAAGAAATAATTTCTAAAATTGGGTCCATGTAGATAATTCAATACTATATAATTATATAATAAAGAAAACTACAATAATAGTAACAGTTGTGATATGCCCTTACAGTGAACGGTATGTTATTTCTAACTACGCCTTTTGGCGTAGACGTAGTAGACATTTTGGGTGATACAGGGTCAGTAGCACACTGTTGTATAAATTGTTCGGATTATTTTATTAATTTTGTTGTTTTAGAATCTAGTCACGCAACAAACAAAGTTATGCAAAAACAATATTTTTGATATAATGGTATCATACTTTAATAAATCTTGAAGTCTGTGTAAAATTTAAAAGTTATCAGTTATCATAGTTTGGAAAGATGTTCGATTGTGCTGCGTGTTTCAAAGAAGTTATGCTTCAATGCTGGCAATGTATTGTGGGTTACCCTCGTTATATAACTGTTTCTATTAACGTACCAGGTCACAACAATAAACATCCATATTTATTTCAGACAAGCAAACGTATACAATTGCTGTAAATCATGATAATAATAGTATGCACAACATTTGTAACGATTAGAGAGTCTTGATATCTATCACACTATCCTGAATAGTTTATTGTATATCTTAATTACAACCAAATAATTCAATTTCTGGGTTTACAAGAAAATAGTTTCATTATATACAAGTAATTCCATTATTAATGAGCTCTTCATCGAATTTACACCTTACGATGAATCAGAATCATTTTGGAAATATATGAGAACTCGTTTAAAATACTCCTCTATTTCCTCCGCTTTTGTCTAGGGAAGTTGACACAAATAATTTAATCAGATTAAAACATATTATAAATATCTATAAACGGATAAAAATGAAGTGGAGTAAGAATATAAGTAGGATGGAAATAAATTATAGGATAAGCGCCAGCGTGCTCAACACTGACTCCTGTTTAATTCACCACTGAAATCCCACAACGGGGACAGTTTGACGGATTACCTAACCCCACAATAACTCTGCTGTTCTATAGGTTACTTTAATTTACTTACCAAAATTTACATAACTGTCGCACAATACCCATGTAAATGGGTACTAGTCCTGATTTGCTTGTAGCATATAAAAACTTCACGCTCTCAAATAGTCAACTAAGTCATTATTTTTAATAATAAATTCATGCCTTATTGTTTTCAAGGCAAATCATCACAAGAGAGTTACATAATACAAGAAAGAGATATATCACACACCATTTTCTGTAACATGCTTCGCTGATGTTGTTTGACAATTTCAACTATATATCATATATATCAGATTTTTATGTTAAAACTGTGTTACTTTTTTCTTTGAAATCTTATTCAGATAGTATTCAGGCTGCTTTCAAATTTATTCAACCGTGAATTTTCTCGTTTCATCATATTTGCACATCCGTCCAATCTTAATGTTTGCTAACGCTCAATTAAATTCCATGTAATGACTCATCATGTCATATTGACACTATCACATCACATTATGGAATAAGATGGTGTGTTAATGAATGGTGCCGCTAGAGATATTAAGAGTCAAAAGAGTCAAACGAGTAAAAATTTCAACCTCCATGCCTTTTCGTTTACAAGACATTCTAGTGATTTAATCCATAAACAGTATTATTGTTATTATAACCAATATGAAAGATGGAAATATTATTTTATTGGACTCAACGTGTTATTTATTTACTATGGATATTGCTAATGGCAAGAAATATGTAGAGTTCTTATGATAATTACATTCTTTTACTCTAAAAAGGTATTCTGTGAATACCACAGTCTAATTATCATCAGATATAAAGCACAGGTTCAATATTATGCTTTTTTTTTGTGAAAATCATGATTTTTAGTATAATTTCGTCGCTTAATTTGTATTTACTTAGACTGCATCCAGAAAATATACAATAATGCCGTCCTTCTCTTGTAATCGCATTTTTGCGAGAAAATCCACACTGGGTTACATAATAAAGAAAATACAGGAGTCTAACTATGCAGTTGTGTTGAAAATTAAAAATCTTTCCTAACTTTAAACAATTCAAAAAGTTTTGGAGCAGTATATCATCATTCCTGTAAGTGTTTTGTAAATCTCTTTTTCAAAATTACTAGTAAGGTTACTTTAACAAGGTGTCAAGCCTATCTCTCCTACCTTTCAATCTACGAAAGTACACGTTCACAAGAATTAAAAATGAATGGAAAAACTCAATATGCTTCAAGGATTAAACAACAACAATTTAATAAGGTTATTTATTAAGTTTAATAATTAACTTAATTATGTTTATTTTACATAAACATGTTTCTATCAATGAATGTAAAATGATTGTCACTTCCATAATTCTCACATGATTTCTCGGAGTCAACATAAAACAAATACCGGATTCAAATTAAACTAATATATCTACGTGACCTGTATTACCCATTCTTGAGTAAGGTATGTTAAACTTTCTAACCTTACAGTAGAAGAAAAATTAAAAACAATACCAACTGCAAACGAGCCAAACCTCGCCTTGTATGATGGAAGAAACAATCTCACAACTTTTCGACTGTCAATGTAAACATAGTCAAACTTAATTTATTAAGGCTCGTCCGATACTATTGCCACCCATGTGGAAATACATGGGTAGATATGCATATTGCCACATGGGTGGCAATAGTATCGGACTTATTCCACAAAAATATTTCAAGTTTTATAGTAATTAGCTTTTTTTTCTTAAAAACATCAGTGACGTCTGCTTTTCAACGAAAGCATCGTGAACCTGAAAAATTATGATTGTTGTACCATCGATGACACTTGATATATATATATATATATATATATATATATATATATATATATATATATATATATATATATATATAAATATATAGGATAATCAATTGAATGTCATTCGACTAATACATGTAGAAAAAGGCTAACATATTAATATTAATATGTTTAATTATTTTATGTGTTTTGTTATGTTGTTTTGACCTGAAGAAGCGTAATGCGAAATATAGTTAATTAATATTAATATGTTGGCCTTTTTCTACATATATATATATATATATATATATATATATAAAGGTACGTTAAAATTATCGAGCAAGGAACTCTAGACCTACGAACCATTATTAAGTCATAAATGTATTTGTAAACTAGTCCCAATGATTGCTGTTTTAGAGAAACCGTTTGGTTTACTATTCTATGATAGCCATCCTTCCACAGTTGGTTTGTAAAGTACCTTAGAGGAAACTCTGTGTATATTTTATGTACATAAATAATGAGATGTATCAACATCCGGACATAAATGTAGCCTGTGTTATAAATGTGATGTTACACCTAGGCGCTGACAAAGTAAAATAAGACCCACGTTGGAATTTTGCCAGGGAAATAAACATTGCTCTTTCGTGTGTGGGTAACTAGATAAACGCGCCGGGGGACGATGCGGGAGCGTGTGCCAAAGGAATTAACCGATCCCTACCGGTCGAGAATATCAACACACCCCTACTGTGGGCACCCCTCGTAGACATCCTATCTCTGTGGTAATTCCACTCTTGACAGCTTATTTCCTCCGCTTTTTGTTCAAGACGTTCTGCTGGTAATGCTGTTAAGCTGATTTATTCCTTATTGTGCAAGTACGTGCAAGGCCAACTTGCGCTCAGCCTCACCTGACCATTGCGACAAACTTACTCATCTGTGTATTGAAACCAGCTCTTAGGAATATTTTAATTAGAGTCCAGCTTTTAACAATAGCCAGTGAAGTGGAAGTTGTCCGTCGCGTGCTTGTGCGCATGCGTCGTCTCAGCTGATCAGCGCTCGCTGCCTCAGTCGGTGTGTGTTCCCCTGTCAGTGCGGTTCTCTAGTCGTGCCCCCATCCTTGTTTGTGAGTTTGAGCGCTACTTCTTCTATCAGTAGCCTGTCCAGTTTAACAGGTCTCCTGGAACTATTGACCTGTGTCGCCTATATCGAGATATCTCCTATTTACTCTGTCATATCGGTAAGTAAACCTTTCGTCACTTACAGAACTGTTTATGTTTGATGTGATGGAAATCTTTGTTGCGCTTGTATCCTATTCAGGAAATAAATTGAAATATTTTCGACCTAATCCTTTGTACAAAAACAACTTGACGTGTTTAAAATTCGTTAGTATAGTTTACTTTTTTATGTAATACACCTAAACATGGAGTTATGTTTAAAACAAATTTTCCGTCATTGTGATGATTTTATTTCAGCTAGCTATCCATAAAATATTAACGAAAGTAGGAACTATAAGTTCAATATTAAGTTTAATATGGTAATATAAAATTGTAACAAATGTAATCAACGTATAAAGCTTCATTATCAAAAATAAATGAAACATATCCTTCATCAATGAGGTCATAACATTTGACAATTCAAATACACTTGACAGTAACTTTTACTTATGGTGTCATAATATGTTATAGTCGACTATTCAAAAAATGCATAACTTTTATAACCTTTAAATAAATGCACAAATCTAGGAAATGATTTATAAATAAAGTAGTATTTTAGATAAATAATTATAACAGTTATTGAAGTCTTTTTGTTTACATAGGATTTACACAGTAAACGATTTTCTGAGTGATCACTAAATGAGTGGTTTTTTCGTATTTCAAAAGTTTCATTTTTTGTATACTGTAATTAAAAAATATGACCTTAAAATTTACGTCATTATAACTACACAACTCATTAAAGATGTAACAATTAACGATAATATTTGGTTCCCTTCAGTTAAAACACTACCAATTATTTTAAACTCTTCAAAATTTATATTTACTAATTATATCAAATATAAATTATTTATTAATTTATACCTACTAGTATCACAAGAAACCTTTTTAGTCACATAAATTTGCAGCTATATATGCTATTGCTACATTAAGTAACATATATGAATGAATTACCTATACTATAAAAGTTATATTCTTTCTAGATGTATTACTTAACATTAAAATGTTACAAATGCTTTGGTGTTGTATTTATTATGTTTTAATGGTAGGCTTTTGATTTGCTTAATATATAACTAGGTACTGTTAAATAAAGTGTGTCATCATTTCAAAGCAGTAACAAAAGTTTAAAAGAGTTTTGACCGACTATATTTTTTAAGTGTTTACCAATACAATTAAATTTGATTTGTTATCGCCATTTACCCATCAAAGTTTACAGCTTGAAATATTACTCGAACACGTTATTTTTTAAAGTGCTTTTTAAGTATAACATAAATACACCTCTATGTGTTATCAATGTTTACGCGGAACTTAACCGACTTTGGTAAATAATGTGTCCCATCAATAAATAAAAAAACGATACATAAGAAAAACAAAATATAGATTTTTACGGATAAAATGGAAACGTTTTAATTTAGATTATTAACCGCATTATGTGTCGATATATACTTCCATTAACGGAATGGATATTTGTTCAATTGTTTCTCATTATGGTGCACGAACATATAAAAACAACGAGCTAAATTGATTTAATCGCATGTAATATATTAATATTCTGTAATTTTTATAACACAAATAAAAACAACAATACAAGAAAGTAATGAATTCATTGCAATTGAAATGAAAATAGATAACTAAATTAATGCATCCATTTAGTTGTAGTTTAATCAAATTATAAATATTGTTCTATTAGCAAACGACATAAATAAACATCATGGAAATGCTACGAGATATTATTCAGTGAACTATTGATTGAGTGGCAATATTGTGTGATGTGTCGTTGTTTAGTAAACTCACTGTTATATAACCAATCAGCGCGGATATCATACGCCAGAATCTAATCCCAGTCTGACTCACTTCTGATCTGTTAACGCTTTGTCTGGTCCGGGCATTATCCCCGAGGCTTAAATCTAGACCAGTCCAGAGCTGCTTTTGTTGTGAGTTATATCCTGAGATAAGCTCTTTGCCGTAAAGAAGCACTTTACTCAGTTAAGAAGTTAAACGCACTGCCTATCTAAAAGTTATTTCATGATTGATTATTTCCAGCAATACGGTTTTACTGAATGATTAATATATTATTTGAAGTTAAAACAAACGTTTCATAAACTCGTTAAAGAATATTTTACTAAATTAAATATTTTCAAGAGTAGGGTTAGGTTTTAATTACGCTATCAGCATGACACTCAATCAAATAAATTTAATGAATTCTATCATTTGAGAGACTGGAACATTTAATTTCAATTAATTAATTTGTCTGTCTGTCCGCACGAATTGTTGAAACCACGTTTTCTACCTTGAAATTTTGCATGGAGGTTAATTTTTTACATAGGCAGTACTAAGTTCAATGATAGTACATGTTACTCCTCTTGATTTTGAAAAGCGTAGGATAGTATTTTTATATTGGTGTTCTAGTTAACCCTGATAGAAACGAAAATATCTCAGAATAAATATTTTCTTAGACAAACTGTTTGGTATATTGTTAGACATGTAGCCTAACTACCGCAACACATGCAACATCATCTTTTAGTCACTTGGTATGTTGAAGTTTATTATTTATATCCTACTTTGAATTTAAGTTTAATGAAAAAAGTGTGAATTTATTATGTGTTGGGATATTTTGAGAAATATTTCACCAGTATGCTTAAGATTTTTTAATTATATTTGTTTTCTTCATAAACAAGAATGAGTTCTATGCTCATGAATGTCCGTGGAGTTTGGCCGAGTGTCAATGAACCATATGATTCAAAGGCTGACACAATTTGTTTTTTGTTTGCAAGCGGATGTAACAATCTCTTCTGTATATTTGACTATCTGTATGTATATTAATTGGATATCTCGAAAATTAAATGAGCTACAGAAATGAACATTTTCAGACGATCTCAACAATGCCTATTTCGCTGAGCATAATGTGACATATTCCTATCCTGTATTTTGAACTTTTATACAATTTATGATTGAAGCTGAACACCAATACACTGTATAGCGGCAGCTTATAACAATATTGTATACAAAACATAACATCTCTCTTTTCTAATTTAGCTCTTAAGTTCTATGTTTATTAAATTTATCCATAAAATTGGTATATCTGAAGTTGGCACGATAGTGTTCATAAGAATTTATTAAACCGTTATTTTCGTTAAAAGGTGTTGAAATACTGCAGATAAAATAGTTAAGTTTTGAAAAAATCCCAAATTGGTAAGTTTTTTTTTATACGTTATGGCAAACTGGGAGATTACCTCTGTACCTCTCTCTCTCTCTCTCTCTCTCTCTCTTATCAACCCATCTTTTACGATTATATCCGAAAATAATCACACGGGAAACCACAGTGAACAAATACGATTATACTCGTATTTCAACAGGCAGCTGATAGTTTGTGCAAACTTTATCACAGTTTCTTTACCGCTGCGATATGATAGTGTCTGATAACACAGGTTCTCACCGGACTTTAGCAGTTACACCTCTAAACGACAAGGTGTGTTTAACACTTTGACATGATTTCTGAAAGAACGTGTTTGGTTCATTGCCAATTTGTTTCGTTCATGGTTGACGAACAGTGAAGGCCTACTTTCACCAGATAAGTGGCTACGTTCTTCAATTTAATTATTTGTGAATACACATATTTCAACATAGTTCGCGTTTGTATTTTATATTTTTAACTATCATAATTCAAAATATTGTCAAGGGTATGAAGCAAAATAAATCAATCCTCTGCTAGAAAATTGTATTAATTTGCAATTACACACACTTGA
Organism: Homalodisca vitripennis; assembly: GCF_021130785.1. NCBI lineage: Eukaryota > Metazoa > Arthropoda > Insecta > Hemiptera > Cicadellidae > Homalodisca > Homalodisca vitripennis. Next base: position 120,431,855 of record NC_060211.1, on the reverse strand, counting down.
AACTGCGCTCCCTTGCGATACCCGAATAGCGCCCCCCTTCCGACTATGCTCAATATCTGATGTTATCTTATAACTAAATAACGTCCATACAAAATTTTATTATAGTCCGTCCGTTAAAAGTCATGTCTGTAATCATGTTGTTATATATACATCTGGACGTATCCTTGAAAATAATTCAAAGATGTACTAAAATTTCTTAAACTTTAAACAAAATGGTGGCTTACAACATAGGTAAACCATAATAAAAGCCCTACTTAACAAACATTGTTTGCATACAATTAAATTAATGAAATAAATACCGTAATTCAGTAATAAAGTACACACATGAATTACACTCTTTAAATGCAATATAATTATAAAATCAATTTTATACCGTTGTTTTCATGTCGGTAGTCTTTCATATTAATAAATGCCTTTGTCTTTAAAATAAATAATTTTTACTAATAATATAACCCAATTTAAATTAAAACTCTCTATCCGTTTTAACATCAGAGAATTTATTTGGAAGAACCTATAACATCCACATTGAATTTTATTGTAATCTAGGTCAATTCTCTGCAATAAACAAACGGCAGAAACATCACAAACAAATATAAACAGTGTTTGTTAAATCTGGGACAGTTTATTGTGAATGGGCTAGTACAAAGGAAACGTCCAATTAAAATATTGATAAAAGACAAGTGTGCTTGTGTTTGACGTTGTGCTCTCGTTGTCGTAGTCTTGTTAGCATTATTCCCTGTTCTACGTCACGTCGCGTCTTATCGATCTCCTGTGTTGTTCTAGAAAAAGGTTCAAATGAATAGCATCTAATATCAAAGTTTAGACTGTTATATATTTCTTATTATAATTTTATCAATTTGTAACGACTAATGTGTATAAATAAATTTGAGTATGTGTGTGTTTTCATAGAGGACGTTACCATGTTACAAATTTAGACCTGGCTGAGCAAGCATATCAACGACGGGCTGAAAAAAATTTTGTTCTGTTTATCCATCCCAAGATGGAAGTGACATACACACTGGATTTGATTTCATTTCTATATATTGCACATATACGTCTGTGGTGATGCAACATGGGTTAACAAACAAATTTATATTAGTCTTATTTTTAACTATGATAACAACGTGATCACATTATTATATGAACAAATTTTGAATAGAATTTGTTAAACGACAGGAGAAACATATGGTTTTATGCGTGTGATATTTAGTGGATTGATTGATAGGGGACCTTTTATAATTTTGTGGAGTCCATCTATGGTCCGTTTCATCAGTTTTTTTGAATGTTGAAATTATAGAGGTCGAATGTGAAATTAAATCTGGTTTGAATTAGCAAAGCTCATAACTCTAGGGAATGTGTCAATAATGGATTGAGCTTTCAAATGTTGTATATTTTCCTTTTCTATTACTAAGGGTTCTACAGAAATTCCTATTAAGTCATCGTGTCTGTCTATCAGCCGGTACGTATATTTTATGATGAATATCACAAGAATTAATTGAGCTATAGACTCAATATTTTTCATGCAACGTAAATTCCTAATGAGCAATGTCGTATTTAATTATATGCACGTGGTTGAAACCTTTGTATAGCCTTACTACACGCCAAATATCTATAAAACTATTTCTATGTATATTTACTATTATGCCTAAAACATTTATAGGCGAGAATATATTTGATGAAGGTGCTAGCTTATTCATCTTATTTTTCTGAGCAGAGTTGAGGCAAATCATTTTCTAGTACATTTCATTGAGAAATTTTACATCTATTAGGTATAATATTTGTAATATTATGGGGCAAAAGCTTGTAAGGTTATTTATAATCTGCAAAACTATTCATTGGGAATATGAAATTATTTAAAATGTTTCGTAGAAGTTTTAAAATATTATTATACATTAACAAACAGAAATCATATTTATGTATATTCATACTAAGAGTAATACATATTTATAATTAATTAGGTATACTAATAATATAATTCTTTATTTAAATTTAATCAAAGATTTTTCTTCTTCAACATAGCAACGTGCAGTCGGGACATAATGTATATTGCCCATGGAAAATCGTTATTAACGGCTGTTCAACAAGCAAACTGCTCGACAAGCTAAGGGTTGATACGTGGCCTGCCACCCCGGCTGGGACGCAATTAAAACTTTACTTATCATGCGTCATCTTCGATAACTACTTCAGATTCGACTTCAACTTTTCTTATTCATACTCGAATTGACACCACAAAATTTACAAGTCTCCGTCATTGCATATATTTTTACTGATTTAAATATAATAATTAAAAAATGATATTTATTAATTACCTTATATTAAAATTATTATTGACTAATTATTATAACAACCCCTTATTATTAATAGTATTAATTTGGGGAATACCCCAACTAATTAAACGAGCCAAGTTTGTTACTGATAATGCTTCATGCTTGGCAATCAGCTTTGGGAAAAATATGTTTAACATTGTTTCATCCACAATAAAGAATCAAGTAAGAAATATTGTATCCCAATTACTTAATTTTGACTTATGCAATATCACTACAAGCTGGTAATTTTAGTAACCTCTCACAAATTACCAGACTGTGTTAATGTTGTTTATAACTAAATATATAGTGTTGTAAATCGTGAGGGATCATAATTTAAACAAAATGTCACGTATTAATCTTATTTTCGGTATTAGTCTTATTAGACGGTTTTCTTTAACCTAATATTTATTAAGCATATTTTGATGTGATATATATTGTGGCCCATATATGTGTGGCTTTTTTCTTCCTGTTTTTATTATGTTGGATAAATGTGAAATGTATTTGAATTATCATGAATACAACAGAATTCAAATTTTATTAATTTAGGAAGGATATAGGGTTTTATAGGAAATAGTTTCCGATAGCAATATATTAAGTATAGAGCCTCTAAGAGCAGCAGCGTAAAATTATGTGTCCGAGATTGTTTAAATCAGTCCTGACTTTCTGAGATAATCGAGTTGTCTAACCTAGTTTTTTTTGTTATACTGGATCTAGAAATGTGCATATCCGGAATCCATACAAACTTGTTCTATCTAGGTTGGCATCTATTTTTTCAGATTGATTTCAAAATATGGTTTTAGAGTAGTTTTCTAATGTTATACCTATACTTAACTAGGTATACTTTATACTTACTGACTACTAGGTTTGATTTATTCAGCTCTTCTGTTAATACCATGTTTTAGATAACATTTATAATAAATATTTAAATATTATGTCACAGTAATACGTTTAAAATTGTTCTCTGTTTTGTTTGTTTGTTAGTTTGTTTTTTTATGATGACTACCTTTAGCATTAATGTACGAAACTAGTTACATGCAATTGAGGTATAGTAATAACACTTGCCGTCTACTATATTCAGTAAGACAAGACTGGAATTCCGTACGCACAGAAATTTTAAAGATCTTCGGCCACGTTTCCAGACTGATATTTAATACGGATATAGATAAGTAAAGCAGCATCTTGTCAGATATTTTGAAGAAAAATCGCAAAGCAAATTAAGGATGTTCTAAATTACAAGAAAAGGAGGTTGGGATGCGATAGTCTTCATCAGTCTCAGTGGACAGGAAAAGCATGGTTCTATCAGGTCAAGGTTTCCTAATAGCTTCTCGCAAGGTAAGAACATCACACTTACCGTAATCCTCAGCAGCGAACTGAGCAGCTGATTGAACTGATTGTTGATCGAATTATCCTCTTACTCCAACATTTGCGGTTAGAGAGGTGTTTCCTCCGGGCATACAATGGGTTGTCCATACGTGCATTAAGTGAATACGGCAGTTTGATAAAAACACGGCATATACCTACGTGAGTATCAAAATTCTCAAAAGCACTTAATCACGATTCCACAAATGTGTTCACTAATAGGGTTTACTTAAAGCTTAAAATTTACAAAGTATTAATTAGTTGTACAGTTTCAAAAGTAATTTATAATAGTTATTATTTTCCAAAGTCATTAAAATATAATCTTAGAGCGTGAACTTGTACAAATTTGAGTAACACGTTCTTTCAGTATCTTGTAATAAATGGAATAGTAATGATCTGTCAAAATGATTATACAAAATTGTGATTGATAATTTGTACTCCAATTCTGTCTATTTAAGCTCACACTAACATATATTCTACCATATTGGCAATAAAGTAATGCTATTCCATACATTAAATTAAATTTAGTAAGTTTGTGGCATATTGTGTATTATTGTATTTTTTATTACATATAATTGTATCATACAATGTTGTATAGTAATATATCGACATATTTTGTTTATCAGAACTCTTATTAATTTAATGAAAATTTTTTGTTATAAATAAATGCTTTCAAAGTATATAAATATCGAAAGTAATCGTTTTTAACATACAATGGGTCAGTGAGTGGGCTATCAAACTGATATGAATAGCACGTGTATTGCCTCAAATGTGTTACAATTTTATCATAAACCTTATCCATTTCAGTCAATAATACTCTTTGCCCTCTCCATTTAAAAGATGGCAAAGTTAAGTATCCCAATGCATTGTACAACGTAATTACGATATTTATGTTGCTATTATATACAGTTAATACCGGTACAGGTACATTAATAATAATATCATTATTCAAACTTATTATTCAAATATTGTTAAAAGCCAACTTGTGAAATAAAAAATCTACGATAAACACTAGAATATTATTTGAATTTAATATAATCTTTAAGCATATCCGTTTATGTTTGAGCTTATATCACAATACAAGTTTTAAAAAAAATTTTGGTATATTTCTGATGAGTTTACAAAACTACGTATTCAACTGATGTATGGATACAACAACTAGATGACTAAATATTTTGTAAAAATCTTCAATGGCTTATACATTTTAATGGACGAAATGATAATCAACATAAATTATAATCCACTAGATGTTTGGAATCTATTTTGTATGGTAAGGAAACTACGTCACAAACAGAGATATGTGAAACAATACTCTATAAAGATTGCTGTTAAGATTGTGAATTCATTTATATTATCAGGTATTTATAGCTTGAGTGTTCAGTGAAACCTCTCCCGCCAATTTTTTATGGATGAAATCCGACTTCAGTCGGTCGAACAAGGTTATCTGAAGGGTAAAGATTTTGGGTGAATCTCCTACCTCTAGTAATACCCATTTTGTCTAACAGATGTAACAATGATACCTTTGCGTCGGTACTGAAAATGGTACAGAACTAGTCTATTTGGAATTAGATTTATGGTTTTATGGTTAACCTTATTGAAACAATAAAACACAGAAAAAGATTAATTAGTATGCTAACCTAAAATTGTTGTAGAGGTTATTCAAATTAAATTTCTCAGTAACCTACCAACATGAAGTTACTTTGCTGAATTAGTTGGTTTTAAACATTTTAGCTTAGTCTGCAATCTTAGCACAAAAAACGAACGACAAACCAGATTTTTACTATGTTTGTTAACCGAGAGGTCTTTCTTTTACTCCCAGAGATTATAATTTTCAATTTTATTTATATACAATTGATTCAAATCTCATGAATAGTCATGGCTCTCTAACTGTTTCAACTGTTCAACTGTTCTTAAATCTTCGTTTAGATTTCCAGAAAACTAATGGAAACTTAAGGGTGCTGGAACACCACGGTAAATATTTAAACTAATTAGGCTGCAATTAGAATGAAAGCATTGTTCTGAAATATTACACTGGTGGGCTCGAAATAAAGTAATATTTTACGTTATTTTGAGTAAATAAATATTGTTATATCTACATGTTTTCTACTTGTACCGTTAATATACAGTGAAGCGGTGTTTATGTTGTGTAAACTAATTCAGTTCTTCATTCTTAAATCATTATCTGTTAGATTGTGTTATTTTTCTTAACTATGAACAGTTGTACTTAAAATAAACCATAAAGGCTAGACTTTAAAGAATCAGTTAAAGATAATTTTTTCTTCCTATACAAGAATGTGCATGACAAGACCCTCCTTTCGTAACCATATTAAACTTACTATGAAAATTTTTCCTCCCTTGACAATATCTTGTCCTAGATTAAACTATGTTTACAATTTGTCTTAGTTATTTTGGAAAACCTGTAACGTTAATTATATTCCGACGTAAATATGGTGTTACGCAAGACTTGTATGACTAACATTTACTAGTTGAAAACTTGTATTGCATTTACCCCGCCTAAGTAAAATAACAAAGTATTAACAATAGATCTACATATTTCAAGCCATTGATACAGGAATGGGTTATGTATAGCTGTTGTTATTATATTCCTCCTTAGGTTGGAATATAGCATTGTTGGAATATAATCGTGTAAGTAATATGACCCCAAACATTATTTTACCCATGACGTGAGCACGTTTTGGCACGTTTTAAACTTGTTCTGAACAGTTGGTCTGCGGCCGGGTGGGAGAGCTGGGCACTCTACTGTCACGAATCCTCACAAGGACAGCAGTCTGCGGACCCGGGGTCTGTCATTAGTTGATGGCCCATAATAGCGACCGGCTCAGACACGTAAGAAGCTCAATTTTACCTGTCCTCACCGAGTCCAAGGACAAATAACCACATAACTATACGGATCTTAGGTTTTGTAATCACTGAAAAAAGAGTAGGCCATTTTCCTTAATCGTGAATCACCTATGATGAGTATGATGTAAAAAACAAATTGTTTACTTTTTGCCATTGTATACTGTACTTGTAGAGATCTGCCACTTTCATTGGTGCTTGAATAGCAGATAATGGTATAATGTGCGTTTAGTTATGGTTTTTCTATATTCCGTTAAATAATAATAAATTATTTTAATGCTGTTTTACCTGAGTTGGTAAATGTTTATACAATTTTCTTGGTCGATACGTATTCTAAAGTTTAAAAAATGCAAACTGAGCGCATATTCCTATGTTTAAATAGCACAAATACATTACCAACTTTGTAATGAAATAAATTTATAATCCTGATCTAACACATTCGTTTAAATATCTACCAATATTCAAAACAAAACATTTCCAAATCATTCTTAAAATAAAAGCCATATTAAAATAAACACGTGGATATATTCAACTGAACCCCTTCATACTCTTAAGTAAGAAATCTGAAAGAAATTGGGATAGATTTGGAGGCTGGTAGAAGCAGAGAATATTCGGTATTGCGGAGTATGTTACGGTAGAGTGGAAGGCGTTTGATACGAGATGAAGCTGTAATCGCTCTATTGATACGTGGCGAGCGATATACCGGTAATCCAGGCTACGGGTCGTTGCCACATGCAAACACGCAAATATTGGCACATTCTACGCACAGTACCTCTTCGAGTGAGATTATACGGTGTATGTTGTCAATATTTACTAACACTGACGTTCATGCTTATATACAATAACATTAACAATTTTTAAAAGTCTTTTAATATGTTTACTTGAGTAGCCAAAATAACACATGCAGACATTTTTGAGTGTCTGATATATACATATATATACGTATATATAATCACTCAAAATGCTTATTGACTATAAATCTGAAATAAGTGTCCTGACTGATTGCCAGATTCTTTAACGCCTTGTAAAAACAATAAAATTTGTATATATACAATTCGATACGTTTAACTTTAACTAGACGCGTAGTAAGGGATCTACTCATATTTCTATCCGACATTTTGGCTCTACCACACAAGCCTCTCAAGTTGCGAAAATTTCAATGAGAAATCCATTGTAGCATATTATCATTAATTGAAAGAGCCTGTTAAATACTATCAACTTTTCCTTCTAAATATTTGTAAATTACAGCACAAACCATATCTTTCAGTAGTTTAAGTCATAGCTTATCCTGGATATCAAATATATCTTGTAATTCTAAACCTTTCTGAAATTCAGAAATTTGCTGATGACACATAGTATATTCAGATAAGGAAGTTAGAATGTTTGTTTCAATATATATTTCTAACTCAAAATGTTAGCAAATATGAAGTATGCAATACTTGAGAAGTAGTGTAATTCAAATGTCGAAGACACATTTATTTACCCCTTAGAATACAGATTTAAAGACAATCATACGGAACACCAAGACAGTTTTTGACAGAGATAAGTTTTAAGACTTGAATAAGTGTATCGTCTTGATCGGAACAGCAAAGCAAAGTTAACTGCGGCACAAGAAATATCTTGGACCGGAAATACATTGCAAGGGTCGAAAGTAAATAATTTATGACCGCAGTAGTCCTCGGTTTCTCAAAATTGTGGATGTATACATATTTTATTAGTCGGAGAAACAATGAAAACTGAATTATGACATTGGAAATGTCTTAGACCACACTAAAATGTAACGGTTATAAGTATACACATTTTTATATATTTTCTTTATCGCGGTATCGGTCAAACGGAAATGTAATTTTATCGAACCAGAAGTGCTTACACACGTGGAAACGCTAGGGGTACGAACCACAAGCTATTGAGCTTAACTTATGACCTGTAACCTTAAAAACACTGATATGATATGTACTAAAAGTATACTTACATACGTTTTTATGCTAAATAGAGCTCATCATCTAATAATGGAAAACTAAGATTAATCCACAGTGTGATGTTACTTATACAAAAAGTCACGCTTTTAGAAAATAACTTTTCAGGGTTTCAAAACACTATCCTTTAATTCTAAAATGCATCAGAAGGTTTGAATAAATTTCAGCGATATTGACTTAACTCAGTAATGTCAACCGAAAAAGAATATTCCCATGGTGTCCCTGTTTTTGAACAGGAAATTGCGTGTTAGGTCACGGGTAAATGCTAGTTTTATATGTTGCCATGTCAAAGTTCAATATATTTTATATAAAGATGGAATGTTACGTACATGCAGGTAATTAGATCACCAGCTCTTTGAAAGGAAAGCTCATTAGAGGACTAGTCTTTTCTTTAGTTAATATTTCAGAGAGACACCTGTGAGACTTGTGTTCATAAACATTTGATGTTATCTTGACATGTGTAATCCTTAAGACTTAACACGATAAATTAATTCTCCGAGCCTTGTGTATTATTAAGTTAACTTGGTACGAGGTGTGCTTGTTTACAACTTTACATATGCATATTTCTTTGATTACTAAACCTAACATTTTGCTCAACTACTTCCTCTGTAGTACTCTGTACATTCCATAACGGAAGTGTTGAAGCTGGATAAGAATAAACGTGAACATTAGAGGCCCGCCAGTAGGGAAGGAGAACGAGACTTTTATTGGAATAGCAGTTGATTTACTGCCTTCATTATCCAAGAGAAAATTAAATAAAAAGGTTTTAAGCCTCAAACGGAGGACCGCTAATTGCTCCCATTATTTCTTGAAATTGCCGGACAAACCCTTGAGCCCACATGAACATCATTCATCTCTTTAATCGTGATATTCTACCTTACAGAGAAATTTGTAATCTTACCAGCAATTTCTCACGTGAGTGAGTACTTTTAATGATAACTTTTCGTCTAGTAGAAAGTTTCGCTTTAATTAGCGGCACATTAAAGTGAACATACCGCATTCTGTGGTGTAGCGAAAACTATTACAAATGTAGATAGCGTCTGGTGGGCATATAAGTTGGAGAGTGAGGAACTGTAGAAGCTTGTCAATTGTGTCGTCAACATTGCTGTTGAATATGTATGGATTTAACGCCAGAGTGAGCTGCTCTGTTGGTTGTATCCTGCAGGCAGTAATGTGTGCTTTCAAACTCTTCCAGTACAGGTGTTATAACTGGTCAGAGAGATAATATTTTTAAATTTATGAACGATATAAAAGTTGTACGGATTATATGCTTTATAAACGCTAGTCTTATTTTTCGGTCACAAAGTACATTTAGGGAATTTCGAACTCAAGTGCGAATTGATACTGCAAACTTTCAGACCTGAAGACTTTAGGAATACATTAAGTTGAAAGATTTTTAAAATTTAGTAGTGTATATGCAGGAAAAAATACACAGGACTTTTGTTTCCAAGTCAGTTGAATACATTCATTTCGTATATTTTTTTTTGAATAAATGTTAATGATAAAATAATAAAATGGTTAAAAAACCAACAAAACGAACTAGTAAAAAAATTTAAAATCTAAAATATTACTCCCTCATCATTTTATAGCTAGTTTATAGCTGTTTTTACTGGTCTGATGTTTCGAAACATGGTATATTTTTGCCTCATATGACCATTATTAAGTGAAAACCTTTTGGTTGTGTAAATATATATATATATATATATATATATATATATATATATATATATATATATATATATATATATAGTGAAATAAGGATAACATTTTGTATTTCATATTTAAGAGTGCGCGCGCGCGCACGCACGCACACACACACACACACACACACATATATATATATATATATATATATATATATATATATATATATATATATATATCATTTATATTTAAATGAGACTCTTCTATCAAAACAAGCGTAAAACACTTAAGGAATAAGATTTCACAAGATGGTCATCACTACAGTCAGTCAGCTATGTAGAATTACTTATGAGCTATATGTTTAAGAACACTCTTGTCATTGTATTTTAACATTTCATACTAATTACCCGACGATCCATATTAAATTAATCTATAACAACTATTAAACTATTAACCAAGCGACTTGCGATTACCGCTGCATTTAGATACTTATTAAACCCTTTAAATCGCAAGGTAAAGATCTAAAAACTATGCCAATACTATTCAATGGTGATATAATGAAATATTAATGGCTCTACTTCAATATCCTATGTAAGTATTATACCATAACAGAAGGTAATTTTAAATTAAAAACCAGTAAATAAATTTTTAAAAACCTAGCATCCACACTTTCTCACAGTATTAGTATTTTATCATGTTAATTGTTGCTCTAATCTTTTCAGGAATTGTTGTTATGACACTAACATTTACTATTTACAGTATTTGTACGATAAAATGTTTATATGCAAATAATAAATCCATGAAATCAACAAAGCAACTATTTTACTAACTATTTTGAGCTTGAACTGTCCTAATTATAACGGTTGTTTATAGAGAAACGAACTTTGTGGTTTATGTGTAGAAAGAGGCTTCATAGAACGTTGGAAGTGTTTTCTGGTCGAAATGAAAGGAACATGAAAAAGAAACATATAAAAGTAGAAGGAGAAGAGGAGAAGATCTCAGGTAAATAACAAGCCTCGACTCCAGGGACCTTTAAAATTACAGCCTTTCAAGAAACGTCGCCAATTAGGAGTTAAGTGTCTGGAGTAAATCCTCGTCGGTTCTTTGTACACGGTGACATGTGTTCATCGTCATCACTTTTACTCCAGTTTTGGCAAGAGATGATTCTTATTATTACTACACTTCATAGTGTTTATTATGTTTTAAAAGCAATAAATAAAACGTGTGGAACGAACAGAAGAATCCTTTGTGAATGAGTATACAAGGCTTTTCTGTGAACCAGAGATGAAAAAACAACTGCAGATAGTATTGAGGCAGTTTATTGAACAGTACAGTAGGGATTGAACTGGTGTAATCCGATCTGATCAATCAGCGGACAGTCTAGCCTAACAATTCATTGTGGGTAGTGTACAATCATTCGAGACAAACACCGGTTCCGGAGAGCCGGTGCGACGCTGCAGCATTGACAATTCGTCCAATCCCATCTGATGTTGGTTAACAAACATCAAACTGGGAGTAGAATATTCAATTCCAAATTTTTCTTAGAAGAATTATTTTGGTGGATACTTGTAATAAATGTAATCCACGCACAATTAATTTCACTTTTTCATGGCGCCCAATTCTACATTTCTCGTAATATTTGATTTCGTTTATATTTATGTGGTTAATTTTATCAAAGCAATTGTTTATCTTCACACTATGAATTACACAATTATCTTCCATAATTAAGGCAGCGGTCTGTAAAAAGACTAGAACAATCTTACCTTGTATCGACCAAGATTTTGTCGTGGAATATTTTTTTTTTGTTTTGTACTCGTAGGTTTTTGCCTTTAAGGCTCCTGAAATTAATTTCTATGTATACATCTTTCCATGATTATGTTCACCCCATTTAGGTATAATTTTATGATTTTTAACCTTAAACCCTTATCCAGAATTCGCTACAAATTATTTAGAGTAAGACGTTTTTCTACGGAGAATGCAAGCATGATTTCCAGCACCATGAGAGGGTACCGGTCTAGTGGGAGATTCTAAAAAAACTGCTAACGTGATATTTTTGTAACATAAAAAAACTCGAATCACTGGCTGTTATTAAGTTGTGAAATGTCAGTACTTTTTTATAAAGGAAAATAAAGTATCTGTGGAGACACTATTAATTTTCTTCATTCACCTCTTCAGATGAATATTTCAATAATCAGAATGCACATATCCGATTAAAATATTGTTAATATATACAGGAACTAAGGCAATAAAATATATCTAGACTAATTCTACGCTATAACCACTAAAATTTACTTAACCTATTTAGTACCATGCCTAATTTATACATACATACATTTATGCCATTCATAAGTTATAAATATTTTGCATTCCATCAATTCAGACGTAAATAAACGTACAACCTTATAGTACAGACAAGAGAGAGAAGTACAGTAATTTTGTAAGTGAGAGTTTTTCTTAAACACCGACTTTTTAATTTAACCATTGCGGAACAAACTGTGCTCATAACTGCTTAGATTAGTTACGTCTACAACATTCATAGGATGGGATGATAGATGTAATACAATACCACAAGTGCTCCTTAAGTTATTTAGCAAATTCGTAGGTCATGTATGAATTGTTCATTCTTAAGAATAATTTACACCACAATTTTATTTTATAATAACACACATTCCACTGCAGTAAACATTCCATGAAATTTCTTTAAAATAATTGATACAATAATGACGAATCAAATTCCATAAATTCCATCCTCAAAGTGTCCTTTTTTACTTGTCGTTTCAAGAATAAGAATATATTTATAGAAGTTAGCTTCTTTTAACTAGATAAAACGTGCCTTAATAGTTAAATATGTTATGCCTGCACGAGCACATTACCACTGTAGCCCTGAAAAGAGCCTTTTATAATCGTGATAGTTCAGATGCCAATGTCATTCATCTAGCGGTATCCTGAGAGCGCGTGGAGAAAAGATGGCTAATGACTTCAGACACCAAAAAATATCCCGCTCAGAAGAATCACATATTGGTACTAGTGGTAAACTTACAGGAGTATTCACAGCATGTTCTCCAGCAAAAGCATCCTTGGCAAGGAGGAGAGCAAGTTGCAAAGTTACCTATCCCTGAGATGTTTTACAGAACTATTTCCATCACTTGTATGCTAAATAGAATGGTGTCTATCCCTTCCGTGGTGGGATGATCGGTGTCTATCTCAGGCAAGAACGATAGAATGGTGTCTATCACGTACGTAGCGCAAAATATGTATTTATGTATTGCATTTTGGATAGTAAAGTGAATATCCGTAGCAGGGTACGGAGATAAAACTATGTCTATCCATAAAAAAGTAAATATCACGTACTTTATCTTTAATAAAATATGTTTCATTCAGATAATTATTATAATGAACTAGAACCTACTTAAAGCTGACATAATCAATGAAATCGCATTGCTCAGTTCTGGATATCAATTTGCCAATAATGCTTGCGATGAAGAGGTAATATATATATATATATATATATATATATATATATATATATATATATATATGTATGTGTGTGTGTGTGTGTGTGTGTGTGTGTGTGTGTGTGTGTGTGACTTTTTTATCGTCATTACATGTAAGCTTTATAATGGTTTATTATTTACCTGGCTCTAGTTAAACCGGAGAATTCTATAAGCATCAGTGTAACTTTCTGTTTCAGATATTTTCTCAATTTCCACTATTTGCAGAAAGTTACATTATTTTCATAATTCTCTTCTATTCTGCGGAGATATGAACTTTCAAAAAGAACGTTAGATATTATTGTAGACCATTCGGACCAATAATGTTAGTTGTCTAAGGATATATAAGACTAACTTTTAATATGGTATAGGTGTTGATAAACATTAAAATAAACTTTTGATCCGTAAACCAATAAAATTGCAATCGGTGTTATGAACTGCACCTGATAAAACTGCTAAAGTATTGGAGGAATAACAATTATTTTAAATAAATAATGTTGATTAACATTAATTTCAATATAAATTAACAAAAGACTTTTGGCATTTGAGTATATTCATTCCGGTTACGTTTTTTCCAATTGAAATACATTATTATCAACTACACAGATCTCTTCCTCTTCTCTGCATTCAGTATTTATAAATAACAATTGGATTAGAGTCATCAAAGAATTGTATTTATAATTTTCAATCCCTGTTATGAAACGTATTATATGATTAGATAAATACTTAAGTTGTTTTGAAACAGGTATATTTTTATATTTCAATGACATAATATTTTATTTCACTAATATAAAAACAATTTTATCTGCTTTATTGTAGAGTATAACATTTTACATACATTAAATAAAATATATTGCTTTTTGTATATCAAAACTGAGTTTTATGTTCTGAGAATTCGGTGCAGATCCTGTATCAAGTACAATATAAACCGACTAGTGCAAACAATGACCTAACTCACTCTTTAGTAGTAGAAGGAAGTCGTGTTCACTCCAATCAGTGGTCAGCTCAACCTAATCATCTATTGTTTAAGAAGCATCCAAGAACCTAGACGACTTCAGCTACCTTTAACTTGCAGTGCTTGGCCACTCCGATAATTTGAATTACTCTTATATAATCTCTTTCACGTAACAAACTAACTCCAAAGTTTCATTAAACTTTTATAAATTAGGAATATAAATATTACCTCAACCGTAATTCTATCCTTTTTTATTATTGTTATAATATGACTCTATTTGTTTAGAAATTTATTTCTTCTGTGATTATATCGTAGCCATTATTTTGACCATAACATTAAAAAAGAAGTGTTTGATAACATTCAATCGATTCTTAAGTAGGGATGTTAAATATAATTGAAATCGATGTTTTTTATATATATATATATATATTAATCTGCATACAAAGTTTCAAGTGTATAGGTCAGTTCGTTCTTGACGTATCAAGTAGAAAGACATACTATATGTAGGCACAGGTAGGTACTCAAAATTTTATCACTCACCGTCTCGAATGATAGTAGCCAGAATAGAAAACAAGTAATCTTGATTATGTTTGATACTTCCAATATGGTTTGGTATTCATGTCAACCTTTTTCGTTTATGTAATATACTTTAATCAATTACCTCTAATAATTCTGAACATAAAAACATTTTAATTCATTCTCAATACATAAAGGAGCTCTTAGTACATAGGTCGTCCGAATAATAAACGATTGGAATTTTCCCAATTGATTGGCTTTCTTTGTACGGACTCATATAATATAATTTCATACTCTGTAATTTTAATAATGATTATAAGGGTACTATAACTTTTCCGGAAATATTCCATAAATCTGTGTTATAAGAATAAAGTAAAACATTCGGAGAACAAATCCCCTACATGTAACCTGAGGCATGTAATTAGAGAAATGTATTTACAAGAAATAAAAATATCAGTTGTTAATGCCGTACGATATACGTAATGTGTCCTACTCTACTTTCTAATTTACGTGTAGTTGTGTCACTTGTTTCCCAACTTACAAATTATTGATCCTACTTATTGTTGATGTTGAGACATTTTTCGAAAGCATTGGGCTTGCCGTTGTGATGAAATAAAGACAATTATCACAATCATGAGTTCATTAAAGGTTTTGAATATGGTACTTTTAAAAAATTAAGTCTACAAAAATAAATAATATATCTACGTTTGAATTATTATTGAGATTACTGATTTTTTATTAATGTTTGGAAATAAAGTTAATCCTATAAAGATTATTTTTTCTCTTAAAAACAATTAAACCTCCAGTATGAATGTGATAACTGTGCGTGGACAATACGCTTATATATATCGATGCGTGAATGGTGAGTTTCAAGCGGTTCTTTATTATATATACAGTATATATATATATATATATATATATATATATATATATATATATATATATATACTGTATATATAATAAAGAACCGCTTGAAACTCACCATTCACGCATCGATAGGATATCCTGGAGTTTATTCATTGTTATGCCAATAGGTCTTCTAAATTTGTGGACATCTAGCAATTTTGTTCTTCTAGAAAAAATAATCAAATTAATTAATTAATTTTAAATAAACCAAGCTTTATATTTCAATTAAAATAAAGGTGTACACACACACACACACACACACACACACACACACACACACACACACACACACACACATATATATATATATATATAATTTCCGTTTATCATTGTATACTGCTCTGATGTTGTAGCACCAGTACAAAAATCATTCTGTTACTCCAGAAAAAAGCTATCAGAATAATTACTTACTCTAATTATTGAGCTCACTTCAGCCATTGCTTAAAATTGAACAAATACCCACAGTTTTTTATTTGTACATAATTATTATTTAGTTAGAGTTAACCTGAGGATTAATTCTGCCTTGTTTAGGAGTGACGTTCACAACAACAACACCAGATACAGAGATTTACTTGATGTTAGGCTTAACAAGACACAAAACTCTTTTTCTTACGTAGGCTTAAAAAGGTTCAACAAACTTCCTAGAAATGCTTGTGATATAGATTTGAAACGTTTTAAAAACATAATTGTACAGTTGGCTACTGAGGAATCCTTTTTACAGTATAAATGAATTTTTAGACCTTTCAAACATTGATTGACATTAGCTTTAATAGACGACCCTGTCTTATCTGTGATATTAATGTTACTGTTTTTTATTTTTGTATTTAATGGATTTTTTTTACTTTTTATCATCACTATGCACATTACATTACAATGGAACTTTATGTGATAATTAATCTTTTCTTCCAATATTGAATACCTTTAATTGTTGTAATTGATTTTATCTGTATTGAATTGTTAGTTGGTAATAGTTAGTTTTAATTTAAATTTTTTGTAAAGAATGGATTTTATTACTTGAGTTTATTTTAACTTAAGTAAATATGTACCACTAAAGACATAACCAGTATTTAAATTATTTCTTTTGTAATGCCTTGTGGGAATTTGCTTCAACTGTATGAGTTACTGTATTAAATAAAGACTTCGAATTTGAAAGATTAATATCAATTGGACAAAATGATAATTTACTCAAAGTCATTAGTACTCAAATTTGAAAGCGGCACTGAACTTTTGTGTATTGGACCCACGTATTTGACTAATAAATCTCTTGCTATACAATACTAGCACAACACGCAATTTCGCCCGCTATTTCCTACATTCTATTGCATCTAAAAATGTTACTAACGCTGGAAAAGTTTGAAACCGACGAGAAATAATCCTAAGAAAATATTTGAAGTGAAAGTACATGATAGGCAATTTCCTACGACGATTTTGTGTCATCCAAAAATTGCATTTAAAGTTTTGTGTATTGCATTTTGATTAGAATGCAAATTTGCACGTGTGTAAGCACTTCTGGTTCAAGTCAATGATACTTCTGATGCCAATGTTGAGATTGCCTTGCTGCAACGATCATAAACATGTGTCAAAATGTGTAGCCTATATGTATGGCCATTTTAATTTACTCCAGGATTAGTATATATTGTTCCAGAGTGGACTTTATTTTGTTTCCCGGTCAAGAAAGTATACATACACAGGTCTGAGAAGACTACTTCTGTCAAAAGACAACTAAGAAGGCTTTTATAACGGTTTTTGAAATTATAACAAAGGTTAGAAAGTAACTTTGACTTTTAAATGTGCATTACATTACATATATTTAAAACTATATTTCTACTAAACCTTTTTTAAACTTTGTTTCGTCTGTGCAGTAAGATATAAACAAGAAGTATTGTAACTATCAAGCTTCCTCTATGCTTTAAAGGACTATAAAAGTAAACACATTGAACACAGTAATTAAACATATATGTGTGCTGCCATAGAACAATGTTTGCAAGGAATACATTTGATACAAGGAATACAGGTTAATTATATTTTGCAAGCTCTTCAATTAATATATTTTGTTTGCTGTAATCCAACTTTAGCGACCAGTAGTGTGTAGACAGGAGCGATTTTCTAAACAAGAATAGGCCTATTTGATAAAAAAAACCTAAAAATATCTGTGTAAAATGTCAGTAAAATCGGATGAATAGTTTAGTGTGAAATAATAACAAACTAAAAAACACACTTTCGCAATTTTTATTTTAGTATAATAAAATTTCCCCCAAATTGCAGTTCTAAATATAATCTGTAACGTATCATAACTAACGAAAAGAAACTGTCATATTTAGTATTTTCATATTAGTTATTGATAAATTCAATAGTTCAATACTGGTAGATACACTGTATTGACCCTTAAGTTCAATGAATATACAATAAATATTATTATGTTATGCGTTTATGTATGTAAGAAATTGTACCCTCTATGAAAGTTTAATCATAAGTACAGTTAAATGGTCTGACTTGTCAGCGAAGTTATTCAATTACTCAATATAGTTTTTAACTTTTGCAAACCACGTTATATCTTCAAATTGCATCTTTCTGTACCATATAATAACTTTTTAGTATGTTTACAATTTGACACCGCCTAAATAATTTTAAGGTATCGCCATTAATTGAGTCAAATGAAAGTATTGTTGTACTTATTTGTTCCTTTATTTTAATTCAGCCACCTGAGCTTGACATTTTTTTACAAATTATGTTTTTATGAATTATGTTGTGTACTATATCTTGTAACCATAATTAATTACGTACAAAGATATCAAGGAACTGAAACGTAACATTTGGTGACTCATTTAATGTTATTTTGTACGTGAGTGATTTTTAGTGGAACATTAATTTAATCAAGATTTTTTTACTTATTCTGTACTGTTGTACTGAATTATTTCTGGACATCCCTGAGGTAATTTATTGATGATAATTTTATGGTGATGGTGGAAATTACATATTGGCAAAATATTAGATCTCTTTGTTCTTTACCATTTTTCAAACGTCTCATAGAGTATGCAAGTAGAAACATTTGTGTGTGGGTAAGCTTTGTTGATTTGAAAAGCTTTACTTTCTTAACTGTCCCCTATCTTTAAAGTCATAAGACTTATATTTCTCAGTGCCTTCTTTTATAGTAAATTGTTACTGAAACAATTAATATTCATGAACGAATATCTATTACCTAGCAGCTGTGAGTTAAGTTTGTTAAAAATAATAAAATTCCAACTATACCTACAATTAATTAAGATACATAAAATAAATTTTTTTCCTCGTTTTATTTTAGGATTATTTTGTATTACATTCGTTTGAATATATATTTTTATTGCTAAAGATGTAAAATATATTTCACTACATATTACAATAATAGATTAATAAAGCATTACACCGTTATTTACAATACTTCTTATGATTAATACTTAATTAGACATTAATATTACTATTACGGTGTGGTGGGATAACATGGGATAAAATGATTAAATTACAATTTGTAGTTAAGCTGTATTATGCAATTATATCAACTCTGGCTAATTAGTTTAAGCAGTAGCAGTCACAGATTACAAGTCATTACAGTGGACTGTAGTTAACGAGTCCGCACGAGAGGATGGCAAAAAGTTGTCATAGCCAATTAAACGGGTTACATTCTAAAACACATCAACGGATGTGTTCCAATCTATTTTGCAGTTTGTCCTAAAAGCCTTGTTTGCATCGTTGTGTTTTAGGGCTGTACTTTGATTAGAGCGCTTGTGTATTTTAATTAAAAGATTAAATGTAATTTAAGATGTGTAATAATTACACCGTTAAAGTTACTGAAATGTGTCTCACATTGAAATGAGCAATAAATAAAGTATTCCAGACAGTGATTAGCGTTTCTTTATTTATACTATTTTAATTTAACTTAAGTACACAAATCTCATAAACGTTAGTAAAAGATCATAAAAGATAGTAATAGTAAATCGTAAATTTCTATAATAAAACTATATACAAAGAGAAAGAAAATAGGCGTTTGTATAAAAATGACAGTTACTTACATGATTTAGTATAATATATTTATACTAAAAATTAAGTTAATTATATCAAGTAGAAACGATGTATATTCAGTTTTTTCTTCTAATAGCCTAACAATATTACATTCTTAGCATGAGACAAAGCTAGATTATTCGATTAATAATTATATTCCTGTGATTTCAATGTAGTGTTTCACCAAAGATAAGTTTAATTTAAATAATAAACAGTACTGTCTTTGTAAATTTACTTATTTTTAAGAATGTTCATGCAATTTTCATTTACCTGTCATAGCATACGATAAAAAAACAAAATTTAGCACATTGAAAAACACTGAATTATTGAATAAAAAGAAGTCATTAAGCATAATTACATACTAATCACATTTTTTTGCGTCTATTGATAAAACTTAATGTTTTCTCACAGAAATGTTATCTACTTTAATATTTGCTTTCTAAGAAAAGTTTTCCGTGTTTATTTCTTAACCCAACTGAAGATAAAGCTGTTAATCTTAAATACTGGTTTCTAAGAAACGCAAAACTAAATTTCATAACATTGTAAAAATATGTTTACACGTGATCTAAAAAGCCAATTCCACGAAACTGTTACGCTAACTGGGTTCACGGCTTCGAAGGCTAAAGGTAAATACGAAATGATACGGTAGTAATTCAGAAAATTGGAATACGATTATCTTTGAATCGCCATCACTTGCGATAACATTTTGAAGTGCCAGATTTCCATTAGCTGTAATTGTGATTGTATGGTTTCAACAATAACGTCCCGTCTTGTTCAAGACTATTTTGGTCTAAAATAGTTAATGAGTTGTTAAGAGTAAAATCCCGAACAGAACACATGGTTTACAAGAACTAGAGATATTTATAATCAACACGGTCTTCTTCGATGTATAGTAATTTAGATATACATGGAATTGTTTATTGCTGTCATTATAGGAAAAACCTAAAATATATCAAATACTCGTACATCCTTAGATCTGTGGTAGAAATGTACACTTTACCATAATACCAATTTTGGTTCAAATGCCAGCATCAATGAAATAAAAAGTATTGTTACACAAAAAAAATTGTTATTAAGCTCCAACCCTACCTAAAATGATATTGAATAACTATCCTGTGATAATAAATGAAATTGTTTATTGAGACCAACTAAATAGGACATCTGGTCAATAACTTTGGTTTGTCAAAACATTATTTTTTGTTTAATGTTAAGTCTTTACTCTAATGCCTCTCAATAACTATTCGGTTATTGTTTCTTTCACAACACGGTCATCTAAATTTTTTTAGCAACCATCCAAACTAAAAGGAATATTAAATGTTAGTTCAGGAAAATGAAATCGACTGCTATATATTTTAATTCTCCATGCAAATAGTGATATAGATCCTTTTAGGATTGTGAAAACATTTTACTGTTAATACCAAAATTGACCTAAACTACAAAAAGTACACATAGATGGTAATAGATTTTTTTATATGTTGCGTAACTCTCCCTGTTTTATTAAAGTTCACATCGTGTGTTCAAATAACATATTTTTACTGTCGTAAATGATACGTAATTACAAGACGTTCGTATTAAAACCATTAATAAAATTAAATACCTTAATTTGAACTTACTTGTAACAATAGTCTTCACTTACATAGCATTAAATAATCGTTCCTATAAACAACACCTTCACTGACTTTAACAAAGAGTGTTGTAATCAGAAATTTTAACGGGCTATAATTTCCTAATCCCGAGAAGTTAAATTCTGAAAGCAAAAGTAAATATTAGGGTCACGAAATATAATCAAAACTTTTGAGGCTCGTTCTCCACTGTTTTATGTAGATAACTTTACTGAATTAAAACTTTCTCCGGACATCCTTCTTTCGTAAACGAACTTACCAAAACACATTTGGTGCTGACTTCTCCGATTTTTTCTGTTGAAGTAGACAAAACTATAAGTACATCATTTCCTAATAAATGAGTATGGGTTTTGTTAAACTACAAGAATTTTATATGTAATAATTTTATACCTCTAAAACTCTCGGTATCGTTTATTAGAAAATTATAAAGTATAATTAGAAAAAAATAATTTTTATGAAAAATTAATTAATTGATAATGTATCTGTTAACTCAGTAAAATAAGGCAAAATAAGGATGCAACCTCGGAATAAAAGATAATAAGCTAAAATTTTGCATACGTCTTTATTTTGATACTATAAAACTTACCTCAAAAGTCTCATATAATCACGTGTATGCGACTTGAGATATTTAAGGTCAAAGGTCACGAAAATCAGTTGTTTGCAAATATCTCGTTTCCCTTACGCTATATGACTTTGAAGGTGGTTAGAGAAATTGTAGCACGAAATATTTTCTTCAACCTTTGTCTGAAGTAAATTTGTGTACGTTCAACCCTTTTTGAAATACAGCGCAAAGAGTAGGGGATCGTTATTATTACATTTTTATTAATATTTATTATTTAATATACCATATTTATAGATATTAATTATAAATTATGTATTCCCTAAATAATACTTGTGTTATTTTTACAAAACATACAATATTAAAAGAAATATTTCAAATGAATTTGAATGAAATATTTATGTGTTGATCCAATAATAAATTTATGAAAATTACAAATATAAAATATTATTTATTATTAATTTTACTTCTTAATTTTTTATTATTAATTTATTTGTATTGATTAATATTTTTGTTTTAATTTTCTTCTGGTTCATTTCCTATGAAGGAATACAGACATACCTAATACTAGCTGTGATGAAAATGATCGTTCCCGTAGTGAAGCCATTATAGCTTGACTTATTGATGTGCATTTTGTCTTCAAATGATCAATTTTTCCTTTTCTTTTTTTCATAATAACTTCTTGCAAAAAATGTAATAAACTGTTCGGTATTTCTCCATTAACATCATCTAGCATTTGATTTGGAGGTGGATAAGACTTTGTTTCAACTACAGATGATCGAATATCATATCTAATAATCGCCGCAGCAGCTTCTACTATTCGTAATCGTTCTTCTTCGGGTGAGCTTTTTTTATTCTCGTACCAAGCTTTGGATAAAATATTTGACTGTGTGTCACGAAAAGATATAATAGTGACTGACCCAACCTTAGTTGTAATTATTATATCAGTCAAATACTTATTATCCCTCAATTTAGAAATGATAGTCTTATCATCCGGTACGTACTCGGTAGGAATATCTTTCAACTCTTTTAATGTAAATTGTGAATCATTATTATTTTCTATGTAAAAAAAATCTCTTTCATGGCCTGTGTGATGTTATCATCTTTGTGATGGTTTTTATCAGTAGGTATTCGATTTAAAAAATGAGAGTAGCAAATAGCATGATATTTAGCCTTAGCAGCTACCAAGTCATGTTAAAAAAAGTATACTATTTTTGACTAATTTTCCTAACAAGTCGCCTCTTTCTTCAGCTTTCTCAAAACGTTATTTTTAAAATCAAGAGTATTTACTTTACTGATGGTGCGTTTATACTTTTCTTGTTTTGGTGCAGTTTTTAATGTTTGTAAGCCACGCACAACACTCACAGAAGCACTTTCTGATATTAATTTATTACAAATAAAACAACAATCAGCCATTGCAATTAAAAGATACACTCAAAATCGTACGTCTTTTAATGCTAAGATGTCGTTTTCAACTAACGGATAAAATAAATTTTTATCGGTATAGAAATATTAACACAGAGAAATACCCCACCATTACCATCATTAAGTAAAATATCTCACCACCACTACTGACTTATACATAGAAATTCCAAACTCATTCGTTACGGTGTGTAGAAAGTAAAAAATCCTGTCATATATAACAATGGAGCATCTGTTACAGCTTCGCAGAAACAGCAAACGTCGTACAAGGGATTTGTATTTCGAGATATAATATTCACAGCAATATAGTAATATGGACGGAAGGTATTTCTTTTAATATTGTACGTTTGGTAAATATAAAATAAGTATTAGTTAGAGAATATATAATTTATAATTAATATCTATAAATATGGTATATTAATTAATAAATAATAAAAATGTAATAATAATGATAATAACAATAATAATAGTATTAAGTAATAATAATAATAGTAAGTGAACAATTAACAATATAACTCATTTCTTTATTTTATTCTACAGGCTGACCTCGCATTAACGTATATACAGATAAGCGGTCCCCTACTCTTTGCGCTGTATCTTAAAAAGGGTTGAACGTACATAAAATTAGTTCTGACAAAAGTTGAAGAGAATTGTCCGTTCTACAATTTTTCTAACCACCTTCAAAGTAATTTAGCGTAAGGGAAACGAGATATTTGCAAAAAACTGATTTTCGTGAACCTTGACCTTAAATATCTAAAGACGCGTACACGTGATTATATGAGACTTTTGAGGTAAGTTTTATAGCATCAAAATAAAGACGTGTGCAAATTTTTAGCTTATTATCTTTCATTCCGAGGTTGCATCGTTATTTTACCGGACTATGTTAGTTTATGACAAGAAGGAGAGTCTGACGTCCCATTTAACCTAATCTGTTTTATTTCAGTAAAGATATTCTTCGAACTGATACAGCCAGGGGAAAAAATATTAGCATGGGCTTATGCATCTTTAAATAACGATTATACTTACATTTAAGTTTAATTGTCTTTACGATAAAAAAATACATTTTGAAAGAAACAACAGTAAAATTTTTAATATGTACAATATGCGCGCGCGCGCGCGCGTGTGTGTGTGTGTAATATATATATATATATATATATATATATATATATATATATATATATATATATATATATATATATATATATAATTTCAATAAATATTGAATCGCAAAAAGTACTTTATATATATATATATAATATAATATATATATAATATAATATAATATTATATATATATATATATATATATATATATATATATATATTCGTCTAAGAAAAATATGGAAGAATCAGCAATGTGCCATTTAATATTTATTTCAGTGGCTTACTTAATTGAAATATATACACATAGTATATTAAATTACTAATAAAACAAGAAAAAATATAAAATTTAAAATCGATTTAAAAATAATTTACGTTCACTTATGATGCTTTAGGCATATTTTTAATCTAACTAGGCTACTAGAGAGTGTTTAAATAACCGATTACTATCCATCTATCATTACTTACGGTTGAAAAATGTACGGTATGTATGTACGATGCAAAGAATAAGGCAAGTAAAAAGTGTTAAATGTTGGGGAGCGTTGGCTTTTTTATTTTAATACAAAAAATTTTAAATTATTTTACAAAATAGTCTTGCTGTTTTATTGAACTAAATTCACATTTTTATTGCAAATAAATTCGAGTTTTTATTCTATGGAAAGTAAACGTTGTTTATATACAATTCTATTTATATTGGATGTTTAAAGGCATACCAAAGATATCACCATATCAAAATTTATCTGTCATTTACGTACGTAGTTTTTCATATTGTTATGGTTAAAAAGTGTTACTTGCATTTAACTTTTTAAATATTTTTCATAGAATAATGTATGTACTGAGTATACCTGATTCCCTAACTTTCTAGCTTAAATAACAAACCTTTGCATTGGAAATATTTACTTATTGTTTACAGTAATTAATTGTGGATATGTGTGCTTCAGTCAGGATATTTTATTACCTCTACAATATCAAGTGTACTACATAAGTGTGACAGTTGTCTATACACAATCTAATCTCTTTTCAAAGTTTCTAGAGATATATACAATTATTATTTGTGTAGAATTTAATCCACTTACCTACAATATAGTAATATGCCTATAATATACAGTACATTATTATACGGCAGTAAATAAATACATGCAAACTTTATACATTCAAAATATTGTAATGCACCCTCTATTATACCTGTTTAAACTGAATTATTACACCGAGAAACAAATTTATATTGGCCTTATAATCTTTTCGGCGAGGTAAAGGGACTAAAATCCTCTTTAGTCGTAAAAAGTTAATTTACTGCTCTCTTTATTAAGGAGGAAACGAAATAAAGTGGGTGAACCTCAAAAGAAGAATTGTTAATTGCTCTCTTTATTACTGAGAATAAATATCTCGGCTCTCATACCACATGCAGTTAATTTATAGCTGTAGGTAAACTTGTATCTGTTAGTATATTTTTAGGTAGTTTTGTATACGAAATTGGCGTATTGCAATGGTCTTCATGGTAGCACTTGTGGCGAAGTTTTACATAACTTCACTATCCATGACCTCTAGAGTCTACAACAATCATCCGTACCGAATTATTGAGATTTATATATAACGATGCTATATAACGCAGCTTGTAAAAACGATAACTCACCCATATAAAACCACAAACATGTTGAATCCTGGCGCAAGAATATATCTTATATTTAAGCTACTTTTGTTTGCCTAACTTGGCGTGTAATTTAATGCCAATTTAAATTTGGACAAATCCCCCAATTTAAATTTTATTTTATGAACCCAGAAAAAAATTTTAAAAATGTTCTGGTATACTGTACCACTTTCTAAAATGTTTTATGAACAGCTTTTTTTATCTCGTATTGTTATTTACATAAAAATCACATATAAATAAATAATTGTACAATTGAATGATATTTTTCTTTTATCAAAAACTACATTTCTTGAAAACATTACCAGAAGGACTATGTTTTGAAACTGTAAAACAAAGTGTAATTTATTATGTATACGATTGTTTAACATTTTATTCTATTTCAAAATTTATAGCAAACTACTGATTATCAATAGTTGCCAACGCACGGGTTAACTACTGTACCGTGACCTGTAGCAGAGATGTACATGTGGCGGTCGGCAGATAGCGCAATAATTGATCACATCGCCTTGTCCACAACTGGCCGTTTGTCGACCACTAATGATTTAGGCTATGCCAGACTCGAGCACCGCATGACTCTAATGACCACGTCTCGTTTACAAATCATCTGCATTCTGGAATCACGACATATCAGTGTTTGCAAACCTTGTATATAACCAGACCGAGTCCGTACACAAGTATTTCATAAAGTAGCTTTGCTTTACATGCC
The DNA here is from genome assembly GCF_021130785.1 of Homalodisca vitripennis. Taxonomy (NCBI): domain Eukaryota; kingdom Metazoa; phylum Arthropoda; class Insecta; order Hemiptera; family Cicadellidae; genus Homalodisca; species Homalodisca vitripennis. Next base: position 120,404,751 of record NC_060211.1, on the reverse strand, counting down.
CTAAATTGACGATCTCTAAAACGTGTCTTAATAAAACTAGGGAAAAAGGTCTAATTTAAAAATATAATATTACGCTTTGATACATTATTTTACGTGGATAAGTACATATTTAGAAATTAGTTTTCATCTGTAACATCACCGACACACTAAATTTATAACCTTATGGCGTTAAGATTTTTAGCTCACCCTTCATAAATGAGCGTCACTAATCGTAGTTATGAGGAGGTGCGACATTTATAGTGTTCTAATAATTACAATAGCCTTGCAATATAATTCAGGTTCTACGATTACTTTTTAAAAAGATTTCATATAAACTGGTTTGCTTTTCGTTTTAATTAATAAATGAGTGCTAGAAAAGCTGACAATATTGAGAGTTTAGGCGTTCAACTTAGAGGATAAATGCTTGTAGAAAATGTACACGGGAAGTACGAACATAGTTTATAAACTAAAAATCCTAAATGTCAGTGTAAGTAATTTACCACGTACTATAGTAGCCTGAAAGTGCACGGAAAACGGTCTTATAACTATTTTTATACCATACGATCTTTAAAGAATGCAATATTAGAACATACAAAATTTTGTGTACTTTTTTCGTTCAATAAAATATATCTAAGTATACTCTCATACCTGATATACTTAACTTCATTGTTTAATGTTTTTTTAATAAACATGTAATAACTGAGAGTATAATTGGGTTATTACCTAATATTTGAATTCCTATTACAACCGTTTTGTCGGAAATTATGTAATTAAATTAAGCTATCAGTGATGAATTGAAAAACTAATTAGAGTGTCCGTCAAATATAATGTAAATAGCCGGACGATTAAGTTTTTATATGCCAACTTTTACAGTTCGAAGAAAACTTTTACTGGTACTTTAATGCCTATGAGCACTAGTTTTCAGTAACTCAAATGCACATTCAGTGCTGAAAAAGCATACGTGGCTATTACCAATTATAAAAACCGGATCTCAAATAGTCTTCAAGACATGATGTAGATAGTAAGCGAATCTATCTGTTGATTAAATTGTAGGAAACAGTTGTAGGTTAATAAATACTGAACGCATGTAAATAATCGTTTAACTAAAAGAAGTGGATAGGTAAGGCACAGAAAGAATTATGTATTCTGTGAGTCGTTTCACTCGGTTACAATGGAAGCATTGCCATGCCACTAATTGGGCTCTCAAGGCTAACCTTGATGTATGGTGGACTGGCCTAATGGCTTCTGGTGGGTACTTCCGACAGTTGTAACCGTTTATTGCTGAGAAACATCTGTCAAACACGGTACATTCAAAGGTTTACAGAGATACGTTCCGAGTTTGCCGCTTTGAATACGGCGTGGCTGGAAATTCTTGAGTTTACTTGAAACAAGATGATTATGAAATTCAAATGAGCCCTTACAGCAAGATTTCATCGGTTCAAGAGTTTCTTCTTCGGTTCGAAGAAGGTTCTCATTATGAAAAGCAGTCTAGACCAAGGGTAAATTGTTAAACAAATATATCCAACAGTCATAATAGTTAAGTATATTCAAAAACGAAAGTTAAGTATAGTAAAACGAGTTTAAAGTTTCATTATATCTCAATACAATTGCTTTGTGATTTATAAATAAAAAATACTACATAGACCTATGCAATATAATATTTGGTTAATGACAATCATAACTTATACTATAGTAATTCATTAGTTATATATTTCAGCTACTGAAACATTAAGCTAGTTGTAAATATATTTAAAACATCACATCAATATTATAATTGATTTTTTTGACGAGGCCTCACGAAATCATATGTTTCATCGTCAGGCGACCCACAAGTCTTCTAATTGCTCCAGGAGTCTTAAAATTATAGAAGAATTATTTGAACTTTTGTTTCTATAGATATCCAAAGTAAATTATAAACAAGTAGTAAAGTGTACTTAATGTTACGTCACAATGTTTTTGTTTGTGTGTGATTGGTTGCACGGGTCACACGTGCGCTCCGCAAGGTTACAATGTGGTTGGCCTTGTGTGGGTCCGACACACACACACACACACACACACACACACACACACACACACACACACACACACACACACACAAGCTTGAACGCTCTTGTACATATTAAAAGAAAGGAGAGTATAGTGTATATACAACTTGTTAGAGTGATATGCATATCGGCCCTGCAGGATATGGACGTACAATGTTCACCCTTCAGGTAAAGGAAACCTTTCGACAACAGTAGCAGGTATCGCCCGATCGGCGGTGACACTATCAACAATAGTAACAATAGTGGCCGCCTCTCAGGTTTCCTTTGCAGACTCACCATCAGAATACATTTCAGAGAGGATATGAATTTGTACAACTAATTGATACTCTTGGTGTAACATTAATATTAGTAATTTATTGTATTAATTCAATTGTATAAGTATATAATACATGTGTTTGTTAATAGTTGTAAACTTTATTTCCTGAATGTAAGCCAAATCTCAAAAATAGTTCATTTGGTTGCTTTTTATCTTATATTTACATTTTATATTCATTAATATTTTTGGCCTAATAATATGAATAATAATTGAACTCAGAAGACTGTTTTATATACCAATTAAATGTCTTAATTATTGGCTTAATATAGACAAGTCACTAAAAAATTTAAACACGTTTTTTTATGTAGTCCGTCATATATACTTCCATATTAATCGTTTTTATTTCAAAACTACTGCAGAATCTCCAAAAACCTTACTCGTAATTCCATTAAAATTAATTTTAGCATAATAAATAATACAATATTAATATCAAATTTAGACATTCCAAAAACTAATTTCTCCTAAATGACTTCCTAACTATTAGAAATCATCCTTCACCAACGGGATATTGCATGTAAATGCGATGAAGTTAAATCATTATGTTCGATAATGTTTAAATATGTACAACTATAGATGTACAAGCAATATAGTATAAATCTAGAATAAATGTGTATTCTCTTTCGTTTATACGACAAATTGAAACTTCAGATCGAACTCCATTATGAAAATAAAAAGCTTTAAAATAATTATTTATTTAATATACTACTGTTCTCACTCATTCAAAATACGTAATTTTTGCAAAAAAGTTAATTACATCCAGTACTTTCTTACCATGCTCAAAAATTAAATGAGTGTATTATCATTTTACTTATAGTTTGAGGAAATTATAAAAGAAATAGGCTTTTTCCTTTACAAATGCTTGGGTACAAGGTAAATAATTTAGAAGTACGCCTCATGAACGTGTCGTAAGAGGCTTTTTTGGTGTTGCATGCAAAATGTTAAATGTATAGCTTATTTCACTCTCGAGATATACTTTGGACAGACAAATATTATTTTAGAAAGGAAGTGTCATAACAATTTTAAGTCTGCATACAAAATCTTTGTCCACCTATCACATGATACATGCATATTTTTCATTACGTTTAGTTTATAACCAGTGTTTAAATAACAAAAGTCAACAAAATATAAAATTATTTATGTGTCAGGATAGTTAGGCTACACGTGTTAATATGTGACATGTTTCCATCACATATCTTATGAATCTATTGGGTTTGTTTACAAATTCATTTATACTGCTTTTTTCTCGTTGCAATCGTGGCTACCTATATGATCAACGTTACAATTTTCGCTAGCGCTCAGCAAAATCACTGTGTAAAATCTTCGAACTTGATGTTTCTCATATAGATTTGAAGCACAATTTATAGGCCAGTTACTTTTCGTGATAAAGTGTGGACAGGTAGACGAATATAAAGACAGACTGACGATGAAACATAAATGAAACTTTCAGCTCCACGATGTTAAAACTAAATCAAAACCAAAATCAATAAAGCTTAGCGAAAAGCATTAAACCAAAATTAATAAAATTTAAAATAAATACAAGATTGTCGGAATGATTGTTCCACAGAGCTAGACTGTCAATGCTCTCAGGAGACTGAAAGACTAAGCTGTGCAATCTAGAACACAGCCTACATACCACCATGGTTAATCTATTAGTAGACAATCTGAATTGACAGTATAATAAAAATGAAATCAGTAGATAGTCAGCAGCTTACTAAGCCTAGGAGTTTAGTATATCAGTTACCAGTGCTACCAATATATTGAAAGTAGTTGTATACGACCAGACATGGTAAATATGTTAACTATTGTTACGGATAGCTAGATTTGCCAGTAGACAGCCACAGTTGTGTGGAAGGAGGAATGTCCTATTGATAAATCCATTTGTCCCTGAGGAGCTAGACGTTTGTTTGGTCTGTTACCAGGATACAATTGATCGCCCTCGCCCTTCCTCGTCATTTATGGATTATTCATAAATAATAAAGAGACACGAGACTCAACCTAAAATGAAAGAACTTGTCAGCTGTATCATTACGTTTTGTTCTGTAATTTGCTGGAACTGAAGGAAGTAAATATTTAGGAGTTATGAATATTGATCGTTTTTAATACTAATGGATACTATTATAAACACACTTTAAAAGTTTCTTTAGTATCACAGCCACTCATAACTATGCCATGTTTAAATATGCTTAATAATTATTAAACTAATTATTTCATCTAACTTATGTTTATTTTTAGATGATAGAATAGTATGTTATATAATTTAACAAAACCTCGTTAATGGTCCAAATTATTTTATTTTTTATCTATCTGCATTACTTGTAATTTATGTTGCCTTTTTATTGTAGAACACAATTATAATTTAATTCTACAAATCTATAATATTACCCATTTCGACATTGTTCAATCTTACAACGTGGAGGTAGCTCTCGAAAACTGTTACTAACTTGAATACTAATGAGAACAGTGCGTAACAATGATTAACACGTCTTGTTTAATAAGTTGTACGTGTAATACAATGGTGTGCGTCTTTTACTCACACAAATACAAATATCAATATCAAAATAGTTTTACTTTGTAGTGTAATTAACTATATGACAAACTGTTACTATTTGATCAATATAAAAATTATCAGTACAAAGGAATCTTTGCAAGAGTTATTCAGTTTCTAATTGAAATACTACAAGCATAATCTAAAGGTACTGCACTGGAAGGTCGGACAATGAAATATATATGAAATTAAATCGTTGCTGGTAATTTAAAATCCTGCAACTTAGTGTAAATATAGTTACTATTTAAAATGTACATTATTACATTCTTTATACTGTATAAACTAATGTAATATATTATATCTCCTCGTTTAAGTCTAAAAGGGAAGATTATTAAAACATTTTTAGATAAATATATTGTTGTAAAGTGTTTATATTGTTTAAAACACACAAAATATTTTTTAAATTTTCTGTATATACAGTCTAAAAATTAGCTGAGTGATCAAATGAATAATAAAACAAAAAATAATTTTGATCTGTGTCGCTTGAAATTGGCGCGTAAAGACATTCAAGATTGCTATAACTTTATAAAGGGTTTTCGGTTAAATTTGTATTTAAAAAAACAACTTTGAAATATTTTACTCTTGATATGAAGAGCCATTCCCAGTCTATATGTTACATCAAGTGTTAGAGATATGTAATTCTCAAGATTTGAATTGTGTTGAACAATTTTCTACGTAATTTTATTTGGACAACCTTCATTAAAGTATTTATATTTCTCATGTTTATTATTCTTATAGTCATGTAAAGTAATGTTACATTTATATATTTATTTGGCTAGGAACTAAAAATAAGTAAAAAAAGTTACATTAATTTTATTGTCTGATTTTTTAACTCGGTAAAAAATGTAAGCGTTTGGTCATACAATAGGGTGGTTTAGTGCGGTTAAGAAGCCGCAGAGCGACGTGACGGCGAACAATCACGGCAGTGGCGGCTCGGCAGCAACGTCACGCATGAGCTAACGTCAGTCATGCAATGTAGCGCGTACGTTTGGACAGAATCAATACAAGGCTGGCCTCGAGCCGGCCTCCTACACGCGCAACGTGGCGTGAACTCTAAGGAAAAAGTGTCCTAGAAATGTCGAATCAAAAAAGTATTACAACAAGTAAGATTAGTACAACTAGATTGGATTTTAGTGTCTCGTGATTAGTAGCACGATGTATCTTATGTCTTATCTTACATCAAAGCAAGATATTCAATGTATTTCGTTTCTTATATCAATTAGAGTTAGAAATATTGAAGTATTTGTATTACCAAAACAATACTATATTTTCTTTTGTAATCATGTTCCATAAAGTAAATTTTGCTTCGTGTTTCATATTTTTCATTCAAATTAATGACAATGGTATAAGCAATAAGTTTTTGGGTAAATTAAAACTGTTTAGTTACTTGATACATTTGGGACTATTGAATTGGGACGAATATTCTCCGTTACGAAAGACGTTATTGCTTTTATGGATTTCCTTATAAACATACAGGTTCTCTGTATGATACGTGATTATGGGCTGCCATTATTAAGCATGTAAACAGTTTTGTGAAGCAAGTGTCTCTATATGCTAGGATGTTGTTTTCTAATAGATCGAAGAATTCGAAGTTAGATCGAAGTTAAAAGGGCGTTTTCATCCTCTATAAATTACAATGAATTGTTCTCAATCATTTAATGAAATTTCAGTATTCAATGCAGTTTATAACGGCAGTAAAAAAAAGAATAGATCTCAACAGATTCTAGGTTATCACAAATAATTGTAAATGAACTACGAGCAAAACTATAACACTAATTTGTTCTTTATTTACTAGAATTTTCTGATTTATATGGAAACTTTAATAACCAATAAAGTAAAGCCATGAAGTTGGAGAGGGAAATAGATTATTAAGTACTAAGTAATAAAAAAATGGCTACGCAAAATTGTAATTGCTTGAGAACCATTAGTACCCTGGATAAAACTTATGGAGTGTTAAGTCATAGTTGACTTTATTGTTAAAAAATCAATTACCAATTTTTAACAATAATTTCTTTATATTAACTTATTAACTTAAAAGCAATTTTTAGTAATTTCCAGTAATATAGTATATATTGAGTTACATAGACACCAGAAATATAATCTAACAAATCCCCACGTATGTTTTACAACAAAGCTATAGTCCGGTAAAATAAGGATGCAACCTCGAATGAAAGATAATAAGCTAAAAATTTGCATACGTCATTATTTTGATGGTATAAAACTTACCTGAAAAGTCTCATATAATCACGTGTACGCGTCTTTAGATATTTAAGGTCAAATTTCACGAAAATCAGTTTTTTTTGAAAATATATTCGTTTCCCTTACGCTAAACGACTTTGAAGGTGGTTTAGAGAAATTGTAGAACAGAAAAGTCTCTTCAACTTTTTGTCTGAAGTAATTTTATGTACGTTCAACCCTTTTTGAGATACAGCGCCAAAGAGTAGGGGACCGCTTACATGTATATACGATAAATGCGAGGTCAGCCAGTAGAATACAATAAATAAATGAGTTATGTTGTTAATTATTCACTTACTATTATTATTATTACTTAATACTATTATTATTGTTAGCATTATTATCATTATTATGAAATAGTTATTATTATTTATTATTTAATATACCATATTTATAGATATTAAATTATAAATTATATATTCTCTAAATAATAGTTATTTTATTTTTACCAAACATACAATATTAAAAGAAATATTTCAAATGAAGTTTAATTATATATTATTATTATTTATTGATCCCAATAATCAATTTATTAAAATTACAAATATAAAATATTTGTTTTCATTATTAATGATTAATATTTTTGTTTTAATTTTCTTCTTGTTCATCGTCGTCTTCTTCTTCTTCCTCTGGCTGTTCAATATCGGATTCATTATTATCATTCTCGTTTACTAAATTATCAGAATAGAAAGATTCAAGAATATCAGGTGCATATTCACTTTCTTCATTGAAACCATCTGAAGTTGATGAAGCGTTGAGGCATGATTGTCCATTACACTGCCCACAGATTAAAGTGCATCCTGATTTCCTGCATCCGCAATTAGAACCACAACCTTTCTTGCAATTGCAAAATATGTATTCAGCAGATCTTCTGGTGCTGGTGGTAATAATGTTGTTATTGGTTCCAGGAGTTCATTTTGCAGTACCCAGCCGAATTCCTGGGGTTCTCAATCATTTCCCAACCAAAATTTTGGTCTGATAATAGACACGAAGGATATATGCTGACGCACTGCTGTACTTGAAGGAGGGAAGACTTGATAACTGCACTGGTTTGTTGAGTCTTGTTGATTTGATGAACTGGGTGTATCGAAAAGAGTCTATATCGCCTTCTGATTTCGGAGTATTATACGTTGCTAAGAAAATACGTACTCCATTTCCAAATAATTCTTGTACAGAGCATTTCTTTTGTTTAAATAGTTCAGCTGATTGATTTAAATCGTGATGTTTTTCGAACATTTTTTAATAAACGATATTTTACCTTTTCTATATATGTATAGCAATAAACGCAGACAAGTCATATCACATCCACTAAATGCGTGTAAAAATAATATGTGTTTCTTAGAATGAGGGTATTTATCAAAACTTTTCGATGAATACAGTTTTGTCTCCACATTACCCTTACCCATTTTTTTGAAAAAAAAAAAATTCTTGTTGATGTGATTGAGCACGTCCTATCAAGATAACTAGCAAAAAAATATCTTCGCCTACAATGACAGAAGTTTTTTTTTTTTTTAAGTTCAGACTCTGCAATAGCTGTTTCTACAATGAGAACATCAGCATCATCTCTGGTTTGTTTTTAGTGATATTAACAGTTTTTTTTAATTTGTTGATAAGCATGTCTATAATTTTTTTTTTTTTAGATGAATTCGATAAAAACTTTTCTTGGCTGATTGGCACCTCCATTGTTTCATCAAAGCGGAGTTCGTAAGATTTTGAAACACCACCAGTTCTTCTTAATTGTTCCATTGCTTTAATGTTCTTAGTGTAGTCTGAGTAACCATCAAATACAACAACGATACTTGACCCATAATGTGTTTGTAAATATTTGACGTATTTATTCAAAATATCAGAGATAGTATCATCTTTATTTCATACAACGCGATGCAATAGAAAACCACCATCGATGATATATGTTGTAGTGGTTTCGTCCTCGGTATAATAAATAATAAATATTTAATAATAATGATAATAATGCTAACAATAGTAATAGTATTAAGTAATAATAATAATAGTAAGTGAATAATTAACAATATAACTCATTTATTTATTGTATTCTACTGGCTGACCTCGCATTAATCGTATATACAGGTAAGCGGTCCCCTACTCTTTGCGCTGTATCTCAAAAGGGTTGAACGTAACATAAAATTACTTCAGACAAAAGTTGAAGAAAATTTTCCCTTCTACAATTTCTCTAACAACCTTCAAAGTGATTTAGCGTAAGGGAAACGAGATATTTGCAAAAAACCGATTTTCGTGAAATTTGACCTTAAATATCTAAAGACGCGTACACGTGATTATATGAGACTTTTGAGGTAAGTTTTATACCATCAAAATAAAGACGTATGCAAATTTTTAGCTTATTATCTTTCATTCCGAGTTGCATCGTTATTTTGCCTTATTTTACTGAGTTACTATCTCAGCGTGTCTGTGATGGAACGCCCGAAGCTATGTGCCGTTCCAACCCTCTACCCACAACCAAAACACATCATTACGTCACAAATAGCATTTAGTATTTGAATTGCATGCAAGATATTTCTGAACGCACAACGTACATATACCTATTTTCTTAACACAATATGTTATAATTATGTATTTTTAAGTAGCAAATATTTTAAATGGCTAATATAATAATGTTTCTTTCCACTAGAATATTATTATATATAATAGCAATATAGAAAGTTATAGAACTTCAAGCAGTTCATATACTTAAATACAACATGAAGAATAATGAAAATACCGTAAAAGATATTTTATAATAATAGAAAAACTAAATGAACGTTAAAACCTATAAGCCATGTCCATGAAAACTGTAAAAATATAAAAAAACACTGTTACAGCAATATTTATATTAATATTATTCTAACTATTTATATTAATAATATTAAATATTCGAATTAAGTACAATAGAATTTAGAATGAACGATTAGTTTTCAATAATAAAAAAGCATTGAAGTAGGTGAGAATAAATACTGTAATAATACAGAGATCAAATAAACAATTTAATTTTAAATGAAACGTAATACAACCAGAACAGTTTCATTCTTTTAATAGAATATATTAAACTGTTTGGATACAGGTCTAACTGATCAGTTTATTTTAATGGAGTATCATAATTTTTATATTTTTACTATAAATTATAAGTAACATGAGACGTAATACGTGAGAAATGACCAAAATTGTACTATTGAATTGAACCGATTCCTGGCTTGGCTAAACAACCTGTGGCTGTGGACCCTTTGTAATGGTAATGCGATTGATTGCGTAGTAGTGAATTTGTCAACATAAGCGTGTTCATACGTGCATGCGTACGATTTGTATTTGTTATGTTTGGATACATATTCAAAGGAACTATATATTTTAAAACCCAATAGCTCGAGGCGGAAATATACTTTCATTCAATTCAAAAAGTGAAAATGAGGTTCGTCCGTCTAACTGTCCATCTTTTCGCTATATCGGGTCCAGTGATATTAGAAGACCATGTTTTATCTCTTGTTAATGCAATTCAAAAACTAGCAAATTTCTTAAAGTGTCGTTCATTTTTGTTGGAGTGCAATAGGAAAATTCGGGCACTCAACTAACATTAATAGTGGAGTATAAGAGATTTACGTGCTTTAAGTCTTGTTGGTAACGTATAACTGTAAATAGAAATTCGCAACCCATTATATTTTATCTGGCTAATTTATAAAAGTTTATCATATGCATTGGAAATACTGATCAGTTTTGTTTTGTTTTATAAAGGCATTTAATCCAAGAAGGTTGCCACTTTTGATCTATTCAGAGCACCTTATAGTATATACCCGAAAAAAATATTTTAATGTACCAATCAGTAATCGTAATGAAAGCTGTGTTATAATAAAATTCCATTCATGATTACTTAATTTCTAGATTAATTTTTTTTTTACTTTAGTACCCTCCTATCCGCTCAGTTGTCTAATGTAGTAGGAGCAGCTGTTCAGCGTACCAATCACCCCCCCCCCCCCCAACAACAATCCAATCAATAGTTGGCTTTAAGTAGTTATTTACCGTTATCTTGAATACAACTGTGAACAAATAATTTATGTTAAATCTCTGTTATATAAACGTAAATAATGGTTAAACTGCTTTTATTTTGACATGTTGCCGCAAATCGTTTTTGCAAGTTTTATTTTGAAGAGAAATCCATCTTTTCAATGTTTTGTTAAATATTTGTGTTTTGTATTTATTATGCGGGTAACTATCACGTACCCGCAGCTTTGCTATTGAATATTGAGTACGCCCTAAGATTCTTATTGATAATGTCATTATAAATACTTAAAAACCGATTAATTTTCACTGAAAGATATTCCAAAGAGCTATGTTTAAATAATTAAAATTTAAGTAAATGTTTAAGTTTCGTGCCACTGAAGTGAGAAATGGGAACAGTTTTTAGAAGCAACTATATGATGTAACAATGTTCTTTGCGACAATCGATAATATTTTAATCATTAGCTACCACAAATCCTAAAACTATAAAAGTATTTTAGATCAACATGGAGAAATAAAATTCTCGTTAGTCGTAACTAAAACATTTTTGATGTAATCTAATGGAGTCCTACAATAGTTTTGAATCGGATATAGACATGTTTAAAGCTCGTACTATTTCACCGTTCATTGCTGAGAGGTTTATATTTACAGCAAAAAGGGTTACAGTAAAAAACCGTTTATTTACATGTAAAGTAATATTTTATACTGGACTAAGGTATTTCCGGCACTATGGTATTGTTTGCAGGTCCGAAAAGATTAATTTGGTCTAAAAATTACTACTTCTAATTGGTATCTTCTTTTCGTACCTTAATAGCGTTTGAATATACTATCCAGATAAATGAAACATATATTAGATTTGTGTACAAAATATATTTTTATTACAAAGCATCTACTTCCACCCATTGTACCTTCTCCTCTTGAACTACGCATTCATTCATTGGAAACAGAACAGATCAATACGGAGTTTTCTTGCAGTTTCTTTACAAAGATTTATATAAACAAGCACACAAATCAAATAAGAATACGTGCACTTTTTACCCATTTTATATACAAAAAACTAACTTAACTACTACTACATTACTAAATGGCATATATCACATATTAACTTTTATATTTATTTTATTCTTGAACCTGTTACATGACCATTAAAAGTTTCCCTTAATAATCGAATATGTATATGTATGTCAAGTATTCTGATTTATTTTAATAGACGGGTTTAGTAACTATTAACAAATGAATTTTCTGGTACGTACACTTTCCTGATAATATTAATGTTGTAAGGAACATGATATAGCGTACTTAAAATATCAAGATAATAATCACAGAGCATAATGAATGTACATCACATCCATTATAGGCTACTGAATTGTACCTTGTTACCCGATACATTCATTGCCAGAACGTTAATAAGGATTATCACATGAGGGGCTGGAAACATTTAATTTCTGTCTTACTGCCTATCCGCACTATATTATCAGAGCAAACTGACTTGTAGTCTTCATATTTTTCACGGAGCTTATTTTATAAAGCCAACATTGAGATCGATGTTGGTATATGCTCCATGCGATTTGCCTGAAAATTAGAAAATATTATATTTTGGTAATATGGGTAACCATAATGGTAACGAAAACATAGGAGAGTAATTAAAATTGTGTTAGTACTGAATGAAATAATATGATATTTTAAAATACAATATAGTAACAAATGTAGCCTACTACAGTTAAATTATTTATGAATGTGAGAGTTTTCAACATCAGCGAGGCCTAGTATACGAAACGTGGTATAGCGAACTCCTATCTTTTGCAAATTCGTATCTTTCTAGTTTCACATAGATAACCTGTTGCACACATCTTAGTTGTGGTGTACATATATATCAAAGGCCAAACAATAAATATAAGATTGTGAATAATCAATGTCAGCACCTTGATAGTGATAGTTATCCTTGTTGTTATAAGCTAAACTGAAGTTCGTATCTGTACAAGGATATCTTAGCCAAGTTATAAAGCAGTTTATGATAAAAAATATACAGATTAATATTGTAACACTCCTGTCGTAATCCGGATATAAAGTAAAAGTTTTACACATTACTATTTACTTTAAATTTTCAGTTAAGTACAAAACTGGAAGTAATATTCACAACACCACGATAGAACGATAACAACAAACTCCCGGATGATAAGACTTAAGCTGCTTACAGTTTTGCCAACACAACCTCCACTCGACCGTGGAATGGGACTCAGAAGTTGGCCACCTCAGGTCACGTTTCTGACACTAGTTTCTAAGTCCCATTTTACTTTAGAGATTATATTGTAATGCGTTAAAACTTGAAAGATAATTAATTTTATGAATATTAAAGAACTATAGTTCTCTTAATGTAAAGCATTATCTAATCTCGCTTATAGTAGCGTTTTTTTTTAGAAATTAACAACTAAATAAAGGCGATTGTAACTTGTGTATCACTGGTGCATTGCATTTTAAATTATATTATCCTAGTCCACGAATAATGTATGTCACACGTATCATGCAAACAGCATTATTAGATATCATCTACATTTATATTTCGTTACGTTATTTAAAAATAATCAACAGCGTAAAGAAGAAGAACATACTTGAATGCTTTGAAATTTCTAGAAATAGTGTAAATACCAATTTTCTCTTGCCCCCTATTAATTTCTGATTTGAAATACCTATTTGAATTTACCATAAATATAAATATGAAAGGTTTTGATAATTATTTAGGCTACTTTAGGATGATATGTTGTGGTTTCCTATTATTATATGACCTAAGTAATCATCTTCATGTGTGTGTTGCAATTAAAACGTATGGTTTTTGAGTTATTGAATGTTAATTAGAGTATTTAATTAATGACTTTTGCCGATTTACGATCACCCTCAAACTGACTAAAAAAGTAGTTACAATAATAATAATATAAACAATTTTCTATTAAATAAAAACATATGTCATTAAAATACAAGGAGATTATATTCTATGACAGGACAGTATGTCTATGTATATATGTATGTATATATATATATATATATATATATATATATATATATATACAAGGTTTGATATTAGGTTAGATCAAATAAAGTAACAGTAAATTTTGAAAAGGCCCAGTCTAGAGGTGCTGTTCTTCTTCTTGAAGTGCCAATCCGATTTATCGAAAACAGTCCTGAGCAGTTTATTATTTTCACCGCTACCCTAAATAGTTGTCCATCCGAAATTTGGTTCTTCTTCCTATACTTTACTTTCCATTGAACTTGTCTATATTTACTTCGTCTTTTGGCATGCCCGTGAATTGAAGAATTAACTTTAATTGTTTTATTTATTTTATAGTTTTAACTGTGCTTTTCAAATCTTGTAAGTGTCTATTGTTTCTTTTTTTACATCCAATATAATGTCAATAATGTTCTGCAATGCCACATTTCAAACATTCATTTAACTTTGTGAGCTGTCAAGAAAATAGACGTGGTACAAGTTAGGAAATAACAACAATAATACTTACTAGAAAACTACATACTTTTTCACTGACTAATGTGTTCTGCAAACAGTGATATGAAAACGCACAAATAAGGATCAGTATTGTGCTGTTGCGGACGGTGAATGTCATTATCTTTGGATGTTTTGCCGATGTTCCACTATTCGACTAAGACAAAGGTTGATTGTTGCGGTACCTTGCGGCTGTGGGTCACACTAAGGCTCCCATTGTGTGACCGTCATTGCACTAACGGGACACAATTATAACGGTGATAATGAATGACCCTTGTCATTGTTGATGGTTAGGGCAAGCACAGTATTATCGCATACCGGTACCCGCACCCAGCATGCGTACTTCCATACGTTTCGGAATTCAAACTTTAAGCTTTCCAGTGGGTGTAAATTCAAAAACTAATTTACTAACAGTGTTTTATTAATATATCTACCGTCATAGCATTTGGAACAGAAATACATAAGCATTATGAATAATTATATGAAATTGTTTTTTTTTTTGCAGATACGTGATGTGCTTCTGACGAATTAGGAAAAAAATCACAACAATAAAGGATTTAAAGGTAAGAAATTTTGTTTCACGTTTGATGTTTTATGTAGCTTATAATTTTTAAGGAAATTCTGGTGAAATGTATTAAGATTGTAAAAAATTAAAACATTTGTAATAGAATTTGAATAATATTAAAAATTTTGATTTAAAAAATTGTAAATATACTTTGGTTAAATGAAAAAAAAATTAAATTATTTCCATATCGAATTTTACTGACAGTTGAGAAAATTTTTCACTAGTACACAATGTGAGAAATGTGTTTAATTTGTATAATGAGAGAGAATGTGATAAACATTTGTTTAGATCTTGGTGTAGATTCTATACTATTATATTAACAGGTTCTGAGTCGTATTTATTAATTTGTCTTTGATTATATCATTGAAATACATTTTAATTGTTTTAAATTGATAAACAACTCATAATATACGACTATTTCTATAATAATTACTACCATGTTCATATGAATATATTCTATTCTTATTTTGCTACTTATAGTAAGAAATATTAACTTTAACACATAAATATATTGGTATTCGAAACTGTTGTCCCTACTACCTGAGCTTTTTAACATTTACCAAATATTTAGTACAGTTTTACGCTGAGGAGATAACTAATTATATCACACTATAAATACATTGTTTTAAATCATGTTGCTGTTATTCTACGTTTCTGCTTTTTATAAAGAAAACGATTCTAGATACCATATTAATAAACAGTACAAAATCGAAATGATCATAGTACCTTAGGAGCTATTTTGCATGCAATAAGGGAAGTTACACCAGGACGCTTTAAATACTCCAAAGTTAACTTTCAAGGGTAAAATAGCAAACTCGTAAAGCTAGAGCTTATCTCTGCCCTGAGGACCTGAACTGGCGTTGCACCAAGATCGAAGTGGATTAAGAGAAAAATATTGGTATTAAAGCTAGTCTTTGTTCAGTTCTGCTAACCTAAATCAAATAGTTGGCCTTTTTAAAGTCTTATCTTAATAATTTAAGGCCCGGGTTAAATAATGCATAATTTTCTTTACGGTTATACCTTCTATCTTGGCAACTTAAACAAACATGATATTAGCTGGTTGGGAGAGTGTATGTCACTGCAGAATTATCCTGATTCACGGGAATAGTTTTACTTCCCGAGATTTATCACTTGTTTTATATTCGAGTTTGAGAACTGAAGGCCTCATAAATTACAGCAATGCTGTCACGAAGTTTCCCTACCTTGCTTAATAACAAAGCAATCATTTCCGGAATGACGACGCAGTCTGCGGATATCCAAGAATAATTCACTGAGAACAATTTAATAGTAGATATAGTACTCTGTTTAAAGTATTTTTTTAGCCTGAGTCAAACATATGCATTACACTCTAAACTAGTTGTTTTGGTCATATTTTAAGATATAATATGATGCTTCCTGGTGTGTTTTCAACTTCCTACCAATAAAAAAATCTGGGAGCCTGTTTAATGAACGTTGATATATTGGTACTACTAGAAAACATTAAGTTGGTTATAATTTTTTACATATATTTTAACGTAAAAATGAAGTTATTTTATACTAATTCATACTACAGTACTCAAGCCGAATATTATGGAAGTATACCAAAATTAGCCCTATATATTTAAAAATATTAAATTACTGTAGTACCGCACTGTTCTATTGTGGTCATTTAGAGTAAATCCCATCACTGCATATTAGTAGGTTCTACACAACTGGTTTCATTCGAATTAAGATAGCGTTATCAACTGGAACTGGAGCGTTTATTTCCGATATGTTCAATATTATATCCTAAGTGTATTATAATAATTTTAAAATTTACAATGTCATCACTTCATTCCAATTTCATTGCATGAAGTTTGTTTTTGACCATAGAAGCATTATGAAGGAAACGGGATTTTTTTGGGCATTTGCCATTGTTTATTCCAATTTATTCTCACATACATGAACGAGTATAACTGGCATTGAACAAAGAAAGCAATGTCAAAACCCCAACATAAGCACGGAAGTTCCCCTTAGCAACTCTGAGGTAATTCATGTTTGTTTAAGCAAATCCCATCGTCTGCGCTCTACCTTGTCTTGCTGTTTCAGGACATATTCAAGCGAAATATTCTCTTAAAACTTTCGCCATATTCAACCAGTCTATCTCATCAATAAAATTGTTAATTCGTTGACTGGCACAATTTCGACCATATCTGAAGTTAGACTAGAACTAGTTGAGAAGTTTTTTTTCATCTTATAGTAGCTGACACAATAATACCTGGTGAACCTCAAAATATGATCAACAATCAAATGGCTTAAATGAGCAAAGTTTATAGATTAACAAGCTAGCCATGTTTGGTATTTCCGACGGATAAAAATGAGCTTTTAGAAGTTCAAAGAGGATAAAAAAATAAAAAATCACCAGGATTTGATCATGTCACATCTGGTTAAAACATTGGTCATATAATATAACCTGTTTTGGCTACAATAATAAATATGAGTTTTTATTTGTGACTATTCCCGGAATTATTCAATTTAAGTATTTTGTCTCTGTCAATAAAAAGAACTCACCCTTTAAGTTAGATAATATAATGCCTATTGACTTTTTATCAATATTTTTTTACTTTTAAGAAATTAATGAAAAAGAGGTTGATTAGTTATTTACATAGTAAAAATTCTTTTAGTAAGAATCAATTTGGTTTTAGAGATAAATCTACGAAAGAGGTTCTTATTAAAGTGACAGATAATATTTATTCTAGTGTAATGTAGGTGAGAAGGAAACAACCCTTTTGGTAGTTTTTAAAGCATTTTAATTTGTTGAGATTTACTGGCGACATTGGAAGCGGCGGGAGTGCGATGTGTGTCCCTGGGTTTCGTGTTTTCTAACAAGTCGCTCGCAGCGAGGCGAGGGTGCCTCAGGGCTATGTCATCGCTGCTACTCCTTTCTTAATAATTATTACATATTTATTGGAATTTAAATTCAATGTTAGACTTATTGCTTTCGCTGATGACATTTCTGTGATCAGGAATATGACAAGGTATCTGATTTAAGACGAATTAATTATATTTAAACACCGGTGTAATGTAAATAAAAGTAAATTATGTCAATTTTAATTTGAGAGATTTTGATTTTAAAGCCGATTTAAATTTACTGATTTGTAATGCAATTATGTCAAATGTAATTGCAAAAAATTAGGAAAGGTAGATGATATCAAATATCTTGGAGTCATTGTAGACAAAAACTAATTTGTGAAAAGCATATTACGAACCTGCAGATATAATTAAAAATAAAGAACTGAGAAATTTGATTTCGTAAGACATTTTTTTGTGATCAATAAATATTCAAACATTATATTATAACTTTGTTAATTCGAGATTACAATATGGAATAGTTTGTTAGAGAGTAACGTTTAAATACTTAAATAGAAAAATCGGGAATTCTACTAAATCATTTTATAAGGATAATAATTAAATCCAGACAAGAAAAAGTAGTGCTATCTAGATTAATAGATATCACTTCTAATTGTCTCATCAGTTGCACAATTGAATGCACTACGATGAAGATACCAAAGCACGGTGGAGCAACCGAGTATTCTACAAATAACGCAGCTATAGTCGCCGACCGAGTTTTTGGATCCCGTCAGACGAAAATGACTTCAGAAGTCTAGAAGTTCTAGAAGTCAAGTCTGCAACAGCACCAGGTTTTAGATGCCGCACGTAAGAGGAAGGTGAAAGGGAGCTAAACTTAACACTCGCATGTTAGACTGGTTTTAAAATATATTATTTTTAACTAAACAAGATAGAAGACACAAAAAACGTGTCACGTACAAGCCATCGCTGAATAAGCTTGCAAAACTAAAAACCTCTTGTTCATGTTATATCCTTCAGTCAAGAAAGACAAACATTCTGAGAAGATATCCAAGTCTTTTTAGGCCAAAGACAAACAAGAGATATATTTACATGGTAATCACAGTTTAGAGAGCAATAATGCTAAACTACACGGATACATATACACCATCAACAAGAAAATACAAGCAACATAACTCAATTAATTTTCGATATATCCTCAGGGGAAAAATAAATACAGAAATAAATAGAGTTCGACAGGTAAGGAATTTTGCTAGGCCCATAAATGAAGTAAAATGCATAATTACAAATGTATAAGTAATTTTTGTCGTTACGTTCAAGTCATTCTCGAGGTATCACCCTAAGTTATTTATTGGCTTACTTAACAGTCAGCTAAACAGTATGGAAGGACTTGAGTCTAAGTCAAACTCGATGTTGCCTATATGGAATTGAAGATTCGTGCAAACCTTCTTCTCAATCTTTTCATTACGAGGTATAATTCGATCAAATAGACGTAAGAGAAATTATGATAGGCTTTGATAACGCTCAACCAAGACCACTAAACGCTCTGTAGGAAATCCTTTGTTATATACTTTAGCAAGTACGTAAAACCTTACACTTCCTAAAATAACCGTTTACATATTCAGATTTTCTTTAAGTACAAAAGAGTTGAAATCGTGAGAAAAACAGTGAAGTGAAGGTGTATGTCGAGTAAATAATGTATTGCTACGAAATGTGGGTGTCTCCCAACCCCCCTCTCGTAGCGCGTTATCTCCATGCTACCATCATTTCCTCCCAGACTGTCAGCAGTGGCATGTTATCGTAAAATGTGTTCTTTCTCGTACCAGATATAAATATTTGACTTAAAAAAAAATGCTCGTTTCCACAATTCCAAAGTCTTATTTTATAGCTTATGAATTAAAATTATGTATATAAATGTTTGATGATGTTATAATAACTAAGTCATTACATGAAACGTTTCTTGTAGCACGAAATAGTTAAATCGCATTTATACCTAAACTTATATATGCAATAATGATCATCCGCAAATTGAAAATTATTGTAAAATAGTTAAACTAAAATAGTAATACATTACCTTTAACACCTAAGTAATATTGTACATATAATACACTCAAAATGCATCTTTTAAATTATTCAGATTATGTTTGTTTTCGGGATTGTCTTGGACATACAAATCTAAATTAATTACAAACCTTTAGTGCTGATTGCTATATACAATGTATTTAACAATTTACACCTACTGACAGAATTGGATTGAAAAATATTTTAATTCTAAATTCAAGCTAATATGTTATGAATATATGTGAAGCATAAACGAGATATTTTACGCATTTATCATAACAGAGTGGGATAATAACACTGGGAAAAAATTAAAGTCGCTAATATGTTACAACAAAAACGAAGAGGTAAAATTTGTAAGAAAAACTGTTATTAATATACTGGTGAACTAATAGATTTTATAGAAATTTCAATATTTGTGTGTATTTGTGCATTGTAGCTCTATGTACAGGCTCTATTTTTAATAAAACAGATATGGACATTGTTTTACAAGGTGTTTCTCTCAAATTTTCGTTCTCAATTATTGATCTTACAACCTACCGGATAAAGTCTTGAATGCTGATTGTTTATAAAATAAACCTGTTTAAACTAAAAGTACAGAATTAGAATGTTTTATTGTTTGCAATAACATTATACAATTGTCTTATCAGACGTAAATATTTGTTATATAATACGTCCCATCAATTACGCCTCAAATTATTCATCCTTATAACATTCAGTTCCGCTTCAAACCTCTTCCGGTATAGTTAATTGGAACATGCCAGCAAATTATCATACTTTATTCAATGGAATAAGATTGTATTTGAATCAAGAGGTGTTTTAAACAAGATTTTAATTTATTAAAAATTGCAATAGTTTTCATTAACTATATAATATAAATTTGTACTTCTAATAAAGTTGTGGAATCTAGAAACAACGGTTAGCTAGGGTGGGTAATTCGTAAAAATACCACTTTAAAACATTATTTATACCGAAAAATAATCATGAATACTGTCAACACAGGAGACCTTGCACCTAACCTTGGGGCTGCGAAGAACGACTGCATACATCAACTGTTACTGTTTACAACCAATCACTGCCTAGCCAGCCAGTAACCACGCCCCAATTGTAACTGTTGTCAGCCAGTCCACATTTCCTCATTTGCTCCTGTGATGTGAGGCTGCTTTTGTTTCATTAACACTATGGGCTCCTGTTAACTCACATTCTATAATTTTAATATTATTTTAACACTAAAGTTTCATTTCTCCCTAGGCCTAGTTTTTTAAGGCAAGACTCGGAATAAAGTATGAGTGTTTGGCAAGTAAGCCAGCCAACCGAGCTGGACATCGGACGACGAAGTTTAGCTTTGTTTAAGTTGTATAAAATAAGAAAAATAAAAAATATATCTCAAATTACAGGTTTTAATCAATTTATTTTTTAAACTTTATTCTACATACTTATGATATTGATTTATTTTAATCAGGCATAACTTTACTGTTTTCATATTCGGGTGATTATTAAAATACGCCTAAGAATGTGAAAATGACTGATTGTACATATACATTATAATGAAGAATACCGTAAATGTCCATAATTATGTAGATATGTTGACTCTTAAGAATTTAAGAATTTCAAATTTTATATGAAGATACGATGTCATCAATATATCAAAGGTTAAGAGTGCTTTTGTAGTGATTCTAAAAACTTCTATAACGACTACGAGTCATTAAAGAAAACTCCTAACTCATTACGTCATTCCGTCTTTATGTTTCACTACTGTTAGCGTGATAACTCGGGACATCCGGCAGTGATAAGGGACCTAAGTAGTGTGTTGTCACCAGCATTCCAACGGTCAACACATTCATCATTAGAGACACTCACATTTCCGCGCCCGATTACGTTTCTCTGAGCTGGTTCTTTCAAAGACGAGGTCATCATAGGCCATGATTGACATATAACATCAAATAATACAAAACTATTAGAGCATTTTCCCATGAAACAAGGTATAACTGCAACACTGTTTATATTTCAATGCAAAATGTAGTAATTATGGGTTTATGTTATTTGTTTGTGCTGATAATTCTAAATACATTAATTTCATTCTTTATCATGTTTTATTTGGTATTGAAAGAAGCATAATAAATTAAAATTACATTTGATATAAAATATAACCGATTACCTCAAATAATACATTGTGAAGCATAATAAATTAAAATTATATTTGATATGTAATATAACCGATTACCTCAAATAATACGTGTAAAATGAATCATATCTTATTGTTCTTTCAACAAATGAGGAGTAAAGAAACTTAATACAAAAAGGGTTTTATGCAAGAGGAATGTGACAGCATTTTAGAGTGGGATGTATTTCTTTCGTAGTCCACTCCAATTGCTTTTGATTCAAATACAGTTACTAGTGTTTTTGTTATTGATTAAACTAGAATATCCATAAGCCATTTCGTAACACGAATTTTTTGCTTAGAAATGAGTGCTGTAGATGTTAATTGTTGTAATCGAATGTACTGGATTCGAAACGGATGTTTGCGTTTCAACTTAGATTTTAAAAGATTATTAGTTAGTCGCTAACGAAAGCTGCCTACTTTCTTCAAATAACACGGTCTGCTATTACCACACAATAAAATATTTTTTATACAATTGTTATTGATGTTGTTACTGTTTTATGCTCCGTGGTATTACTATAACCTGTTCATCTTAGGGTTCTACTAAATTGTTAGCCATATCCACTGTACATGTTTAAGTAAAAAAATATCGAGACTGATATTTCAATAAAACTGTGATAAACAATGGGTGATATATTAATATAATTACATAAATCCATCCTGGAATAATTATATTATCAACTTAGAACCCTCCAGATTAGTTACAATGTAGTTATTAGCTACACAGCTTGGCGTACACATGTTGTCTTAAAGTTTTAACAAATAATTAAAAGAGTTTTAATAGGAAAAAAAACTGTTCAGACCGAATACCTCTAATATTCTAAATTTAGATATATCAAGAATAATGACTATCGCACTGGTATATTTTTATTTGCAACCAACAATATCTACTACTACTATAGTTTACTTTAAAATATTGGTATAAAATGTTATTGGAAATGATACAGAACAGGGCTTTTTGCCTTTGATGTGCGACAAATACAATCGCAATATTAAATGCATTAGACCCCAATATTAAAATATTCGTAGATAACCCCTGATAAAACAGTGACTTTTTATTTTATGTGTTTCCAATATTTCAAATTAAATAGCATTTGTTCAGTACATATTAGTAAATTATTGTGTAGTGCGTTTTTAAGGAGACATTATATTGGCTATACATTAAGAAAAGAAAAAAAATATGTAAAATATCTTATTCATTTAAACATAAGTGCATATTCTAAGAATTTATTACGAATTGTTCGATGTAATTTTATAAATAAACCAATGATTTCATAACATAAGGAGACATTATATTGGCTATACATTAAGAAAAGAAAAAAAATATGTAAAATATCTTATTCATTTAAACATATTTCCCATTACATGTTGTAACTAATAATAGTTTAATATGTTTTCGAATGTATTGAATTATCCTAATTCCTAAATTCAATGCATGGATATTCACATAGCGACATAATATCACGCCAACAGGAAAGTGTTACTACAAAATAGTTATGCCCACTTCATGTTTAAATATTGCAGTCCACGAAGGACGCCGTGTGACCTTGCCTGCACTCAACATTCTACTCACGTTTGTTAATTTGCATCACACAAGTCTACTCTCGAACATCTCTTACGCCCGGCTATCTCACTTGCCCGCTCTCGGTTTACTAATGCTGGTTCTCTTTGTTGGATCTCTTTCACACCTACAATGTTACTCGTGTAAGGAGCGCTGATTCAAGGTTAATGTATGTCCGCCCGCTCAACGTGCTCGAAATAGAGTAACGGACGAAATGGTTGCATAAATAAGTATGCTAATGTGGCCCTTGCCAAGGTTCTCACTCCTAGAATATAGCTTACAAACTCAATTTATGAATACTCAGCATGCGATGTTGCGGGTAAGGTTTACGAAATGGAGTGCCCAACAAATAGAAAAAATTTTCCTTTCAAAAGAATTTTCTCCTTACTTTCACAGTGCGTATAAAAATAAAGTATGGCCTTTATTATTTATTGTATTTAATCTAGAATATATACGTTATTATATTTTTCGTACATAAATAGGTCTATACCCACCTGTAATGACACCAGGTTAATTTACTAGAACTGCCATTGGCAAATACTTTGTGTAATGAGGTAGTAAAAATGCTCATTGATCATTCTTGAGATATTCAGTGGAAAAGCAGAAAGATATAGAGATGAAATTTTTACATTTCACCAAAACTCAAAGAGAAACTACAGCATCCTATTGAGGCTTTAATGGTGCTCAGCCAAATCACACGGAGTGACATCCAAAACTGTAAACTCGGTGTTGCCTTAATAATTGAAACTACTTTCATGTTTAAGTCAGTTCGTTACTGAGCATTTTTGGAAAGACGAACATATACAGTTTGTTTCGTAACCCTTTGACAAAAACATATATCACATTGTTGCTTAGGTGAAATCAAGCACATTTCACAACATAAACATGAGTACATGCTCTATAAATTTCAGGTTATTTTTGTGGTAATATTCATTAAATATATTATTCTATTACTTTCTGATTACAATTGCTGGTTTCTAAGATATTAAAATTTAAACAGTATTAATAGCTGCAATTTCAAAAATATCAAAGATATTGTCATATTATCTTTTATTATTATGATTTTGTCACAACTAGCCTTATTACCATAAATATTTGAACCAAGTTTGGTAGGATCTACATTATTTAGATAATAATTTTCAACACATACAGACACACCAATGGGAAACAAAGCACCAGACACCCACGATCATGTAGTGAAATATGTTTTGTCTTCACCTGAGCAATACTGTTATATACTAGTGCCAGAGAATTACGGGACACTCTGTATAGAGACAGACTGACAGAAATAAAGTTTTAACAGCATCATGCGTGATGTGCTTTGCTAACACTCACCCAATAAGTAATGATCTAAATCTACGTCTTAACTATATATAAATTATTACAGGGTACTTTACAGGTTCCAATATTAGTATATGTACCTAATTTAATGAGATAATAATTTCGTGAAATATAGAGTATTGATCAGTTATAGTAAATAAAATGTGACCGGATTATTTTATGATTCAAACATATACAGATTAAGGATTGGTTTTCAGATTAGTTAGTTTTAAAATCATTAAGATGATATAACCGATACTAATATTTGTGATGTACTCGTATATCAGTGTTGTATAACATTTTTAGCGAATATTATTCGCAGCTAAAGTATTACTACTAGACATTACAGTGGTTTATACTGAAATCGATCATGACCTTTGGTAGTATCATCTGTCGTAGTGAACGTCTTGGTGTTTTATAATTCTCTACCTAACATTATAATGAATTATCAATTTTGCTACCAAGCGGCACTGTAGTTTTTTACTGAAAAAAATTTAATATAACCTGTTACACTACTATAACACTAATATATTATTATCAACGGTAGTGAACGCGTTAGCCTTTCTAAACTTCTCTACCATATGAGTACTATACAGAGTCTAGGACTGAACTTTTAAAATAACTTGATTCTACGTCTACAAAAGTATTAAACTTTAACACGTTCAATAGCACATATATAATACAATAATAATAATAATACATATTATTGTACGGCTCCAGCAAAATCAGCTATCGAATTTTTGATCATTTAAGTATTCATAATTTGTTATATCCAATAATTAGAACATGTTTTATTAGCTTATTAATCTTTATCAAACGTAATTAAGTGTTTTAAACATGTGTACTTGTATAATCGACGCAATCAACTGTTACTATTTAAGAATCGTGTTGGAACTGTAATTGTGAATGAGACTGGATTAATGGATTAATTTTGAATTGTTTAGAGTAAAATACCATTCATAGAAATGCCACGTATAAAATATTAAATGCAAGTTGTTAAGTACATATATGTAAACTTAAAATCGGTATTTTTACGTTAATTTACGATAACAACAGAACAATAAAGTCTCATGTGTTTAATTTAATGATTCACTCACTAAATATGTGGTAACCGTAGCAACTTGTAACGTTTAAATAATGTAATAATTAAAGTTTATACGATATACTTTAAAAGTTTTAAAAAGTTAATTAAATGAAAAGAACATGTAAAAATAATTTAATAACAATTCCATGCAAGTTACAACACGTATTCTGCATAAAGTAACAATTTTATTCGAGATAGAAAATTGAGTGCGTTTGATTTGGAAAAGCTAGTCATTGATCGCTAATGATTTGCATGAAGCGTGCTCTAATTAGGGGAAACTTTGTTGCTGGTATCGCTAAAGAGTTTCTCGATTGCTGAATAATTTAGTGACCCAGTGGAACGGGAATTAATAAGCGAGTTTTCTTCTTATTTTAACACTCCTTTATTGAGTGTTACTTCTAAAACATTATAAACAATCTACGACACAGCATCTAATTGCGAGTAAAATTAATCTGTTGTACTATCTATAATTGTGTTGTAACTATATCATTATTAGTTACATATTTAAGTATTGTATACATTATGGGCTGGTTATTGCGCCTTATGGTGAAAGTTTATATTTTGTAAAACATTTTCCTTACATCTGTATTTTTTGAAGGAAATTGTTATAAATGTTATTTTTGCTAGTTGAGTGTATAACATATATCATTTACAATGTTTATACAGAAAAACAAACTAATTTTTAATCCATCAACATATATTTCAGTTGGTGTATTTTTTATTTTTAAAAGGTAATTAAAACCATTCAATAATAATTGTTTTAGAATATAAATTACCAGAATATTTAAGTACTACAGTATAAATGGATGAGAAGAGCTGGAAACATAAAAATATGATATATTTTGAAAATGGGTAAATTATTTTTTTCATAAATAGATTCGGTAGGGCTGTAATAAAACCTAAATAGGACTGTAAACGTTTAATGATATAAAATTGACCTAGGGTTATATAAAGGGGAATAAACCTATAACTTAGTCTTAGCCTGTTAACGCAAGTTATGTTTAATTTAGTCGATCGGCTTGCATATAAGAAGAAATGCGTTCAACATTATTTTTCTATTTTCGTTTTTATATTAAGAGCATTAAATTATCAGTAGTCTCTTACATCATTAAGAAAGCACAAACTGGTAATAGGATAAGTTTTTGCTCTATTGGTTATGACTTTCTTGGAAATTAAGCTTATGTAAAATGAATCCTATAAATGTATTATCCTCATGGTCCTCATAAAATGCATACGTAAATTGAAGTTAAGAAATTCACATATATTATGACCGTGTATTTTATAACACTATTTAATTTTTTTAACTAATATAAATACCGTGTACTTTCATGTTCGCGGTATTATTATGAACTTAAAGCGCGTTTCAAATACTTTTGAACGTGAGCGGGTAAGGTGTGTATCAATCGCATGTTGGCGAGTGTAAAGAGTGTTTGTAAACCCTTTACAGACCAGTGAACACGTTACAAAGTGAAGTCTATGACCGTAACTGCCGAGTTTTGTAACGGCGAAACTATTTTGTAACAGTCGATACAACAGAGAGCTTAGTCTTTGTACACCTGTGACTGTCTGCAATAGGTGAACATCTGGAGTAACATTACAGTTACGGTCTTGTTTGTTTTGTGCGATGAGTCATTACCACTGTGACTCTGCGAA
Organism: Homalodisca vitripennis; assembly: GCF_021130785.1. NCBI lineage: Eukaryota > Metazoa > Arthropoda > Insecta > Hemiptera > Cicadellidae > Homalodisca > Homalodisca vitripennis. Next base: position 120,376,908 of record NC_060211.1, on the reverse strand, counting down.
ATTTCTCATGACACAGTTCTCCGAAATCTGTAGTTTACTTTTATTTAAATAAGAAACATTAACGAGAAGCGCGGGTAGGCTTTTCAAATAAATGCCTAATAATAAGGCCAAATTTTATTTATTTCTGTTTTTGTCAAATTAGAAAATATAATAGTACATTTTGTGTTTGTGACATATAATTCTGACTTTAATCATGTAGGTTAACTAGTGAATTAGAGCTGCAATAAACTATAATCCTTAAAGGGACTATTAGTCAGGTTTTGAATAAGATGTCATTGTGTACTTATCTATTGTGTTTACCACAAATTTTTATGTTTAAAAAATCCAAAATCTTACTTGAAGAACAGAGTTTGACAAAATATATACTTAAAAATCCATTAAAATAATATTAAAAAGTTAATCTGGCTATTGTTTTGTTTATTACCAATTTAATGTCCTCTTTAGTATAATCTGTTCAGCCGAAATTTGAGTTATATTATATGAACGAAACTTTGTGTGTGGAAGAAGACAGTGTATTTATTTAGAAATATTAAAAACGTAGTCATTAAGTGTAATAAATTAGCGTTTGCAATAGGTAGAATACAATGTATTGTACTGTATGCAACTATTTATTTTTACTATTACAATGCCGATTATGAATATCTCCTCTAATTATAAAAATATAAGCCATATCCATACTTTTTATAAGAACAAAATTAACTTTTTTTAATCAAACTGTTAAAAATATTTAGCTTTCGCTTTAACTTTTTAATAATTAATTTTTATTTCAACAATAATAATAACTAGTGTTACTTCAGCGAATAAATAAATATTGTAAAGGTTATTTACTAAACAATTCCTTTATAATTGTAGCTCCTTATTTAAACCAAATATTTGATTCAATGTTATACAACTTTTAATCTATTTTAAGTTAATTTTTTTCATTTCAAACTTATACATGCATTCTATTTTGAAGGATATTATTATGTAATTATTCTCAACGACTTAAATTTGGATCCCAGAAAAAAATATAAATCAAAATATGCTTTTATTACAAATTTTAACATGTTATAACAACATTTCTATATCCTTTTCTTATACTCTATTTATAAGTAAATTTAAAGTATAATTAACGATGCAGATAAGTAGAATAGTATCTAAAATATAATATAGGTTAATGAAGTCTGAGATTTTGGGATAAATGTCAGCTAGAAATCATGATAGTTCATTTTTGTATCAAAACATCTGTGCCCAGTAAGCTGCTGTTGTCCTCGTACAGCTAGAACACCAGGCCCCTTTGCAGTGTCATTATGAACTCTCTGCTAACAGGTGAAATCACATGGAAAGTTAGTTTAGCGAACAATAAAGAATTGTCTTATCCTTGAAAAGAAGTTCAAAACCTATAAACGCTCTCGCAAAAGTTAGTACCGTATATTTAGATACTGAATATGCTATTAATATACAAAGGAAGCTATAATATATAATTTATAGTTATACTATAATGCTACAATGCAAGTATAATAATGAGATTGAGCTATGAGAATACTATAATAATATTAATCTTTGTTATTAAAGTTTATTGAGACACGTAGGACATTAAGTGGTTATGTTATGTCGGGTATCATTGAAGTTAAAACCAAATCAATATAATTTCTCAAATCGTACATTCTTTGATTATTTGTAACTGACATACTTCTGATTATTCAAGCTGTAAGACTGTTTGATCAGAAAACCGAGTTTCACTAAACATCTGACATATTACATCAGACTTTGAATTGAACTCTACGGAGATAAAGATACTTTACATACTTACTTTAGACATATTTGCTTTCGATAAAAAAAATATAAGCACAAGAAATAAATGGAAATGGGAAGTGAGGAGTTAAGAGCGGTAGTACCACATTTGCTTCCTAAATAAATAATTTTTTAGATAATAGATATATGTTTTGAAGAGTATATTATTGTTGTCCAACTCTTCCTGGTTTATTCTTGCTGGTTAGATGGCAAGTGATTAAAAGTAGGTTCTCTTAATGTTGATTCCCAAAAAGTCTGTGAATACTTTTGAATGTATTGATTTGTTTTTAAAAGAATTTCGAATAATAGTATTATTATTTTTTTATTCTTTTTAATTTCCTGCTATGGTTTAAATTATATGGTCCTATATGGTCTTATTACGCCATATGAAATTGGTAAATCATTTTCTCGTCTTCACCGGAAAGGAAGATTACTACGTTTTGCTACAGTTTACTACAGTTGGCTTCTCAGTCCACTTCGAAACTGCTAGATTTTGGATAGTGGTTAGAGACGTCTTTGTAACTGTTAATATTAAATCAAAGTTGATTATAACCGAAGAATTGTGAATTCCATGGTTACGCGTTACATTGTGAGAAAATCACCTAGATGTAATGACAATCTTATTTATTGCCAGCCGCACTCAATGTACGTACGTAGAATAGATTTCAAATTTACAGTTGTTTTTAAATTTTTTATTTGTCTAAGTTTTGAGACAAGTGCATACATCCAGTTCGGAACCAATTTAAAATTACTGACCAGCTCAGCTTTAATATGGTTCGGATTTGGAACTCTGTAATTGAAAGTCTAACAATTTCTTACTATTAAGGTATGATTTAACATGGATGTCCATGCAAAGTTATATGTCAGTTTCAACACATTTCATTTGTATTTCGTTTTATTATTTTCACACATAATCAATACTTTTGACATTAAATGTTTCGTATTTAAGTAAACAATAAGGGTCTCCTAGACCGGGTGTTTCTATTAAGGTAAATAAATTATAGGTATCAGCGACCGGATGTTTCTTTTAGTGCCTTATAAAATATAAGGTCCCACAGACCGGATGTTTCTTTTAACGTAAGTGAAAGCCATGTTTCGGTAAAGGTGTTAAAGAGTCGTACCTATGTATCAAAATCTCCATGCACTTCAAAGAAGTAGAATCAAAAAATAAATTAATATTCTTCCAGAAAATTTAAAAGAAAGGTAATAAATTTCATTTGCTCTACACATGTTACCTTCAGGAGATGGACCAAAGATGTATTAGTGCTATTCAGAGGAAAGTTATAGTAAATCATTGCTTTTACCAATTATTTAGGACTATAACGTTAAAATATAATTTAAAAAGTTAAGGGTTTCCCCATTTTGGATAAGTAAAAATAATGTATGTATCTATAAATAAATAAACACGGGTGTAATATAAACACCAACAATTGGTGTTTATAGCAAAATTGCACATAATTGCATAGTTTATAGCAAAATATTCTGCAAAGCGCTTATCATAAATTATTATTATTAGTAGTGGACATAATTATGTTTTAAACGGAATTGTAAACCATTAAAAAAATTACATTACAATAGTGGTAGTGAAACATTCAATTCGTACTGTTATATTATTTTATATGTTTAATTTAGTAAAATTATTATAATAATTTTAAAATAATGACATATTATTTTTTAAATTTTTTCACGAACAAATATTTATTGTAATTTAGTTCAGTTCATTTTAAATTTTGATTGATATTATATCAGTATGGCACTAATTTGCTAACTTTTAACAATGTATTTATGATAGCGTAATATACATTTTTCGGAATTATTTCGTTATGCAATCAAATATATTTAATATAAGTTGCCATTACGTCGCTCATATTTGCCCAATACTAATCTACGACCCATCCATACGTATGTGTCTATGGTACACTCCATCCAGCCGTATGTTATAGGAGTGTACCATTAGAATATTGATGCTCCTGGGATTGGTACCAGGGGATTGTAGTTTATTGTTTATGGAAGTGACGATCCCAAGCCCCTATATTAACATTCGCACTGTCAATGATCTCTGTTTACACCACAGTAGATTTCCCCTGACATGCTTAATAATTCTTGTTATCGACAAGAAACAATAATGATTGAAACTAAATTTTATCAATAATGGCATGTTATATAAATGTAGCATTTAAGTTTTACAACAAATAAGTTTATTTTAATATAGTTTTCAATATAACTATACTCTAAATTACATCAATATGCTTTTGTTTTTTTACGTTTTGTCACTTATTGGAATGAAACCTCTTATCAGGATGTGTTTTAATGATAACAACAACATTCTGGTATATTTGCTCAGCATTAAAATTAACCAATGAAAATTTGTTAAAATTTATAGTCTATCCTCTGTGTATTTCAGATGTTCTTCAAAGATATTAAAAACCTGATAATATTTTATTTTGGGGAAGTTATGACCTATAACAGAAATTATAATACCTATTATTCACGTAAATAATTGATTGTATTACGTTTAAATCTCCTACCCCTGTTTTCAAATATTATTGATTATATCTGTACCCAACACAAAATAGAAAAGTATCCATCACCTTTGCTCAAACATTAATGTTTAGAAACGGGAAATTTGTTAAATATGGGCAATACACCAAGAACTACAGCACTTTATAAAAATGCCCTTTATAATGAAGTCTCAGGGCTTTTTATTACTCTACTTAAGGTATCAACGACAATTTGGTATTCATCGTAAATATTTTAAGAATAACAAAATAGCTGTACAGTAATTTTACAATAAAAACTAATAATACAATGTTCTAATCACGTACAAATTTTAAGAAATGTGTTATATTTAGATAAAAGAAATTAACTACAAATAATTATATGTATATATACAATAAACAATTTTCTTTCATGACTTCACGTATAAAATTTATATGTATTTAAAGATTCAAGTGAATTTGTAGCTTTCCAAAACTAAAGTACGTTATAATTGTTTAAATTTCCAAACATTATCGATTAACCTAGTTCTTTATTAATAATGTTCAACCTTTATTACTTTGAAATTAAATGTGATTTATTAATACATAAGTACATCTATTTAGTAACAATTATCCTGTGATAGTTCAAAACCGGATCCTGTTTACCTGTAAATTAACTTACATCAATTTTTTCAGTGAATGAAAAAAACACACTAGTATCTTTTAGAAAGGTTTGCAAGCACTTACTATGAAACATAATTAAAATCAAGGTTTAAATTCTGAATCTATACCACAGTATTAACTGTATTATTATCTGATCAAACAGACTCCCTATTGGGATTTGAGCTTTGAATTCAAATAAAGCATCCTATCCTGCTGTGCCAATGTACCGTTTTATTTGAGAACATTGGATAAACAGATCAAAGTAGAGATAACCTTCTTTTAGAAATAAAACTCAATTCCTTACATCTAAATCCGTGCTAAGGGAATTTCGTTCTTTTTCAAGAGCAAGTTCATTATTTGCTTATTTAATTCAACTTTCTAATAACCAATAATGTCTGACGGAAAATCTATACTGTTGTCTACTGTAATGCTTAAGAGAACGTATTGCGTGCATCTGATGTATAAAGCACTGGCAAATTATACAAATGGTAACGGCATACCGTGAGTACTGTTATGTATGTAAATAGGGTGATATGGAGGAGGATGTAACCCAAGATGAGTAACACAATTACTAATAGAGCCCACATATTAAACCCTCATGCGGTTATATAAGCTTTCCCTACATGAGGCTGATGCTTTGTGGCACAGTATATTTTGCTTCTGTTTCAAACCCGTATTTCTAAGAGTGATAATATATTAAACAGCAAGTCACTGATAATTTATTTTGTGTGGACGTTTTCAACTTTAAAACTTCGTTATAATAATTTATGGCTCTATTCAAAGGTTAAGCATTATGTGATTAAAATTATGTACGTTAAAATTTAGAAAGACATTTTTCAATTGATAAGTCTATTTTTTATAATACAAGTTCTCTGGTGAAATAGCAATCATTCATTATTTTCCGTCTACACATAATTTTGCTTTTGTTCCTAAACATTGCTGCACCAAAATTACTCGTGATATGAGAAAAAGTAATCGTATATAGGCTACATTTTGGTTTACAAATGACAAAAATAAAGGTAAAGTTCTATTTCTCCTCTTTGACAAACGTTTCAGACAGAGCTTTTGTCAACAAACTTACAAGGACATAAAACGCTAAAACATTTCCAGCCGAAGGCTACAAATGTGCGCTGCTCCCACGCACCGCATTAGAGTTCCTGTTGCATTACATTCCTGTCTAAATAGCTTTCACATTTTCTTTGTGTGTTTTTACAAACTATCAGAAAAATATAACAACACCATTCTCAGTCCTTAGTATTGGCCTAAATTATTTGTAACTCATATTAAAAAATATTTTAATAATATTGTAATTTATATACATGTAAAATATGCACTAGTAAATATTTTCGGTGCTGAACCGATCTAATAGAAGGTATAATACCAAATAGAGGTAATAACTGTTTATTTAGTATTATTCATATAGTTTAATTTGCTTTAATTAATGTAGCTTTAATTTGTATATGCATGCATTTTTAATAGTTCTACTCTAAAATATCCTGTAATATAATAAGGCTTATTACGTAATTAACTAATGTGTTTCAACTGATTGAAAAATCATTTTCACAATCAATACATTTTACTAGATTTTCTTATTGCATAACAAAGTTTCTCTTCCCGACTCGGTATTCACAAATTAGGACTATAATGTATTTAATAATCAGATTAAAATTCAGTGTCGAGTTGAAGCAAAGTTATAAAGAAAGTTACATTTTGCACAATTTATACCCTTGTAACGACACAAAACCCACAAGATATACATCTTTAATACCGTTGTGTTAAAGTAACTAGAACTATGAACGGTTTCATATATTTATGGTTTTTTATACAAACAACTGTGATGGCCACAATAAGATCACGTTTCTTGGATTGTCTGCAAAGAAACTTTTACGTTATGCCAGGGCCTTCGATACCCGATTGTAAGGATATTACTTAATATATATATGTTTTTAATTTATACGAGGTTTTACCATTTCTCTTTATCAGAGGTAGTGGGAGCATCTGACGGTAAATAAACTATGGAAATTCTCAGACCATACCGCTTGCTTCTTATCTCGAAGGATTAAAATGTATTTTCTTACGGATTATAGTACTAGCCTATGATGTTTGTAAAGACTCTTCTCTGTAAAATACATTTAAAAAATCCATATGATATAAAAACCAGCCATATGATAGAAGGTCATCTGATGTTATTGTTTTGACGCTTCAAAGTAAATTCTCCACAGACCATGTATCAAAAACTGTACTATTCTTTTTACAATTTTTAAATTAAAATAGTTTACACTATTTGGCAACAGAACTCACTAAATATGTGTTATTCAATTAAATGTATTTGGTCCTTTCATTACTAAAATATTGTTAGATATTTTCACGTTTTTAGGCAAATGTAATTAATGTCAAAAACAAATAGGTTCACTTCATAGTGAGAGAAGAGTCATCTGGTTCTCAAGACGTTACTCCGTTTCTTAACCAGCATCTTATTAAAACCGTTGCAAGCTATATTGCTCACGCAGTTCTCGTAATGCAATAATTATGCAGCTCATTATAAAGTACACATTGTGGGAGCAGCCCAGAGTTTAAGCAGCGGTGGTTGTTGTGTCAGATACCGCAGAATTACCAGCAGTAGACATATTTTCTGTGCAGTTCGGTGTATTATAAAACGTTCTTTGTCCACTCACTGAAAATCCAGTACGTGTGATGGTCATCTGTAATTACATTTTCTGTTTCAGCTATGCAAAAGAAGTATAATTTTGTTTACGGTTATTTGTGGCTAGGTACATGCTTATTAGGAACAATATCTTTTTGCACTATGATACTGGATACAGCGATTTTTCTTCTTGATTACAATGTTTCGAGTCGATCAATGGTGCGCTATCTTCGAAATATGAACGCTTCAGAGAATAGGAGAAAATATATAAGAAAAATAGTAAGAGAAGCACTCGATGGAGTTACAGGGCACATGGAAGTTCTTCATATAACTGTGATTGTAGAGCGTTGGAGTCAATTTGTTACCAACCTACACACCCTGATTCATCAGTTTTACACGTCGCTTGAAGTTTTCATTGTTGATCATCTGTGAAAATTTCTTTTGTCCTCAATCTGGAATCAGATGCTCCTAAATAGACTCATCGACCAATCTTTGTGTGGCCTTTGGTGGAATGCAGTTCCCCACTCCTAATCTGTTTTAACTTATATATTCAACAAAATCAAAGGTTTTTGTAGTCCTTCTTACAAACTTTTAATAACCAAGGCGATTAAAAATGTGTCATAGATTTAAATATTCTCTTCATACACATGTTGCAGATTCATCAGAATCACGTACAGAATCAGGCAACTCTGAAATATGGTGTATGGCCTTTGAGAGGTGGGTAAATCAATGTGTTTGTACTGCTTTGACGATACTTGTGTGGAGAGCTAAGACTAAAAAGTGTTGAAATTGGATCTCCTCCTTCAGTTACCTCAATGAGACTTCTTCAGTTTTGTATTGAATAATGCCAAATGAGAAATATGAATTAATGGTGAGCAGCTATACGATGAATGTGAATTACTGGAGAGCACCTTTAGTTTAATTTCAAATACTTTTGAAGTAGTAATTTGTAGTTGCCGATTTATCGTGTGGATTGTTGTTATGTGATTTCTTAATGCTCATTCTGTTTGGAGAGGTAATGAAAAATAGTTTGGAATTTAGAGGTCTTAGTAAATAAAAAGGTATAAAATTTTTCCAAACAAATCTCGCATTAGAGTTAATAGACTGATATAAATAAAATATATAAAGCTGCCTAAACCTATGTCATATTTTTATTGTTAGCCACAATGTACGGAAATGCCACACTTCGTGCTATATGTGTACATTTCGATTGTTATAAAAACGTAAAACCTGTAGCGATTTACTGTTATATAATAAAGTGGCTTTTAAATTATAAACGACGAATATTTTATGAATAATGTTTTGTTGTGTTGCGACATTTCCAACTTTTAACGCAACCAATGCGTATAATTTCCGGTTTTCTAAAATACGATTAAATATCAACGTTTATTGAAACTTCAAACCTCATCTGGTTGTACCTCGAAGGTTTTATTTATTTTCTTTAAAAATATTACACTACGTTGAACTCTGTTTACATATTTTCTATACGTCTATTCAGAAAGTTTACATTCTCTAAATCGTTTGTAAAGAACTAAGTATGCTATGTTAAATTGCATTCAAAACGGTTAAAGAAAACTTTGTTGAAATGATTTATACTTCTCGGTAAATTATTTATAGCTGAACTGTTGATTTCCACTTGCTTGGTTCTCACCCGTCTTACTTATATTCAAAGCAGTTACATAAACATTTACGGTATGCACTACAACGTACGTTAAAACTCACAAAGGCGTCTCCAAATATTATTGAAATAGTAAATAGGAGAACAACTTTCATCTATTAGGAAAAAACATTTGGTAAATAAAATATGTAATTCAACCAATTAATTTCATAACAATGTTAACTAATTAGTTACAATTTAGAGTATAATAAATGTTATTAATAATTTTTATTTGCTGAAGAAAAGCTCTATTTCAAAGTACATGATATCTCATACTATATAAATCTATATAATCGGAAGCCAATAGTTATATAGATCTAAGACAAAGAAAGGCACAACATAGAAATAAAGGTTATTCAAAAACGGCCTCCCTGACATTAGATACAATCTTGGCATAGTATGTGAATCCTATGAAGTTTGGTATTCTTTTCAGACCAGTGATCAATAATATAAAAAAATAAAATTCCTAATAAAAATTTATGTACACACTTATAAATTTGATCGTATGTATCTGTAGTATTTGTATCAGACTGGAACTATTACCTAAGTTTTCTACAAGTTTCGTTCTCATGTCCGTGATATAAGATGCTCCTACAGGGCTTTGCATAAATGGGTATTTTGTTAAGTAAAGAGTAGATGATAAATTACCTCCACTTAAATTGGACAGCGTAGATTAATTAATCAGTAAAATGAGGAGCAGACTGAAACAAATGAAATTCCTTCAGCGCAACTTGTGAAAGACTAAGCTGCGGTCGATAGACGGAGGAGAAGCCGCCATTAATCAGTCAGCTGAGAATGTAATCCGGGCAGAATATTGCGGTGGGAAGCATTTATTGTATTGTAAGTCAACCGTTTCCGGCAGCTCAGCTGTTCAGTGTTAATAATTCGTCAAGGCATTGTTTATTTCTCTAAAGTTACATTCAATAGTTCAGCCAATAACCATAATAAAACAGTGATTAAGGGTATAACAATGATAATCACAGCCATATGTTTTCAGTTTAATCAAACCAAAATTGTTATATAGCACATAACGCATATTTTTTATAATTAAAACTCAACATACATATTTTATATTTGAACTTTTGTTCATGCATATTATGTAATATAAATTTATTACTTGAAAACAACAAATATAATCAAACAGTGGAAATATTTCGATAATGACCTTTATTATTTGACTGAATTAACAATCTTGGCGTATCCATATCTACGCCATATCAAAAATGCCAAAAGTTTACATAAGATAAAACCTTAAGATTTAATTTGAAGATGAAACTTACATTCTCGTTTGATTTTTAATGCTGTTTCCACTGCCACTACTGATAACGCTGAGTGCAGTGCTGGGGTGGGGTAATTACGTAACCTTTCATCGAACATCTGTTTATGTGGCGGTCTGCTGTTGTGCTTACAAAGTTTTATGCGTCCTTGCAAACTGTGTGTATGGTGTATGATGCGTTTTGGACTATTTTAGGAAAAATACAAAACAAAAACAAAACCATTCAGTGGATTAGATTGTATGTTTTATTCCGATAATGGATTGTTAAGTCAGAAACATGGAACTGTGATAAAACCTCACTGGTTGTTTTAATATTTGACGGATATCAGAATATCTAATTAGATTTCAAGTATTTTGTGATAATCGTAGAGTTTACAATATCATAATATAGGATTATTGTAGAGAGTACAATTTATTATAATGATTTCTATGAGATTTAGAAGGATTTAATTACGTACTGCGTAACTCATATTACCATTACTAAACCATAATTATTACAGAGGATATTTTCTATACCAGCCATCAGTTGAAAGTTGTACTAATCACTTTAAATATAGAATTTACCGTCATCTAAGTAGTTTTTAAAAAGTTTAAAACTATCCTGAATTGAATTGGAGCTTTGATTAAACTTTAAGAAGATATAAAACTTAAAATGCACAAAACATACTTTACAAAAGATGGTTGAAAGTTCGAGTGGGTTAGTTGAAAACCCCTAGAGAGTTAAAAACATTGTACTAACCAAGATGCTGAATTGTAGATCACTTGCATAGGTTTCTTTGACATTTTTATGGTTGTCCTATATTCTGGGACAAATGTATGCTGGTGCGGATATATAAAGTGGTACGTATTGTGTTTAACATACCTGCCGCAACCTCCCTGGAGTTATGTGGTTTGACACCAACAATAGAAAATGTTATTTAATGAAACAGGGGCTCGTAGGATTGGGTAGTCTCTTTAGAAATGAGCTTTTGTTCTATTAATAACATTATCGTCTAAATAGAAGGAATTTGATCCGTAATAGAACTAAAGTAGGAAGGGCGATAATATAAGATACATATTATATGATAGTAAATGCACTAATACCATTTGTATATTAATGTGAATGGTTTTTATTTGCATGTTTCTAAACTCTACAGCCTTGACATGTACAACAAGAGTGTCCACTTTAGGGAAGATTAAGTATTCTTACATAATTCTTCTATTATTCCCTAACTGTTTCGGTTCGATTCACCCTTCTTTGTTTTAGAAATTATTAATTCCAAAATTATAAACTTAAGAAAGAGGCTCGTAAAATAGTTCTGCACAACGGCGTCTGTGAATATTTCATTATAGTAATCATACAACTTTGATCGAGAAGCAATCCTCGAAATTTGTTAGCCCGTTTCAAACGTTGATTGATTAGTTTGGACTTAACTAATTTTAAACAACTATTGAGTTCGTATATATATGTAGTTGTCTAGTTCTAAGGACAATTCCTAGTTCAAGGCTATGTTAAACATTACATTGCTTATTCTCACATTAATAAAAAGTTTCTATTTAAGTAAAATAATAACATGGCATAAGACCGTGAATCTTATAGATCTTATAGTCATATGCAGTTGGTGTTGACTAACTGCTTTAAAATAAACTTCTCCACTTCTTGTGAAATTCGTAATCTCATTTATACTTGAGACGGAGTTTAAAACTTTAAGCCAGCATTTGGGAATATCAAAAATGGTGAGTAATGCAGAAATTGTATGGTATATTATCAATGATGGCTTTTACAGACTGTTTAAGAAATTTAACTTAATCTTGAAAATAAATAATTACTACTGAATAATATTATGCAATTACCTTAGGTTAAGGTGTCTCCAAACAACATAGCAAATATTTCTTTATAATAAATTATTCATGTAAGTCCAAAAATGATAATAATAAACAAAACCAGTTAAGGAAATTATTTATACTTTACGTAAATAAGCTGTTCTTTAGTAACATTATACATAATATTATTCTGTAATGTATAATTTTACTTGAGTATTAATGGATTTATAACGGATCCAGACTGCTGTTTTTGTAAGCCCTGATTAGCATGTTTCCACTATTCAACGATCTTACAACAGAGACATTTTAGCCGATGCTCATTTGCATCTTGCTGCCAACGTTTCGTCTTTCTTGTATTCTCTGGAATATTAGTGAGTAACAACTCAGACTTTTAACTAATTAATTATTTTCTCTCGTACTTCTATTGTCTGCTTAGTGTTCGTTACAATAACCAAGACTAAAACTAGATAACCGTTTTATCTTCTTTTTTGTTTCATACTGAATAAAGTGTTCTAGTATTTGTGTGTGTATTTGCTAGTTTTATGTAATTGCTTAATTTAAGTTATGATTACACTTAGAGAAAATAATAAAATTTATTGACAGCGTATAATAATTTATCTCCCTATGAACCTAATTTAATATTTTAATGTGTTTATCGTGTCGAATGACTTTTAAATGGATTCTTATCTTGGAACTAAAGTAGGAGAATTTTTACTGGTACGATATTCTAATAACATAGCAATGGAACAGGCCCAGAAAGTAAACATAACGCATTAAAAGAAATTGAGCGACATCAGTCTTACATAGGTTATGTCCATCCACTGTTGTTCAGGACGGGCCAAACAGTTCTCTTTGCGTAAGAGGGGAAGGATGTATTTCGATGACTTAGTTCGCTCAGAATAACTAACGGAAATAACAGTTTTATATGCAGTGACCGTACTATTGTGCAGTTGGTCTGTTAAGTAGTAACGCACAGACGGATATTAGAATAAATCAATCCGGAAAAGATTACTAAGTCCTGAGTGTTATGCTTTATTGCCAATCGTATTCTTTGCAAACCTACGTATACTGTATACTCGGGATAAATTTAAAAGGAGCCTGCTTTAATAGGATCGCGTAACTTCGCAAAGCTTCTTACGGGATGAATTACCGTGCTCCTGTCCCCGACCCTACTGGGTATTTCAAGAAAACGAGTTTTATAACACTAAATCGGTTAAAGGTCGTTCACACTAAAATTGTAATATTTGAATTATTATTGTTACTGTAGATTCTTTTTACAATTAAAGAACAACGTACGGGAAATTATCAATTTAATAATAAACAAAAACATACTGGTTAAAAATGTATTAAGTCCGTGTTTTTCAATTAAAGAAATTTTAACATAGCATCCAAGAAAACTGTTTAGGTGACGACTCTGCCATTACAAATATTCTAAACCCCTCCTCGTAGACTGCCGGATTCATAGTGTTCAAATAACCTATGCGGAATTGATGAACTATTGCTGTAAGTATTACAATTTTAACATTATAATCCGTCTTTTCATTATTAAAAAAATTATTTAATATATTCATGTATAATTCTCCTTGTTAAAACGTAATCTCAGGTGAATTTATACAAGTATATAATTACTCTTTTATATTTATCCTTTATGGATCACAGTTAAACGTAATATAGTTACTATACAAAGGTAGATATATTTTTGTTTATAAAGTATTTTGGAAAAATAACTTCAAAAATGAAAGCACCGTTTGGTACTCACTTACTTATTTTTCACTTTTAGCATTTCTTTAAACTTCACTTATAGTACAAGGCAGGAGTACGCAAAACCACGTGTCACACAATATGCTTCACTAAGTTTGCATGCAAAATTTAATTTTACTTGCTGGCAGACAAGTATTACATTTTTCAACCATGCACTCGATTGATAGCTTTCGATAATGCTCAGCCAATTAAGTAGTTCATGTATAAACAGATGACTCTGTCAGTTGAAAAGAACTTTGTAAATAGGATTAACTCTTTAGAGTGGATGGGAGCTGCCCAGTTGTGTTTAATTATTTAGCACATGTTAGACTGAGGAAAACAAATGAAATTCCTCATCACAACTTGTGGAAGGTTTATCTGTGGAGAAAGCAATTAATCAGTCGCTGTAAATGTAATTCAGGCGGAATATTGCGGCAAGAATGCATTGTAAGTCTGTTGTGCGTTGCACAGCTGTTAACGTTCGATAGCGCTCGCAAAGTTTGATCGTAACTCAAAGTAAACATTAAAGTTATTATTAGTTGGTTTTATACTTAAAATGTATAGGCAATTATATTACATTATAAAGGTACGAGTGTTAAATACATGTTTCACAATAATTTGTGTTTCATTTGTATCGGTAACTTGCCTTATTACTTTTTCGCTGAGATAAATCACGCTAAACTTGCAGATTAATATACTAAGTCACGCACATCGTTTTAAAGAATATACATAACTATATTTAGAATAAATAATTTTATTGTTATAACGAACCTTAATTACATAACATTCGCGAATTGGATTTAAAATATTTTGTGATTGCATTAATTCCTTTGAAACTCTGCGCTAAAGACAGTTAAAACACGCTTCACTGTTTAACTGAGTTTAATAACTAGAAAATATAAGAAATATTTGCTAGTTACACGGTATATCTTACTAATAATTACTCCTAGGCCTGACCGTCGGCTCCAGCTATCAATGGCGTTTCAGCCAGGGTTCTTTTATATCTTTGTACTATGACTACATTTGGTAATTTAATGCAGTAAGTTCTTAATGGATTTAACTTCTCAGTTATAAATAATATCGCATTCATTCAATATCATTAACCCGTTCTGATATAAAATATTTTACAAAAATTTACCATTTAGTCATCAGATAACTAATAAAATTTGTTTTGCTTTAAAACGCGTATTACACTTTTAAAATTGTCATTAAAAATATACATAAAACGGAAACAGCTAAATATATGTCGTATGTATCATCATTGTTCTTGCAAAATAATGTGATTTACACGTACGTCTAGCTAGAGCTAGATCTTTGAACGACTTCTAAGAAGACCTAGACGTTCAGACGTCTAGAAGACCTATACGTCTTCGTTGAACCACTCATGTATATCGACGAATTTCTTGATACAGAACGAAATATGTTACATATTGAATTAATCATTGTCGTCATCTAAATATCTTGTATTTGATTCAGTAAAAACATGTCGATTAAGGAGAAAATAATATAATTTCATGACAATTATACCTGTCAAGTATCATTTTCAACAATTCATGTGAAAAGATTTGAATTAAAAACGTTTGTATAAATTAAATTTAAAATTAAAGTAAACAAGAAGAAGGAATAATTTTAACAACGAGGACAGGTACGGGGACGATATCTGAGTATAAGGAATTATTTGGCTCGAACATGAGTACAGAGCCGATTAGCCCAGAATTGGTGAGTGACAAGAGAAAATCATTGAAGCATCCTTCTCTATCATAGTTAGCTCACTGACCTGTTATACTTAATGTTTATACCCTCAAACTGTTTATAATCCATAGGTAAAATTATTGATTTTATGTTGACTCCACTTAAAAAATTTAGTATTATATGAAATCATCAGAATTTTACAATATGAAATATAAAAGTGATGTGTACAAATAATTAATTAATTATGTCTTAATTTTCAGGTAGATTTTCGTAAATTTTTACGTAAAGTCCTATCTCAAAATATGACTACCACAGTTTGTACAAACCGTACTTAGCACATTAAATGCGTCGTAAGGCGTTTGCCATAGGAATCATATTAATCATGTATATACGTTTATACTTAAATAACTAACATTAGTGGAAGAAAGTTATCCAGGCTTTTCTAATTATGAAGAAATTATGACGACTATTATATTGTACAACGATAACATGTCTCTCATCTGTTCCTATACATATATAGGGCTTGTTGAAATACCTAATTCAACAAGAGTTATAGAGTTACGAGGGCATCTCGTTTTCCGCTGACTATGCAAATCAAGTAATGGAATTTTTATACCATTGTAGGTAAGAATTCATAAAGACGTTCTTGTTGTAAATTACGACCATCACCATCAGATCTATTCAACTGGATCATAATTTACCTAAGTTATGTTTAAAGGGATTTCGTTGACCATTTACAGGTGTATATTAAAATTTATATTTGAGTTCGTAAATTTCTGATGATAAAAATTTGTTCTGGAAAAAAAACTTAAGTGAAATCAATTTATAACGAGAACTCTCACTATTCGGTTTGCATGGCTTTTTTAACTTAACACTTCAAATAGTGGATTGGTTTATTACCATGGTCATAAATTAACATATTTTACTTAAAACCAAATTTAAACCTGTTAAACATTGGATATGCGTATACCCTATAATATTATAAAAATAATATGGGAAATACCATTTTAATTGTAAAGTACATAGTTCATCTAAGGATACTTTATTCAGTTTCAAATAGTATTTTGTACGATATCAGAATATAAATGTATTTGTATATTAGTGGCAGATCTTACAAACACTACAGTTTATAAACCACAGTGGCTTCTTTTTACTACCGCTTATTATCATGTTTGTTCTTCAGCAGTCTTGTGGTGGTGATATCTTGCTCAACGTTCATTTACATTTCATTCGGTTGTAGCCTTTTAATATAGTTTCTAGATTTTCCTCGGTGTTCAGATTGCCATTTGGAAATAAATGACTAAAGACTAAATTGAGTAGCCAATAGTTGAAGTGTTTTGTAATATATAAAGTTAATAATTTCAATTTTTGCTGACTGAAAAAAACTTAATGCCTCCCAAGGTTTCGTGTCCATCACAACTTTATCCCATATGACATTTACATAGTAACATATTCCACTTCACATACAAAATTATCGACTTTTAACTCTATCTGTTTGAAATATCTTAATCATTTTATGATTTGCTTAACGTAAAAATTACTAAAATGTTCATATTTACTCTACTACTGGAAATTGTTTTACAAAAAACAAGAAAGAGCCTGACGTATATAAAACTAATATATAAAACGTCAGTATATATTATATATATATATATATATATATATATATATATATATATATATATATATATATCGATAACTTTTCTCTATACATTAATGCTTAAATATATTTAGTCATTAATTAAGAATCTCTCTATAAATATAAAATGATTAAAAAAATGCATACAAATAGTAAACATGTTACTGTAGAATTTAATACGGTTTAAGAATTTGAGTTTACTACTTTTAAAATTTCTGGAACTTTACCGAAGTACACCAAGAAACCGATATACCGAAACGAACAGTTGCAGGTAACCAAAACTAAATTAACCTATACCTTTAGTTAAAAGTCTACATTAGAAAGTTATTTTTAGATATTAACTATAGGTACGGTTTGTTCTATAAATTTGATAAAAATATCCCTCAAATATATTTGAGGGTTCATATTTTATTCCTTGGTTAATGTTATAATCGCTCTCTTACAATTATTTTAGGAAACCCTAGCTGAAACAACTTTTAAAACAAATCTACGACTATAGATATTTTTGTAACCGCTTACCACGAGTTTTAAAAATTAAGAGTTAATAATTGTTTTACATGTGTTGTGGTTTATTACAAATAAAAGGTCCTTTTGGTTTTATATTTGCCGAAACCCGCATTATGTGTAAAACATGTATACGTTATGTTATCTAAACAAGGAATATATTATTTCATAATGTTTTAAATCTCAAAATATAGTGGATGTGCTTATAGTAAAAATTTACTACCATTTGTTTCAGTTTCATGTTCTAAGTGTATTTATCTTTTATGATAGAAAATGATATAGGCTGTTTATATTTCATGTCATAGGAGAAATAGACCAGATAGGATTCATTTATTACGATTCAGCTGAGCCAAACTAGTTTTGATCCTGTTGATGCTAATGCCGTTATAAGCCCGAGGTGGGAGGCGCAGGGCGTCGCGACGCAGTAGCCGTGTGACCGAGCTTGTTACTGCCTGCTCTCTCACTTACGTCGACCCTCCAATTACACAGGATCCTTTGAGCGAGGCCAACCTTTCAAACATTAAACAGTCAATTGTAAAACTTGCCCCTGTCGGGTAGTTTGCATCGTTTATGGTTTAAAACCACCACATTATCAATGCTGGAAAGTTGAAGTCTTAAATATCTACTTCACCCTATTTCTATTAAATAAATTTAATTGGATAGAAAACGTTGTCAGATATTTCCTTTACAAATATTAAACTTCACTTATATACTTCAATAATTATTTAATATGACCCCAATTTGGAAGCGTTGTGGTGATGCTACTTTGCTTAGTGATACATTTATCCAACTATTCCCACAAAAAGTATCTAATAACACAATTTTTAATTTCAATCTGCTACGTGGTTAAGTGTTTTACTGCTATAGTTACAAATTAATATCCTGTTTCGCTAAGAAAGATAGAAACAATGAATTGGTAACAATTGGACCTTGCGTATACGTTACGTTAGACAACATAATTTCAGAAGTGAAAATGTAGTGGTGATTTACAAACTATATTTGATATTATTTTCACTGAAGTAACATTTTATTTTAAAATTACATATTGTACAATCATTGATTGGGTTGTAATGGCAGAGTCCACAAACATTACAGTTTATAAATCCCAGGTTTTATAAGGACTCTTTAGCTTGTTTCTTCTTCAACAATCTTGTAGTGATGATGTTTTGGACAATGTACCTCAGTAGACCATATTACTTTATTTAAAACATTATCATAGCGTCATTCCAATAAATATAAAAATGTATTAATATTAATTGATTTATTTACACCCCAATGTTATTTCGATGGCGAATTCATTGCATAATAGACTCCAATCTGTTTCTAGACTTATACATTTCATTTCATTTATTGATTTTATTCTAATAGAAACTACTCAAACTCTATTTTAGTCCTTGGTTTGTCCGTGAGGGCTCCGCTCTAGGGTCTGAGTCAGTTGAGTATAGCTATCCAGGCTTAGCTGCTACTAGAACACCGTATGAATTATTTGACTGTTATCTATTAGAAACCCACACAGCTAGCTAAAACCCAGAGTATTTATGAGTTTATGTGCGCGAGAAATTACAAGAGATTAAAAACATGTTAAAAGATCTGCATTTTTACACCTATATCAATCAATATGTTTGATTAAAAGGATCTACTTAATCAGGTGTAATATAGGAATAGGTTTATACAATATTAACGTTTTATAGCCAAAATGTGTATACATTCTCGCAACGTTAGTAAATAAATTATATATTACTAATAAAATACATAGACTTTCGTTATGAAATGTAAGTTATTTAAACTTCACAATAGCAGTCGTCAGAATGATTCATTAATTCCCTTCGATAATAGTTTATCACAGTCAATAGAATATGCAGATAGAATGTCTAAAGAGCGGCATGTACAGACTAAGATGCGGTCGATAGACGTGGGAGAAGAGAAGCAGCCATTAATCAGTCAGCTGAGAATGTGATCCCAGCTGAATGATATAAAAAGAGAGCATTTATTGCGAGTCAGCCTGGTGTCGCTCTTCTGTTTGGCGTTTAGGCAATGTATATTGTAATGCAATACAAAGAAAATAAGTTTACTGGCTGTGATTTGTATAACAACTTTAAAAACATTAATACATTTAGTATTGCTTGTGTGAACTGTATAGTCTGTATTGTTATGCAAATGAACACTTCCGGCACATGACAAACTTGTGTTCTCTTTCTGTAACTTATATATATATATATATATATATATATATATATATATATATATATATATATATATATATATATATATATATATATATTATTTGAATTCAATTTCACAAAGAATAAAGATATAAACTATAATACCTGACTAATAATATCTGTTTTAAATTATTTATTTATTATCACAATTAGTATTTAAATTACACTTACCCGGCAAGGAAGAAATCCGAGTTCGAGATTCACTTTTTGTGATTTAATATTTATTGAATTAAAGTTAGGAATCAGCATTCATACAAATGTAATGAATGTATAAATATATGTAAACAATAGTATATATACGTATAGTAATGGTAGTATTAATACCAAATTAGGCACAGTATATTTTACACCATATTAACTATTTAGCTCTCTTTACGTACTCTTTGTTTATGTATTTAACTAAAGTATTTACGTACTCGGATATTCTGCTATGAATAAATTTTAATATAGTCATTTCAAAGTTATTTGTTAGAAGTACTTCGAGCTCCACAGTTTTAAATATACATTTTATAGAATATTTATATATTGTTAACAATGTAAGTTGTGTATACTAAATCAAGTATTGAGTCAAATTAAATGCATTATTACAGTTATACGAAATGCGAGTATATCCTAGAACAAGATGCTACCCTTTATTCAAAATGTTACTGACACACATCACTTGTTACATCTTTGGAGACTTTCCCCTCAATATTTTTCCTATTTTATAATAATAGCCTTACCAGATTAAACTACCTGGTGACTGGTGCTTCTTTCACGATTTACTTTTGTTATTTAAATAAACAACATAGTTATGTTTGTTTTGTTTCTCCTAAAATTAAAATATAGACATTTGTAATTCAAGGAGGCCTACTTCGACTATAAATCTGTTTATAGCTACCATACTTTTTTATTTTTATGATTGAACTTGATGTTTTTTTGACTTGTACAGAAGATGAACTTGGCGTCGTTAATACAATATTATGGTAAGGAGAGTATATATTATTACTAGAATGTGTTTCATGCGTGATTTAAGTTTAATGCAATAAAAACAAACTACTTCACGAATCTAATGTATAACAAGTTCAAGTCCTTTGAGATTTGTGTATTTTATTAGCGTACCATGTTTGTCTTACCTGTATGTATTATTTGTAATTAACTTACTGTAACCAACATAAAATTAATTTTCTATTATATCTGATTTTATCTTCTTTACAATATTTCCATGTTAGTATGTTATAATCATTTTGCCCTACGTAAGTATGTATTATGTCTGAATGTTTCATGTTAATTTTTTCTACAGCAATTACACTGTTATGATATTCACTCTTTATATTTAAGTAAATAAGTATATAGACACATTCAATAATGTTCATTCTTAACACAAATGTACTTTAAACTGTTATATTTAGGCTAAGCTTGTTATCACGTATTTAATCTAAAATATATTGTTCTACCATTTTTATCATAAATAAATATATAAATTAAATGGGAATATATTTTTAATTTGACCTCAGCATTAAGCAAGAAAGGCTTGTATCCTGTAGTACACTAAGAAAACATTGTTGTCTTGTTAACGTGAACTAGTAACGACTTTTGTTTATAGTTGTGTAGTGAACTCGTATATTTTACACCTTTATGATAGAGTTAAATTATTAGAGCTTAAATGCGAGAGTCGTCCTACTATTTTAATCCAAAGCCACATCAACGTTTCATGTATAGTAATTCGTACGCTTTTTACTCGAATGATCCTCCCGGAACTAGAAAACACAAGGGTTTCCTCTACTTTTTCCTCTAAATACTTCCCTGAACTTATTGAAAAAACCTCATCTAAACCACAATCGTACAATTAAATGAATTTCAAAGGAATACAGTACCATCCAATATTGCTGCTCTACGGCAGAAGTAGTACATCGTCTCCATATTAATTCTTGACTTAAGTATTTTAAATGGTGGATATATGTGCTTCCTTGTGAGCGTAGCTAAAAATAATTGGTTTTTATAATCTAATACTTGATATATAAATATTGAGCCAAGAGAAAATTTTAATTACTGTATTTTTCAATAAAACAGAACTGAGAGTTTGTTTTAAAATGTATGTATGTGTCTTTGACACAAAAATGGCTTCAAATCATACTATTATATTTATTATTCGGATACTACAAAATCTAACTCAACAATCGATATCCTATTTTAAAGGATTCTAATCCCAAAACACAATGAGAGACAAGAAATGATCACCAGGAGTAGAGTGAGTGACCTGAATCGCCTAACCTAATTATTCCGCTGCTACTCTTATCGACCCATTACATAAGCATTGCAGTGACATTAGCAGTCAGCGGTGTTCTCTGGTCGCCACAGGAAGTCCAGGGCGGCCTTGAGATCCTCTTCAATTGCGTCGTGTCTCGTCAACGTTCACTGTCCTTTTGTCCACTCATTCAGCCCTTGTTGGGCTCATTTGAGTCAGCTGGTTTAAATTCTTGTACACCGCCAATGCACTGCATTACCTTGCCAGGAAACCTTATTATAATGCTCCCGGATTATTTGTTTTATATAAATATATAAAGCCAACATCTTTTTTAGGTTTTGAAGATTTGTTTTGTTTACAAATTTAAACAGTATAGTTCTTTAAAAATTTTAAGTGATGTATAAAGAAGTATTTAATAAAAATATATATATGCCTATGTACTGTGGGTTAAAAGGTTTGTTTTATTTTACGTATTAAACTATATGGGTTAAAACATTTTAAACTATAAAATTTTAACAGTTACTCTACTTATACCTAATGCAACCAAAAGAAATTTGTAATAATAATGTAATTTCAAAATAAAAAGACATGTCTAAGTTAATAATTAACATTACTAATAAAGTTTAATTCGTCTTAAAACGTACACTACCATTAGTTTACAACCAGTGGCATATTTTTCTGTCCTCAAGATATTGGCATGACATTTATTAATTCAATAAATCAGAGAGAATCATGCGTAAATGTAGTATGTTAAACTTATTTTTATTATATTTTGTAACAATTTCAGATCGTTTTAAAATATTTATTATGAACCATAATACTTATTTGGTTTATTTTTTCTTCAGTAATTTACATTCAAAGAATTCATAAGTTAGGTACTCTCATAAAGCATTTGATATTACTAAAACGGAAAATAATTTACACTAGCTGAAATAATATTGAATGACATTGTATGTTTCTGAGCCTAAGAAGACAATTGAAATAGAGTAGCGGAGAGTTTTACCCCAGAGAGCGCTGCACGACACACGTCATCAATATCCTGCTGCTGCCTGTTCCCTCAGGTGCTGCTCTGCTCCCAGCCGCTATCTACTGCAGTACTCATGTCGGCTACTATTGCTGATATAAAGCTATTTTTGTAAATGAGGAGTCACTCAGTTTACAGAGTACAATTTTATTTTTTATTAGTCATTGGTGAACATATACCAATGGTTTATATTGTAGTGCTTTCACACGAGCTGTCCCTTCTATCTGTGTTAGCCTTTTCAACAATGTAATCGGCGAGAAGTATCCGATACCTGGACTAGCCTGGGGCGACGACAGGTTTAAACTCCAATTCTGTTGCCGCAGCGGGAATCCTCTTTGTACGTTACAGTAATCCATAATGCGATTACTTCTACCAAAATAAATATCATGTATAGGCTTCAACGGTTAAACTTCTAGTTTAAAATGAATTAAATTGATAATAAAAATAAATTACATTTGAATATTTGTAGCACCTGGCTTCTAAAATCAGAATGTATTCTGGCACTCCTATAAGTTGCTACATTTTCTTATCCTTATTTATTTAAACGTTTTTACAATATCTATAGTGCCATACAACCGAGAACTTTTCTTTATAATTGAAACAAATTCTAAGACATTTCATTAGTACAACAACGACAAAGGCTCACAAAACCTACAATTTTATAAGAGTAGTAGCATATTTAATTACAGTTTGAACTTTTTAATGATATAAAATGAATAAATGGACAACGCACACTTCTTTAGTTTTTGATTTATAAAAGAAACATGCAATTGTACAAAAGTCTAAATAAATAAAGGAACGTACCGAAAGTTAGAAATGGCCACCAAATAGTTCCAAATAAAGCTGCATTATGAAGTTTGTATAAGAATTACAGAAAACGCACCTATAAAAAACATACACTAAACATCGACGCATAATTCGTGCACTTTCTTTACTTCGACTCCTGTGAAATTGCTTGCAGCACAAGTTACATTGGATCGTACCCTATAGCGTCGTCAGTGTTTAATCGTGCTTTTTATTAGTAATTTTTATAAATTTGTAGTTGCATCTATGTACTTGACATAGTTTTTTCGTCACTTTTTGCTGTTTTATTATTATAGTCATGTTTGTTAGGATCTTTTGCTTTCTTGGAGGCTTAATAATGAAGTCAAAGCTTTAAAATCTGAAAAAAACACGACCCAATATTTGTTCCAAAATATTGAATATAAAAATCCGAACTATCCTGGCCTCTCCTTATATAATAATCCTCGTATCTGCCATATTATAATTGGGTACGCCAAATCACGTTTAGACAACAGGCTTCACAGAGATTTCGTGTGTTAATATCTGTTACACTATCTGATTAAGTTATGTCAGTTTGTATTTTCATTGATTTATTCTATGATTTTTCTTATTACTTTCACCATATACCAACACAGAAATGATTGCTAAAGTTTGACTAAATTCTATGGAGTGCCATCCATAAGTTGAATTAGCATGTTGAATTATATACACATGAAGCTCCATGCATTGTTTGAAGTCTACAGGTCGGTTCGTTATAGAGGTGTCAAGAGGGCTGACAGAAATATATTCATGTTTCTATAACATCGTTTAACATTTTAAAAGATCTCGTTTATACATATTTAACATCAAAATGTACACATAAACTTGATTCAACATTGATTCAAATAATTATGACCGTTCCGTGTATGGAATGAATGGCGACCTGAAATCCCAAAAATATGAACATAAAAAATGTTAAAATAATCATATAATTTTAAGACGTAGTATATACATGCAAAAGCCGTATGGAACTAAAAATATAAATTGGCACTATATTATTACAAATGTATTACAAATGTTTTTATAACACTCGACCAATTGAATTATGTGTAAAAGTTAATAGCACAAATATGTAATAAACATATAAGAAATTTTTAAGCAAGGTAAACATATCCTTGTACAATAATTTATTACATTAACGAAATGTTGTAAAATGTTTGAGTTAAATTCGCGTTCTTTCCAGGCAATGAGTTTAACTACTGTTACTTTCCCGTATACAGGTCGCGTTCATTCTCCAGGGAGTAAATGTTTCACCAATCAGAAAGTTTCTGCACTCTTGCTCTACCTTGTTGTTTGAAAAAGGTACTTTAAATGTTCCACTTCTTTTCATTAGAAGTGATAACTATCAACGTGGTTAGATATTTGTTATCTTACTTTCTATTGCTGGAATATATTGTATAAATTATACTAAAATTATGAGA
The DNA here is from genome assembly GCF_021130785.1 of Homalodisca vitripennis. Lineage (NCBI taxonomy): Eukaryota > Metazoa > Arthropoda > Insecta > Hemiptera > Cicadellidae > Homalodisca > Homalodisca vitripennis. Next base: position 120,351,324 of record NC_060211.1, on the reverse strand, counting down.
TTACCCTTATTTTTTATGATACTAACCTCACGAAATAGGATCATCTAGTAAGAGAATTGATAAAAATAGAGTGCTCTCTCATGTGCCAGATCATCCAAAAATATTTGTTTAAAGCTTGTCAATGTGTTTTTCCATTTTAAACAAATCATCAAACATATTAGTCCAATCGCCAATATTCTGGACTAAAACGTGACATAGAGCAATTTGAAATAAAGGGGTAGAAATAAATCATAGATGTATGATATTTACAAATAAATTTACGGCACTTGTATTAATTTCCGGCTCACATCTGGAAAGTTTATGGAGTAAAGATTGAATTGTTCACAGATAATTCTCTAGATAATGTGTTTTTACTGTAATAAAGCCTTCCTTTACATTAATATGTATGTACAGTATTTATAGCAGTATTATAACACCAAGTAGCTTAAGAGTATAATGAATATACTCTGCGGGACCTAAAATTTAACTGCAATACTTAAAGTACAATTATTTCAATCAATACTGTTTGGTAATATAAGGTAGGTAAACAAATAACTCTTTAATGGTTGATATTAACAACAAACAGGTAATTAACAACTACATTGTAAATGTTGTCAGCAGTGGAACTCAATTGATATTATTAGCTCAACTAAATTCCACCAAATCAGTCGGCAAGGATTCCATTGTTTCATTACAACCAAGTTTGGCTCTTTGATTACAACATAGTTTAATTTAATTACTAAAGTACCAATGGAGCGTTCGAGATATGAAGGTTCTCGTCGAATCGGGGGAGTTTGAAATTTGTTGCATAAGCATAAACTGAAACTTAATGAATTAAACTTGTCAATAATAACTGTTCTGCAACAAATACTTCAAAATTAGACACATAGAGTTAGTTGTAAACCACACATTTTTAAAGTTATATAATTTCATAGAAATTGTTAATAACATTTATTCTTTTTTGAACCATCCAAGGGATTTTTTTTATGTTACCTCTAAAATATTTATTAAAATGTATAATATAAAGCTTTTTCGATGCGCTACCATTAAGCCTCAGATTTAGAAGAGCGATTGATGTAGTACTGTTATTATATTATTTTTAATAGGAAATTCATCTGAACAAAGGTGCAAACTCAGCACTAGTTTGTAAATAAAGGGTTAGCAATATATCTATCACATCCTAAAAATCTTAAATTCGACCAGCGCCGCCGGTGCTTTTAAGGAACACTATTTGCATTACAACCTTGCACTGTCTTGGCGGTTGAAAACTAAGCAGGCGCTTAAAAGTAACGGGCGAGAAACTACTGATAGTGGAATCCTAAACAATACAATATTTAATTATACTTCAGTAATTATATAACAGTATTGTTCGAGTGACCTAAAATTACTAATTTTTTTGTAATAGACATACAGAGCCGTATTCGTTTATGCCTTGACCTTTCCTACTAGAACTAAAACAATTCATGTGAGCATAAACTTATAACATAGTAATTGAGGTCTAAATATATGTAGGCAATTGATAAAACTTAATTATAAGGATATATTATGACAATTATTTTACTATCAATACTAATAAATACAATAATATAGACATCTTAGAGACCCGTGATAAATTGGACACATTAGAAGGGCAAATACTAGAAAATACAGAAACAATGAATTTTTTTAAACAATCATTCATTCGATTTGAACAATAATAATTTCGTACAGCAGTAGGCTCCCGTAAATCATAAAAATATAATTGATTATCAATCCAATTGTGAGAAACAAGGAACCACAAGTTTTGATTTATCTTTCCAAGAATAACATTTTAAGTTCTTCGACCGTTCCCATACGTGCATTAAGAATATGTAAACAATTAAAAAGTAAAACTTTTACAAAATGGTTTGCTTTTCGATGCCATGAGTTAGGTCTCAGAAAAAAAAAAACATTCACTCATGCAGTGGTATATTATTTTTCTAAACAAGAGGAACAAACAAATTTATACGCTACGTACTTTAATCAAAACATTATCTCCAGAGTAATTTGTCGTTCTTTCTGACTTGAAGACAATTATTTAAAAATAAAAATCTATTTACAAAGCAAGCCTTTTTAATTTTCTAATTAAATTTTTGAAGCTAAAGATATTTAATACCATTTATTTGTATAACAATGACTGTATAGTCTAATGTAAAATCTAAAATAAATTACTTGCAGTATAGCTTTAACTGTTATTAAACCTTTATATAGGCTATCGCTAACATTTTCAAAATAAATAATACGCTGCGGGCATATTAAGCGATCACATTCAAACATTCTGGCTAATTTTAAGAAGAGAGTCAGTTCAGTTTTAATCAAAGAAGTCGGTATTAATCTTTTGTAACATGTTTATGCGTAGTAAATCTTAAGTAATCTTAAATACTGACTGTTAGCAATACGCCACACCAAGTGTCGCGTGACAGGCTTCGCTGAGGGAGTAAGCAAAATTGTAAGTATATAGATCAATTCATTTTCAAGATGACCTGCGGATATATAGGCAAATAGTCAATGATGCAGAAAAGGGGCTTTTATGCCCTCTGCAAATAAAAAATAAATTGTGTCAGTATATTATATGATATCCTTTTATGACGTGAACAAAGTTTTGCAAACATGGTTTTTGTATGCACCAATACAGAGATAATTCTTGTCCATTTGAAAATGAAGTTTTATGCAAAATTCTCTGTATGAAATTATTCTTGAGGACTTTTAACATATGAAAATTCCCATTTGATTCTTTAAATGAGGTTTAAAATCACTGTTTTGTTAAGTATCATTTCAGTGATCGTTTAACTATCACGTTATCAAATCTGAAGTGCTTGTATATTAATGAAGCCTCTTGCAAATGTTAAAAGTTTATGTGTCAGGTCATTCCTACACAGACATAAAGATATAACAGTTTTCCAACCCTTTCGTGATAGTCACAATATATATATATATATATATATATATATATATATATATATATATATATATATATATATATATATATTCGGTTTAGGAATGTATTAATAATACTAACCAGCTATTAAACTTTAATGATTATTTAGATTTGTGGTAAATATCCTTAGTAAAGTAAGTTATTCGACTTTACTTACGACAATTACATACTCCGTTCATTTCATTTCTAAAGGTTCATTTATTTCCAGTCATGTTTTTAGTTAGTTAGGACCCATAATATAAATGTTTTTAACGTAAAATAAGTTTAAAAGTAATTCTTCATTTTTTGTACAATTTCATATAAACAGCTCAGTTTAAACTGTTATCCCAGTTTTATTTCTTATCTGATTATGGCGAACCTGATTAAATTAATTTTTTTACAAACTGAACCCCAAAAAATTTACCCTTACATAGGCGAAACATCACTGAGTATCTAAAGGTTGGATCTATAAATATATGTATATCTAGATTAATTTATTTATATTAAGTAATTATTACATTTAATGTAATTTTTCAGTAAACGATTATTGACAGGTAGTGTACCGAACATACTTTAGTTTAGTTACATAATCGCACGTGTAGCAGAAAGACTCAAAATCAAGGTAATTTACTGATAAAAAGTAGGGTCTGTGGTTTACCGGTAGCATCCTACTCCAGAAAGGAAATTATCAAATATCAAACTCCCACGGAGCGAATGTATTTATATAATCGACCTGTATTATTATTTCATAGGTTAATTTTGTACCTAATATTTAACAACTTATTTGCTGCCACATAAGACTAACAAGTTTGACAAAAAACTAGTAAAGTATATAAAACTATTGTATTTTGATATTTGCTCCGCTCAATTTTTATTTATTATTAAATTTTAATGTAACTTTAATCAAAAACGTATAAAATCAAATTTCCATCAATCCTAACAAAAGGTAGGAATATTGTTTATAAAAGTGTACGTTTTCCTAAGGAGTTTAATCTTTTCATTTTGGATAAAACAGATACATTTGTAATTACTGTAGGCAATTTTGCTAACGTTATTATTAACGTAATAACTGAAATGTAATAAGGTTAATTTACAGTTTAGCAATAGAAATTTATCACACTTAATTGTAAATATTTTATCTCTGTCAAAAAACTGGGCTGTCTTATATTTTAATCGAATACACTTTTTAACAAAAGGTACGTTCATAATGGACATAAAGAACACAGTTAAATATATCTATGAACAATTCTGTGTAAGGTTCAAAGTTTGGTAAGGTATCTTGAAGTATTGGCTTTTATTCAGTTGTATTGATATCATTATTTAGACAGAGACAATATCAGCTATAGACAAGTAATGATGATTGCGGTGACTTTCAATGACTGATGACAATGACGTAGAGGGTCTAGTGATCCTGGGTTATAGATTACTGGAGGCCCTAACCCTACTCGACAGTAAACGGCTGATGTTCGAACACATTATCACCGCAATTTATGTATTCAACTGGTATTGTACATTATTTAATGCAATTCATAAAAGATTAAAACAATTTATAAACGTATTCGTGTACGCAATCACTAAGGCATATTCATCCACATCATATACTCGTACATAGAAATAATCGAGAATAAAATGCCATTATTCTCAACGTTTTCTTTATACACAGATCTGAGGTTAATGTAAGTTATTCCAGTGACAACGTCAAGACTCGTAATTAATTAAGAGAGTTTAATTGCTCGTTTTTTTAATTACTCTCTGTTAAATAAATTTACTGCAACAATTATAAAAATTCTTGGTAATACTTCATAGTTAATAAATTTTTCACAACCAATTCTATTTTATGATTTATTGTTGATACATCTTTTATGCATAATATGCTTTCTCATATCGTCTGAAAGAGGGAAGGTAAAAGAGAAAAGTACAGCTTTGAGGAAGAATATAAAGTAGGAACTCCCTGTTAAGCTGTCGTGTTGGACAGCATAAATTATCGTTCCAGGCCTGTTCTACGTGAGTTATAGTGAGTGAAAAAGTGAACCCTTTCACGTTTCATAAGTATGTTTATAAAAAAATTTTAGAGTAACATACTTCTGATAAAAATAGCCAGAAGAGTATGATACAATACGTATAATAAAGATTTTTTTAAGCATAGCTTGTGTTGAAAGTACTATTTCCATTTATGGAAACAAAACAATAAAGTTATTTTTATTTTAATAAAAACTAACGTTATCATATCATTTCGATCACCAGTCATTCTTCTTTCACTCACGAATTGCTAACTCCGGAAAGTACTTTAAACTGCGCGTGATGAGTCCTCGTGTCGTAATTGTGTGTTGGTATAACCGCCATTGGTCTTAGAGAAAGGTTTCGATTTTTTCCTCATTTCTACAGTCGCTACCAAAACTAAAATCTTCCAGTTGTTTGAGGAAGTTAAAATGTTGAATAAAGTTTAAATATTTATTACAAACGTTGTGATAGTGATTATTTACTTTAAACGAAATACACAATATTCTCCAATAATTTTATATTTCATACAAACGGCCTTTCGGCCTCGAGAATGGTTACTCTTACTAAATAAATTGACTGTTTTTTTAATAAAAAAGCTGAATGTATAAAAAATGAAGAAATGCTTTCCAAATTTAGATTGAATTAAAACTCATCTCGCAATACATGACACGGTTCAATTTATAGAAAAATAAATAAATATTTTAAACAAAATTACAGGAACCTAAATTTTTCCACAAAAGGTGGTAAATAATCTGCTTGAAAATCCAAAAGATAAAATTTGAGATGAAAATAAATGTGGAATTTTCATAATTAACTGTGAAGATTGTTTAAGACTTAAGACAATTGGCCATACAAAAAGAAGCATTATAAAAGGACTCATAAAACATTAAAGATATTAAAAATACAAATGAATTCAAAAAATCAGCCAAATTTAATATTCATTAAACTTATTCCCTAGAAAAGAAGAACGCTTATGAAACATTATACATAAAAAAGTCAGGATGAAATATTACATAATATATATATATATATATATATATATATATATATATATATATATATATATATATGCATATGTATATAAATTTATTTATTTATTTAAGAAATCCTTTCATAAACTTTACTAAGCTGAAAATTGTTTTAAATTGTAGAAATATTCGTACCGTTAGACATTGTTTGATTCACACCTAACGACGACACCTCGTATTTCTAAAGGCCATGCTTAAGAATTTAAAATTTATTGGAGAAGTATATTTTTTTAAGAAAACAATTTGTTTTCCAATAACAAGAGCTCCTCCTTCAATGATATATAATAGTATATTGCAACAGTAATTATACAACAATTTTGTATAACTTCAGGTACCTACTTAACTATGAATAAACTTAAAAGCAATATGCAAAGAAGAATCAGTATACAGAACGTTCAATCCGTTAAGAACCCTTTGTAACGTGTGAAAGCGATATAGCCTTTATTCCAGCTAACATCAAGTGTATCTTCTTTGACGTTTGTCTTCGAAGATGGAAGGAATGTGAATGAAATAGAATTGATCCGGTCTTTTCGATCGTACAGTGATACACTAAATTAGTAACACGTTTCGAGATCTGCAATCTGATCAATTTTTCAGATAAATAACTAACCTAACACATAATTAGACTGGAGAGGGATGTTAGCTTTGCGCATTAATAATTAGTGTTGTGTTTAGTTTTTGTATTAAGTGCATGTTTTAGAGTTAGTGAAGTTGACACACAACATTGTGGTTGTAATTCCTGACTTATATATGCCACAACTATCTGATAATATCAGCCTATTTTAACCTGGTTTGTAACTATTAGTTAGGTTATTTATTTATCTGAAGAAGAGATCAGATTGCTTATCTCGAAACGTAGTGTTACTGATTTTTTGTATCGCTGAATAATAGCAAATGTCCTGAAAATTCCTGTTGCTGTTTCCTTCAGCAAGTGTTTCAAAGTTAAATATATTATAATAAATTAAAAACTGTTATTTAATAATGTCAATAAACAATAAAGCGTCCGAAGTATAATAGTAGTGAAGATAATTCTTAAAAAGTCTTAATAATTATTCAGCAACAAAAATTAAACATTCCTTATAAATAATTTAATGAACATTGTGATCATTATAATATATGTTAAGATTCTAAATTTAATCGAGTATTCATTATTCTTTGCGATATTTTAAGAATATAATTTTTAAATATCTATTCTAATCTTATTCATAAACTCACAGAATGTAGAGACACAATTTTAACAACACTGCTGTCGAGACAGCACTTAAGACTGTGAGATTCTCAGCAAAGCCCCCGTCAAAGCAACACTGGCGCAATGTGATTACGCTTGCTTCCAAAAGGCACTGAAACAAGGTCTTAAGGAGGTGGATGACAACTACTAGGGAAATACTGACAGTTTAAATGTTAGGCGACTAAACTTTGTATGAGCTTTTAAGAAGAAAATCAATACTGGGTGGAAAATATATGCTGTTTAGTACCTTACAGTAGTACGACGGAATATAGGATACTTATAGTTGTAATACCTTTTGGTAAGGACTGTTCTTTTATATTTCTTCTCTCCATTTCAAAACGATATATTATATAATCTTTACAATACAGTTACAGAAGCAGTATTAAACAGTTTTAATCTAGATAACACAATCCTATACGTCACTTACAGAAGATTAAAACATTGAAATTATTAGATTAAACTTAAATAATCGTTTACAAGGCAAATAAAACTTTTACCACATAACTGGTATAAATGTAATACAATTTAGTAGTTCACCCACTGCTGTGATAAGAGCTCAATAATTGTGTAGTTTGTCAAAATAATTAAATTTTTTTAGTATCTAATCTCTTTGTACCACAGCAACTTTGTAGATGGTTAAATATATTCGAGGTGGTATGGAATGATATTCACTAATTACTACTTAAACCTGAATGAGTGACACGCACTATCATTCGACCCGATGTTACTTATACATAAATGAAAGTTCAGAGACAAAAATTAAAGTTTCCAAAACATATGATGACAGGTTTCGCTAATGCTTAGCCAATGACCCATTAGGCACATGCACTGGTCCTAACAAAACCCATCACGTTTTGCTACGATTGCTTTTACACACTAAATAGATATATTACGTTCAACCTTGATACAGATTCTGTCTTAGTAGATTATTTTCAACCTGTAGCAAGTAATGGATCAGCGTTCAAGCAGTGTGATGTGCGTTACACACCAAATAGGAAAATTTTCAAACCTGTCAAAAAGAACAATGTTACTTATCCACGTTTATCCTTTATGTATTCAGAAGCTTTTAATACTTTCATACAGGTATTATACTCAGTCCCATCCCTATAAAATCTCCGCTATTTGTAGGCCTCGCGCAGATTCTTGTCGGCCATCTCGCTATATGAGGGAGACCCCGAGAGTGATATACAAAATTATCAAATTTGTTCTTTCCTGTGTATCAATATTATTAAGTCAAATATTAGGTCTACAGCTCAACTCGATCTTGCTATACCTTACTTACACAAAAAAGCAGACAGAAGTAACATTTACCCAGGATGTCAGTATAGGCTCTACTATTGCCCATCGAAACAAAATTTGATGGCATTCACTATTAATCCTTAAATGACACAACTTTATTAACATGATGGCCAAATATAAATAATACCCTTAAGTCAGTTTATTTATATTTTACATAAATTATAAATTTCAATAAATATGTAACTAATTACTGTAAGCGCTAACTTAAAAATAGTAAATCAAAAGGTTACGACCTTTGTAATATACTCTTATAACAAATTGACTTATATGCTTGAACTTTTGCATGAAGCATCAGCGAAGCCTCGTTCGCGATACGTGGTGTGACGTAATCCTATCTTTGTTTTAGCTACAGGAGGATTTGTTTTAGCTTTTCCTGTATTTTAAAAGTAAAAAAAGGAAAACGTGCTTCTGAGCAATGTTGGATCTGGTGGGGCTCACAGAAAATTTGATCAGTGTTCCTAATACCATAATTTAATGTAGGACATAATTACAAATGTCAATGTAACATTTAACATTTTGCAAATATCACAAACCTCAAACTTGAAACTTTCTTAACAATTTAGAATGAGATAGGTCATATTATATCGAAGAGATTTAAAACGAAATTTGAGGTTAAATATTTATTTTTATACAAAACTGTTTGTACAGATGTAAAATGGCATATTCAAATGTACTAAGTGCATTACTACTACCAATAATGTTAGCTTTCCATTAAATTGTGTTATAACACTTGGGAAAATATTAGCACATAGTATTTGTTAGAAATATGAGTTATTAGCGAGAGTGAAAACGTTTATACGAAACTTATTTTCATTCCTCTTTTTTATCATTTTCCAATATCACTTTGAAGTTTTATTATAAATCTGGAAATCACTATACTTGAAAGACATGGTATCTAATGCTTAGAATTACAATTTAATTTTTAGTAGTAATTGTTATAGCTACAAATGGTAAGCCACTATTATTTATTAAACACTGAGAACATAAAGACCACAACAAAAGTTATCTCTCTTTTCACTCAACTCCAAAGACAGGTTAAAGTGTATTTAGTTCTGAAATAAAAATGCTTATTTCTTACGTTATAGGTTATAATATTATTCAAAGTGCGTTGTATTCCAGAATAAGGCCAGAAATGTATATTTGCAAAAATGTTGGCAAATTTTGGATGATTTTGAAGATTTCAAAAATTTTTTGAAGGTAATTTTATACGGAGAGGTATCAATTGATATTAATTTGCATAATAAAGTAGTTAATAACTTGTTATTTGACGAGGTTATGGGAACGTTATAGTCGTATTATTATTTGTGACTAATGCATTCTTTATGGCATTTATTATTGGCTCTAACAAAAATAAATTGATACTTTTTTAGTTATGTAGTATTTATGTTGACTCTTAAAGTATCATATGTTTTAAAATACATAAGGGATCGTAATATATGTGTATTTATTTTGTAAATAGCTTGCAGTTACTATAGGTACTATTAGAATATACGATACTTATGTTTATGTTGTACAAATGTATCGATTTAATGATGTAACATGATTACGATAACAAAACTAGGACCAGTCACTTTTATTTTTTGTATGAATATATCTTATGATTTGAATGTTCAGTGTACAATGATGCAGAGCGCCTGTTTGTTTTGTAACAATTAATCGGTTTTTGTTTGTCTATAGTTGTGTGAAAACACGCAAAGTAATAATTACTGCTTTATATGTCAAAATCCTAGTGTTTACATATTTATGTGGTTAACCAAACCATTTATCTTATACATCCTTAAATACGGTATTTCATTGTATATGTTTGTTTATGTTTCAGTGTGAAGATGGAAGGAGTAAGCTTACTGTTGATGATTGTTTTAACTCTCTCATATACTGGTAAGTAATATGTTTGTTTAATTATTACTAATATACTTACAAAAATTTCTATGAAACCTATTAAATTAAATAACCTTATGTATGTGATTTATTTTAAGTGATTATAAACCAAATATTTATTTATTTACATGTTGTAAAATTTAATTGGATTGTTGTAACTTTAATTTGATTGTTTTAATTGCATATTAATTCAGACACTGCAATACTTCTTTGCATTAGATCTTTTATTGAGTTAAGCTTTTTTACGTATAAGTTTCGGTGAGATATGAAGATTACTAAAACGCCAGACAACTTCAAAATACATTTTAATTGCCAGATTTTGACACAAGAGTTTCCACTGTAAATATTTCCGCAATTTGATAGGCATACAAAATCATCTAACTCAATTTTGGCTATATAGAAATACAACTTCATGGTACATTTTAAAACTTTATGCTGTGTTGTTTTCGAGTTATCGTGCAGGTAAACAGAGAAATATACAGACAGACTGAAATTCAAATACTCCAGCCTCAAACGTAGTAAGCTTCGCTGAAACTTTGCTGATTATGCAAGTATTATTTATAATGATATATTTTTTGAATAAATATTAATTATAGTAAGTGGGTATTGAATATACTTGATTATAAGCTAATAACGACAAGGAATTACACGAAGCAGGACACATTAAAGACAGAAAGTCTTTTCTTGTCAGTTTCCTCGTACATAGAAGATATATTCTCTTTGACTTAGCGAAGTAAACCCAGTTAAGAGTTCCCAAGAGTTTAATAAGCGGCAATATTGAGCTCCCTATTCGATAAGTGCAGTGTCTCGGAAGTTTCTTGTGTGGGACCGTTCTTTCACAGAATATGTTCCAAACATCTAATAATGTGAATATCAGGATTTATAAATAATCCTCTGCTCCTATTATCTTCAAAATAAAACTTTGTATGCAGAGCAAAGTGTTGTATTTTATTTTAATTAACAAATCAGTTAATCACGTGTACAAAATATTTTTATGGGCAAATTAAAGTTAAACTAAGGTAATGATAATTGTAGTTATAATAATTAATAAATAACTAAAACATTATAGGAATATATTTATATCCAATTTTTTTTAAATTGCAGACAAGACTACAGTATTGCTGTACAATATATCTAAACTAATTTTTAAATTTTTCACTGTTATTATGTTTTTAATTAATGTTGATAAATTCATAGGGAAATATGCCTTTACTAAAAGAATTTTTAAAAATGTCTTCTTTATAATTTGGCAGAGTTATATATTTTATAAAACATTTAAATTTGTGTTACAAAATTCATTTTATGTTTACAGTATTTGATTTCAAACATGTTAGCTAACATGTCTACAAATGAAGCTATAGATCAAAATGTGATTTTTGTAAATGCTTGGGGATCATCTTCATATATTTTGTAACCATATCTAGAATATAAATAATAATAAATATATTATTCGTGATAAACTAACTGTTTAATAATGTTTAGCCAACTGTTTTTAATTATAAGTTAGTGTCTTAATTTATCATAAGTTAGTGTAACAAAAATTAGAAATATTTTTTTAAATTTTTAATTAGTTGTTATATATTCTACTTCCAAACGATATGAGCTGTTCCACAAAACTTTCCTGTTACAAACAATGATTTCATACTTTGTTGAAAGTATCATCGGTAATGAAACTTAATAATTGCTCCTTATCTTGATAAGACGTATGTTCATAAATATGACAAAGAATTAAATTTTGTTATGTATCTTCTTCCTCAGTTATTTTCATTGGTTTTTTTTTGTTCTAAGAAATAAAGTTTTTTCTACGAATTTTGATTACTTGTTAAGTTATTGTTGGAGAATTCAGGAAAAATTTATAATTTATAGGTTTTATAATACACGATTCTACGTAAGATTTCTTATATTTCAAATTTTATATGAAATAATGATATTTATTTAATATTAAAATCTCATAAAACATTATTTAAGGGTAAATCCATATACTTTACATGGTTGATTATTTTGCTCATAAAATATCATTTGTATTAACCTGACTCTAAATAAAGTTATTACCATTAAAGATATCCTCAGAGTGTGTGGCTCGTAGTTCACTATTTTTCGTTCATATTTGCATTTTACTGATATTTTTTTCTTGATATTTTTATAGTATTTCAACATGTTTCTATCATTCTTTTCATTTTAGCTCTTTGCGATTATAAATAAGAGTTAAAAATATCTTTTAGATTTTACAATATTTAAATATAAAAAACCGTTTCTGAAGAATTTTGTTTATCATTCAAAATTTTTTATACTTCAAGAAGTTTTTTTACTATGAATGGAAATAGTTAATTTTGACCAAACAAGGCTCTTAATACTCCTTAACGTATATATTTTCTTGATTGCAATCTCATGCAAACGTTACAGCCTTACCTACATTGCCTTCACAGCAATTATATAAATATGACAGAAAAGAGACTTTTTTTACTTAAGAAATCTTGTTAGACATATATTTTGTACATATTTTTCTTATTGGAGCAATAATGTAAAATGTTCTGCTTATCCGAAAACAGCTTCAGTTCCAAGAAGATTCAATGGACGAAAGCAAACGTATTTTGAATGAAGTAGACTCCAAATATTGAAATAACTTCAGTGACTTTATTTTCAGAAAGGTTTATTATGCGAATTCAAAAATACACGCATATGTCGTACTTGTTGTTCTATAGAAACTGCTTGAAAAGTTTCGTGAATTATATTCTTAACTTTTCAATGCACTTTTCTAGAACGATTGCCGTTATTAATTATTATGGTCAAGTTATTTATTGCAAATATATTGTTCCCAAAATATATCGCACAGTTAAATCATATGATCCATTGTAATTCTTCTTTATACACCAGTATTAAATACAACTTATCTTCACTAATGTAAATCAGTCATGAACATATATGACAATATTCATTCTGTGAACAAAAATAAGTGAGCAACAGGAATTATACAAATTCGTATATAGTGAATAAAATACCAATGCAGAATTATAATGAAACTTATGATTATGATGTATATTTATGAATTAGTACAAGTGATACCTTATGATATACAATACCATTACTTACATCATGAGTAAATAATAACAATTTTTAGAGGGATAAATTCTTCAAGGCTTAGTAAGACTATACTTTACTCTTTTTCATTTAAATTAAATTTAGAAATCAGTATCTGTAGATAATTCGGTTGGCAGCATCAAAGTGTATGTAGAAACGCGTCACGTGCCTTATAGGCGGCAGAGATCTGCTTCCTCGCCCCAGCCTGCTGATAGTATTTGTGATAATTTATTCACACAGTAAAAGAAGAAAATTTTCGTTTTATTATAGCACTTTCCTAATGTATACTTTAGAAAACTTAATTTTTTTGACAACTTTTCAACTATCGCTAATAATTATTATATTAAATTACAGGTTCATGAATTTTATGTTTTTAAATAATTATCTTTTACACCACGAAAACAGTCTATAAACTGTACAAATAGTTTATTTCCGGCTTTATTTAATGTTTATTTCCCCATAGGTTTATTAAAAGTACATTTTAATCCACATTATGTTTTTTCTGCAGTTTACACCGTAAATGAAATAAGAAAATATTAAGAAGTTAAACTTTACAATTTAATCTATTTATTCAGCTCTTATTCTGTTGTGAATGCACTTTTTAAACATTGCACCTTAATTTTACCTCATGGAAACATAACATAACTTGACGTCTGATAACTTAAGATTAAACAAATGAACTACAATCATGTGTTACTTATAAACATCTACGATTTTATTAAAACTTTTCCACCGACCCTTTTCTGGTCGTTCCCCTGGAAATCTATCTGATTATGTGTAAAATAGTTCTACATGTCCACTAACAAAATTTAAAGCTATGTAGCTTTATTTGTAATGGTTAAATAATATTACTCCCCAGCCATAATTGGCACACTGCATATTAAATATTTATAATTTAAGTTATGTAATATATAATATAATTATAGCTTGAATATTGATACGAAATGTATTCAATTATAGTTACTTTTTTCGCTACTCTTTCGTTACTATGAAAAGTTCTACAATTGTGCAGTGCTTTAATTAAAGCAGCCGTCTCGCAGCCTACGGACAATCACAGTCTTCTTCTGTGCCGTCAGAATCAAGGACTCATTGTGTTTCGTCCCTGCTTTAATGAGATTCCTGCCGGATCCCACCGCTTGTTGTTAACAGCTTCAGCCCCCTACCTGCAATAAAGCTCATATTTAATTTATTGCGGATATCTTTCTTTCCAAATAATTGGTGGTTGAGTTCTATAATAGCATATTACTCGTGAGGCTGTAAATCTTTAATTATCTCTGTCTGTCTGTCTATCTAAATGTCTCTCTGTGCGCAAGACATTTCTAATTAACGAATTGATCCGTGGATATTAAATTGTGCACGAAGCTTCATTTGTATACGAGGAACACTGAGTTCAATGAGGGTGCATGTCACTCCATGGGATTTGGGTGAGCACGACGGTATTGATAAAATAGTGAAGTAAATAAATTTTTAAACAAAACTTAATGCACCAATAAGAGATTCAAACATGTTACACAAATACAGTTTCACACACATTCAATATAATTTATATGTTGGCTTTTATGTATAATTTTATTATTTTAACATTTAACAGTAATATTACTTGCGATTGATGAAAATCCGAATATATCATATGGCAAGATATTTCAATAAAGATTTCATATATTGACTTTTAATTCTGTATAAAACTGGATTTATACAAGAATGAATTCAACAATATTTAGTTTTTGTGTCAACTCCTTATTGTATTACTGTTTATCTTTTAGCAGGGAATCTTGAGAATTAAATGTTACTTGAAGTTTTGGTTTGAAACTATGCATAAAACCATAGTGAAGCCTGTTACGCCACATGGTGCGGCCTACTCCTACCTTTGTATACAGGACAATAACAAAATACCGAAATAATTAGTAATGCAATCTCATTAAATATAGAACTGCAATTTATATAATATCCTATACAAGTTATAATAATGATTATGAAAACGCCAATTAATCATATATTAAGAGTAAATAACTTGTATAACATTGTGTTTAAACTAGTTTCAACATAGTAGTGTAACATATAAAATGAAAGCTAATATTTGTAAAGAAAAATCTAGTACATTTGAGAAGTTAATAAAAAATTTGTTTGTTATAAATGTAAGTAAATCTTTATGAAACACAGTATGTGTTATAAATTTTTAACATAAATACAAATGTATGGAACCCACAAACTTTTCAGTAAATGTCTGCAAATATTTATTACAAGAAAATGTACAAGGGGTCGATATGTTTTCAATTATTTTAACCTCAGATTCTTGCAAATATTTATATTAAGTTTTAAATAAAAAAGGTGAACTATTTTGGGTAATTTTCAACAAATTCGTCCCGTGTACAAATAAAAAGTAACGAATATTATATGTTTCATTTTAGTTACAAAATTAAAACTAGTCTAGGAAATAAAAAGGGATTTTGGTGATCCGTAGAGGTAAAGTGCCTGATTGGAGAGGGCGTAAGTGTGTTTTACGCTTCACCAGCTTACACACATTACCTTCTACACTCGGCCATCAGTGGGAGACGAGGTGAGGACACGGAACGTGACTCGGTGAGACAGACGTGACCATCTATTTCACGTGGATGTGTCGTCTTTAACTTAATACTTGACCAAAGCTTTATAATTATGATTGAAATATATACAGCATATAACAAACAGCTTATGCTGGCTATGCATTTTCAGATTATATGTGTTATTCTAAGCTAAAAAAGGATTTTTACAATTTCCACATTGTTTAGCAGCTATAAGCCATTTTGTTAATTTTAACAATTTTGTCTTTAGAATTGTTAGAAAACTTCGTAAATAGACCCGAGTTAGAAGGTATTACATCAGAAATAAATATTTTAAAATAATTTTTATTATTTTCAAAATTGAGATTACTTAATTTTTGCCTTATGAAATATCTAATACATTTTTTATTATATATCTTTATGGTGATTGTTAAATACTTTATATGAGCCATATCTATATTTATTGGCCATCGTTTTTAAAAATATTATAAGGTACGAAAAAGTGTTTTAATATATTTTCATTTATGAGGATTGTTCATTTCTTTAAATCTGTTAACAACTATTAAAGATTATTAAAGATCTAATTTAAATAGCCCATAATTGGATCATATGTTAGTTAAATCAGCTCATTTAAAAAATGCAATACTGAAAACTATTATTGAACATTTCAAATCTAATAAATGTAAAGACATCTAAATAAACACGTTTGTAAGATCAGTATTAAATTAGTAGTGTTATGGGAAATAACTGTTTATTTAAAGGTAAAAGTTCTACAGTCAGTTTCAGTGTAGCATTTCAATCACAGTTACAGCTGCTTTAAATAATACCTATTCAAATAGTGTCAAACTACGGGCCAGTTAATTTGTATGTGTTACACCCTTGATTATGAATCCTTCTGAGAAGATATATCATCCCTACGTGACGAAAGTGAACAGCCAATGTACGCGGTTTTACGTGGTTCGCGTACCCGCCATCAGAGTCGCAACCATCGTTTCACCCATCAATGCCACACTCCCTCTCTACACCCCGCTTATCCGCAATGCTCTGGGCTTTTCGGTGATAGTCGGAACTCCTCGGTAGACAGAACCTGCCTCTTCACTACAAGCCGTTGGCCGTTTATAATTAAAAAAAAAAATTTCTGACATAATACCTTATGACATCGAGCCGTTTAACAGGACATTTTTAGCTTAGAATAACACATACAACCGGAGAATGCATAGCCATCCTAACCTTTTGTTAAACTCTGTATATGTAATTCGTTGTCGATGTTTTTAAAAGAGTATACAGGATAAAATAAAAACTAACGTGTATTATTTGTATAGACTATAAATAAATAAATAAATACATATATAAGTGGCCGAAAGTAATTTTAGAAGCTAATATATACATAGGATTTATTTACAAAACGCAAAAAAATTTATAATACCGGTGAATTTCTACTTTTTATATGAAAGTAATAGTCAATTATTCGCCAATAAGGCTGTCCCAGAAAATGTATCTTATTCTCAGCCTGCACTCGAAGTTCTTCGTATAGAAATTAAGTTTCACGGTCTATAGGTCAGTTTGTTCTAGAAATATCATACTGAAATCAGAGCGGAAAACACATTTTCAGGGCCCTAGAGCAATAGGCTACGTAAATTTTCAACCGAATAGAAATAATTTGTAAATAATAATGTAAAAGTTAGTTAATACGACATTTTATTTAGATACATGTATAAACCCTGAATAGTAGAACCGGTACATAACAAAACTTTAATACAATACAATCCATCACTTAATAACAGTCACGTTCAAAACTTTAGAAATATTTATATTCTTCTTTATTAAAAAACAATAGAGCTTTATTATTTAATACCAATAATAATACTTTGTTACATACAAATTCTGTTTCAGAAACTTTTATAACGTAAATGATGAACAGGAAACGCCAGAGAGTCGGGGAAACGTTGCTGCTATCAGGGTACATTGGTTAGAACATTGTTTCACATAAAAGAGGCACGGTGTGAAATACCTGAACAGGGCTCAGCTCGATTCTCTTTAAACAGTGTTTAGCGATGCACGCAAGCTTTGAGTAGCACGAGTCTGTATTAATGAATGTCTGGCTTCCCTCGCTAAGGGGAAATGCCGGTGAAAATCATCAGTTAGATTTTTAAATTAGGCACTATGACGTAGTATATTGTATGACGCAAAGTGGGGACAATTTCCAGATGGATAATTCCATATTACAAAAAGGCATTTATTGATATTAATTTATAAATCAATGTAACATCATTGAACATGTATTTTTCATTTTAAATACATGTTATTTTTATACAATTAGCAAAGACTATCATTTGAGGCAATTTAAAAAATAATTTTTATTTCCGTACCTGCGTGTCTTGTAACAATAAGAGATATTTTCAAGATACGTGATAAAATATTTGACTTAACTACCCATGCGAAACTGAAGGAAAATTGTTCCTAAAGACTTTAAATTTAACACGAAACTTTGTTTCTATATGCAGAAGAATGTGTTCTACGATGATTTAAGTTCGTCCATGGCAATCGACTGAGCGTCACTGAGTAGGTTGCCACATCACTTATCACTTATATAAATACACTTATTGCTTGAATTGAAGCTAGTGAACACTGCACAAAAGTGGAGGGTTAAGTGTTAAGTAGGACATATTAATATTACATTTACCTTATATGAAGTCTGGTGTTTGAAAAACTTCCATCATCTTAATTCAGACATATATTTGTTCGAGTATCATTTCTAATAATTTTTAGAGTTATAAAAATGTTGTAGCTTCTATTAATATAACTTATACATACATATATATATATATATATATATATATATATATATATATATACTCTTCGAAGTACTTTAAAGTGTACACAAAAACAGAAACAAAAATTCAGTGGTCATGTTTAATTTTCGAGTTGACTCAACCTTTCATCAGAACACACTGAATTAAAACATATAAACAGAACTCAAACCAAAAACAAAAGACATAACCAAAATAAAATCTTTACAAATAAATACCATAAACAACAAGATCCCAATCAGCTGTGTGTAGAATATTTGTAAATTTTTACATAGAACTAAAAATTTTTTTTGTTATAAAAAGGAAAAGAGAATCATCTTAGGTTCAACCCATCTGGTTACCTTGATTTTAAAATTAATTGATGTGCGATTTCAACATTTCTTAAATTTATCAGATTGGTATTTTGATTGGGGTTTGGCTCTAAATGGTAAATTCTTTTTAGGCTGAAGCAATTTTCTAATTTATTTTGATTGTGTTCAATCGCATGAGCAGATAATGGTCTCTCATAATTTTGATGAACAACATCAAATCGATGATTGGTCATTCTCACCCTTAATGGAGTGATGGTTTTTTCCAATATAGTCTTTGGGACAAAATTTACAGGTTAGTTGATAAATTATGTTTTTTGTAGTGCAATCAATGTTACCTTTAATAGGATATTCTTTTTCAGTTGTGCTACTTTTAAACGATTTAGAATTTATTAACATCTTACAAATGCCGCATCTTGGCTTGTTACAAGGATTGCATACGTTACATTTGATGTTATTACTTTTTTTATTGCCTTCATATTTTAATTTTGGTCTAGAGAGAATGTTTTGTAAATTTAGAGGTTTTTTAAAAATTACTTTGGGGGGCTTAGAAAATAAATTTCTAGTTTCAGGGGAAGATTACAAAATAGGAAAAGAAACCTTTAGAATTTTGTTGATGTTTATATATATTTAAATGTTTTATTTTGATAGCCGAACTCTACACCCAGCTTAAAATGGTAATACTGTTTAATTTACTTACAAAAAAAACATTTAACGGGCTTAAAATTGTGTAGGAGCAATTTATAACTAATTTAGAAACAAGGGTTAAAAGATCTTTTAACGATTCTCTTTTTGTAAGCTGTGTTTTAATTGAGTCTGTGTTTTGAAGGATTGCATTTTTGTATTATGCTTCGAAGATTAAACTGCGACAGGATGACTTTTGTTATGCGTGTCTCCAACAGATAGAAATACAATACAATAAGATGTTTCTATATTTACAAATAATACTATGACAGTATTGGTAACATAATTACGTGTTATCACCAATGACGAATTTGTATTCAGTAAAAAGCGCTTTTTTTGTACCAAATGAATTAAAAATATTCCTTCCGTCATAGTCATAAATATTGTACAATTCATATTTCGCTGTCATTTTGGTATATTTATGAAGGTGTATTATTAGTTTTATTTTTATTACATTGCATGACGTTTATTACTATACGATTAAAATTAAATTTATATTAAAACTAAGAAAACACTTTTAATTACCAGGTCCTAGAGGGCAAAACTCGTTCGAATCGTATGAATGACTTTTTAAAATTACGGATTGGTTCAAATTACAATGAATCCAAAATTTACTTTCTAAAACATATATTTACAATGAAAAATTGCTATTGATCAATTATACAATACTTTATAAAACCAACACATTGTTAAATTTTTAAGAGGTCTCAAACAGTTTGTAGGGATTTTGTTGATATTGCCTGGAAAGTAATAAAAAGTAATAATTGATATTTATGTAATGAAACAGCCGAAGTCGAAATGTTTTGATAACTGCCCTCTCGAAACTTTTATTAGCTGAATCCAGGTAAATAACTAGTTCATACAATGCCTAAGTATTGTATTAGTAAAGAGTTTAGGTCGAATCTTTCAAATAAGGCAATTATAGGGTTTCAGTTTCAGATGTCAAAAATACAAGTACAAAAGGTGTATTTATAACTTACAAGCAGTTGCCCGCTGTTTTGCACGCAATTCTTAGACTTCTGTGTATGACCATCTAGTTCGAGTGATTTATAATTCCGTTGTTAACCTTTAGTGTAGCGAGTAATACGTACCACAACACAACATACATTCATACTTACATAATAAATAATTTTTTTTGTATGGGTTTTAAGGCTATGATCGTAGAAAATACAAAATATATTCCATAAAATAATCTAAAAAAAAGATAATATACAAATAATATTAATCTGTCTATTGGCAGATTTGTATGAAATTTACCAAAAATGTCATATGGGCATAATCCATACTATCATTATTTTAAAGGTTATCATTTCTTACTTCTACATATGTGGTATTTTTATACCTAAGAAGCCTCTATATTGGGTAATGTTGTACGCACAAATAATGTAACGCTCCTTTCATTATTTTTATTAAAATATGTGTCCAACCTTAATTATTACTACATTATCACTTAAGGTTTTATATAAACAGTGTATAACAATAAAATAGTCAGTTTTTGACACTGCCAGTAATTAGTAATATCTGAGAGCAAGGCCGTTCCATCTGCCATGTATTGCATTGTTGTTAGAGCTTCAGAAACTAATTTCTTGTTATGAAATTGGATCTTAACAGAGAGAACAAGATCAGAACCGCCCTCCTCCCTCTTATATAGTTCACTACAATATATTACTTTAATTTATGAAAACATCAAGTGTTATAAAATAGTTATATATCTAACGATACAATTATCAAACACTATTTAAATCTATGCGGTATATATAAACTTGAACAAAATTACTACATACGCTTACAGCTCAATTTTAGATCAAAAAGCGAGTAAATAAATTGTAACAAGTTTACCTATCGTTTATTGTATACTTGTTTATGGTTCTTTATATATCTTATGAAGATTATAATGAAAATTCATATCATTGTGACATAAACATTTATGTATCTTAAGGTTAAGTAAAATATAACATTCGTCAACGGAGAATATTTAGCGTCATGAATCTAAAAACTGTACAAAAAAAAAGGAATGGAATGATACGCTCGTTAGCCAAACTGCTGAATAAAGCGTCGGATTCTGTATTTTGCCCAGAACAGAATATTAAAATATTCAAAGTTTTATTATTTCTATCGACATATAATATTTTAAACTGTTAAAACCTTTTAAATACTACTAAAAGTAAAGCATACAATACTTTTACAATTCATTTATTATTAGGATGAGGCCTTTCGAAACCAAAGTTGTCACCATCAGGCGATTCCGCAAAGGTTAAAACCTTTATTTACAATCTATAATTGAAGACATAAATCTATAATATTACACTTAATAGGTACTAGTACTCACTCGTGTTTCTATATCCCAGTTCAAAAGACCAATGTAAATGGATCTATAACGCCATTTGAATGTTTAAAGTTATAAAATAAAATACATATTTAAAGGCTATATAGAAGTATCCGATTTTATAAAACTCAAAACATAATAAAGAAATAATGAAAAATGATTTTATATACTTTACAAATATTTGTTTAGTGCTCTTTGTTTTAAGAAAATTAAACAAGTAAACATCTCGCCTTGGTCCTCTCCTTAATTGCAGTGAATCACAATAACATTATTTCACATATTATATATAATCGGAAACTAAATAATGTAATTATTGTGCTTATATTCTTTTTCTTCTTTGTTGCACTTAAACAAATTAGTTTCTTATTGTATAGTATTGAACTAACTGAAGTGTGGCAAAATGTTAAATAACTAAACTTTTGACTAAAATGGTCTAACCTCAATATTGATATATTTAAATACAATTGTTATAAAATTATATACACTTATATAAACTACACGTATATAAAATTATATAAACTTAAAACTAGTTTTAAGTAACATACAGCTGATTCCCTTTCTGGTAAGTTAGCTCTTAGTACATGAAAATTTATGGTTTTGAGTTATCGGTCACATTCATCGCTTTGTGTAAACAAACATTTGATTTTAGAATTCTAAATTAAGAGTATAAGGAAGGTCTTAAAAGACCTTTAGAAGAATTTTGTCTCATATAATTGATATTTTGTAGGAACTCTGTAAATGGAGAGAGTTTTTCAAGTAAATTAAAACTGTGATTTGAATTTCTTATATTGAATAAAATTGTTAAATGGGAATATTTTACAGTTTTATTGGTTAAATTTACACATCAAATAAGAAGGTAATATAATTTTCTCATCAGCTTTGCTTTGTAAGGTAAACGATTACAAGATCATTACATCAATTTGGCACACATAAAGGGGTTTTTTTGTACACTTACGGTTTATTTTTGTTTGGATTACCTAGTTATGACTGAATTATATATTTAATCGCTTAATTCCAACAAAAAGTTAATAATCCACAGTTGGAAATTTACTTATAACTCGTATTAATTAGTTGCCACAAATATTAAATACAGATTATGTAAGCAGAATGAGCAGAAAGAAACTACTGTCGTTATACATGGGATAAATCACACAAAACATGTTTCAGTTGAAAAGTCATCGTTGTTATAAATACAAAAGACAGCGTTCGTCACTACGAGTACATTCAGTGTTTTCAGGCTTGATGTGCACTTGACTAAAGCTTGCTTTCTAGTTTACTTTACATAAGTGTTTTGCCAAGATTTTTTTATATATATCCATAATACTATTTAAAATTTTTAGTTTTTTAACTTTGCTAACGGAAATAAGATGACAGCGGTAGTTGCTACATTCTGTTATGAACGTGGTATATTATTTGGTGGATATATTGTTCGTGGATTGTATTAGATAATTAGTAAACTTACAATAGTCTTA
Organism: Homalodisca vitripennis; assembly: GCF_021130785.1. NCBI lineage: Eukaryota > Metazoa > Arthropoda > Insecta > Hemiptera > Cicadellidae > Homalodisca > Homalodisca vitripennis. Next base: position 120,327,758 of record NC_060211.1, on the reverse strand, counting down.
GGTGAGGTACAAGATTTTATAAAACGACGGTAGTCCGGTTAAACTAATTCGATTACATATTATTTTACAAAGACTTTTAACACAAACCGAATGTTAATTGGCCAAGCATTATTCACTAGAGAGGGTCGAAAAATTCAATTTTGTTCATCTGGCCACACAATATCTCGAAATAGAACTTACCTATACACTTTAAGTGTTGCATGTAGTTCATGTCTTTGTAGGTTATAATATAGAAGAATGTAGGTATTAAATGAAAGTGCATGTCACTCCATATGAGCTAAACTGTATTAAACACTTTTTTATTTGTCTTATGGGTGGCCGTGATACCAAGAATGAAATATCATAAAAAATATTAAAACTGAGTAAAATAACAAGTTATTTTAAGATTGACATAATAATATATTTTACCAAAGATATAATATTTTCCTTGTAGTCTCGGTGAAGCCTGTTCAGTGGAAATATGGTGTGGCATTTTGCAATTTTGCAAAACAGTCGTTAGGGCTATTAAGATAACTAGGAGGATATTGAAATGTATGTCAATGTATGTATATGTTTGATAAAACTACTTCATTAGTATTACCAATTTCGTTTTCTCTGAGATAGGTGGATAGTTTCGAGGAAGATTACAGTTTCGCGAACAAACTTTAAATTAATGTTGGTATTATTGTCGGTTTTTTATTTTTGTAAAGACTCGTATACACTTTTTTCAGTGAAATTTTAGAAACGAATACTATTTTAAGAGGAGAAATTACATATTTAAATATTCTTAAAACATATGCTTTCAGCTCGCAATATATATTGAATATGTGTTAAAGTATTCAATATGTTCTAATATACCGTCAAAATAACCCGTCAAAACAATGTATTCGGTTGTAAGTTAATAGAAGCAATATACAATAATTGTTTTGCAAATGATGTAGAGAATAATTATAATTTCATTAGTTTTACTTTACGTGTTGTACGTTCGGTGTTGAGTACAAAAAGAATACAAAGTAATCCTCTATATAAAATAATTTAATTATATATATATATATATATATATATATATATATATATATATAATGAGAGATTTAGAAATAGTAACTCACTACATTATGAGCTAGAAAAATAAATATAAATAGATATAATTCACTAATCGCTTTGAACTTAGTTCTCATCTGTTTAACAAATCAAGTGAATAAACGATTTTGTCTTACAGCTTTTCAAAATTAACTAGAACTATTTTTATAATATCCATTGATGAGAGCACATATAACTTTTAATGTTATTCAGTTTTAATTAGCACAAAAATTTATCACAATAAAAAAAAATATTTATTTTTTAAGTATAGTTTTATCCAGGTAAACATATGCATTTCTTAAAAAGAAACTGCGTATTTATTAAAACCAATTTTCTAGAGCCTTAATATAGCTCACAGTAGATAACAAAAGAATGTTTACATTTGTTTATTACGCAATGATTGCATTGTTAAGTGTTGAAAATACGAGATTGTTATTATATCAAGACAAGACAATCGCTGCTGATATTGAAGTGATAGTGCTTTTTATATCAAAGCTGTTGCTTGAGATAGATAGAGCTTGTGATTGCTATCTTGTTCTTATTACCTTGAGCTACAAAGATTGTTCACTGCTACACAATTGTATCTTTATTCATATAAAAATTGAGTCTCTCTTTTACATATTTATTAGTTGTTTAACGAAGACTTTGGACTTAACTGGAAAATCCAGTTTAAAAACTGTTATATTTGTTTTATTACTTGGCATGCTATAACAGAAAAACCTGTATTGTATGCACACATAGTTATAATTTGAACACATTTCAAAGCTTACGTTGGAGAATTTACCATATGCATTTCATTCAGTTTCTTGATTACTTCTCAGGTCCAGTGGAGATTAATAAAATTTGGATTCTTATAATAAATCTTGAATAATCTAAAAAAATCTTATATTTTCTTCTGCTGTAATCGTCTAAGAATTTATAATAACTTCAGCTCTTAACAACTTCTAACGTTAGAAACAGTAAAAATACTGTTAAAGAAAATATAAATTATGACTAACCGTTTACTTTGTCTAACTATTGTTGCCTTGTCAACTATAGAGCACTCCAAATGATGGTGTCGGTATGTTTCAGTTGGGGATGAATTGCCTAGAGAGCGCGATGGGGAGCCAAATCCAGTCTATGTGTACGAGGGAGATGACGCCTTGATAACGTGTGTGGTGAGGGATATCGGCAACAACTCAGTGGTGTGGAAGCGTGAGGAACTGGACACTCGTCGCTGGAAGTTCCTTACAGTCGGACATTCCAGAATAACTCTCGACTACAGGATACAAGTCCTTCATGATGATGGTGTGTACAAGTCATATTTACTCTCTTTTTATTTGTATTTATAATAATATCAGACCTAAATTTGTATTAAATGTTGTATTTAAAGCGTCAAGAATATAAAATATAACTATAGAAATTAAGCCCAAATTTCTTTACAAGAAAATATAATAATGTATTAGATTATATGTACTTCAATGATATTGAATGAACTATAGAAGTGTTGAAATAGAACAGCTTCAATTAATATTAAGCTCTTTAATAAAAAAAACAGTAAAAGTTACCTTGCTCCTGTAATCGTAATCAACGTGATTAGTCTATATTATGAAACGTTTAGTTTATTACTGGCAAGAACATCACGTAACCTCAAACTCCCACAACTCGACACATGTTACACATGTGTACATGTGTTATATGACCATATATATTTCACGAATTCTTCTAAACCATACAGTTTCTACAACTGAAATATTCTCTAGTATATATTTGTTCCCTGAGAGTTACATGGATATTTTTGGAATTATTTAGTAATTCAAAACTTACATCACACTAAAACTTTAACTTGAAAGAAATGAAACTAAAATACTAAATGTTGAAGAGAAGTAACGTTTAAATTCCAAGAAAGCCTAAAATGTTTTGTAAAAATTGCAACTTTCAATTTACTTATTTCTTTGGATGAATCTGATATTAATAAAACATATTGAGAATTACGTATTTTATTTTATATTTTAATATCACATAAAAAATAAACACATGAAAAAACGTAATTTTTATCTAAAATAAATGAGCTATGTATATACTTTACTAATTACTCAGCTTGTAGAGGTTAACACTCCCTGCCGGTTGGAGCAGATACATGAAAAAGTCAGATATTAAGGATATGGTGTTGTACTATATATTATATGTAGGTGTTTGAAGAATACAAAAGTTAAATGTAATATGTATACTTTCAAATTATTTTCAGCTTTTAATACTACACGAAAAAATGAGTCTTTTTTGTTCGTTTTTTCCTTATTGCTGAGATAAACAATGAATACAAATGGCTGTCGTCCAAAATAATTGTCTCTTGTGGGTCTGCCTTTTGTCTAAGAACAGAAAAGAAAGGGAGTGAAAAGAAAAGATGCAGTCAATTTTCTACTGACAATACTCACATACGATATTGTTCCTCTCCTTCATCCAGGTGTTTTAATCTCCATTTTGTTTCTCTGTAATTTTTGTTTAGATTTCAGGAAGCGCTTCAGTTTTTATTAAAGCATTTTTGATATTGAAACTTATCAAATACAAAGTTTATAATACCTACTTTTTGTATGACATTTTGACCAATATACTTTACGGTTTTATAACAAAAATATTTTTGAGACTATATAAAGGTGGTTAGTACCTTGTATTTGCATTGTAAATGCATTTTTAATAGTTTCATTAATTTAATACACTCTTTCTTAAGAGTCTGATAAACTTATGTTAGTATTTTGTTAATTAATTGAGTGATGTTAGCTAGCATATAATAGGCATTTTATACGCAAAACTCATCACCTGATATCGGGTAAGAAAACAAAACTACGCTCCTTAAACCTTCTCTTTCCTTTAATTAAAAAGACATATACCTACATTTAGATAAAAAGAAACATTATCTTCGAAACATGAAATTCAAAATAAATAACTCAAACTTTGGATGACCTATTGAAAGAACAGAAACAAAAATATCGTTTTGCAAATATAGGCATACTTCACTGAGGTAAAGATTTTTTTTCCTCCATTAAAACTACTTTCTATAGTTTTGATTGCTACATTTTCCAAATAAAATTTTCATACTTAAGTGTAGGCCAAGGCATTGTAAAGAAAGTATTATGTTGTTTAAGGAAGTAGAGCATATCAAAATACGAAATCTGTGCTTGTTAAAATCACATGTTGAATTAGAAAAGTAGCACCTTTAACGGAAAACCTTTCATACAAATTCCAACAATGAAGTATTATTCAGAACGAGTTTAAATAATAATTAGCGCGTTTAATTAAATCTTCTCTGTGGAAATGGCATGTAACAATACTGCTGTTTTTTAAGTGAAAGAAACGTTTATTTTAATCTATATTGTCTCAACGATTACACAAGGAGACTACAACAACACTAATGCTAACATTTCGATCTGAGCGATATTTTAGGCTATGGTACTGGATTGTTCAATAGATTTCACAGGAATATCAACATTTAAACTAAATATATCACTAATTCAAACAATACAACTATGTACTAATCAACGACATGGATTTATTAGGAGCATATAGTTCACAATCTCAGGTCCATAAGTAACCAATTTCTGAGTTGAAAACAAAAAATCATTTAGTGACAGCTATGTCATGAACATGAAAAATATCTTCCATGGAATATCTTAAGGCTCTCAAAATGAGGGCCACACCATCAGATTATGTTGGGTTTAGAATTAAATCCAATTTCTAAATGTTTCTTTTGTATTTACCGAAGTTAGAATGCTTCCTCTCAAGCAAAATTTTATAGTCGGCTTAAATATTCATGCAGTAAATATAGACTAATTCAACAGTCTTAGAAGCGCTGAGATATGAATTCGAATGAACATTATGACTAAGACAAAAGCCAGTCACAGATAATCCGCGGTTGGTAAATTACAGAACCCCAAGCCATGTGTTCTAAGCCCGTCCATGCAGATCTTAAGAGACATATGGCATTCTTCTTATATTGGGCGGCCTATTACCATGTACTTTAGCCTCAAAGGCCTTTTGTGCACAAGAAGACCTTCGTCTTCCTATAATAGTATATTACCGTAGCTGTGGGAACTTGTAAACATATTGTATTTAATAAGAAAATAAGGATTATAATAATACATAGAAACTAGAAAACCACCTATTAGGTTTTGGAGTGAAAACCACAGCTATGATCATGAGTGTTTTTATGACACAATGTTTACTGTTGTATTTTCCTACATTTGGTAACGAGTTAGATGAAATTTAGGTAAAAATAATTTGTTTTCATTTAGAGCAAGAAATTGAGGGGACCCTTCGTTGAAATTAGTCCTAAAAAGACCTTTAGGCTCCCTTTCGGATTGAGATGGTGTGCGGGGTGGATATAGTGGGGGGTATGGGCCATCTATATCTTATGAGGTTGAATGGCGGGTTCTATATCTATGATGCCACTATGGGGAAGTACAGGCTAGGTCTGTTTCAATTGGTTTAAGTTAAATAGTGTAGGGAAATTCCCTCAGGTTAAGCCAGACTTTGACACTAATAAAGCTCTATCCACCCCTACAGTCTCCTACGCAGTATACTTAACCTATAAATCAGTCATTTTAGTCTAAAAATTTATATTTGCAGTTAGTGATTTGCGGCTTTTAGACATCTATGGAGAGCGAGATGTATACTGTACCCAAGATGTTCATATGGATATTTAAGCCAGCTAGAGGTCAATCCTCCTAAAATATAAATATAATTTCTATAGCAATTAATTTTATTGTATCCAGATAGGCAAACAATAAACCAGGAGATTTCGCAGGAATTCTTTCGATAAAATCTAAATAAATAACATACTTTGTGAAAGAAAGCACGTTCAACACTACTCAATCGTTGAGAATCAGCTTTGTATCCTATTTAGTATTGGGGCTGTAAGTTAATACATTTTTTAAAAGAAAGTGAGAAGTAGTCTGATAAGCGCTAACATTGGTTACAGGTGGCGTGGTTTGGGTGTTGGCCATAAAAAACGTAAAGCATTCCGACTCTGGACTGTACTCTTGCGAGGTCAACAGCAACCCTGTATTTAGATCATACTACAAACTATCAGGTGAGTTTAAATGTTTTCAGTTATTTTCCTATATAATTTGTAAAAAAATATATCAGAGGATGTATATGTTATAATAAATATTTCACCAGCAATATATAAAAGGAAAGCCACTGATTCGGCTTGTCAAGAAATCGTTGATAGAGTAAACCGGGTTTAATAGAAATCTTTAATTATGTTTCCCATATCTGTTAGGTACGCGATAACAAACGGCATTGACAATTTCTGTTTACCACGGAAATGTGTAAAAGTTTTAATATTTTGAAATTAAATCTTTTCACTTTATGTTCAAATATTGAAATTAGACACGCGATGTACGTCTTAGATACGCTAAAGGCAATGCTATAGATCTAATCAAGAGTACTAGAGGAAGCAATCTTTGTAAATATTAGAGTCAAGCATTAAAACACACACACACACACACACACACACACACACACACACACACACACACACACACACACACACACACACACACACACACACACACACACACACACACACACACACACACATATATATATATATATATATATATATATATATATATATATATATATATTGAAAACGTAAAACTATTTCTTACCATGGTGAAGTTTATGCTGCTCAATAATGAATAGGTCGGGTGCAAAATCAACGACTTATTGTAATGACTATATCAGATCTAAGTGGTTTGGGAACAGGTCATTGCAAATTCTACAGTTGCAACCACAACTTGCAAATTCCGAAACGGGATAAAGTCTCTTAAAATTGTATTTAAGAAACAATCTATCTAGAAAACAATCATTTACCAAGAAATCTAGAAAATGAAGGACATTTGGTTGTATGAAGTATTGAGTGTGTGTCATAAATTCCCAGTGCTGGCGACGAATCTCCAGCCGCCACAGGTGAGCCATGCCGTGTCACAGACGGATGTAGAAGATTCAGTGGAGGCCACCGCGACCACCAATCACAACTACACCAGCTGTTGCATAGACACCAATGTGTCTAAGGGTTGTCTCGGCTTCTGCAACATACAGAGTATCCTTGATGGTCAGACGGGGCAAGACCCAGAAAAGTGTGAAGCTGACTTTCCAGCGATCGTGCGTTGTATGGCAGGTAAATCTCACCGCTTTGATAATTTTTTTACATTAATCATTTCTAACATGAAAACAATGTTATTAGACAATAAAAATCTTATGTGCGTATTTCCCAAAAATATTCTAAGTATAGCGATAAAAATCAAATAAGTGAATTTAAATAATGTTTCCCTCTACAATAAAGATTTTTAAAATAAAAAGCAGCTATCGGGAGAAAATAAATGTATAATTGAGTTATGTAAAATTCGTTCAGCATTTTGTTTGTGAATATACTCCTTTATTTTAAAGAGATAAGCCCTTATTTATTTTTCGCTCTCCTCAACTGATGATACTTTATTTATCAAAATTAACTTGTTTTCTTATTCTTAATAACTACATTCCATCACTATTGGTTCTGTTCCATCATTTATGTTCTATAAAAATAATAAATGAGCGATGCAACTAGCTGACATATTTAGAGTTTAAATGAATCGTTTTGAAAGAAAAGAATTGTATCCCACAAAAGGCACAGAATATATGAGAAGATTAAAAAAATATGAACAGATGATTACATTAAATATCTACGAGGTAACCATATTACTCAATTTACTAAAGAAAGTCATGATAAATACTTTACAAGTGTTCATTTAATATTGTCTTACAATTTAATAAATTAAAAAAACTTGGAATGGTTATACTTATGTAATCCTCTAAAATGTTTTTAAATATACATACTATCACAGTGTAAACGAAGAAATGACATATAACTTGCTCCGTGGGGGATTTGATGCCAGCTATCGGGCAGATGTTTGTAGAGGAAAATACTACAGCAATTCATGATTAGTGTTTTGTCATACGAGACCTTTATAACTTGTGGTTGAGCTAAAGCATGGGTACCGACGAGGGACAAAGATATCTGTCAGGATTTGTGTAGAGTAGAGTACAACAGCAAGTTCTTAACAATTTTTTGTCTTGTATATCTTTATTACTTGTAGTTGAACAGAACCATGAGTACGGAAGAAGGAGTTTCAAATATCTACCAGGGTATATGTAAATAAGAGTATACCAGCAATTCCTTAAAAGTATTTTGTCTTATATCTTTATTACTTGTAGTTGAACAGAACCATAAGTGCGGAAGAAGGAGTATATGCCAGGGTATATGTAAAGAAGAGTATACCAGCAAGTCCTAAAGAGGTTTTTTTTAATATATCTTCATTAATTGTAGATGGACGTAACCATGTTCCTTGCTGCATGGACGAGGGAGTCCCAGATATCTGCCAGGATGTGTGTAGAGGAGAGTACACTATGATAACAGACAACATCAAGACTCACTTTTCCTGCTCAGCGTATACAGAGAAGACTCTATCCTGTATTGTCGAGGGAATAGGTAGGATATCACTTTTATATTATCTCAGAGTAATCTAAACTTGACAAATGATAATAATTAGGTTGTATTCCTTCTATTACCTCTTTCTCACATTTTACCTTTTAACAAAAATCACAAACAACCTAATCACCTATGCTTTTGTAGTTGTAGAAAATACTATTTGTAGTATTGACTATCTGTTCAATTTACCTTGTGGTTAAAGTAAAGTTTCTCTGTTTAACTCACCATATCTGCATATTATATTTAACTACCACTAAACACTGCCAGTAATACGCTTAATGTAAATATTGTTTTGCTGATGCTCTATTGCTTTATTCAGTGTATTTTTTATGCTGGCATTGTTAATTTTTTGTTCTACTGTGGATAATAAATAATTGACCAGTACGCACTATACTGAATGAAGAATTGTATAGCTTCAAGTAATTTATCAAAACTGGCAAAAAGCTGCTAGAAGTTTTATTTGTAACGTACAAAGTGGTTTTATTTAAACCTAAATATTATGTTAATAAGGATATAATTGCTTTACTCTTCTAATAATTAGCTGATTTTCATACTTATAACTAATTATCTCTTATTTCTCAAGAACTACATTCTATAATTTTTTCATTCACCAGTCACAAAAATTTCTATTTCAGAATATAAAAATTGGTTGAAAATGAAAACTTCCGAAAAGTAATCAGACGCATTGAATTAATATCTTGAGTATAAGCTGTTAATTTTATGTTTATTTCACAAATAATTTAAAATATCGTTTTCAAACAATTTAGTTACTTAGTTATTTTTTCAATGAAACAAACGCAATGATTTCAAAATATTAATAATACAACAAAGTTTGAAATAAAATGTGGCATATCTATTAAATATTTGTATTATTTGAATCATAAAACTGGATAATACTGAACATAATATTAACGACAAATTATTCAAATAATACGTTTCTTCAACTTTTCAATCGTTGTATTCAATGTGGCACGATGCATCTTTCCTCTTCGGTAAATTAAGTTTGTAAATAATCACTCAATACTTGCAGTATAATTTCCGGCGTTGCATTAATCTCTTATACCATGGTATGCGGAAGTAAAATTTTATTTTGTAAAACACAATTATAGTTTCAACGTAGATTATTTTAATGGATGAAATATTTATTTTTAGGATGTACTCTGAAATAATAGTCACGATCTACTACCGATCTGTTGATATAAATGTTAAACAGTCTCCTTTTATATTAGTTTGAAAATATCATATTTTTATTACATATTTAAATTTGTTCTTAAACTAAATGTGTAATATATTTTGCTTGTTTATTTCCTTCAGAAATACTACCTGGACAGCCCAGAAGTGTTGAAGTTGAAGGAATAAGTGACACGTCTATAAAAGTTTCGTGGATCCCACCATTTACTAATGCAGAGACGATAACAGAATATGTTGTCAACGTGACTATGCTACGATCATTCGACGCCAACACGGACTCTATATCAGATTCTCAGAACTCTAGTCAATACATAATAACACCCCATACTGTACAAATTACTGTTAAGGTACGTATCATAATGTTTTAAGTTTATATGTGCATTCAACGTTGATGATGTGGTTATAGTGCTAGTAGTTTAAAATGATTATTGATTAGGTATAAAACTGCTACTGGAATCTTTAAATCTCACAATAAACGTACAATCGTTATTAAGTTCAGTTAAATGAATTCAATAACTGAATAATTTGAAGTGGAAGAATAAATTATACGAGACTGTAATAAGCAGATTTGAATTTAATAAACTTTTCAAAACGATATCAATTAAGACATTTTATTAGCATTTTATACTTTATTCTCTTATAAACCTCAATTCTGTTAACTGAAAATGTATTCTTGCTCGAGATGTATGAATAATTCATGCTCCTGCTCAAGAACTGTCAATGTACACTTCTTTACACTTGCCAGATTTTGGATTAAGGGTTGGTATCTCTGCTTGTTGTTATTCTAACACTCAAAGCTTCTGCTCTTAATCTTAAGGCTTTTCACTAAAGTTCACTAAAGTTTCAAGTTTCAGTTGGAGTTATTGAAGCTAGTTTGTTTATCAAAGTCCTTTAAACTTAATTATATCTTTGCTCTTAAAATGGATTACAAGTTTTCTTACTTCTATACTTGCATAATGGTTGAATATAATAACTTCTCAATCTATTTCCTTTACTCTTAGAATGTTGAATATTTCTCTGTACAAGCCTTCTCTGTTTTCATATAAAATATTTTTCATTAAATTGAAGAATTGTTTTGCTTTTTGTATTATATTGGCTATATAAACACTTGATATTCATTGAAAGATACTTGAATCCACTAATTCGTTTTAAATTTGTGGTTAATGAACATTAATTTGGGACCCAGAAGTTGTAAAGTGAATTAGTGTTTATAATTAATTGTGAAATAACTGTAATTTATCTCCAAAATTCCATGATATTTGATCGAATACCTCCAACGATTTCAGTAAGAAAATTTAATTTTTGAGACCAAGACTTGTAAGTTACCAAAGAGATCATAAGTTTCCAGTTAGCAAAATGTGTATAATAAATGATTGGGATATATACATAGTGTACGGATTAAAGCAGTTATATTTTAGGAACCTTCTATGTCACAGTTTAATGGTAGCAGCCTTAAGTGTAAAGGAAACTTTTCTCTTATTTTTGGCTTTGCGCATTTATGATTATTTCAGATTAAAATTAATTATATTTCCAACATCAAGGCCGAGTTTTCCTTGATGCCTCAGTTAAGAAATTATGTGAAAAATTTATAGTTATGGCAATTTTAATTTATTCCTCTAAACTATTTCGGGTTGTATAGTTGAGTTTTCCTGTTTTACCCCTTTTAAGAAAATAATATACACATACTTCGGTCTGAGAATCTTATTACGGTTAAAAAGTTTTTTGTTTATTAATTTATTTTCCGTATAAAATATCTCTGGCTCCATACTTAACCTTAATTAAAACTTTTATAAGATCCCATAAAAAAGTACCTGATTAGGCATATACAAAATTTCTAAGATTTTTGAAAAAAAATGTGTAAGCTTCTTTCCTAGTGCTCGTTTTTATAGTTAGCATCTCAATAATAAGCTTGTTTTTTGTTCCTATCAAGAAAATATAATACATATACGAGTAGAAGTGTGAGTATATATTTTTAAGCCACACTCTGTGCTTGGATATAAGTGATTACCGAAAATATTGAACTAACAATTGTTTTTACTTTTAAGTTTACTGTATGCTATCAGACTATAAATAAGGATAACATTTAAAATTGTAGTTACATTAATATAACAGTACCCTCATAATCCAAGGTTTACATCAAAAACATTTTTACAGTTTAAAATATTTTAATTTAAACAAAGTGTTTGCACTAATGTATATATCCCTTCAGTTTCCTTTTCTCTAACAGCCAAGCCCTGTAAAACAAAAATGTTGTACTTGTATTACATTTATTGAGGCTTTTATCTGAACAAGACTTATGAATATCGTATATAATTCTGTTAAAATACTTTTTTAAGACGATATGGAATTTTGAAATTAGTGTTAAACTGAAACCTTTTTGAACATAAATTTTAGTGTAACACATAAGGTAATAGTTATGGAATAGTCCTTACATACCAGTATGCACGTTTTATTGATACGATTCTTCTTATATGTTTGCAGATTGGTTCATTGATAAACAAAAAGATAACTAGACATCTGCTTTGTCACTTATCAATGAAGAAACCTTGTTGGGTTATAAACTCGCAAAATATATATGTTGAGTCTGTTATCGTATAAGATTAAGTTCATTTTCCCATTGAATTTCAATGAACATCATTTGTAAAATAAAATGAATAAATTTCCTGTTGTGCTCTTATAATTGCGTGCATTATATTTAGATACTTAATTATTTCGATTAATAATGAAAATAAGAATAAATAACTTTTAGGTTTCGAAAGGAACGAACAACGCCGTTGTGGGTAACCTAGTCCCCTTCACGATGTACGAAGTTACAGTGACGGCCAAGAACATACATGGAACCAGTTTACCATCGAATGCTATCAGATCCTTGACCCTCACTCCGGGTCTGTCAAAGCCAGTCAACACCGCCAAGCCTCCTAAGCTACCTGACATCAAGGCATGTTGCGTTGAGCAAGGCATCACACATAAGACGTAAGCAATGCGGTTTTAATGTTACAAAGATAATTATTAAGATACATTAAAATATTACTTACGTATGATTAAATATCTCAAGTGACGATTTCTTTTTGACAAAAGTAAGAACTATCATAGGGACTTTTAAGTTAAATAGAAAAATTTCAAAATAAAAAAAAATAATAAATTGTTACAAAATGGATGCGGAAGGAAAGAAAAGAATAATTAAAAGTAGTATTCAGTGGCATAAAAAATAAGATAATACATAATTGTTAGTGAATTGAGAATATTGTTTGATTGCATGTACTTTAATTATTAGTGATAGTTACTGTTACTACTACTACTACGACAACTACTGAGAAATTACTTAATTAATTTCAAAATTGAGGTGTTGATAACTATTTTAATACACTTACTTGCGTTGCGTTCAATAAAACGCGTAACTTTTGCATGGAAATATTGGAATATTTTAATAACTTATGTAGTACATATTACAAACAATGTACTGCATATTTATAAACCTATGCATAACTAATGCATATAAATTTAAAATATTGGAAAGGTTCATTCAATGTGAATGCTGAATTAAGGTAAAGTTTACCTTTCTCTTAGTGCAGCATCTGAAGAAGGAAGCTGTCACAGACTTGACTTCTGGAACATCAAGTCATGTTCGGCCGAAAAGATTCAACGTAAACCTGATGAGACAATACGAATTCCTCTTTACCTGGGTCACATGATATCTTTTTGTCTTCATATTTCTGATGTCGAAAAGAGGTAAAAGTTTCATTTTTAGTTTTTTGGTCGTGGAATTTCTTTGGTTCTCTTTAGACAAACATGAGTACGAATTCCAAGGGTCACGAATATGACAGCGTCAGATTTCACATGCCACAATAAGAGGAAAATGACTGGAGCTAAACTTAACTTTTGTCCTTATGCGTTGAGTTAATAAAATAAAGAAAACAGGAAGGGAATAATAAAAGTTATTTTTGTCCACCCTTTAACAAAGTCTCTTAAATAATGCAAATTTGGTTATGTAACTAAAATTAATCTATTGAAGTACATTAAAATAGTAAAATAATAAACTATTTACAGGTGTTTGGAGAAGCTGTGTAACATTCCTCAGTCGTCATTGGCAGAAGTAACAGACTTGATGATCTGTGCGCCTTGGTCGCGTCAGACGTTCAGCTGTCTGGCGAACGGCATGGACCACACGCCTTGCTGCCGCGCCCGAGGACTGCCCGATCTATGCCAGGACTTGTGCTCAGGCAATATCACTCAACTCGACTTCAGCTATTTCAAGTATGAGTCGAAATTCGTACCTTGATTTTATTATGTTACTATTGGGTTGGTTGATAACGTAAATACTGAGAGCTAATGTTTTGTTATTACGTAATCCAAACATTTTTAACTATCTGACATTAAACATGTCTACTATAGTACAAGTAACTACAGGTAACCTAAATTTATTCGGTGTCTATCAGACACTAGATAATTGTCAGTATTTTGCATTAACTTTATATCAATAAACCTACATGTCATTACATGAAAAGCACACAACATACACGTTAATAAATATTTCACTATTACAACTTTGTTAGAAAACTAAGTTTTTACGTAATATCTTTAGGTAGATACTAAAAGCCCTTCTCTATATACATCCAGTTGCAATCCATATTCTGTTAGATAAGGAATAGATTAGAAAAGAGGATAAAACAAGATAATAGTCAATAAATATTATAAATATATAAGTTGCAGACGATATTCATTTTAATAGAAAAATTTTAGACAGCCTAAATTCTATCCTAGATAACTAGCTGTAGAGCTATATTTATCAAGTAGCAAGCGTTAAAATAAAATTGAATTAAAGACTAATCTAAAATCTAAATTTTATAAAATAAATGATGAATTAAATCCATTTCGTTGTATATAAAATAAATAAAAATATTATTATTATTAAGCATGTCACATTAAGTTGTAGATAATTAGAAACTGTTTATATGAATGAATAGGTCTAAAGATGGACATCTTTTCTTATCTCCATTGTCTTTTTTTACTAAATTATACAATATTTACAATAAAAACTGAAATATTCCAGGTGTGTGAAATACATGAGCACGTACTCAAACTGTTTGATGCAAGGGTACGGTGTCCTCCCAAGTCAGCCAACAAAACTGCGGGTATCAAATATTGAGACTAGCTATGCCATACTACACTGGGAGAAACCCAGAACACTGGGGGAGACAGTGTCTCACTACGAACTACACCACAGGTTACTCCAGGATCAGGAGTATACTATTACAGACAAGGTAATTCATCTTACATTTATGTATGGCTTCAGTATATTAGAAAGAGCTAAGAGATAGTGTGAAATGTGTTTAGTATGTTAGTAAAAATATATCACCGCTTACTCTATGGCAAGGAATATAGTGTTATATAGAAGATACTTTACAATGAATCTGTAAATTTAATTACTAATTAATAGAATTAATTGACCGAGTATTGAAAAAAGGGGTTTTAACATTTAAATTTGACCACAGGACCTGGAGTACATTGTTACATATCAGGAATTCATCCGATACATATTCTTTGATAATTGGAAATTATAGGAAGTACAGGAAATTAGTATTATTGATTGATATACTCACAGATGTATTTTACTGCAAGGAAAGAATTTATTCCTTTAACACTTTAACAGAATAAATACATGTATCGTATGATAATCAATACTATATGCAACATTTATCATAAAAATTGCCTTGGCATATACAACTTCTATGAGCAATTCTATTAATTCATTCATGCAACGTACGTTATTTAACAAAGAGAAACGTAATATTTCATGTAAATTGTAAGGATAAATTTTATTAAATGAGGGTTGCGTATGTATAATGAAGGCTTTCATGCCTATATGAGATAAAAACGTTTTTCTAACAGGTTCCGATTATACTTTCAGTTAGTCTAATGTTGCATGAAAACTAGAAACAAGATTTATAACAATATATAAAAATATATTTAACTGGGTACATAAAAAGAGTCCTCAAATTTAGAAAATGTTTAAAGTGTCTATACTAGTGCTCGCCTCAACGTATGCACCTTCAGAGAGGGCATCTCAAACATAAGTCTGCTAATTAATGGTATATGTAATCTTTTATGTAAAAGGAATCGGTTATCGATTAAAGACTTCCAAATAACGCCTAATAATTTATCTAAATACTTGGTACTAATCCAAAGTGAATGGATACGATGAACTTTTTAATTTCTCACGCGCAGTAACGTTCTCATATGTACAACTTTGCTTTCCTTCTGCTTGTATGAGAAGAAATCACAATTTTTGTGTGTGTAGAAGTACTTAGAAATAATTCAAGTTATGTAAGAACTCCTCACAAATAACTGACATCAATTTCAAAACAATAGGCATAATAGGTTTTAGAATTACAGAGCTATATATTACGCCTCCCCTTATTGTGATAGAAAAGATTATTGTGATACAATGTTAAAACATAAAAATAATAATTTTCAATTTTTAATTAATTGAAAATTCAATTAAAATTGTTTCAGGTCTTTTCTCCTTACATCCTGGAGAACCTGACTAGCGACTCTCTCTACGAGGTTTACGTTTCAGCAGTGAATATCCACGGAGTGGGAGAACCCTCGCAGAGGGTGGTATTCAGCTCACAGAGCAAGGCAAGTACAATGATTGTACCAGACGAGTGTCACGTTGACGCGAGATGATGAAATTACCGGTACTGACAAGTGTCTCATGTCCCCAGCTGCGAGAGGCCAAGGTGGAGGAGGCCGTGAACGAATACAATGTGACGGCATGCTGTGTGGAGGCCGGCCTCAGCGACATGTGTATGCCCATCTGCTCGTTCGACGCTAGCATGACCAAATTGAAGGCTCTAGGGAGCGTTTGTGCCAGTGAGTTCTCAAAGCTTCTGCGATGTGGGGCGGGTGGCCGTAACCACCGGGGCTGCTGCTCCAGGCGGGGCGTGCCCCCCTCGTGCCTCCCTCTCTGTTCCGGTGTCATTATCGAGTCGGTCATCGTCACTGTGTCTACCTGTGTGCCGTACATCGGAAACATCGTTCAGTGCTTCGAGGAAGGTAGGATATTTTATACAAGTTTAAAAACTTTGTACTGAGTAACATGGAGATATACAACAATTTCTAAACGTGATCAAAGATGCAGTTTCTACTATGAATTTAGAACTTGCTTTTAATATTGTTATAAAACCTTATAAATATTTTCATATTGTTATATGCAAATATTCTTAATATATCTTATTAATAAATTTCAATCAGATAAATCAATTGTTCCAATTCAAAATTTTGAAAATTTTTAAGTTTTGTGTTTTAAAGAAGTAAATTCTAACAAAAAATTGTTTTTGTCACAACACTACACACGTTATGATATTGGGTTCAAAGAATTATATAGTTCATAAATCATATCCTATTCTTTGTTGAATTTTGTCCTAAAACAAAATGTTGTAACTGTATTGCAATGGCGGTCTGAGTTTCATAGCCATGACTGAATAGTTATTTATCTTATTATTAATGCGTTTATTCTTTTCTAACTAAATTAGTGCGTAGCTATCTTTTTGAACCTGTTTGTTTCTAGCTTCACATCCATGTTATTGTAATTTACACCCGATCTAAAGTGCTTGTGCTGCTGGAAGTTAGTTCACAATACAACACACAAATGTTTAAAATTTTCCCTAGTAAATACAACGGCAAGTAAAAAAAAAACATTTTAACTGATGAAACACAATTAAAATGCTTTATATGATTGATCTTTTTTACAACGCTTTTTTTAAATGAGTTATGAGCCGCGTGTGTCTGTGTGTAAAAATTGTAAAAAGATGAAAAGTAAATATATTAATGTTTATGGGTTCCAACCCCATTTCAACCACAATGGATGTTTGTTCTTTATGTTGATGTTTGAGTGAGTGAGTGAGGCGTTGCCTTTTTCTACAAGAATACGTTAGTTATACAGATTGTGGATACAGGTACAGGCCTACTCCCCGGTCCCGTACAGGAGCTACACGCTGTAGATGTCACCGACTCTGAAGTCGTATTGAGTTGGGAGCCTCCAAACGATCACAGCAACGTCACCGACTACGTCATTCACTATAATAAAGTGGACAACACTTCCATGCATGAGACACTGCTTAAACTTGATAATGTAAGTTATTGCACTCACGTCAGTAGTCATATACTCTAACTGGTGATCTCATAAACGATTTTATGGTTGTATTCATTTGTACATATATGACAAGTATATTGGTTTTAATTATATATTCTACTAGATTGCTTAGGCAAGTGGTTCAGAAATACTTTTCTTTAAAAATCCAATAAAAAACTTATTCAATTGGCAGAGCATTATCTAGGAAAGCAAATCAGGGTCCTGTACGAATTCCTGATTATCATTATGTCTATTTTGCCATATCCAGAGGGCTATTTATAGTAGAGTACTCAAATTCATTACGCAGTGTGTGTTTTACGATACGATTAATCAAGTGATTAACATTATCGGGTGCTACCAGTCTAGACGTAGTAGTCTGTTCGAATAAACCTTAAATATAGATAACAAAAACTACTGACAAAAAATCTAGCTTAACCATGTGCTGTTATTAAATAAATACGTTACTGTTTATTTTGTGAATATTAAGTAGTCTATAAAGGATTTATTTTGTCAATTCACAAAGTACAAAATTCCACCCTAAATTAAATGGTTAATTCTTCATTTTCCATTAAAACATATAGTTATCAGAGGTCTCTAAAAACACAATAAATCCTTATGTTAATGATCTTGGAAAGGTTTGAGTAAAATGATTACTTACAATAGATCGAGAATGCACGTAATTTCACATAACCTGATTAATGGGTATCATTAGAAAACATAACCTTGACGATCGTAGCTAAATAATTGCAGCTAATGCCAGCAGTATAGTGTATTAGATTATGAAATCTAAATAAAATCACAAACCCAAACAGTGTAATTTTGAATGTTTCTAAAATGTAGATGATTTCATAGGAAAAAATTCGCCTACCATGTTTTATTTTTTTTTTTTAGCAACAAAACGCATCTGATACTACAGCCACCATCAGAGGACTAGACAAAGGTGCCTTGTATAACATCTTCGTTGTGTCTCGCAATGAGCATGGAACATCACTCCCGTCGTCTTTACTTCTCATCAACACAACTAAGACAGGTATACTTACAAATAGACAGAAAACTAGAAGTCTGTGAACACTATACCCTTTGAATCCAACTTTAGCCAATGTTTTCCAATAGCACCCTATCATAGAAACACATAATGTTGTGACAGTACACTCTTCGCGTAAACTGGATATAGCGTGGTATTTGGGAAAGTATAACTTTTCTCATTGCAGGTTTTGTTTGGTATGTAATATCGTTCTATAAGTATATATGATAATAATTAACGCTTATGACAAAGACTGAAGAAAGTATTATTTACTGAACTTGGTAGACACTGTGCATTGAATAAAACGGACATATTTCAACATTTAGCGTTATAAAAATGGAATGTAAAATTATACATACGTAGATTTTAATAACTTAAATAGAGAGTGAACGAATATCGATGTATATATTCACAAAGCAATGGAGTACTTTAAAGTGACTGAATTAAAACTTCGTAACTTTTTACTTTCTCAGGAATATTTATATTAGAGAATAATCTTTAAAAACCAGCAATTTTCTCAACACGACATGTAAAATATATTGATTACAAGTCTAAACATCTGAAAATCAGGATAATTACTCAAAGTTTTTCTCAAATATCAAGTACCATGATTTATTACTACTAATCCCGCGTTTTACTAGGAAAATATATCTAATGGAACATAATCTTATTGCAATTTAATTTTACACATTAAACTCACAGAAGAAATCTTATCTCACTGAATATTCAGAATCCCACGGAGGTGAATTGTGTGAATATATATTTAAGTAAATTACGCTTTTTTCCTATTTCATTACATGGAGGATGATTTGAAATAGATTTAGAATTATTTAAGTAGCTAAACAATTCTCTAGACGTAGAGTACTATATAGGAAAATGATAAAACTGTAAACATGACTTGTTTATTTATTAAATATACCATTTTCATCAGTCACATGTTTAAAATATTTAATATGTTTTGAGCAAAGTTTGCCTTATCTCTATTTAATCTGAGTGCGTTACTACAGAGGTTTTTAAACACTGATTTCAGTATTTCCAGTAATTCTTCACGTGTCGCTCCTTTAACAATGATATCGTCGAATAATGTCTTTACACCAGTTAAACCTTGCAAGTCGATCGTCATTTTCTGTACCAGATTGACGGTGCGACCTTATCACCAAAAACTTGGAATTAATATGATAAAGACCTTTACAGGTGCTTAATGTTTGCATTTCCGCGCTCTGTTTACCCGTTTCTATGACAGTTTATGGTAGGTACTGCTCACCTTTAGTGTACAGAAATTCTTTCTGGTCCAATGTATTTCACTAACTCTTCCTCAGATTTATCAAGCTCAGAAACGAAGAATCTCTTAACCATAGAAAAAACTGTAAATTTATCAACAATTTAAATAATGACTCACTACACTTACAATCAAATTAACAATTTTTTGTTAACTTCCCTATCGAATTGAACTTTAAAAATAAATCAGTGTTGTATATTTCATAAACTAGGTTGTGGTTCCAGGAAATATTCGTGCCATAGAATGATATTAAACAGCGAACTTCAAGACTCTATGGGAAAATGACAGAATGCCAAAATTATTAAGTTGCCCTAAAATAGGACCTCGTAACTAGTGGTGAGAGTTCACTACTTGTGATAATATATTTTTCGAACGTATGATTGTAAAAATGCCTCTCTTTACACATTTGAATTTCTTCTGACTTGCTGATAGGGAAATCATTGGAAACTAATAAAAACGACTAGTAAGAAATGAATGATTATGATGTGTTGGTTTCAGAAATGAGTGAAGGAGGTATTGCAGGAGTAACTTCACCCCCTCACTCAATGGCAGTCTCTAGTCACAGCGCCACGTTTGTCACAATTTCTTGGCAGCCACCGGAGTTTAGCCACCCCTCGGAGCCGATTAAATATGTGTAAGTTAACAGAAACACCTCCTAATATTTTAGCCAAAACAGGAATAATACAATACACATACTGAGATTAAATCATTTGATATCGTCATGTGCAGTAACAATTGTAACACTTGTTTGCAACATGTAACGATAAGAAATGTCCTAAATCCTACTATGCTTTCAAAACTTCCATCGTCAATAGTAACTTCAAACAAATAACAATAGACATATACGAGTAGTCTACTCGTACATATTTGATAGTGGTCAAGTATTAAACCCGCTTCTTTTCGTTGCAGGCTTTACTACAAACCAAGCTCAGAACAGGCCTTTGTAAGTGTGAATACTTCGGTGACGTCCCACATGATAGACGGCCTCAGGCCGAATACCAAAGTACATAGCTTACGTTACAGCCATCTCCAAGAAAGGACAAAGCCTTCCTTCAGAGACTTTGGTAGCATGGACTGACCCGGCCTTCCCCGCTTTTGTGGAGGTGCAGTTTTATTTTTTACGTATTAAACTGATTTTGTTCTTGTTTTCGTTTGAACCATTACATTTTTAGAATTAAATAATTCATTTTAGTAATTGATTAGGTACATGGTTTTTATTTACTTTTTGTATTACAATTTATTATATTGAATGTCATACATATCGCATGAGATAAATACTGAAAAAGATATAGATACTTTTGAAAACAACTTAACGGGTAGTAATGTTGAGATTGGAAATAGTCTGTAATTAGCTCGTGCATTACAGTGTTTACAATAAGACGATACCGATTTGTAATCCTTTGTCACTATGGGAAGATATTAACAGTGAATTGTATTTATTTCTTTATTTTAAAGATCAGAATTCTAATTGTACGAAATATAAAAGACAAGCTTTTAAAATCAAATATATTGTACAGAATAATGTCTATAATTATTTTTCTTTACAAGTAAAAATAGCAAGTTTTAAACAAATGCACGTAAATTAATTCTAATTAGTTTTTCAAGGATCTCATATTTTGTAATACAATATTAAACAATGTTATTTGTAGTTTAAGATCTTTATTTTTAAAGTATACATACATATAAATAATATACGTCTTTAAATTAAATTACAAGAATAACAAATATTATTGTGACCAAGTAAGATGAACTTTGTAACTAATATATTTTATTATAATGGAACTGAAAGATATGTAACTACCGTATGAGGTATGATTTCACGGAATTTTCAAGTAATTTTATGTATGCAATAAGTTTGACTTATTTTCCTTATTCGTTAATAAATATTGCTACTGAAACGAAATATTTAACAATTTAAAAAAGCAAAATGCACTTTAGGTTAGTAGTTTTATTTTTTTGTGGCGTCAAAGTAATTGTCAACTGGAAGCACAGCCACCTTATGCGAACGATCCACCCTTACCTTCTCTCTCTACAATAATCATGATGTCACATCCAAACTTTAAGTATTGATGTCATAGGTTGTTGCAGCTTGTGACTGGCACTTAAATTTTGGTGTGGGCCGTAATCGGTGAAGCTGTGGAGGGATAGGCTATTCTACTTACGTGGGAAACCGTGCAACATCACATATAAAATTTATAAATCTAATATCTAGATTTGAAGATATATAACTGAAATTTTTATTCAGGATAAAAATATAAATAACTAGAAATATTAGGTTAACTTAATACTACTTTGAAATGGTTTTAATTAAAAGTTTTATTTGTTTTTAGCCACCTACGGTGCACCCTATAAATTTGGTAGTCGAAGGGAGTAGCATGACCATACTGTGTATTGCCATGGGCACACCTATGCCTACGATTTCTCTCTACATCTCTGGTCGCCTGGTAAGGCAGGAGGTGACCCGACATATGGTCACCGTCATATACAACGTCACACGAGACATGGACCACATCTCCTGCTACGCTGATAATGGATACGGCACCCCTATGGAGAGAAGAAGGAAGATCACCATCAGTCGTAAGGCACAATTTGTATATTCATAAGAGTGTATATTCAGTTCTTATTATACAGATTCAAGTCATTATTTAATACGTAATCAATAACTTTGTAGATGTTTAACATCGTTTTTGTACAGCTGTATAAATATAAAAGACATTTAAAAATTAGCTGACTCCAAAAGGCTACGCAATAATAATGAACAAATAATATTAAATTCATAGCGAATTATTCATAAAAAATCACTCAAACTAGGAATTATATAAATAGTTCAATTATAACTACTAGGTGGATGTAGAATTACATAATGATATGGTGTACAGTTGTCCAGATCAAAGGATTAAAGTGGCAGTTGGGCAATACTGTGTTTTGGTTAATACCTAACGATAGAATTCCGTTTCACTCATAATTTTAAAATTTTTCTATATATTTTCTTAAAACGTTTTTACGTTTCTTGTGTATCCACAAAACAAACCAACAACGCGGTTCTAAACATGCTTAGGACATAAGCTACACACTTCTTAATAAATTCTCACAAACTTTTCTTAAATTCAGAATTTTATTTTTAAATAATATGTATTAAAACAATTTATTGAATTACGTATTCTGTAACCTAAATATATCCAGACGATACGTATATCCCTAAAGATTTTTATTAAAAATTCCGTTCAGCTCCGGAATTTTTATTGCGCGTTGCTCTGATCTCGTTTCATACAAGTAGATGATTAATATACTTCGTTATAAAGATTAAATTGCCCCGTTACGTTTATTTTGCTAATATAATTTGTTTCAACTATCTTCAATTTGTGTATATATACTTATTATTGTGAGGTTTAAAGTAGCCTTTACAACTAATATAAAAAAAACAACTTACACTGCTAAGATGACGTAATAAAACCACGTTATTTATACACTCAGCTTAAAGTAAAATGTTTAAGGTTAGGTATTTTATAAAATCCAGATTGATAGACCTTAGTTGACTGTCAATAAATCCCTCTAACCATTGCTTTTACTCTAGATATTCTTAAAGAACAGAAACACATAGTGTTTATAAATAATTAGACCAATCATTTATATAGTTTTTCATTACTTAAATTTTTTACTATTTCATAAATTTATTCCACTTATAGTTCTCAATAATTATGCATAACGATAAATACTCAAGTAAATATGGAAGTTTTTAAGCTTCGTTATAATACAATTTATACACCTTAAAATTTAAATTTTACATACTTAAATGACATATATTTTAACATCTGAGAATAAGACAGAGCTAAATACATATGCTGTATGTCAATAAATAAATTTAGTAAGGCTTATAAAATATAGATAACTACCACATTTTGAAAGGTTCATATTGACAAACACATAAAAATAAACAAAAAAGGAAGGGTGGAAAATTATACGGTAGGGGCTCACGCCAACTATACTGGAATCTGTTTATTTACTCGATTTCCGTACGCGGCTTCCGAGACGTGAACGGATTACTTGGCTCCCTACAAAATGTGCAACTTACACAAACTTTTCCATCGTATGACTGCTACTGAACGTCATGATTATTCTAAATAGCTGACATATTTAGTACCAGATATCCATCAACTCATTAGGAACATGAAGCTTTCAAACGACCAAAATATCAAGGCACTGATTGTGTAAGAGATGATATTCCTTGTTTAAAGTTTTTTTTTTGGCAATTGAATGATTATGAAGTTAATAGGACTTTTGAACTAGTGGTATGTACTAGTTCAAACTACTACTTTTCGGTCAATAACACTACTTTTTGAGACATGCAATCTTATTTCTTCCTCTTATTGATTACAATATATGATTACAATTTAGGTCAAATTAAAGAAATCATGTCTAAGCGTTGCGATATAAATAATTAAAACAAGTACTACAAACATCGTTTTGATCAGATCCATGTGCATTATGTCTTAGAAAAGCATCGAATAAAATGAACACAAACTGTTAGATACTGAAACAGGGAATACAGGTCACACACGCACAATAACTAATCACAAACAGGTGGCCTTTTCATAGTAGTAAATGGTGATAATCATAGGAGAATAGGATCGGCCAATAATAATAAATAGGCCTCTTATTTATAACTCTTTCCGGATGAACCCCCTCAAAATCACATATGTCACCACAATCATTTATTATTCATCTCTTTCCTGTCGTTAGGTTAACTGTTTAGTAGTTTTTTTCAAAATTTGTAACAAAATTCCCCAACCTTACTTTAATGGTTGAAACAGCTCATCACTGGTTCACTAATTTAATGTATGATGCCTTGATTCGTTTCCTTTTAAGGAAATGATTTTGATTGCTGGCTTACGCTTGTCACAAGCGTACATTTAGTTACATATCTTAACCTAGATTATAGTAATGATGTTAGGTTGTTCATAAAACTAAATAAATCATTATATTGCTGATCTCGAAAAATATTAGTACTGGTTTCTGGTATCACTCAACTATAAAAAGTGTCGGAGAGATGTCGTTGTAATCATAATAATTTATTGTATATTTTAGACATTTAAAGGCCTAATACATTCTTGCCCTTTAGTAGGTCTCTTCTGCAGCATTAAAATCACGCAATATATTTAATAATTGTATTTTTCTAATTGATTGTATCAATGAAAGATAGTGGGTTCTAATATATCTTAAATATGGTGCCCTCTTTTATTTTTGAACTGCTATCCTGTGCCAGGGTGCAGTCACCACCAGATACATTTCTAGCAACAGGAAGCGAAATGACTTTTGATGTGACTACTATGAGTTCGCTTATACCTCTATATCAACTGCGTTCCATACCCTGACGTTGGCAACACAATTTTCTCCTAATATTAGAGGTTCTTGTTAGTGCTTACTATTAACATAGCGGTACCACAAGCTACAGATAAGTTTTAGGCTGTATTTAACACATGTAAAACAGTAACTATAATAGTCAATATGTTAACCCTTTCAGGGCCAGGACCAAATATGAGATGTTGCAAAATCTTTTCACATATCATATCCCCCGTGACTAGTCTAAAAGTGCCAGGCTAAAATTGGCGATTTTGCAGTCTCTAAGATTAAAATTTATAACTTTTCATAACAATTAGAGAATGACCTAAAAGTTGCACCAAATTACTCGTATAGATATATACTATCAACAAGAAATATGTAGATGTAGTTTTAGGTAATTTAAAAATTTAAAAAAAAATAGTGTTTTAATAGATTACATTAAAAAAAATTTTATTTTTTTTTATTTTTTTTGTAAATAATTAAAAAAGGAAAAATAATTTTACCATGGGAAGCTATTTTATTATATTGTACATTTATAAAGGAACAACCATACAAAATTTGGTGTTATTTCTCTCATAAATAAATTTTTTATGACACATTTTGTATAAATACGCATAATTGCACTTCGCAACAAGTGATACAGCAACTGACTCTTACACTGCAAGAAACTTAAAATAAATATTTACATTATGGATGTACCGGTAAACAGATGATTGTAGGATCCATAAACAGTTTCAATACAGTTAAAAACACTATTTACCAAGAAATATGTACACAATTTTATTTGAAATTTATTTACACTTTTTTATTTACAAATATGCTACTTACAATTTTACTCCCGTGAGATCGCAAATTGTCAGTCATTGTAACTACTACACACAATAGCTAAGCACGTAACTACTAACAGTACTAATATTTAAAACCACAAAATAAAATAATAAAGGAGAATCCAGCATACAATAGTACGATTACACTAAAGCATAAAGAATTAACAACAATAGATCGAGTCAGCTGATAATGTCACGTGACAATTACGAAATAAAAATGCATAGACCTCCAAAATAAAAATGATATTCATATTAATTATCTACAAATATACCAGGGAATAAAAAAAAACATAACACTTTAATCATTTGACGTCGTATTTATTTAAGAAAACGACGAATGTCAAGGCGGCCGCCTGGCACTTTTCAGACGCGATCTGTGGCGGCAATATATTGCCGCCTGGTCCGGAAAGGGTTAATAAGTGAATGCCTGCCCATTAGCTACTCAAATACTAGTACAATTTCTCTTGTGTCTGTCTGATCTAGATGTATAATTATGAACGAAATTTTATTTTCCTAAATACATTAAATTTGACGGATATGTTTGTCCCTGCAGGGATGATTCTACTTCCGACTATAGCGAAAAAACACGTTTGCGTGCCCCTAGAATATAACAATAGATTCTGGTTATTTAAAATCATAATATAAATTCTAAATTAAATTTATTTCACACGTTTTAAATACATAACATAGTAGTTAAAAAATTAACTTGATTTCTTGCATCTAAAATATCGTGTTTTAAATAGTAAAAATATATAATATAGGTGATGTAATGTTAAAATAAAATTAAGTGTGAAATAATTAGGAATATCCCCTAAGCACAAAGACCTGTTTGGGGTAAACCTTTACATACAAGAAAAAAAATAAAAGCTAAATGGCTACTCGGAAGTTAAAAAAGGTTGCCTCATTAAATTACTAAAACAATATTTAGTAATAAAAATAAATTTAAAGTGATTGCTATAGAATGCTATATAGAATATAAACTAAAACTATCTTCAAGTAAGTAAAGGCTTTCTTACTTTGAACACATATATTTATCACCTATTAATTCATGGAAGTTGATAATACACACTATACAATATGTGACTGAAAATAACATTTTAGTTCATAGAAAACAACCTGTGATATGCAACAAATAATAATAATTAACACAAGAAAAAATTTAAATTTTTACTAATAAATGTACTCTATAAAATATATGAAAATACCATACGAAAAAATGTTAATTAGAAACAAAAACTACATTATTTTTTAATAAAACCCTCAAAGTTACTAAAACTAAATAAAAAGAGGGTCTTATAGAAAATTCGAAATCCTACCTTGTTGTTTTATTTTAAGAGAAATTAAGTTACAAATCCGTGGTGCATTAAAAGTTTTTTAAATTATAAAACTTGGTTTTGGAATTTGTACAAACAATTTGTGGGTTTGCGGGCAGGCAAGCCGCACATCACCGCCTCAGGTATAACGATGGCAGCGTATGGCGACTCTGTTGTCCTGGAGTGTGTCGTCGATGCTCACCCAGAACCTAAGATGCTTTTCTGGCGAGATTACGCCAACAGAGTTCCCGTAATACAAGGCGCCAAGTATGACGTCAGCATCGCTCCAACAAAGGATGTGAGTGATAGACCGATGACACATATTATATGATGTACGATTTGAATCTTGAATCTATACTAATTGTCAATAACATAAAATATAGTTTCACAAGTTAGATCCGAACAATGCTTTCAGATTGTATTAAATGTAAAATTTAATTACAGTCATGTTTAGTTTTTAGTTGTAAAATTAAGGTGAACATTATTCCAATAAGTGACATTATTAGATGTAAGATTCCTTATACTACAGAAATTATGATACAAAGTTTCTGAATTATTACCTTTTTAGAAAAAATTTTGCCATGTTTTTCTGTATTACATTAATACCCTATATAAGTAAGAATTTATTAGAATCAATATAATCATACATTGAAAATATTTTATTAATAAACATGAATACAGTACTATTCAATTTATAATTCAAAATATAGTTTGACAGAATATTTATGTATCCTGATGTCACGATGTAACTTGAGTAACATCTTCTTACTGTTATTTTCCATTTTCTTAGATTTTTAAATTTGCTATGTATGCTGTGTAAAATATTCTGTCAATTAAGACCTTAGCATAAATATAGTGCGTATATGCTACGTGAGTACCTGCTAAAGAGTCACTTACATTGAAGAACAAACTATACGATACTGAGAAAATAATGCAAGAATTTGTTTTCTAGGATCAGGATTCCTGGTACATGCATTTAACTATTAAGACCATAACGAAGGGGGATGAAGGAGACTATTACTGCCACGCTGAGAACAATTTTGGGAACGACACCCAGCCGGTGTCCGTCCGAATACGAAATATTGTAAGTACAGAACCTGTTACTTATTTAATATTATTTTTTAATATTTTCGCTTATTTATTTTTGCCAGTGGCGCAATATAACGAGTACAACGGTTATCGCAAGACAACCAGATCAAATAAAGTCAAGCGTAGCTGCTGCTTGGATGGGTGGACGCTGAGCGATCCTGTCTTTGCAAGCAGCTCGCCTGCCGGCCATTAGCGGTGGTTCTTAAGTCACCTTTAAGCTGTTTGTCCCCAGATTAAGTGTTAAAGAGGGACTCTTAGCTGTAACTTCACCTGGTCTTTACTTTATTTAAAAAGATTTGCATAGCTTTAGTTGCTTATAAAGTTGTCGCTGTTTTTGGCAACTACAAATGTAAAAACACACTCATTTAATGGAATACAATTAAATGGATAAGAGGCAATTAATATAATATTTCTTGGATGGCAAGGATATTCAGTGATCAGTAAAATTTAATTTTCATGGAGAATCAATCAGCAAAATGTAACATACTTACAACAGTCCTTGGAAGAAACGTGAGGTTATAAGTGTATGCTAGGTTACTAAACGTTTCTGTAAAGTCTTCTGGGCAGTAACTTCGAATTATATGTAAGCGACTGGAATCTTTGAACGAAAATTCTAATTTAAACTGTAGATTATTTCTTTAGATGCCTCCTTAATCCTTGAAGTCTATTTGAATTATTCCCATATAATATTACCCATATAATATATCCCATATAATTATACCATATAATATATAAATCCCTAATAATTACTTTCGTACTAGTATTTTTTCCTTCAAGTATCTTGTCTATCGTGTGTGTTTTCGTTCTGTTCTGTTGAAATTGACAAACAATATGTTCTGCCTTGATGTAGATTATAATACAATAGAACCTCTCTTCTTGTGTTTAAACACGCCATAAAAATTCAAACACAAATTAAAAATACACGTGGTCTGTGAAAAAACTATGCTGGATCTCAATTGTCAACATTATATCCAATTTATCTTTAAAAGACATATTGGATTGCTAAATCGTGATCACAAATCAGTAACGTTTCTGCCAACAGCGAAGGTGCCACTTAAAAGTCGACTCATTGGTAATGTATTTCAATACAACTAACATGTATAAAAAAATAGAATGTAATAATTCTCAATATTGTTTCAGCCTTCCATCAACAACGTAACACAGTGTTGTATTGAACAAAATGTCTCATCCTCCTGTCAAGATGCTTGCTCATTCTTCCTCGACATTGACGCTGTTATTGACAAGCCAGAATGTATAAACGACTTTCACAAGTTGATGAAATGTGCTGCAGGTATAGTTTTGTGTGAAAATTAATGATACATAAGTAGCTATCACTTAATTAACTAGTTTATTTAGCACCTTTTAATTTCAAGTATATTTACTCACGCATACAAATTTATATTAAAATTACGTGTAAAATTATTTTAGAAGTTTGTATGAAACATTAATTGACTATACATTTGTATAGCTGTTTATAAACGTAACAAATTCTTTATTAGAATGTGTTACATTTAACTTGATATAAAAATAATAATTATCTTATTAATTTTATTCTCAATCACCCACTCAATAAGATTCTTCTCCACATACATTTTTAATTTTTTTAAGAGAGTGTAATTTTGTGTTGTTTTTAGTTCTCATTGTATAAAATGTCTTTATCTTGTACAATCAAATCAATTTAAGTCGTTTTTATTTTTTAATAAATATAAATGAATTTAAATACTTGAGAAATTTAATTCTTTCCGTTCATGTGTTTCAACATTGAAGCTCTAAATTTATTAGAAGTTTTGATAGATAATGTATCAGCGATTGATTTTTTCTTCAGTAAATAGATTAAGATTTTATTTATTTCGTTAAAAATGTTCTCAATTGATATATTTTTTTATTAATTAATACGGTTTTCTCTAGGCTAGGTTCATAAATAATTTAGCTTATTTTGATGAATATTTTTGTTTTTCAAATTTATTTTCGACTTGTAATGTCTTTAATGGGGATAACTTGTTTTTTGTTTAGATCATACATTTGGTAATATTTCTCAAATTTCTTCCAATTTCATTGATTTTGAGAGACCATATCATTCATTGGTTTTTAGTAGATTATTTTTTTAGATTTTGAAAAGATTTTACATAGATTTTCGGTTCGTCCCAAAAGTGTAGTCAACAAGTTTGCTTTTAAATTATATATGGTCCTTTTGACAGTATTTTACATTGATTTACTCTTGGCTACAAAATTTAACTATAACTACCATATTATTATTATCTACTAGTGTGAATACATATTAAACTATAAGATTACTGATGACATAGTAAACAATAGTTTCCTTGCATGTTGTAGTTTTTATTGTATAAATTTGTCTCTCATTTGTATCTATGCGATCAAGGTCATATAAAAGGTATTTTCGAAATACCTTTGCTTGAAATATTATCAATGAAATGGCTTATACTTATAGTTGTTGATGTAATATCAGTGTTGGCAATGGCTGAACATTCATTAACTGTTACAGACGGATCTGACCACCGCAGCTGTTGCGCTCATAACGGCGTGGAGCGACTCTGCCTGGACTGGTGTCGTGGAGAGCCGTTGTATACCCCTGACAGCAAGGTCTGCCTTCTCTCGCACACTAAACGTATCATGTCCTGTTTCCGGGAGGGTAGAGGTAGGCTATTTTATACTACTTTCTATTGAATTACTGTAAATTTATAACTTGTATTCAGTAGATAACACATATTATGTAATATATAATCTTATTCATACGTCTTTCTTAATAGTTAACACTGGATTGTGATAAACATTTTGTTAACAGATCGACTGCCTGGCCCACCAGTAAACGTGAGGATAGAAAAGTTGGATTCTACGTCAGTTGTTGTGCGCTGGGATCCTCCTCAGAAGAATCCGCACACAGTAGAAATGTACAGGTATGCATATTATATATATATATTATATATATATATATATATATATATATATATATATATATATATATATACTTAACAAGCATTTAGTGAGGCAAATGCTTAGAGCTACAACTTTAAGAATAATTAAGCACTGAAAATATATTTACCCATAACATGAAAAAGAATACATTTTAATTATATTAGACGTTGCATTCTCGATGATTTAAATCGTTACGAACTTTACTTAATTTTAAAACAATGTTAGCTGCAAAACTCTTATTATTTCTAGATTATATTGTTAATCTTATCGTAAATATTTAGAAAAATTACAACGGAAAAGGAGAACTAATATATTAATTTGTGGATTACAAGTAGCACTTTTGTAACAAGACTGCAGTAAACTTTCTATAATATTCCCAAAATTCCGGTGGACATGAAAGACGAAAAATCATTGGTTGTAGTTTTTAAAGGAAATACTGTATTTGACCTTCACCTCTATATACTTCTCATTGTCATCATCTGTACTGAGAATTGAATGAGAGTCTACTATATAGAGAGTACATATAATACTTTACAATATAGTCTACATATAAACATTTTTGTGATATTTATTTACTGTACATTATTACCCAAACGTAAACAATAAGCAATTTAGCATGCCGGTAAATAGTTAATGCCCATTAAAAACTAATAGTTTTTCTTTATTGGTTTTATGTGTATTTTTAAGAAACTGGATGATATAGCTATGCTAGTATTATATAAACTGTATTCAATACTTAAAACAAAACTTGGAACAAAACTATTTCCACTATCTGCGTATAAAATTGGCAGTAGAATGTCGTTTGAAATGGGGACATTCATTACTCTACTTGGTTCTTCAGATTATCTTATGAAATACTATCAAACGTTCAAGATATAAATTTTTCTAAATAAAATTAATACTTAAAATTCGTAATATTTTCGTTAACCGACTATTAGAAAAAATATTAGTTTCATTGTAGATTTATTTTTTATTAAAACAATTATTAATTAATTATTTGTGTCAGATATTTATTTATACATATTAAAATGGTTTTATGCAGATTGTTAATATGGGATGGAAATAAACACAATTAATTTGAATCTTATAGGGTGTTCTGGAGGCAGTACGGTGTAAGGATCCCCCCTCTGAAGAACGACAGCCGCGCCACAAGCCTCAGGATCACGGGCCTGAAGGAGGGAGTTACCTACGAGTGTGTGGTGAAGGCGGGCAACACACGCGGCACCAGCGTCCTCACTGAACCCGTCAAGTTTGTCATGGACGACAAGTACACTGTCATCCTGCCTGCAACGTCCAGTCAGTACAATTTTAAACAGTATATTTATACTAATAATAGATCATTTTAGTCATATGATAGCCTTGTTACTATATAACAACTGTAACAGAAAATGTCAAATTATAATAATTTACCAAAAAATAATATTTTTTGGATATCTCGTCTAACAAGAGAAATATCCAGATTTGAACTACAGGGGAAGAATATTTATATTAATAAATGTTTATTGTTGTTATATTTATAATGAATATAGTTTGACTTGTTTAGTTAAACAATAGTTCTAACTCTAAATGTTTGCAGTCTGGTTTAATCCAGTCACTTGTACGTTAAACTGTATTTACTAAAAGGTACTAATTATATATTTTGCTGACATACGCTATCACGGAAACTATCTCCTCTCTTTATATAATCCATTTCCAGTACAAAAAACACAGTCACACACCCATTTTGTATAACTGTGTCTTTAGTAAATAGTTGGTACACAGCTATATTCGCCACAGTATGATATATAATCATACAGCCGTAGTATTATTATTGTGTTTATTTTATTGTTCTAAAATAACTTTTTTATATCAGCTGATTCAGAGTACTTGAAGGAATGGATTTGTTATATCCCTAAAGGAAAGTAAATAAACAGATATAAGGGAATAGTATGCAAATAAAATGATGTGTCTCTTCCAATAGCTTATTTTAATACTTGTTTCACAAATGATTATACCAAAATAAAACTTTACGTTGATAAATAATTTTAAGTTACATATGAAATATTACAATAAATACTGTTAAATTTACTAATTCATAGATGATATAGGATGAAAGTTTATAAACCTGGATTCTTATTTTCAGACGATCACTCGCAAGGATTGATGATCGTGGGGGGTGATGCTAATGCTGGTAGTTGTGGTTGCCATGGTAACGGCAGCTGTGTGGCTGGTCAGAACTAAAGTACTTCTGGGTAGGAAGTCCTCAGGAGGAGTAGCGTTTGAGAATCCCAGCTACCTCAGAGAAGTGAATATGGATCACATACAGGTATTATTAAATTTGTAGTTTTATTTATAAAATATCCACGTAATTCAATTGATTCTAGAGTTTCCTATATTACACATAGAAAAAAGGAATTTTTTAAATGAGTTTGCCTTAAAAATCATAGTTATGATTTGGTTTAGGTAAGAGCAAACAATTATTTTTAACTCAAAGCTAAACCAACTCTATGAGACCAACATGATTCTTACAAATATAATTCATTGATACGGGACTTGTACAGTTTCTAAAATGATTAATCCAAGTTGCTTATAGTCAAACGGAATAATTTATTTTATTGGGGTGGGGGGGGGGGGGGGTGGGGGGGGGGGGGGGTGGGGGGGGGGGGGGGTGGGGGGGGGGGGGGGTGGGGGGGGGGGGGGGTGGGGGGGGGGGGGGAAAAAAAAAAGGAAAAAGGTATTTATTTGGATAAGGAATAATATCTAGGTACGAATAATGTAGCTTATCTTTTCCACCCGGGGTAACTATTTTGTATTAAAACTATTTGTACATGAAAAATTAATTGTTTGACATTATTGTAATACTGAGACGTATAGTACCACAGGCTTAATTGTACATATTATTGTCCTGTGCAATTATGTAGGACATCATTTTACTATATTGTCAATAATGCTCACAGCGTACGCGATATCAATATTTCTGTATTTTTCGCACGTTGTGTTACACTATCGGAGTTTTCGTACAGATCCCGTATATTTTTGACAATATACGATCGCATGTTTATTAGTGATAATTCAAGATTCTGATGGTAAATTAACTATCCAAATCAGTTTATCAGTTTTTGGAGCATATTCAATGCAAAGAAACAAACAGTACAATTTCTCCTCTTTATAATATTAGTATAGATTTAATGAGGTGGGACTATAGGACTATGAGGCAACTCACCTATGACATTGGAAATATCTTAAACCAAAAGTAAATAACAAGAGCAAGAAGTCAACATACTTTGATCGAAGTAGATTTTAGTGAGCGACAAACGATATAACTTTTTATCTGAGCAATAAGGCAAACTCAACTTTGGCACTGTAATTGAATTAAAACGCTCGGAAGTAGAAACTTTGTACCCAAAGTAGAATTCTCAGTCTCGCGTTCATGTGTATATTTTCTTTCTCAGGACTACGACTTAAACTCAAACAAAGCACCGAAAATGTCCTATAACTTAAGTACATGACGAGACTAGAGTAAAGATTTTTTTTACCGAAACAGGTATCTGAGACCTATTTATTATATTTTCATTATCAATGCAAAAAAGAAAAGTTACTTCTTACCAGAAATGCCCCTACATGCGAAAATAAAAAGTCAGGTTAAACTGTAATCATCTTAACTGTAAACACTGCAATAGTATGAAGCTGAGATATGCCTATATCCATTTGGAATATGTCATATGATTATATAATTTTACATCAAATATGCTTCTACTAAATAGTATTGCCTAATTTATAGTAATATTCTAAATACATAATAAGAAATATGTTCCTCTTATCTATTAGCTGGAGTAATTTTTGCAATGACGTTGTTGTAGGCTTAAATTTTAACAAACTATCCCCGCTGTTTGCAATAAACGAAGTCAGATTTCTTTATGTCAAATTATTGAATACTATATTATTCCCAAAATCGTATATTTATAAATTCATTTGTAGCGCAAATTTTCTCTGAATAAATGAAGCCGTTTACTATAGAATTGATTACAAAAGTAATAAACTTAACAAGTAAAAAGTTAAAAAAAAATAATATTATTTCTTTTACTCCAAACACTAAGCGGCCAATTTTTAATTTTCAAATCTCAGTTGTACAAACTTTGTGTGTATTAGATAACCGAAGAAACGTTATTGAAAGCACATAGTTCGTGCAGTTATATAAACGCTATAATATAATTCATTAAAAGCGATTATTTAGTGTATAGGACCTCTTCCAAGTCAAATATTGGTTACAGTGATATAACGAATATAAAATGTATGATCGGATTTCAACGTAAAGCACTTTACTTCACTGAGAAATATTCCCTTCATCTAATTTATTTAATATATGACTATAGTAAGTGGTGTGTGAACATAACAGTGCGAGAGTCTCTCTTTTGAAAGATTCCCATTTCGACAGTATTTATTCTAAGGTTTTTATATAAATCGTCATATTTATGAACTGTTTATTTAGAAGTGTTCAGTAATTTGTAGTCAAAGGCCCCGGGGTTAAGATTGTCGAATTGTTGTTATTTTTAAAATCTTTTCCTAAGTATATTTATATTTATTTTAAAAACACATTTCATGTATATACGTTGATTAAAACTCATTATACATTACTTCTTATAAGACAGTGATAAATATACGCGTATAAGTAATTATATAGAATTGAATTTACTCCTGTCTTATAGCGATTTTGTTTTCTGGGGTTGGCGATGGGTTTGGAAGCTGTTAGCTGTCACCATCTGTTCTAGAATCTGATTCAAGTTTAATGTTTTTGTTTGTTTCCAAAGTGAAACTGCTTGTTGTGAATGTAGTTCGTGTTATCGTAAATTTGATTTTACTACTTATGAGTAATACAATTCCTAGATTCACAAAAGTTTTTACGAAGCTTAAGCCTATCTCTTTTGGTGCACATTTAGTTACCATTGTTCATGAATAAAATCAAGATGGAAGTTCCGACTCAGAAGAAGCACTATTGCTCAAATCTTCGGCGGCGTAATGAAAACAGTGTCTCTTATCTCATTCAAGTATTATAACAATATTCTTTGTAATTATGTTAAAGAAGTGAGATTAAAGGCTATCTATGAATTCAGCAGGAGAGGAAGCTGCAGCACAGAAACAGTGAAAATGATGTTAGCAACGGATATTGGTGTATGCCTCTTGCTCTGGACGGCTCGTGGCAGAGATGTGGACGCATTAAAATCGAATTTTAGCAGTAAATAATGTCTTCCATATCGATTGTCAGTACTGATT
Organism: Homalodisca vitripennis; assembly: GCF_021130785.1. NCBI lineage: Eukaryota > Metazoa > Arthropoda > Insecta > Hemiptera > Cicadellidae > Homalodisca > Homalodisca vitripennis. The sequence continues at coordinate 120,290,811 of NC_060211.1, read as the reverse complement.
AAGGTAATAATAATCTCAGCTGGTACTTTACATTTAAATCATGGAAAACATATTGTGTTATTTTTATAAATGAAAGTACCTAGAAATTAACTAACACCATGCCAAAACGATTGGGCCTGGTTATGTTTGAAAAATACAAAACTTGTAACTTTTGCAACAGATTTCTCTTAGGTGACTGTATTGATCCGAGGCTCCTCTACTTGTGATTAGCCATTTTTACTTTTAACAGTGGTCGAGAATTTAAGATGGCCTCCATTTACGTTATGAACGTGTTGATATCTTCAAATATATATATAAGTGCTGGAAACTTTAAATTTGGCATGCAGGTACCTTTTGCAATATGACCCGGTGGAAAAGTCCTAAAACCGGACTTTTTTAATTCTAAACCCCTCAAAAAAATTCGAGAAAATTTGCACATTTTTCACCCTTGCAGGCCTTTTTTTAAGCCCAATAGCGGGCGAACCGTTGGAGCTAGCTCGGATCTGACGAAAAGTCCTTGGTCAGGAATGAAGTGGACTACAAGAAAGGTTTAGTGACTTTTTCTCGTATCTCTAACGGTTTAGCCGCAAAATGACCTTAAAGTTAGAACTTTGGTTAAATCTGGAAAACTCCATAAAATGGGACTTCTTTTAACTCAGATCCCTAATCTGATGCTCGGACATAAACTTTCCCCGAATACCGCTAATCCAGTTAACGAGTGAATACACCCCACATTAGAAATTGGCTGAACGTTAGCTAAGCGTCATTAGTAGATATGGACAATGTGAATTTTTATTATGTTCACAGACTCAAAACCTTCTAAAATAGTCCCATGTGTCATTAACCCTCGGTAACATTAACCCCCGCCCCCCGGGGATTTCCTGGTATAACCTGATAACCTCCAGAGTACATTAAACGCCCTGATGTGTTAACCCCCCTGGTAACATTAAACCCCCCAGGGAATTTCCTGGCATGACCACATATCCGAATTTTGCCAATCACCAAATCTCTCTTACCACCCCCCTTTGGGAAGTTCCTGGTATGACCTGAGAACCTCCTGATGTCGTAACCCCTGGTAACATTAAACCTCCCTTCAGGGAATATCCTGGCATGACCTCATGTCCGAATTTTACCAATCACAAAATCTCTCTTATCCCCCCTTGGGAAGTTCCTGGTATGACCTGAGAACCTTCTGATGTCTTAACCCCTGGTAACATTAAACCCCCCTTCAGGGAATTTCCTGGCATCACCTCATATTCGAATTTTACCAATCACAAAATCTCTCTTATCCCCGAATTTGCAAGCGCACATCATGGGGGCCGGGGGGCGTAGCCCCCAGCGAGCCGAAGATGAGTATATATATATATTATTACAAAACGTTTATGGCAATAAAGATTTATATATATATATATATATATATATATATATATATATATATATATATATATATATATAATTTCCGAGAAGACAAACGTGTTCCCAATTAAGACTGACACTCTGCAGATTTGACATATTGTTCCTATAGTCCATTTTAAGTAATGTAATGCATGGAAAGCCAAATAAATATACTATTTTATCCAATTATATGATGTCGTTTCCATTCATTAAAAAATGTAATATTGTTGCTCCAATAAAATTAGATCCATTGTCAGAATAAATATGCAGTGGAATATCTCTTTTACTGATAAAAATATTGACAGCTACTTTCCTCATTGTTTCATTGAATCGCTTTTTATTTTGTAGAGTAATATAATTTTAACTTGGGTATTTTAACAAACAAAACTCTATTTTAAAAGAAAACCTTTTATATTATGTAAAAAAGAATGTTAAAAGACCGGTGTAAAAGTGAAAAATCAAGCTGTCAAATGATGACAGTCCATTTTAGGAATATATATACATGTATTTTATTTCAAAGACCAAATGTCACATAGCCTAAATAACCATCCTGAGTCTCCCAGCCTGAACATTCTTTATTTGACCATAGCGCAGACCAGAGATATACGGCATTTCACCGTATTTCCCTGTGTCTTTCACATAAAAACAAACTAGGTTTAACTCATATCGATATCCTCAACTGATTTCTATAATTTTCCTAACATCATATGGGTTAATTTGCTTTTTCTTCTTACTATGAATAAGTATTTAAAAAGAACAAGTGAAGTGATTCTATAATGAATTTAGATTTATTACTAGACAGTTAAAGCTTTTTATGTGTATATTTTAGTGATGTATACTCATTGCTTTTTTCTTATTTTACTGTTTTCACCAAACCTGTAGTTAATTGATAAATTACATTTATTTTATTATCCGTTGAACTCGGTTCAAGAATATTAGCTACAACTAATTCTCCTTCCATATCGGAAATCTCTATAATGGATATACCTTCTGTTATAACGTCCGGTCAAGCCTTAAAAATAATATTAAACGATGCTTACTATAATAACATTTCTTTCTTATTAAACAATAAAAAAGAAAACTCCTAATTGAATTACAATAGTGACTTTTAAACTCTAAGACAGTTTAATAAAAAATATTGGTTAATGATTAGTTACTTGGCAAGATATGAGACTGACCAACAGGAAAAACAAGTTCAAAGAAACTACAGATAAATTGTTAACCACAAATCACGTAACGCTCTCAATGATAGTCACTCGGGGAATTCTCAGGCGGTGTGATTGCTTAACGTGCTTGTTCGTTCTTCCGGTTACAACATTAGGAGTGGAATACTACGTCTCTCACTCTCCTACATTCCCGACAACATCGGTAAAGGTATGTCTTTCGTTTTTCTGGACTTCTGCTATATTTTAATTTTACGTAAAATGTATATTTATAAATATTTATTTAGCTGTTGACATATACAGCATTGAATGATACTATGGCACTGTAGTTATGTAGATTAATTCATGTTGAATATAATAGTTTGTCTTCATATAGAGCGAAACTTTATTAGTTTGGTCCAACATCACAGTCAGACAATAATTATAAGATTGTTTTTTCTTGTCTATTAGTTTAACAGCCAATAGCCAATTTGGACCGTATGAGCATATAACCTAGGTTTTCTATACTCAATACAGGATTCTTACATAAGAAAGGCAATCACTTGAAAGCCAGGTTTCACGGGAGTTACCTAAATGGTAAAATATTTGAGGCGATAGGTTTTTCTCAGATTATATTTATATTAGCTTAATAACTTTAAAATCGACCATCATACAAATAAAACTAAACGTTTTATAACCGTCCGACAGTTAGATAAGGCTATTTAATTACGCTACTTGAACGGCTTCTTTAAGGTTAGCTAAAGATGGTTTTACATATATGTGCTTCCCTACAGGTTCTTTTTAAGTATTTACAACTAAAAATAATATTACTGACAAGACTTCATAATGCATTTTTTTTTTTTTTTTTTTTTTGAACTCCTAACATCCTTGACGCAAACTCTTGCGGCATAAGATCGATTTCTTTCTCGGGACAATTTCGCAATCTATTTAACGAATAAGTAGGTTGTGTGCTTATAAAATTAAAACTTACTCTCGAATCCTGGTCTGTACAGTAGGCGTTTCATTCTATTCGCATATACTTTACTATGACACCAGAAATTTTTTACTGGAAGTGAATTACAAGGGCCACAAGTAGATACGTTTTGGCCAGTGTATACTTTACAGGCCCAAGTACGTATATACTTTCTTGTAGTAAAATCATATTATTTGTTCAATTTTTCAAGTGCGATAGTTGTAAATAGTGTCACTTTAATGGATATATGTACTAAAGTACGATAAAAACAGAGCTTTGTACTTTGTTGCATTGTTGGTATTAATACCCATACATAGAAACTACCGTGGTCTGCTTTTATCTCTGATGTATAATGTACTAGTACTATTAAACTTCAACTGAAATAGTCCATGAGTCTGGAACCCATTTTCACCGTGTAAGTAAACAACCTAGTTTTTCTTAAAATCGTTAGAGAGATTTTCCCTGAAAAGAAATCACTCTTCAAACGCACTAGGTTTTATGTACCAGCAGTAATTTTATGGAAATAGAAATTACTGAAAGTTTTAAAATTTCTGATTACTTTTCCTTTAATAAAGAATAATAAAAGTTGTGGCTAAATTGTACAAGTAAGTTATGAGTTTTACTAATACTAGTAATATTTATTTATGGCTAACTACTATTAGTATTCCAAATAATTTCACAGTTATCAATATTACGAACAAAAATTTCAAAATTAATACATTCAAACTGTAAAATGATTTTACTAATACATTACAATAACTCTATATTAGTAAATCAAATTTGTTAATAATCTTACATACACTTGCGCACGCACACACACATCTTTGGTGGTGAGGCTTCATATTACCTTATTTCAAAAACACCTAATCCCATACTAGCTAAAGGAGGTTTTCTTTGGTATGTGGTGTCTTATTAGGTGTTAACATATTAGCCAGAGTTTAAAATCATCTAATTTCACATAACCTAAACATCTATTAGAGTCATATCACCCTATTTTCAACAATCTAATTATGGTTATGTTAATAGTGTAAAATTAATTTTCTATAGTACCTCTTTGACCCCTATACAAAAAACATAGATTACTTATAAAAAAGAATAATAAAACATTTAAATGTAAGTAATAGCTTAATTAAAGGAAATGTAGGTTAAGAACTAAAATAACCAGTATTCAGACCCTATACCAAATATCTGTAGTAAGGAATTGTGTAATAGTGAATTTTCTCATTGTGTCACATATTCAGTTGAATATTTTATTATTCAATTAATTATTGTACTTACCAATAAGGAAATTAAGTGTTTATCAGTTTATAACTTAAATTAATTTTGCTTTCTTTGTGATATGGTATTCATGCTATGTGTTTTTAGATTTAAAATGATTTACCATATAAAACTAAGACGCGAGTTTGACATAAACCGTCTTGCTTGTCATATCTATAGATCTGCATAATTTAGAATACATCGTTTTTGACACATTTATTCCAGGCTGGTTACATACTGGTATTCTGGAATACGGTTTTGACCAAAAGGCAAATTATAAGATTACAATTATTAACTCAAATGTTAACTCTTTTATAATTAACATGTATCGTAAGTTTTCATGGGTTTTAGGGTTATCTTGAAAGGCTATTAATTAATTAACTAGGTTGAAATGCGTCAATGATATCTTATCACGCTTATTTTTGACATTGTTATTAAATTAAAAAAGTTCTTTTAGCTTTCGTAGCAGCAGTCATTAAATAATTATTATTTTAAACAACAATCTATCTGCAATTATATATAATAATTAATATTTGATATATATATATGTGATATATATATATGTGTGTGTGTGTGTGTGTGTATATACAGGGTAAGTCAGAAATATGGTAAAATATTTAAGACGTGATTGTAGAGCTAAAAATAAGAAAAAAATGTTATATAAAGGTAGGTCCGGAAACGCTCCATTACTGAGTAATGCCTGGCGAAAGATTTTGCTTTGTTTTCAGTACACCTGGTGAAATTAAGTGATTCTGAAAGGTTTTGTTCTTACTTTTTAACTCAAATAAGAGGGATGTATAAAGAAAATCATCTGAAAAATCAAATAAAACCACTCTACAGGTGGTAGTGTGAATAGTTTTTGAGAAAAAGTATGAAATTTGCCAAAAATCTAATAACAAAAATACCGTCTTAAATGTTTGATGTCGAATAACATTGTTAAATAACCAATAAACAAATTCTTTTTCCTAATACAGATTGTAGAGAATTTAATTCTGAAAACAACTGTAATAAACAAAGTTAACTAAATGTGTAAAAAAGTTATGAAATTGACTCCCCACATATCACACTACATAGCAAACTTTTGAAAAACTAACATTTTTTATTCAAAATTTTATTTTTAAATACAATAAACATCTACAATCGCTTTTAGTCTCACTGGAAGATTAAAAAGGATGCTCTAAATGACCTCCATCGTTCAAAATGCATGCGTTCAGGCGTCTTCCCATCAAGTTTCGGACCCATTCAAAAACTCCAGGTGTCTGCTTAATGGTTTCTATTCCATTAGAAATGTTTAATCGGAGTTCTTCAATGGTATCTATTTGGGAAGAGTAAACTAATGTTTTTAAATGTCCCCAAAGGTAAAAAAGTCCAAAGGATTTAAGTCCAGTGATCTTGCTGGCAATGAAACTGGTCCACCTCGGCCTATTGATTGATTTGTGAAACTCTCATTTAGGTGTCCATGAACAGCCAGAGAGTAGTGCGCAGGTGCCCCGTCATGCATAAACCACATGTTTTGGCGCAAATGCAGAGGTACGAGTACATCATCAAGCAGGTTAGGTAGCTCGTCTCTTAAAAAGTTCAAGTACACCACGCCATTAAGCCTGGGAGGAAGCACGAATACGACTAAATGATCTGCTAAGATTCCAGCATTTACTGAAAACTGATGTTGTGGGCGATTAGGTTTGACAGCATGAGGATTTCTGTCTGCCCAAATATGGTTGTTATGGAAGTTAATGATAGCTGTTCTTGTAAAGTGAGCCTCATTGGTAAACAAAATTGTATTCAAAAAGTTTGGATCAGCACATTTTAACAGAAGCCATCGACAAAAACAACATGGGGAGCGTAGTCTTGTGGCAAAAGAGTTGCTGGAACATGGAGTTGCTTGGACATGCTGGAAGTGGTATGGGTGTAACTGGTACTCGTGTAGTATTCTCCGAATACTAGATTGGCTGACATTGAACTGTATTGACAATTCTCTAGTGCTCTTTTCAGGATAATCAGAAATTTTATTAAGAACCAACTCTTCTAATTCAACAGTCCTACATCACCGGGCGATGCCTGCATTACTATGCTCCAAAGACTTCAAAGAACCTGTTTCAGATAGGCGTTAATGAATAGCGGCAAAAATCTTGCGCTTTGACACCTGCGGTTAGGAAAGTTTTTTTGCTAGACAGACGTCTTGCTGAAGTACTATTGCAGCGTTCCAAACCATACATTAAAATGCATGTCTGCTAAATCAGAGTTTGAATACACATGAATATTACCTTCCATTTTTAAGAAATAAAACACACAACACAAAATTACTAATAAAATGGATGGAAATAACTAGTTAAAATACTTAACACAAGCACAAAATAGTATCTTTACAGTTTGTTGTTTTGTTCAACAATGAGGTGACATATATCATCTAATAATAAATGCCCAGCTGATTATTTATTATTTAAAAATGTTTAAACAGTTGTTGTTTAAATAATTAATTATTACCAGCTGTTACCAATCAGATACTCATTCCTTATTACAAAACAGCAAAAGTTTGCTGTGTAGTGTGATACGTGGGGAGTCAACTTCATAACTTTTTTACACATTTCGTTAACTTTGTTTATTACAGTTGTTTTCAGAATTAAATTCTCTACAATCTTTATTAGGAAAAACAATTTGTTTATTGGTTATTTAACAATGTTATTCGACATCAAACATTTAAGACGGTATTTTTGTTATTAGATTTTTGGCAAATTTCAAACTTTTTCTCAAAAACTATTCACACTACCACCTCTAGAGTGGTTTTATTTGATTTTTCAGATGATTTTCTTTATACATCCATCTTATTTGAGTTAAAAAGTAAGAACAAAGCCTTTCAGAATCACCTTATTTCACCAGGTGATCTGAAAACAAAGCAAAATCTTTCGCCAGGCATTACTCAGTAATGGAGCGTTTCCGGACCTACCTTTATATAACATTTTTTCTTATTTTTAGCTCTACAATCACGTCTTAAAATATTTTACCATATTTCTGACTCACCCTGTATATATATTATACAAATGTATTGCTATATGTACATTAACGATAGCACTACGTGTTTATTTCTTTATAGACCGAAAAATACTGTTAATATCTTAGAAATTAACACACTCTCTCTCTCTCTCTCTATCTCGATTTCAAGCATGCAATTGCGACATAAGTTTTATGTTAAGTTTGACATCACACTAAGAGACCATAGGGGAGATGAGGTTCAAACGGTGCATGGTATTACACCTCAAAGCTCAACCTTTATTGCCTGAGCACTAGCACTAAGTAAGATGTTTCTTTTTCTACCCATTCTAATTTGTTTGGCCTTACCTTCATTGACTAACTATTTTTCTCTATTTATCCATATTTTTATGTAGTTTTATTACTTACGTTAGCCCAACAGCTTATAAAAGTTATTATGGTTGTGCCGTAAAATTAATTAATCCTGTCAGTCTCAAAATATATTTCAAATTATAAAGTAAGTTTAACTATTTATAAGTACATAAATACCTTTATGTAACACAGTTTATTACAATCTTACACGTGTTAATAGATATAGAGAAAACATGGTATCGTAAAGTTACACATAACGGTCAAAATTACTCGTTTCTTTAGAATATTGAAATATAATATGATTTATATTATTGTAATTTGAATTTAATCAATACAGTTTTAAATTAATTATACATAAATTCGTAGAGAAACCGCTGTTGAATTATAATGATTTTACTTTTATGGAATTAATCCTGGTCTAATCCAAGACGTGTTTTAGGATGGGATTTGCAGGTGTTCTAATGTTAACTATCGCTGGGGTGGCTGGGGTCACTGGCCAGTTTAGCTGCAACAGCCTTGCGCCTCAGTGCAGCTGCTCAAGCTACCCTGACACCTTCTATGAGCTGCTATGTCCCCAGTTCATGGTTAGATTCAGCTTCAACGACAGAGTAGACCTGCAGTGCAATTCTATGGAACGCTTGGACTATACAGTTCTTTCTGGTCTTCGATTCGGAGATGTTCAGATGTTCATGTTGAGTTTGTGTCCACTGCCTAATGCATCGGTCAGGGTGGTCATGGACAGCATTGGAATCAACAAAATCGAAATGCTCCAAATCCAATCTTATCGAAATCTAAGTGACTCATTGCAGAAGAAACACTTCGAGAAGCTGTCTGATGTTACCAAACTCAGCTTGAGCAACAATGGATTAAGATACTTACCTAGTGATTTATTTGAAGACATGGGAAATCTCACGTGGTTGGATTTGAAATTTAATAATATAATTTTACCCAAAGAGATATTTTACTCTACCCCTAAACTGGAAGTTCTCGAGTTGGGAAGGAATAATCTGACTCATTTGCCACCAGGTATTTTCAAGAATTTGGATCGCCTAAAACTGTTACAACTATGGTCAAACAACCTAGTCAATCTCACAAGAGCTGTATTCTCAGATGTACCAAACTTATTACATTTAGATTTGAACACAAATGGATTAGAAACAATTAGACTAGATCTTTTTGCAGACTTAGTGAAGTTGAAAACACTTAATTTATATGGGAACTATTTTAATAGTCTGCCCCAAGGGTTGCTGTCAAGAAATATTGACTTAGAAACGTTTCAAATGCAAGAAAACAAAGGATATTTGTTAACCTTACCATCAGGATTATTGTCAAATCTGACCAAATTAAAAGTTGTTAGAGTAAGTGGATGCAAGCTTACATATTTGCCTGAAGATGTCTTCTCTGGATCAAACCGTATTGAAAACCTATACTTGAATCGTAACTCTTTGAGTAGTTTGGGAGAAAATATATTTTTAGACCTTGAAGACCTTGAAGTTCTGGACTTAAGTGAAAATGTTATGACTCATTTACCTAAAAAACTTTTTCCACTACAAAGAGATTGGAAACTTTAAAACTTGACCACAATCGACTGGTAGAAATTAAACCGTAAGTACATATTTATAATATAACATATATTAGTCTTCGTCTCATTTATTGTTCCATAATATAGTTTAATATTTTAAAAAATTTAAAACATAAAGTATTAAAGTAATGTGGAACTAGTAATAATACTAAACTTTTGTCATCAAGTTGCAATGGGTGTAATGAATAGATGTGCTTAAAATAATTTATTTTCAGAAATATACAGAACAATTCATAACTTGAGCTATATAAGGTTTATATTCATATTAATTGTATTAAAATGTATCTATCTAAAGTTTTCACTAACAACTAAGTATAGTAAATATATCAATATAATTTTTCTTTAACATAAGGGTGAATATACAAATATATATATAATATATAATTTTTCAATAAACATTGAATCACAAAAAGTACTTGCTCCGCCGGGACTCGAACCCGGATCTTTCACTTGCCGGGTGAATGTTCTACCATTACACCACAGAGCCCTTACTTTTTACGATTCAATTATATTGTATTTGGCCGTATCTGTCACATATGCGTTTAAATAATAAAACTAACATATAATCGGAAGACCAAACACCTCTCAAACGACTTTTGTTTACATGAATTAAATTTGTATAAATGGCAATAGCCTTATTTAATTTTTCAATAAACATTGAATCACAAAAAGTACTTGCTCCGCCGAGACTCGAACCCGGATCTCTCACTTGCCGGGTGAATGTGCTACCATTACACCACAGAGCCCTTACTTTTTACGATTCAATTATATTGTATTTGGCCATATCTGTCACATATGCGTTTAAATAATTAAACTAACATATGATAGGAAGACCAAACACCTCTAAAACGACTTTTGTTTACATGAATTAAATTTGTATAAATGGCAATAGCCTTATTTAATTTTTCAATAAACATTGAATCACAAAAATTACTTGCTCCGCCGGGACTCGAACCCGGATCTCTCACTTGCCGGGTGAATGTGCTACCATTACACCACAGAGCCGTTAATTTTAATAATATGTATATATATATAATTTCCTAGTTGTCATAGTAGCAAGAAAATGAAAATATTTTGAGTGTGGGATAGGTTATAATGAAAGAACAGAAACTATGTAAAACTACACTTTATTCAACAGTTATAATCGGCTGTATCTATGCCATGTCATCAGATGACACAATTAAATGACATTTCGTCCATTGCTATTTTTTAACAAAACATTTTTGACCGATGTAATGATTGGCAGATGACACAATTAAATGACATTTCGTCCATTGCTATTTCTTAACAAAACATTTTTGACCGATGTAATGATCGCTCTTGTTTTGCACATGCTATCACAAGCATATGTCAGCCTTTAATACTTCAGAGTTAATCTTTAGAGTGTGGTAAAGTTAATGCATTGACAATATTCGGATGATTTGTAAATTTTCGTAATAAGTAATTAAAACCCCTTTGTAATGCCATGTATAGCTGAAATAATCAAGGAAAAGGAATAAACCAACTCTTTCCAATGAGCTATGGACACCGAAGTGTTATAGACCTTTACTAGTTTACACTTTCCACACCTGACTACATAACCCTACTACCTTTAATATTTGGAAGTAATTGATCACTTTAACATATGACATGTAAAAAGTATTATAAATATATGCATAAAGTTAATTGAAAATATAATTGTTTAAGTTAACAAATGAATTCACTTATATTATTTTAAAATATAAAAATAACCATTTAATAACTAGCAAACTTTGATATATATATATATATATATATATATATATATATATATATATATATATATATATATATATATATATATATATATATATGAGCCCGTTATAAGAATTTGTCTCTTCTGTATGTCAATCCCGTGACTGCTTTTCATTTGATTACATCTATTATGTTTTTTACTTTTTTCATGGGATCAACTAACAGCACTCTCACTCCACATGTTTCCCTGATAAAAGTAGAACACAGTTTATCAAATGTGTATATATGACTAGATTATTTCAGAATAGGATCATATCAACTCACATCTGCCTGTGTAGTATTGTACCTTCGAATACTACAAACAGTTAGTAAACGATACAGAGATGTCCTTTACATATACTAGGAGTAGTATACTTTGGCCGTTCCTGGGACAACGCACCCGAGACCGGTTCTGGGACAAACCGTGTGAGACCGAATCTGGGACAGAAAATTGTTAGAGAGCGACTAAGAGTGTGAGTACACTGGAAATAATTAGTCTGGGCGCGCGGCCGGTCGGTGGTAGGCTATGGCGCGGGGGGAAGAGGGGTGTGTGAATCGGTCATTCCTGAAAACATCACGCCCGCGCCACGGTGGCGGACTTCAAGGTCGGGCCAGCCGGAAGGGCTTGGCTGACTTGTGACTCATCTTTCCCTCCAGCAAACCTTCCCTCCAAACAATATAATACCAGTGTGACATCTGTTGTCATAGAGTGAGCATCGCTAAACTTCAGTATTAACAGTGAGTTGTTCTAAGCTGTGTGTATTTACTGTGTGCAGTTAACTGTGAATAATTATTACGTTCAGTGTTTTTGTATTGTGTTATTTTGTTTTAGTAAGAAGCTTACTTCATAAGCAATATGTGTGACCGCGTGAAATCAAAACTGAAGGGTAGAGTTTTGCACAGCCAAAGTCGTGAAATTGTCAGTAATGTATATACATTCATGAAAAAGGAGGCTGATGAAAAAACTTTAAGTATTCCCTTGGCAAAGGCCCGTGTCCGAACAGCAGTAGCTACAGGCGTCTCAGAACGTGAAATCTCAAGAATTAATAAAGAGCTTAAAAATTTAACCGTTAATAATGACAATGGTGAAAGTAGCTTTCTCACCCCAAACAAATTGAAAAGGAATCGTAAAAAGCCTATTACAGGATTGGATGACTTTGACAAAGCTCTGATAAGGCGAGTTGTGTACGAGTTCCATCTTCTAAAAAACAAGCTACCAACTGTATCTTTGTTACATGAAGAATTGAAACAGCGGATCGACTTTAAAGGATCAAAATCAAGCCTCAACAACATTCTTAAAGAACTTGGTTTTCGGTGGAGAAGGACACAAAATAACCGCAAGCTTTTGATCGAGACTAATGAAATAAGAGAAAAAAGAATTTCGTATTTAAGAGCACTCAAACGTTACAGAGATGAAGGACGTCCAATTATATACTTAGACGAGTCTTATATACTGACAAGTCACGTGTCAAGTTCATCGTGGTCTGACGAATCAACTAAAGGAATGCGTGTTCCCATTTCGAAAGGGGAACGGTTGATCATGATACACGCAGGAAGTGAAGCTGGTTTTGTTCCCAATGCATTGACAATGTGGAAGGCATCGAGTCATTCGGGTGATTACCACGATAACGTGAATACGGAATCAATGATGAAATGGATGAGAGAAAAACTTCTGCCTAACATACCACCAAGATCAGTTATTGTTGTTGATAACGCCCCCTATCACAATGTACAAAAAGACAAAGCACCTACTTCAAAAAGTAAGAAACAATTGATGAAAGATTGGCTTTCTAAACATCAAATACCTTTTTCGGATGATTTGCTAGTCCCGGAGCTGTACAGGATTATTCTCCTAAATAAACCGAGATTTGTTAGGTATGAGCTTGATGAACTAGTGACCAGCAGTGGAGGACATGTTGTGCTTCGGCTCCCACCATACCACCCGGACTTCAACCCTATTGAACTCATTTGGGCTGAAGTGAAAAACTACGTAGACAGTAGAAATATTCAGTGCAGTTTTTCAAGTATTAAGTCTTTAGCGGAAGAAAAGTTTTCACTTATAGGTGCAGAGGAATGGGCCAGAAAGTGCGAACACGTAAAAAAAATTGAAAATGATTATGCTTCAGCTGAGCCCCAAATCGACAATCTCGTGGAATCAATGATAATTTCACTCGGCAGCAGTGACAGTGAAAGCAGTGAAAACGCGCCAGATGACTTGAGCGGCATTGAAGACTTGGGTGATTTGAGCGGCATTGAAGATTTGGATTGAAGCGTATGTATTAACTTTGTACATATTTTATTATTATTTATTAACATGTTTTAAATTACTTCTGTCATTACAAAACTGTGGAGAATGTTGAATACAACACTGTTCTGTTATATTCTATTATGTAAGGATCTAGCTTTATATTTAAGCCATTTAAAGACAGTTTAAGATTTAAAATGTTAAAACTAAACTTTTATCCTTATTTTATCCTAGAAAATATATTAGGTGAGGTTTATATGTAAGCCAAAATGTCATTGCTTTCACGCTAAAAGAACTGAAGACCGTACTGAGACTGGGAGAAGCTCGCGCGCCGCGAGTGTTTATAAATATTAAGATAACGCTTAATTTCCCCCGGAATGAGGGGTCGTAGAAAAAAGTTTTTTAGACAAAAAATGCAGTTTAATCGATTTTCTAAAACTTTTCCACGGGAAGTTTTGATACTGACAGAATAATAAAAAACTTCCTCGCAGAGCGAAAATTTCATGTCATAAAATTAACCAAACTAAAACTGTACTTGGTTTTTACTAATTTAGACATTATTATTTTAGAATTGACATTTTTTATACGTATTGGTTGGAAAGACAAGAATGTGTTCTTTAATTTGATATAAATTTTATTACGATAAAGTAATGGCAAAATGCTCATTTCATGTATTAAATGGAATGAGTTTTGTGAAACGTTGCGCGTGACAGCGAAATAGAACCTCGACCGAGCCGAACCTTAGTTGAACGGCTAGTAGTGCCAGAGCCGCGAGCCCAGACTAATTATTTCCAGTGTACGGGTAGTCAGAACCGCGCCGCGCGAATCACCACGCATGTCATCGCTGTCCCGCCACCGACACCACGCGTGTGTTTATGAACGTCAAATAACGTTTATGAACGTCAAATTACGTTTATACTTAAACGTCAAATTACGTTTATGAACGTTAAATAAAGTTTATGAACGTTAAATAAAGTTTATGAACGTTAAATAACGTTTATGAACGTTAAATTACGTTTATACTTAAACGTCAAATTACGTTTATGAACGTTAAATTACGTTTATACTTAAACGTCAAATTACGTTTATGAACGTTAAATAACGTTTATGAACGTTAAATTACGTTTATACTTAAACGTCAAATTACGTTTATGAACGTTAAATAACGTTTATGAACGTCAAATTACGTTTATGAACGTTAAATTACGTTTATACTTAAACGTCAAATTACGTTTATGAACGTTAAATTACGTTTATACTTAAACGTCAAATTACGTTTATGAACGTTAAATTACGTTTATACTTAAACGTCAAATTACGTTTATACTTAAACGTCAAATTACGTTTATACTGGTACGTTGTACAGCGAAGTATTATTCAACACTTAGTTTCCTTTTTAAATTGCACATGTATTTCCTTTTTTGTGGTTTAGTTGTTGTATTAATAGATATGAACCCATGAGGTGTTTTCCAGCACTCAAAACAGAGAGCCTCAAATTGGTTGAAAGTCATGTCAATTTAACAGTTTTTCGCATATTCTATGATGACCCCATGCTAGGGTTCGGATATTGTCTTCGAGTACGAAACGCTTGTCGTCCTTTGATGAAAGTACCACTTTATGGTGTTCTACACTGTAGAGATTGTGTGCTTGACTCCGAATTGTATTCATCGTTTTGTAGTGCTCGATGTTACTAAACAAACAGTCTTTATAGTTGCTAAAGGTAATTTCATTTTCAACTACAGCTTTTTTCACACCCTTAGACCTCTTTATGAAATGGTTGTCTTCTATATTGCTCGCATACATCTTGGATCGTAGTCCTACAAACTCTCGCATGATTCGACCATTAAGTTCATCTTTCATTTTACCCAGAACTTTTTTGTTTACGTGGGGGAGCCCATATTGGTTGGGGTTGGGGTAGTCACTTGTATCAAATAATCCAATTATATGTTTCATGTCTTCGTAGAAATTTTTAGTTTTGATGTCATATATCAGGGAATCGGTATCGGTGTACACCATTTTTATATTAGATCCATACTTCTCTTTCATTACATTGTAGTGGAAATCATACATCAGTGTCTTTGATATGTCTAGAATACTCATACCTACGTAAATAGGTTTATTTAACAAAAGTTTTTTCTTACTAAAATGTACAGCAACTAGGTTTTCTGTGAATATGGTTCGACTCTTAAAGTTCGGTTTGCTAACCCATCCTTCCACTAATTTGGATTTAGTACCCAAACGAATGTCCACACGATTTCTCATATTTTCCATAGTTTTTCCAAAAACTGAGTTGTTCATTTAATTTGAAAAAGTCTTTCTCAAAATCATTTTTCGCCTTTGTACGCTCCATGGTATTCAGATTAATGTACGGTTGCAACCAATTGCTTTGACTGAAACTAAGAAACTCTATGAACATGTTTTAGTTTCATACCCAGACTCAAATAAAGCTTTAAATTTTGGTAGTGTACGACATACTTTTCTTTTCCATAGAGAGTTGTCAGAAGCTTTGCCATTTTCGATCCTGGTGGGACTCTACGTTCTGGAGCGAGAGGTAGATCAGAGTGTACGTCGTCTAGTTCTTCAGGATATTCCAAATCAACTTCTAATATGTAGCCTGTGGGTGAATCGTCACTAACTTTCATTACATCGATGTCTGTACTGCTCCACTGAAAGTTTGCATATGGTAGTTTTACAGACATTGCCCACCCATACAGGTTGTTTGCATCCAAGTACATGAGGTAGTTGTTTGGTTTCGATTTGTCGTAGTCTTTCATGTAGGGATTGTTTGCCTTCGCATATCGATGAGAACACTGTGAAATACCACCACGAATACCCTTTTCAACCATGAGTACCATATCGATGTCAGTCAATAGGGACAGTTCAACTTTTGTAATTTTTAGCATTGCGTTCCAAGCCAACCCAGGTGCAGTGAAATACCATGCAGGATCTAATTTGTATGTATTGAGACATACATCCCTGAAGTTTTCCATAACATCTGCAAGCAGCAAGACATCGGTTTCGTTATATAGCATTGTATATTCTTTCATGTTCTCAATGTTAAAGGCGGTCCATACATCGCACGCATGTTTGTAATCTTCATTTGTTATGTGTTGTTTATTCAGTCTATTGTAAAATTCTTCTTGACTAGGTAGTGATGTTTCACTATATTTTTCTATACTGTCCATGTAGTCGTAAGGGTACACTCCTTTTCGTAGCAATAAATTGAGGTCCTTACCATTGTAATATGTTGAGATGTGTTTGAATTGAGATCTAGTCAGATTCTTTGCCAACCTATCGAGACTTTGTGACATGAACTTGAATGAATCGATGAATCGTAGTTCAATTCCACCTTCCACACTGACCGTAAAGGAAATGTACCGCTCCTCGTTGTTGGGTATCAATGATATGCGATTTTCGAACTTACCAAACTCTTTAATGAAAAGGTGAGTATCATAACCTGCTAAATTATGAATGAAAACAGGAATGAACCTAGGTTTTTTGAAATTGATGTTACACTTGTTGTGAGCTGCTCCTCTAAACAAACCCGTCAAATGGTTATGGTCTCTAACACGATCATCACCAAGGTAATTTCCACAGATATGACACGTAGTAGTAGATTCAAACATTTCCTGTTGCTCTTTTGTCATCAACTGCATGGGGACTATTGCTTCACTCTTGTAAAGTTCATTAATCCTTATCGACTCCTCAATCAATGATTTTACAAATACATGTGCAGCATCGTCTCCAAAGTATTTAATCGGTGGTTTGGAAAAGCCGTCTTCTGACACCCCATACATACAGAAGGAAATGGCATTATGTTTCTGATATTTAATAGTGAACGACTGGTGATTACCATTACAATCCACTTTACACGGTTGACATGTTGAAATAGGTGCTAGACAGCATTCAAAGTCTGCGTAATACACAAAGGGCACTCTCATTGAGCAATTGAAATCTTTAAATCTAATTACAGTTCCTGGCTCTGGTAGTTCCAATTTCACAGCATCGTGTGTGTTTACAGTCTTCTCTATGCTTGATGAGTAAATCCTCTCTCGTAAAGTGTTGCAAACACCTATTG
Organism: Homalodisca vitripennis; assembly: GCF_021130785.1. Lineage (NCBI taxonomy): Eukaryota > Metazoa > Arthropoda > Insecta > Hemiptera > Cicadellidae > Homalodisca > Homalodisca vitripennis. The sequence goes on along the minus strand of NC_060211.1, from coordinate 120,273,069 downwards.
CATATCCACATCTTATGTCCATTTCGTGAGATCTGTGAACTAACCAAACGGGACATATCTTTGATCCAGCAGTAGTGAGTGTTTGTTTTTTCTCTGATAAACAGTAGATTAACATGTTTTTCCATCTCGTTATCAGTTATTCTCAGCGGGAATATATCGAACTTGTCATCATAAGCATAGACATTAACAGAAATTCCACTACGTCTTTCAAACTTTGCTATATCATCAAGTTTCATGGGGCATTCGCAAGCTGCTAGTGCATGAAGCAGCTCTCGTTTGAAAGGTTCGTAATTGCTGATTCTTTCTGGATGAACCTTAACTGGATGTAAAGCTGCCAGAATAGACCACATAAAACATTTCTGATCTTCGTTTTTTACATTAATAACAGCCTTTTTGGATTGAATCCGTTTTGGTAGAACCACATAGCTGGATCCGTGAAAAGGAACGTATCGGTTGACTCTGATCTCCAAGTCTTTCACACTTTTTAGTGACCATTGAGAACCGTTTGCCTCAAACTCCTCCATCTCAACCAGCATCTTAAGTTTTGCTGAGTTATAATAGTCAGACAGAGACGTTGTGGAGTAAAGAATTTCATTTTTTGTTTTAAAGTTCATGACTTGAGTCACCTCCACATCGTTTATTATTTTCTTGAATTCAGCATGATAAACCATGTTTACCTTAAGATTTTTTTCTTTTACAGCTTCCTGAAGTTTTTCAACAACGAGTGGTTTGCATATCTCAAGAAACATTTTTGGATCTTTGATCCCACGTTTGTTCATAATCACATACGTTTTCAATCTTCCCGTGAATGCCGACTGGACTTCTGATATTTAATTAAGTATTGTCTGTGACTCCTCTGGAGTACGTACCGGAACCAGATGAGGTGTTGAAGGTGTTTCTGTTTCAGACAGAAGCTGTCTCTCTTCCATGGTAGGACTAATCGAATTCTCACTATTAATTGTACTAGTCGGTGTCTCACTAATCTTTTTCACACCTGTAGTAATCTTTTGCGGTCTAGTCGGTTTTCGGATCATCGCTTCAAGAGCTATATCGTTTGTATTGACCTTCGGTACTTGTTTGACTTCCCTTGGTCGTTTTGGGTATTTCTTTACCAGCACGTTGATGTCTGGAGTAGGTGCCGGCAGTCTTGGTGTCAGTCTCGTAATGGGTAATATTTCACTCCTGTATCGAGGACCTTCATGAAGTGCTGACAAACGGATATGACGTTTCGATTGTTTGTGACGGTTCCAGTTGGATGACTCTATTGGTGTTTCACAAATCCAACACATTTTACTTTTAGGAGCTGGTTTGATTTCCATCTTTTTCAGACGTTCGTTATATGTCATACCATGCTGGTTTTTGGCACATTTCTGAGATTTTTGGTGCCGAGCCATGTTGGAAACCGTTATTTCCTTACTGCATTTTGGACAGGGTTCTTCTGGGGTTTTATTTGAGCACGTACATCGGTCGGACTAAGCACGTTGTATGTTGGACTCTCTGGGATATGTAGTGGTGAATGGTATACAGGACTATATGGTATATGCAGTGAATAGTCTGACTTATCCGGAACTTCAAATGGTGGTGGACCAAGTATTGATATAATTTTCGATGAATCGGGGTGTATCCTTTTTACTGGTGGTTCAAACTTCGGAGCGTCAGCTGTAGATGGACCAATTATAGATCTAATTTTGGAATAGAAATCTGGAGTGTCTAACATAGACAAATCAAAATCAGCAATCGCGTCTTGTTCTTCAGGTCTGAGATTTGAATAGGACTCTGGCAACATAGACATATCAAAATCAGCAATCACGTTCTGGAATTGATTGTCACTCACAGCATCAGCGTAGTTTTCCAACATAGACATATCAAAATCCGGAGTTTGTCTGTCTAACGTGGACATGCATTTCTTTGTTTTTTTATGGCGGGACATGGAGGAGTTCCTGACTTCAGCACCACACCTTGAAACATACTTGTTTCATCGAAGGAGGTTTTTCATTGAATCCGTTGGAAGAAGCATAAGCTTGTGGATTTGACGCTGACATACACTTCTTTGTTTTTTGGTGGCGGGATAGGTTAGATGCAGTAACCTCAGCTCCACAATTCGGACATTTCTTGACTGATGATCTTCGAAGAAGACCGTCCGTAGCATTGAGAAATGCTGTTTGCTTGCTAGCAGGAGGAAAACGCCATTATTATAGAGCAGGCTACTCTCTTACTGTATGGGCGATTGACGATGGAAAAGGATGAGGTATGGATGCACTTCTTTGTTTTTTTGGTGGCGGGATAGGTTAGATGCAGTAACCTCTTCTCCACAATTCGGACATTTCTTGACTGATGGTCTTCGAAGACCATCCGTAGCATTGAGAAATGCTGTTTGCTTGCTAGCAGAAGAAAATGCCATTATTATAGAGCTGGCTACTCTCTTATTGTATGGGCGATTGACGATGGAAAAGGATGAGGTATGGATGGATGAGAGTAGGAAGAGGAGTAGGAAGAGGGTGGGATGAGTGGAAGGAGGGATGATAGCATTATTAATATATTTGACTCTGAAAGGAAGAGGAGTAGGGAGAAGGTGGGTGGGTGGGATGAGTAAGGTGCGGTGTCTCGCGCGGCGCGGCGGTAACTGGACAGTGACGAGGTGCGTACAGATTGTTTGTATACTTATAGAAACAACACGCGGTGTCTCACTCGGCGCGGTGGTGGTGACGGTTCAGCAGTCGCGCGGCGCGGTGATGACTGGACAGTGACGAGGCGCGTACAGATTGTTTGTATACTTATAGAAACAACACGCGGTGTCTCACACGGCGCGGTGGTGGTGACGGTTCAGCAGTCGCTCGGCGCGGTGATGACGAGGCGCGTGCCAATTGCTTGGCGGTGACGGTTCTCCTGCTGTTTGCTTGCTAGCAGGAGAAAACACCATTATTATAGAGCTGGCTACTCTCTTATTGTATGGGCGATTGACGATGGAAAAGGATGAGGTATGGATGGATGAGAGTAGGAAGAGGAGTAGGAAGAGGGTGGGATGAGTGGAAGGAGGGATGATAGCATTATTAATATATTTGACTCTGAAAGGAAGAGGAGTAGGGAGAAGGTGGGTGGGTGGGATGAGTAAGGTGCGGTGTCTCGCGCGGCGCGGCGGTAACTGGACAGTGACGAGGTGCGTACAGATTGTTTGTATACTTATAAAAACAACACGCGGTGTCTCACTCGGCGCGGTGGTGGTGACGGTTCAGCAGTCGCGCGGCGCGGTGATGACTGGACAGTGACGAGGCGCGTACAGATTGTTTGTATACTTATAGAAACAACACGCGGTGTCTCACACGGCGCGGTGGTGGTGACGGTTCAGCAGTCGCTCGGCGCGGTGATGACGAGGCGCGTGCCAATTGCTTGGCGGTGACGGTTCTCCTGCTGTTTGCTTGCTAGCAGGAGAAAACACCATTATTATAGAGCTGGCTACTCTCTTATTGTATGGGCGATTGACGATGGAAAAGGATGAGGTATGGATGGATGAGAGTAGGAAGAGGAGTAGGAAGAGGGTGGGATGAGTGGAAGGAGGGATGATAGCATTATTAATATATTTGACTCTGAAAGGAAGAGGAGTAGGGAGAAGGTGGGTGGGTGGGATGAGTAAGGTGCGGTGTCTCGCGCGGCGCGGCGGTAACTGGACAGTGACGAGGTGCGTACAGATTGTTTGTATACTTATAGAAACAACACGCGGTGTCTCACTCGGCGCGGTGGTGGTGTGACGGTTCAGCAGTCGCGCGGCGCGGTGATGACTGGACAGTGACGAGGCGCGTACAGATTGTTTGTATACTTATAGAAACAACACGCGGTGTCTCACACGGCGCGGTGGTGGTGACGGTTCAGCAGTCGCTCGGCGCGGTGATGACGAGGCGCGTGCCAATTGCTTGGCGGTGACGGTTCAGCAGTCGCGCGGCGCGGTGCTGCGAGACGCGTGCCGATTGTTTGCATACTTACAGTAACAACGCGTGGTGTCGGTGGCGGGACAGCGATGACATGCGTGGTGATTCGCGCGGCGCGGTTCTGACTACCCGTACTCACACTCTTAGTCGCTCTCTAAAAAATTCTGTCCCAGATTCGGTCTCACACGGTTTGTCCCAGAACCGGTCTCGGGTGCGTTGTCCCAGCAACGGCCAAAGTATACTACTACTAGGATAATATGAATAAAGACTTCAATCACATCCAAAGAAATAAAGAATTTACTAACACAGGATTTATTAAAAATGTGATAAGGTAAAAATCTAAATAACGTATGACAATAAAATTACACTAAACATCATGACTAAATTTGATCTTTGTGGATAACTAGACCCCAAAAACAAATTGACTATATGTACTGTTTGATTTATGTATTGTAATTGGCAATAAATGCTAGTGAATTAAGCCGACTTAGAGCTACGTAAGAATTGTAATTAAATTTTACTTGATGTTGCTTTGTTGGATTATAGATAAGGGTTATAGTTTAGGTAGTTATAAAGAGATTTATATGGTTATGGATTTTCAGGCACTTATTTTTACACCTCAGCAAGCTTGAGTTCCTTGATCTGAGATTCAATCGAATACAAGATATACAGGGAGAGGAGTTTTGTGGACTAGAGTCGTTGAGATCTCTAAACTTATCAGACAACCCGTGGTCATTACTTGCACCCCCAGCTCAGCTGAATGATTTTGGCAACTATTCTGCGCTCAAGAACTGCTAAATTCTGCAGCTGACGACCAAGTCACTGACTGAGGTTTATGGTGACTGATATTTTCTCCTCAATCGTGTCCTTATCCTTAACTTGACGTTCGGGTGTATGTAAAGAGTTAAGGGAAAATTTACATTTTCATACAATCTATGAATGTAATCTTATAACTTTAGTATATGTAAAGAATCCTGTTCAAGGAGTATTGTGATAATCCAATTATAAACCTACACTAAACATCGTGTACCATGTAAAATTCTCAACGATATTAGAAGATATGTACATAGCTAAAACATTAAGACTTTATTCGCATTATTTCGATTACATTTAGCTACAGTAACTTAATATTGACTTATCCATGTTTCATCCGTTTTATTTAAGCTTTAAATCAAATGGCGTTCCTGGGATTTATTACGGCTTCTGTACTTCTCCGTCAAAAATACTACAGTGTAAATTTCAAATGTAAAATATACAGAATAATGTATTAAAATATAAACATGTATTCTCATTACAAGTTTACATTTAGATAAAGCAAAGGGTTTGATTGTATTAGTTACGTGGGAGATAAATCGTTCGTATCGACAAGTTTTCTTAAGGTCAGAGGACGATTATCCACATTAGATCTTAGGTCTAATACCAGAGTTGCGCTATGTAATATTGTTGATATTAAAATATTTACTACCTGATTTGACTAAGCCTTTCACTCCACAGATGGCAATCCCATCGCTCACGTTTCCGTGATTCAATTTATAGCATTGGATATATGTGTAAGTAAACAATCAATAGTATAAATTTACTTTTTCTAGCTATTTTTATGTTAGAAATATTATCTTATTAAAAATTTTAACATAAACATATCATTAAACTTTATTTAAAAACTTCTCATAATTATAGAACTGATTGAAACATGTAGTTACAGTTATTATTTATTTACAAATAATTAAAAATTTAGAAATAAATACAGTTAAAAGTTTAATTTTAATGGTATAAACACAGCTTATTTGCTCATGAAATTTGTTATATTAGTACAATATGTTTTTTTTACTTCGCTTATATGCTAAACAAAGGTTATTATCTCTGCTGTTTTATAAAATTAGCTGACTTATTTATTTCTGTCTCTACTCTACTAACATTATCAAACATATTGAAACATTCAAATTTGAAAATTGCTGTCGTTACCTTTTTATTATTTAAAACTAATTGAACTAATATGTATACTTAAATTTTTTTAAATAATTTAGTGTACTCTCGTTCAGAATACTGGAAGGATTTTAATATGAATAGCTAGATGTACACACAACGAATATCTCATTAATTTGTAGTAACTGATAATTGTATCAACCTTATCTGATTGGCTAAAGGCTATGCAGTACTCGTCAGCAGTACCCATACATCAGATTATCTGTGTGTAATGTTTAAAGTTATTATGACATGGGTTTATCATGAGATCATTTTCGGGCTACTATTTCAAAGTCAGTATATTCCTAGAAAGATGCGTAGATCATTTCAATCATAATATTGTGAAACTGCTTGCCCGTGGTGCTGTAAATAAAGAGGAAAAAACTGCGGTTGTTACTTTTCCTAGAAACTGATATTGATAACTTTATTACAGATTACATTGAAGTAAATACATTTAAAAATCGAATTGGAAGAAACATGTTGACATAGGGAGCTTTTCTCAACTTTTGAAAGCTCATAAATCTTATACAAAAATATTCCGGTATTTAAATGCGTGTGACATTATTATGATTAGTGACTAATGAAGAATTAAAATCCAAATAATATAATAAATGCCAAAGTAATACTATCATTATTACATTTTTTTGCTTTCACGCGTAAACTATTAAACCGATTACACTGAAATTTTTTATTGGTATTCTTACGGTCTGTGGGATGAATAGAGGCCTATTCTTATTGCGAAATCCCCTTCGGACTATACAGCACATGACTTTTAATGTTGGGAACAATCCCATATTGGTCTACACAATGAAATAAAAGAGCACGTTTAGTGTAATCAAACGCTATTTGTAAGCATCATTTATTTTATATACACACAAACACACACACACACACACACACACATGTATATATATTTATTTATCTTCTAATTAACAAAAACTCTTAACCAAAAACCGAACTCACTGCATTAAAAAATAGCAAGAAATAACTAAACAGTCTCAACACACAGTACAGTAATGGCCACAAATGATTGCTGATTTTGATTTAACTGCTTAATTTAAACCAATTGGTTTGAATGCTATAAAAAATATGTAGGTGCAACTCTTAGAAGGAACACTTCTCACTAGATAGAACACCAGCACTTCTTTGTTAATATGCTTATTGGCCGTAGTACCTCTCACCCAAAATAAAAAATTGCCCCTTTTCCATTTCAAGTTTGTATTCAAGCCCTAGAGTGAGTATTATGGAAATGTGTCAAGTTTAAGGTGTTAGGAAACTTAGATCTATGAAATTGGGTTGCTGATTCCGTCTTAGTTTGTCAACGCTAATTAAAAAAAAGTTTATAACAGGCCTCCACATTTCCCTTTACTATACTTCACACTTCAAATGTTTGAAATTCAGTTTACTAGTTCTTTATTTGTCGCTTCTTGTAATCTTAGTCCTAATAAGTATTAGGTGAAAAACTAAATTCTGAACTTAGAATCAGTACCTCTCGAGGGTATTAGGTAAAATTGGTACGCAGGAGACCATACAAGAATGTTGTAAGAATCGCTATCTTATATCACACTATCACCTATACTCGTCAATCAGTACCTGTCGAGGGTATTAGGTAAAGTGGTACGCAGGAGACCATACAAGAATGTGGTAAGAATCGCTATCTTATATCACACACTATCACCTATACTCGTCAATCAGTACCTGTCGAGGGTATTAGGTAAAGTGGTACGCAAGAGACCAAAGAAGGGTGTTTTAAGAATCGCTATCCTATATCACACTATCTCCTATACTCGTCAATCAGTACCTGTCGAGGGTATTAGGTAAAGTGGTACGCAGGAGACCATACAAGAATGTGGTAAGAATCGCTATTTTATATCACACTATCTCCTATACTCGTCAATCAGTACCTGTCGAGGGTATTAGGTAAAGTGGTACGCAGGAGACCATACAAGAATGTGGTAAGAATCGCTATCTTATATCACACTATCTCCTATACTCGTCAATCAGTACCTGTCGAGGGTATTAGGTAAAGTGGTACGCAGGAGACCATACAAGAATGTTGTAAGAATCGCTATCTTATATCACACTATCTCCTATACTCGTCAATCAGTACCTGTCGAGGGTATTAGGTAAAGTGGTACGCAAGAGACCATACAAGGGTGTTTTAAGAATCGCTATCCTATATCACACTATCTCCTATACTCGTCAATCAGTACCTGTCGAGGGTATTAGGTAAAGTGGTACGCAGGAGACCATACAAGAATGTGGTAAGAATCGCTATTTTATATCACACTATCTCCTATACTCGTCAATCAGTACCTGTCGAGGGTATTAGGATACCTCCTTAACTTGTCCGCAGGAGACCATACAAGAATGTGGTAAGAATCGCTATCTTATATCACACTATCTCCTATACTCGTCAATCAGTACCTGTCGAGGGTATTAGGTAAAGTGGTACGCAGGAGACCATACAAGAATGTTGTAAGAATCGCTATCTTATATCACACTATCTCCTATACTCGTCAATCAGTACCTGTAGAGGGTATTAGGTAAAGTGGTACGCAGGAGACCATACAAGAATGTGGTAAGAATCGCTATCTTATATCACACTATCTCCTATACTCGTCAATCAGTACCTGATTTTACATCACATTATGTCCCGCACTATGTCATTATTGTATGGTGAGAGAGTGAGAGAAAGAGAGAGAGAGAGGAGAGAGAGAGAGAGAGAGAGAGAGAGAGAGAGAGAGAGAGAGAGTGAGAAAGAGAGAGAGAAAATAAACTTGGTCACATTGAATTATAAGATAAGACTCTTTGTTAAAAGGCTTGGTCATTATTTAAAGTTACTCATTATTAGCTAGTGACTGTTAATTACAGTTGTTTCTTGTAGCATTAAATAAAGGTAATTCATTAGTGTTTTCTACTATTGCATTTGATCTACTTCATTCATAACAGCAGCCCATCGCATGCCATATATTAAAAGTTTTATTTTATTGAGAGTCCTGAATAACGTACAAAATACTCTGTTTTACTGCCATTTACCTATTTTATTCTATCTGACGGGGAGCATTCAAAAAATCTTTATCAAATGTTGGTGTATCCATAAAATTGGTCAGAATGAAAGACTGACAAGAGGAAAATTAATTGTTTATAAATACTATGCAATAGAACAGGATTAAATAATTTACTTATTGAGACAGATTTTAAAATAAATTTTTTTGTGTATACAGTAAATAACGTACTTTGCATGTTGCTACGTATTATATGAAGAAAAAAACTACGAAAATTTAACAAAACAGATGTGTATACTTGTACGTGATTAATCAGTTCTTGAATAATTTTGAAATGCGGGATTCATACCAGAAATAGGAATTAGGTTAATAAACCTGATATCTGCAATAGGAAAACGACTGTTTGATTTCTGTAGTCTACATCGAGGATTAAGATACTAGGTTGCTATTATACTTAGTGTTGTGCTCAAGTACATTATTGTTCAATACAATAATATTGTAACCCATTCAATTAATATATATTCCTGTATTCGTTTTGAAAAATAACATTTGTAGCGTTTTAATTCTTTAAAGTCATATGTCAAAATGATCGATTATTAAAAGACGCTGCTCGCAAAAGGAAATGTTTGGTAGAAACGTAAGAGAATATATTTAAATGCTTTCTTTATGATAAAATAGCGGTATGGATGTCCTCGTAGTCTATCAGTAAACTGTAAAGAACCTCGTCCGGGTTTTTGAATCGCCTGTATTAGTTTTTTATTGTTAAATAAAACAGGGCCCTGAAAAAAGAACGCCATCTTAGCCTTGGCTGCAAGAGACTTGGATAAAAAGATTAAGTCGTTTTGCTTTGATAAAAAAGTATCTTCTAAGTGAAAGTGAACCTCTAAATAATTCAAAATTTTCTGTTCTCAGAGACTGCCAAAGAACGTGAACACCGTCTCTTATTAATTCAAAAACGAAGATGAGTCTCGTCGAACGACTCATCTAACGACTGTACTATTAAAATAAGCTCGTCAGTAAAGTAGTCAAAATCAAAACACATAATGAATACACAGCATATAATGAGTGTGCGTAAAGTTTTGTATGAAAATACATTAACTACCTCTTATTGGAAGCAATAAACTTTTTTTACTGTCGAAAATACGGAAAAAGGCAAAACAATGGAGGAATTTAAATAGGTCATAATTCCTTTCCATTATCCCTGCTGAAGTGGTACTGAAGAACGACTTCGCTTGCTCTAGGTTTACATATAACGTTAAGAAAGGAAATTACACCTTATAGCCATTTGGAATAAAACTTAAATGGATACCTTGACCTGAGGGATTAAAAAAGGTATTTGATATTCATAGCTAATCCTAAGCTAAATTGTGTTTCGTATAAAATCGTCACAGTTTGCTTTACATTCAGCCAAGATTGTGCAAATGACAAGTTTTTCTACTTGCGGAAGATGTACTGTTTGAGCAGCTCCTACTACAATTCAGTTAATCTTATTCATGGTATTTTTCCAAGTGTTCTTATATTTATCTGCTTGTTGTACTTACTACATGCCTAATGTTTGAAACTTTACGACATTAAATTGATCGATAATTCAGATAAAGTGTGTTCTGAATATCATGTTAGTTATATCAATTACAGATTACTATGAAACAATAATTATAAGCTTTATTCTTCCCATTAATAATAACCTTCTTAATAATGAGCGAACGTTCACTATAATAATTAACCAATATAAATTGTGTTCAGAATGTTATTTATGTTAGGCAACATTTTTTACATTTCAAATAAGAGAGCTGTCTTTTATACTAAAATAATAGAATTCATACGTATTTCCAAGATTGACAGTAGTACAAAATGATATAACATGGTTCTAGTGGTATAATATTATTTCACAGATTATAGTATTAACCCAAATTCATTATTTTATAAACATTATTTAGTTTTGTTTAATGTTTAGTAATAAAGTAAGTAAGCAGATAGTAACAAACCATATTGGTAACAAAAGGTTCCATAAATAGTTTAAAGTAAAATATAATATTGATAGGCTTAAAAGAGAGTATTAGATAGTGACATAATGTATTATTTATTACGCACTTTTAAACACAGCTTAGTTACTAGATATAGTTTTTTTTAATGGTTCCTCAATTGCTGTTTTAAGTATAAGATACAAAATTGTACTTTAATTGATTTGGCTTATGTATAACTCCTACCAAAACTATGAATTGAACACAAACACACACACAAACACACACACACACGTTTTGTGGTTCAATGTGTATTGAAAAAGAAATTATATATATATATATATATATATATATATATATATATAATTTCAATAAACATTGAATCGCAAAAAGTATATATATATATATATATATATATATATATATATAATTCCAGATTTATATAATATATATACATATATTTATTTATTTATAATGCTCTGCAGTACATTTCACAATCATTGGTTGTATTTTTTAACGCATTGAAAGTCTCCTTTCTCGTTTCTTATTGAAAAACAATATTCTGTAATAATAATAGCTAGGTAGATATAAATTTACAAAATCAAACAAAGCAAATTCATTTTTGTATTCTATTTGATGAACGGTTATTATTTTTTTTTTTTCACTGAAAAGCATAATAAACGTTTCCAACGTATTTAGACATAGCTATTAAACTAAAATTAGTTATATTAATGTAATATGTAATGTATTTTTATCCTTACATAGCTTAAAAGTCAATACTTATAAATGATTATTTTTATAAGGTAAGGTATCGATAGACGTGTCAAGTAACAGCATTGGTGATTTTTCATGGAAAATTTAAAGTATAATTCTTATTCTTTTTCTCTTTATATCCTGCAAACAAAAAAAGACAGACAACCATATAAAAATGTATGACATTCTCCCGGCAGAAAAAAGGAAATTGTGTCATCTTACTAAGATGTAGACTTAAATAGCACTTAGCGAAATCCCATGGTTGGAAACTTATGCAACTTATTCTGACCTACTTAAAAATCAACTATCTTAAAAATGTGACGTCTACATATGACATGTTTCTCAAGATATATTCCTTCACAAGTTTTCTTTTTTCATTTTAAGTAATATAATAGTGATAATCAATAAAAGTCAACACTTTTGTTTTTACTTTATGCTAAGGTACCTAAAGGTTATATTGCACTGGAGGTTATTCAAGGCTTCACAGACAATATCGTAGGTTTTGCACAGATTTAGACAATTCTGATTCCATGTGTGAATACTTAAATAATATGTTTTTGATAGGTTTTCTTCTGTTTGAAAAATATCATAGGGGTCCATCGCATGAAATCATAAATTCTTCCACCAAGAAGGTGATGCCCTTCAATTTTGAAATTGCATGTGAAGCGATGGGAAACTCTTTGTAAAATTTTGCAAAGTCATAAGGGTTGAATAACCCTCGTCACTAATTCCCAGAGTTAAGAGTCTGCCAAAGTTCGAAAAACTCTAAAAGCTACCATTTTCAAAGAGACGAGAACTTAAAGAGGTTAAACTTTCCTGAAGGTCAGGACCATCCAGAGTTTCCAGTGGTTTTGTGAAATGTTATTGGGTTAGGGGCTATATCGGAATATACACGAAGGCTAGAGTTACAAAGGCCAGTAATTATCAAGAAACCCAGAAGCTCCTAGTAACGGAAAACAGCACCTGACTCTAGCTCTTCACCTGTTTAACTAACAAATAATAAATACTTGGACAAATATCTTATGGAATTAATTAATAGAAAATGTAAAAAATTTAAGAATAATCAAATTATCATTTGTCTTGAAATAGGAGTTTTTAGTTTGGACTAGGTATAGGTACATATTTATTATACCATCAAAGTAAATCATATTATAATATATTTATAAGATTGAATTATAAAAAAAATACATAAAATAATGCGAATATCTCGTTGACTATGACTGAACAAAACAAAAAAGTCGTCATTGTTACGTTACATACTTATTGTTCAATTGACAAGGGCATATTTATTTACATATAGAACCATTAAAAATTTCCTATTTATATTTCAATAACGAACAGGTATCAGCTACTATACTTTCAATATGCTCTACTACTATTACTTTAGGAATAATGAGAATATATGTATTGCTGAAAACAAATTTAGGTTACGTACTGTATATTATAAAACATAGTATTCATTTCCTACATATATTATATGAGCTGTGTAGAATCTGGAAATAATCAAATTCAAGTGCATTAGGACTTCAAAAATAATTATAAACTCTCTATATATTGTAATATTCGAAGATTCTTTCATATTTAAAATATATATTTTAGTAATAAAATCTTTCTAAAAGTGTTAAGTATTGTTTCCTAATGACTTGGAGCAATGCAGTAAAATTACAAACAAATACAAGACATGCTTGATATCAATATTTATGGAACAAAATTATTGAGGTGAACAAATTAAAAAAATACATAGTCTGTAAAATCAGTGAGTCGCAATACGTACAAGAGAGACTAAGCGAAACTGACAATCTATCAACATATGGCTCGCCGCCTCTCATTTTCCAATCCACTGGTTTTGCGTTCGTTTGTTTTATTTCACAGAAAATGTAAAATCAAGGCAGTCGTCCACTTACATTGGTGATGTAAGTTTTTCATGACATCTATTAAAAGTAATTGTTTCGTGTGATTCTCAGATTTCTCGTGGTATCCTACCATAAAGTTGCATCTGTTTATTTATACTACCCGACTAGTCAGTGGCATTTTTAATCCGACAGTTGACAATAATTTTTAGTTTGTATCTTAGCAACTAACGACATCTTTATTGCATTGTAAGTGATGCAATATGAAACTGTATTAGCAACATAAGAATATTCAGTAGTATTGAAGACCTTAGTCAATCCTATTTGTGATACAACAAACACAATATTTTAATAACAGTGTATTAATCACAAGAACGTTCACAAGAATTTAAGCTTACAGAACATTGTCAAATTAACAAAGTAAGGTTTAGGAATTAGGAACATTTTGCTGCTGTGGCATGTAAGCATTACCAAAATACAGGTTTTACACGATTCTAAAATTATAGGAAACTAATATTTTATGAGGTCTAACTGGTTATTTATATGTTAATTTTGTTATACGGCTCATATTATATTCCGATTTTATTTAATTACAAAACCTAATAACTGAAAACGTTTATTTTGAGAGGGTATAAGATTGTTATTATTAGTTTAGAGTAAGTGTAATTTCGACTTTATTGATGCTAAGAAGAGAGGTAATGAAATAATCTGTTAAGACAAAAAAAACCAAACTAACTATAACTTAAGAGTAATACATATTTATCGAACAGATACATTCTCTTGAAATTTGTTTCGAGCAGATTCTATTAATACAAAATTATCCTAATTTTGACAATTTTAATTAAAACCATTTATAATTGAGAGATATTCTGTGAGATTTATCACCCATCTCACATAGGTCGTAAAGGTGATAAAATTAAATCCAAATTTCTGCCAATATGATTATTTCTGTATATAATTATATTTAATATATTAATAATTATATTTCCCAATTTAAATAACCCGCCTACATATATGCTAATAATTTACATACAAAAATATTTGTATTTCACAATTTACCTTTTCTGAGAATAAAATAAACGTGCAGCGTGCTGAGGCTTTAGGGGAAGAAGAACTGGACTAGTTTTGCCGGTTTCGTATACCATTTAACCTCTTATCAGTGCATAAGAATTACTGAAGCAAAATAAAACATTTATAAACAAACCAAATACCGTACATAAGAAACTAAATTATCTGGTTCTGTGTGGAAGCATAAAGCACAAATATGTACTTATGATTGAAGGATTTAAATAACCCATGAAGCTCTTACTAAACACTACAATTCTACTCATAAACTTTTATTTAGAAATTAAAAGTACAGTAACAGCACACTAAACCTCTATGGATCTGCAGTATCTTAACAACATAAACACGATATTGTGAAACGAACATGTAAAGTAAAAGTAAAGTAAAAATAGTCATATTTTACCAGGCGAAGTTAGGGCTAAGAAGCCCTCTCTAACACTTAACCTGGGGACCAACGGCTTATAGGTGACTTCTTAAACTGCTTGCAAGGACAGGATCGCTCAGCGGTCACCCATCCAAGCTTCAGCCACGTTCGGCGTTGCTTGATCTGGTTATCTTAACCAGGCGATAACCGGCGATAACCGTTGTACCCGCTACACTACGCCATTGGCATGCGCGTCGTTTTTATGATACTGGGTGTGATGCTTCACAGTGGTCTGATATTCACTGACCACTTATTTGTAGAGCTCAGCGTACTCCTAGAAGAATGTTAGGGTTACAATTATAAATATTTGTTTACCCATAGACACTAAACAAGACGAAGTCTCCTTGGCTTGTGAAAACTTGCAGTATTAAAAAAATCGTATAATATGGTAGCTTAATAATTGCATAAGATCAGGTTTATTAGAAGTATTGCCCGATGTACGTATATAGTTTATAAAAATTTGGAAGATTATAGAATATCGTACAATAAGCAGGTTTTGTCCTTTTTAATTAATGGTCTCTTAAAATCTTTAGATTCTTAAAGCTCTCCGTCAGTGGCTACTTGGGCCTCTAAAGTCTTATCATATATTGTGTTTTAAAATAGTCAGTCATATTTTATAACTCTTGTCTTCATATATACTATCTCCCCAAAATTATCTTGGTAACTAGAACGCATCAATCTGTGAGACTATTAAAGAAGCCGTAGTTATTCCAGAGTAGGCGGTTCTGGATTAGAATATTCTCTGGAGGACTTTATCTCAGGAATGTTAAATAAGTAAAATCAGGAATAGTACAAAAATGTTCACAGTTTAGTTTTATGTCACATTATTTAATAATAAAAGTTCAATTTATGACTTATAATGGTGATATAAATTTCTCATATTGGTCATATCATTGATTTTATAAAATTACTTGTAAATGGCAAATGTAAAAAATACTGTGTATTTTGAAGGTTTATTTTTTGATATTCCGTTGTTAGATATTCCGGTATAACATATCTAGTGTAGATTTGTTCAATAATTTTTGAACATGATCTTCATCCTCATGTTCCTAATTAATTTTTAAACATTTTTAAAATGTTAATGAATATTTTTGTGGGAATTCAATCCCCCATAACATATCTCAGAATATCGTTCCTTAACACCACTGGTAAGTGAATTTCAATCCGTTTGCTTCAAAGGACACCAACATCTAGCTTTTTAACTTTAATTATTTAGTGTATTGTCAGTTTCCGTGCATCTATAAGTTGACTGAGATAGTGGTAATTTAGTATACCTAACAATAGACTAATAAGGCACACTAATATTTTGGTGTTGGCGAGGAATATAATAACCTGTATTAAGTATAAAACAGGCATAACCTTACTCACAAAATAAATTTATAATATCATGTACAAGTTATTAAGCATAACACTAGTTAACGTATTCTAATCAAAACTTACTTTAGAAACCAGTATTTACTTTGAAGTCAGCGACTCTGAAAAATGCAAAGGCAATTTATGTGTAGTGGACCATTGTTAACACACTGTTGAATAAGCGCTGTGATTTACATAAGGACTAACATTTCACTACGTTAAAAACTCATTAAGTTCATTTAAAGTGTAATGTAACAATGGAAATACATTAGGTTGATACGTTTGTTTACTGTTAAATGCGAGTTATAATTGAGCAGTATTTATTATAAGTTTATTTTGTCTAATTACATAACAAATGTTCATGACAAAAACGAAATTAACAAAAATAAATTTTATGGACTTATATGTCATCTATTCTTATATTGAAGTAAACTGTATTAATTGGGAGATTTTGGAGATTAAATTATAAATTGTATAATAAATTGAATTTATGATTATACTTTATATACAATTATTAATCTAGAATATACATAAGTTTTGGGCGCACAAAGGATATCGCTATTCAACAAACTACTTGAACATTGTTGTATGAATATTTTATTAAAGTATTAATTATATAATACATTTTAAAGATTCATATATGATATACAAGTAATACATTTTTATCGCACCCAAAGAATGCATTAAACTTAGCTCGGTTGTGAAAAGTCGGACTATGAGAGAAGGAATTAGCCAAATTTATTTTATTCTTTGTTTTATTTACATCTGTTACCTTATAAAATAGATGGTAAACGTATATACTTTTATTAAAAATCAATTCATTTATATTATTTTTTTAAATTCCATTCAGCTTAGGGAGCATACTATAGGCCAAGAGTACACAGAATTCAAATCTTGCCAACGACTTTTATCATGGACTAAATATATTTCACACGCTTGACTATTTAATCTCAAACAATTTTATTTACTTTTTTTACAAATTTATTTATTTGGTTTCCTCCCGTTACCGTAGTTGTTGCATATAAGAATAATGTAAAAATATTTAATAAACCTTAAATAATTTACATAGTGTATAATAATCACTATCAGTGTTACTTATATAGAAATGCAGCTGTATGTAAATATTTCATGCATATAGGTTAATATGTTACAATACTCTAATTATGTTATTCTAAGGATTTATAATTATCATTATCAATGTGTCCTTAAACATATATTTATTTATATCTAATATGATAACATTTATGTTTGTATTTATATTTTTTAATTGACAGTAAACTGAACATTATATGTTTCAGTATGTTTTATTTAAAATTTTAAGTAATATATAATAATGGTGACGAGCAAAATAAATGACAATAATGAATAATTCGTCAAATACAAACTAGCAAGTGTACTCAAAATGGGAGCTATTTGAGAAGGACAATTTACAAAAATAAAACGATTGCTGAAGGGTCCTCTAAGCACAATGAGGTCAAGGCAAAAGTGAAATGATAGAAGAATATTGGTATTGATATCAGAGGATGCAGGGTGAAATTAAATCATTAATTGCTAAAAGTAAAAAAGGTGATAAAATAAATTACAGATATACTATTGGGGATAAGTATTGTAACAAAAAAATCTACACTAAACGACATATTACAAGGTAATTTAGTACGTTTTCAAATTGAATACAGCAACTTGTAATCATCTTTTAGCTTTCGTAGCTAGTTTGAACATAACACATATTCAACAACATGAAACATTTCCAAACAGATAAGAAGGCTAAAAGTTTTTTCGCACCTTAAATTCAACGAATTAGATGGAAAAATTGAATGAATTTTCTTCTCTCGTATATAAACCAATAATTGTGTGACATTTACGCACCTAAAACCCTCTTTACATAGGTCACAATGATTTGGTAATGTTAGCAAATGTATGGGCGTTATCACAAAAGTTTATCACAAGAACAGTTTTAGAGTTTGAAAGTAAAATGATTTGTCATCACTTTAAGGGATTAAAATTACATGAAATTTACCTGTGCATGTGGGTAATGTGTTGCAAAAATGTTTTTCGTCTGGTAATTTATCAAGGGACTGCGTGATAGTGATATTAGAACCAAACTATTCCTGGATCTAACCAAAATATCATATAATGATTTAGTGCATTTGGCTAATTCTATGTAGTTGGAAAGATTTTATAACAGACTAATGTCCACCTCAGGAGATTGAAGGTGCTAGGAACATATTCATAAACTCAATAACTCGTTTATTCAACCAAATTAACACAATTACATGCATTGGTCATATCAGATAACTTCTTACAACAGATTACAATCGTCAATAAAATGACTAAAAGGACTTATAAAGCCTAAGTTAAATAAATATAAAATAAAAAAAGCCTAGATTAGTGCCTTACGTACTGAAAGACAAAGTATAGAAGGAAATAAAAATGTTAGAAGGCGGTGGAATTCTTTCAGATTGATGAACACCGATTCTTTCTACCTATAAAAATCCCAATGAAAATATCTGGAACTGTGCTTACTATAAGGAGTCAATTTGTAAGGTTATAAGAGATGAAACATATTCTGTGAATCGAGGATATATTCGCTGAAATGAATGGTGGAAAGTTAGTTTGTACACTTGACATAAGACATGTCTACCTTCATATGAAAATCTCGGAGGAAATTGAAAATGTTAAAGAAACAAATGGGTTATACAGGGTAAACAGACTTAGGTTTGGTGTGAAGGTTGCTCCTTCGACTTGAAAAAGATTGATAGAAAAACCATTACAAGGAGTTTCCAATTTACAGAGCTTCTTTGACGATATAATTATTTAAAGAATTTCTAGACAATCTTCTTTCATAACTTAACATTTTACTTTAACGTATCAGAAGCATAAACTTAAAACTTATCCGACACAAGGGTAAGATTTGCTAGAAGGTAAGATTACTTAGATTACAAGATAGATGATCATGGACTTCACATGACGCAAAAAAATGTAAAGAAATAATAAACACAAAAAGCCAACCGATATAAGTAATCTGAGAACTTTTGTTGGACTTGTTAACTAATCCAATAAATGTAGATCCAATTATTAAAGATCTGCCTTATAAACCTTCTACACTAATAAATTATTTCCAAAGGGTAATTTTTTTAACTGGACTCCTATGTTTGCAGAAAGCTTCAACAAGAGAAAAACAAGGCATTGTTAGTGATAACGTATTTGTACACTGTAACCCCGACTTACGTTTTGTTTTGGCGACCGACACGTCTCAAGGTTCAGTAGAAGCAGTCCTGTTTCCTCCTATACATATATAACACCATTTGAATGTAATTACAGTCAAATTTTGAAAGAAGCAACGGGTATTTACTGGGCCTTGAAGATGTTATTCTCTTACTGCAATGGAAGGAAGTTAATCATACTAACGGATCACAAACCATTGGTGTCCATTTTTCATTCAAGAATATTTCATTATGCGCACTTTCACTCATGCTTCATATGAAGATCAAAGAACACTGTACCCAGTTATGGAAACTTTTTACCTCGTTTCCTTATTGAATATAGTCAAAAGGTAATGGATTGTAGGAATTGTTTTAAAATTTGTCATTTTCAATCTGTACTTCTTGATAGTAAAGTTATTGCTAGAGAAACTGCCGAAGATAATTATTTATTACCTGCTTTAGACTTTCTAAAAATTGCTAATACACAGAAATTTTAGAATAAGGTGACAATGAATTAGGACTAAAATACGTGGTTATTTTATAAAGCTGGAGATTCTTGAATATTCTATAAAGATCCTTGTGCCAAGGAAACCTCAATGATAAATTCTAAATGAATTGCATATAGAACATTTTGGCATTGTATGAATAAAAGCTCTAGATTGTGGTCATTGTAAATGGAAGAGTATCGATAACGTATCAAAGAAGTTAAACGGTTCTGTAAATACTGTTTTCGTAAACAAAATGTACCATCCAAGGAAATCACCCTTGGCTGAATTCAAAACGTCCATGGGTCAGAATTCATATCAATTTTCTGGGTCCTAATAATGGTCTACTCTATTCTATTTCAGTGCACGCTTTTTCCAATTGGTTTTAAGTCATATCAATCAGGGATACGTCGACAGATTGATGTGTTAAGGAATTTAAAAACTGTTTACCACATTGCCCCCAGCTATAATAATCCCAGATAAATAGTGCCCAATTTACATCACATGTTTTTAACAATTTCTGAAGAAAAACGTCGTAATTCACAAAACCATTGCCTCACATTATCCATCATCAAATAGTCAAGGTAAAGACTCGTACAAAGCGTAAAGAATTCTTTAAGTATTAGGAAAAATTATTTAGGGAAAATTGAAATGAGCCTTTTACTATTTCCTAATGCAACGAACGCAGGGTACAATTCCGACTGCTTCAATGGCATACCAGCTAATGTTTTGCAAACTTGTTAGAACATATATTAAACTTTTACACACAAGAGAAGAACAGAAAAAGAATATCATAACATTTACTAGCAGATAATTTAAAATTAGGGGCACAGTAAAAGCTACAAATTACAACAATTTAAAATTAAAATGCAAATTTAAAAATGAAATAGTAAGAGAAGTATAACTTCCAATATTCTATAGCAGAATGGTTGTTGGACTCATTTGGCGTAGTAAACTTCTAAATCAAATGCTACACTGCAAAATGCATCAAGTTATGAGAGGAGGATTGATTTATGTTTAAATACATGTTTATTTTTATATAATATGAATACATATGTTTTATACCCTAACACGGTCATGAGCTATGTACATTTAACTATAACTTGCACAATGCATAAATAGACCAATTAATAAAAGTAACATGTTTCTAAATTTCTACGGAAAATATGTGATTTGGTATATTTTTTTGGAAACGACAACTTTATTGGCCTATAAAAACATCATTGGCCAGCAGTACAAAAAGATATTAGCAATATATGAAAACATCATTTAAGCAGAAAGGTATGTATGTACAAAATAATTTATAAAAGTATTTCTTTTAAAAACAACTGCGCTCCTCAGTCATACTGAAGTGAAGCATGATATCACTAATGCATTACGGCAATAGATCCCAATTGCATTGTACTCCTACATCAAATATGTGGTACAGGAAAGTTGTTACTATAAAAGGGGCTTGTTAAAAGTGAGTAACGCATATCTATACGTACCTTGAAAATCAATAATATTAATAATAGGTAAACAAATAATTAATTTGTCTGTAATAGTTAAAAACGTACGTCAAACCTATGATTTTATAACATACATAATAATACAAACTCCTCAATATTCGTTGTCTACTGTTTCTGTGGTACGAAAAAGAATATCAATACATTATATTCATAAACGTGCTTTTGTTTTTTTATACTTATTTTATGAGCGTTAGTTGAAATATTTACAGATTACAAACTGGAGATTTAGTAACTATAAAGAAAGAAAATTCTATTATAAAACGTAAGTTAAGTAATTTACTGTGTAAAAATATCGCGAATACTATCAGCAAGCCTGCGCTTGGAACCAGATCCCAGCCGCTGATAAGGCACGTGACGTGTTTCTACATACACTTTGATGCTACCAACGTAACTCTCTACTGGACACTGATTTGTATACTAAGCAACGAAGAATTTCACTTTATAAAACAAACTTTGATTTACTACTAACAACTACTACTTAACTGCCGGATAAATACAATCATGAAATATAATATTATAACTTTTGTTTATTAACTTTTGTGTGTTAATACTTGTATCAATTGGTTTATATTAATTTTGTATATTTATATATCCAAATACTCTAGTTATGGCCTTTTAAAACCTTCACCAGAAGTACATTGAGAAAGTTTGGTACTACTAATTTAACGTTATCTACCAAGAGCGATAATATATTCATAGTAGCTAATTTTCAAGTAAGACAGGTCAAGGACGCGTTAATATTTAAATTACTTCTTGGAAATTCCTAAAATATTTACTTATATATTCTGATTTTGTTATTTTGTTGTCAAAAGTGTATTGTGGAGAGTATCAAGCTTTACAACCTTACAAAACAGGATTTTGTTGTAATCTTAGCTGGCACGGGAAATGTTGTGATCACTATGAGGGACTTATGCAATATTAAAGATTAGCATATCCAAGTTACATTTGTGTTTCGTAAAGCATTTTCCAGACTTCTTTATGTGAAACAAGCGTTGACTTTAGATGGATTAGGTGAAACTAAACTTTCTAGTCTTATTATAAGATCTATTTGGATGTGGAATGCTCCAGGTTTTACTGAAACCGCCGAATAGGGCCCGATTGAGAAAAGACTCAGGGCATACCGAACCAACATTATTTGTCATTCTTAGAAACTCTGTCCACAACTCAAGACAAAATTCACAAAACATTTTTAGTTCACTTTAAAATTTATACGATTTTTAGGGAAATTATGGCATATCGTAAAAGGAAGTAGCACAATTTTTCTTAGGACTCCGTGTATAATTTTCACATTTCTGTTGTTGCCACGTGGGGTATCTGACGCTGTTTCAGACATGACTCCTAGAATCTGGAGTCATGTTCGTATAAAGAGATCCAAAGAAATTCGAAGAAGAAGATACTCAATATTAAATATTTACATCGTTTTGACATCAGAGACCCCTATTAAAATACGTGAAGTGGTAGTTTCGTTTTCTCAATTTGTGCCTTACGGTCTCTGAATAAAAGGAAGGTGAACTGGAGCTAATCTCAAAATTCAAAGCCTCCATGCAGTTCTGACATAATTTACTCCAAACTGTTAAGGTAGGTTACATGATGCCATTTCTCACTATAGCATACCTTATTCACTTTCACTTCAAAACAATATTTTTCCAGAAACACTGAAACATGCGATGAAACACCGTTGCTCAAAAAAGAAATTAATTAATTGCTACAATTATCTACCCAAACACGGTACTGTAGACCTGCCTGAAGGTCTCAAAAAAGAATTTAATTAAATAAATACTCCATTTGTTTAGATAAAAATAACGTTCTTCACTCTAACCACTTTGGATTCACCATGGGAAAGTCAACAACTGAGGCTATTCTCAATGTGAATTCATTAATTTTGCAAGCTCTTTAGATTAGAGAATCAGATAAGAGAGTCATTTTGTGATCTCATGATCTCAATACGTTCTACATTGTCGATTATAATCTTCTCCTACAAAATCGACTATTATAACTTAAGTGGAATATCCCATCCTTAGTTCATCTCATGAGAAGGCGGTTTCCGGTTTCGTTCAGGGATTAAATAGGTTGTAAAAGAATTGTTTTGTGAAATTTTAAATATATTAAGTCGAAATTCCCAATGGTCAGTAATGGATCTTCTAGTTTCTCTTCTCTTTATTAAGGACCAACCATCTTACATTAATGGCATCAATGCCAAATTCTCTGTGTTGCACTTTGTGATGTCTCATATTTTATTTGAGTAGATATTGATAACAACTAACATTCTAGTATCACCAATTTTGTGTGCAAGAAATAGAGTTCATGGGATATTATTTTGTAACTCGTGATTAATCCAAGTTTTGTGATCACTTTAGTAACTTTTGCGGCATAGTATGGATTGATAATATATCCATACTCGTCTTATGCTGGGGTGATTTAGGGATTCAAATGATCCAATATTCCAACTTCCAATATTCCACTAGACCAATATTCAAACTTCGGGAAAACACGCCGATCTCCCAGTACGCTTCAAATATTTATATATCCTTCCATTTCCTTGCATCGTACATTTCGATTTTTTTTTACCTTTGTGTAAAAGCAATTTGATTTTTTTAACGTAAAGAAAAATCTAATTTATTATCTTAGGCAGTTCTAACAAAAACAAATTTTCTAAGCATCGCACAAGTTTCCACGATCGGCATCTCCTTACTAGAGTTACTAAGCTTTTAATGCACTGCCCGACTCTCTCAAGACCGAAATTAGCGTAAGAGTTTTTGAAAGTGGCGTAAATCTCTTTTTATTGAACAGCTGTCCCTCCAGCGATCAGAAAATTTAATCGTACGGCCACCTGAAAATAGAAAGCTTTTAGGTAATATGTGAATTTTAAATTGGTAATATCTATCCTCGTATTTGTGGAAACTAGAAATATTGATGATATTTTATACGTGAATATTCTTTGTGTTAAAGAATTTTAAGTTCTGGGTTCATTATAATATAAAGGTAGATAAGTTACAAAAAAGAAAAATTAGACCGTAAAAAATTGGTTTTAAAAATGCATTTAAATGAAAAGTTTGAGTCTTTGGATATAAGCTTATTACTGTACATATATTACGTACTATACATGCACAATGTATAGTATGTAATATAGTTGAACATACGTATGGTTGAAATATTTATACAAACCTACTGAATTATAGTAACTTCCTGACTATGAGAACGGTAATTGTACATTTTGTCTTTATTATAAAAGTTGTACAATTGTGCAGCGCAATAAGTAAAGCGGCGCGGCGGTCTAGCAGTATAAGGTCAATCACAGTTTTCTTCTGTGCCGACATAATTAAGGACCATTGTGATCTGTCCCCACTTTAATGAGATCTTCTCTGAATCTATCTGCTTGTTTTTGACAATTTTATGTCTTGTTCGGCAACGAATTACGTATTTACGTACTACATAAAATACTTAAATATTCATTATTAAGTAATGATAAATATTGTATTAAAATTTATATGATATGGAATATTCTAATAAAATCCCTCTTCTTTAAATCTGTCTTCAGATTAAATATTTTTGAAATAGCCTGCTACTAAATTTATTTACATTTATGTTCCCGAGTTAGGCTTCATAGCATTGTTTAAATAATATGTTTTGTCGTGCTACGGAATTAGATTTCTCCTCCGATTGTAAACCCGTTACGTGTTAAAATGTCATACGATTGCACTCATTTTATAATCTATTTATTATGAAAATTATGTCGTTACCATCATAGTTCTCCAAAAACCCGATGTCAAAATATTTGCTAACGCTTAGATAAATCCGATAGCACAAAATTCACCATCATCAAACTATGTGTTGCCTTTACCGAAATTTTGGTTAGTAGAAAAATTCAAGCCTACAGGTCAGTTCGTGGTAGAAATATCAAATTATATACAGCAATAATTAAGCATTTTCAGCCTCTGGATTGGTAGGCTTCGCTAACACTCAGCTAATTACTGTTCATAGAAACTATCACTGAATGTGTAATATTCAAAAATACTTCATATAGTTATAAAGATACGCTTTGAAGTCATGGAGCTTATGTTTTTTTATAGAGTTAGATCTATTAAATGTATAACGCATGTGAACAATTATATATAACTATATTAAAACAACTTTAAAAAAGATAAAGCAGTATAAAGGGCTGTAATAGTAACTACGTGCATGACTATAAGCAGAAGCTCTCGACAATAATTTGAAATAAACACAGTAAATTAATATAAATTTTACAATGGCTGGTACACTGACGCTTATTTTAATGATTCGTATAAAAAAATATTTAGATTTAATGTTGAATCTAAAGTTATTCATTTATTTGATAAATTTTTCCCCTCATTAATATAACATTAAATATTGTTTATTTCAGTTACAAAATAGAAAGACGCTCACAATATAAGGCAGGATACTGATGATGCGAGAGAGTAAAGCGCCTGATTGAAGCATAAGTGTGTTCTACGCTTCCCTAGATTATACCACCTTACCTCCTACACACTACCACATATGGTAGGCGAGACAATAAATTAGAGTGTCATATTGGAGAAGACATTAGTGTATCTTACGCTTTACTAACTTACATTACCTTAGATCTTAAATTTGTCAATCAGTAACATGTAAGGTGAGGACGTAAAGTCCTTCATTTGAGTGGAGTTAAGTATGTTTTACTCTTCACTAACTTACCTTACCGTACTTCTAACATTCGTCCATCAGTGTTAGTTGATGTGAGGATGTAAAGTAACTGATTGGAGTGGTGTTAAGTGTGTTTATGCATCACTAAGTTAAACCATCTTACCTTCTGCTCTCGTCCATCAGTGTCAGATAATGTGAGGATGTAAAATTACGGATTGGAGTGGCGTTAAGTGTGTTTATATTTTACTAAGTTACACCATCTTACCTTCTGTTTTAGTTCATCAGTGTCAGTTTAAATGAGAAGGTAAAGTTACAGATTTGAGTGGCGTTAAGTGTGTTTATGTTTCACTAAGTTACACCATCTTACCTTCTGCTCTCGTCCATCAGTGTCAGTTAATGTGAGGAGGTAAAGTGACTGATTGGAGTGGCGTTAAGTGTGTTTATGCTTCACTAAGTTACACCATCTTACCTTCTGCTCTCGTCCATCAGTGTCAGTTAATGTGAGGAGGTAAAGTGACTGATTGGAGTGGCGTTAAGTGTGTCTATGTTTCACTAAGTTACACCATCTTGCCTTCTGCCCTCGTCCATCAGTGTCAGTTAATGAGAGGAGGTAAAGTTACAGATTGGAGTGGCGTTAAATGTGTATATACTTCAATAGTTTACAATATTTTCTACGTTAAATTAACTTCTTCTCGCTCGTCCATCATTTCCATACAGGTTAGGTGAGGATGTAAAGTTCTTGATTCAAAGTGTCATAGTTTCGTAGCATGTTTAAATAATATCTCAATCATATCAACTCGTTTAAATTTTTTTGCTGACGCTTCTTTTAATAAAGATTATAAGGTTTATTGTGATTTACAGATTATTCAATCGTATTGCAATTTACGTTTTTTAGATTGCATTCATCTTTGTTAGAAGTATTTTAAAGAGTAACATATAATTAAAACATTCGTAAAACCTACAGAAATTTAGTATTTGAGTATTTTTTCAAGAATAATCAATGTTAGAAGTTTACAATACGTTCACATGTGATTGTGAGTTTAAAGTCCACGCCGATGAGCTAATGATTCACTACTTCAATTCTCGAACATAGAAAAATAACAAACAAAGAAGAATCATTAAAACAAATTTATAGGATAGTGGTCATACATTAGTACCATAATAAATCTCTGTAGCAGAACTGTTTTTTGTGGAATTTCAAGTAACACATGGCAGCCTATATATTAGCAAATGAAAGAAATTGCTCCGTGCACAGAAAAATTTGGTAAGTGTTTGAAACACAAACTTTTTCTTCTTATTAGTACTGTTTTTTTGTGTACTAAAATGCAAATATTTTATTTTTGTTACAGTTCTAAAGTGTTCTAGAAGTAGGCTAAAATGTTTACAAATGTACATTGGTCAAGCTGAAATTAAATAATGGTTAGTGGCTAATATATAAGCCAATTGGAAAAAATAATTACACTCAGGAATTATTCTGTAATACAGTGTTTTTGTATGTTAGATTTTAAGTGATATTATAAGCAACAAATTAAATGCAATTAAATGCGACAATGTCTCTCTGCAACTACAAATTAAATAGTTTCTTCCTGCTTGGTAATTTCTAATACCATATTGTTGACTAGTACATTATATTTTCCCACCAACATAATATCAACCGAGGTCTAGGAAAAGATTAATTCATTGGATTATTAATAATAATGTGGTACCGAGTATGAGACTGGATTGGAACTTAAAGAACCAGATACCTGGAAAGTGGATGTTATTTAATTTAAAAAATGATGTATCTTTGATTAGTTTTAGTAATTATCAGGTTTGTATATTTGAGTTAGAAAAACAGAATGCATAAGTGGGGAGAAAATATGTAAGAATTGTATAAAATATAGACTATGAATATCTTTTTGAAAAACAGGTACCATATTTAACCTCAGTCACTTACTCAGCATAGACGAGTGCCTCGTTACATTTGAGCAAAGACTGGTTGCATTTTAGCAAAGACTGGTTGGACTAAAGGGGGGAAAACTGGAGCAAAAATAGACATCATGATTGACAATAAGGAACTTGGTCTTCATCTTCCGGTTCATCCTCCCTCAGACGCTGAGTATGATGCTCGACTTATAAACATGTAAAACACAGCAGCATTGAATGCGAGAAGTGTAAATTTATAATCGTGTCACCTTTTCACAAAAGGCAATTTATATACATTGTATGGAAACAAAAATTTTGTTATATTTATGAATATAACAAATTAAAATACTTAATTAAAATTTAGCTACAAAATCAGTGTTTCTGTTATGGGAATTCAGAAAAATATTTACCAGGATGGAACTGAAAATTACTCCCTTCCTTTGTGAGGCAGTCTATCTCAAGAGAGCCTATTTCAGTATGACTGGTCATGCAACGATGAACTATCTAAAATATAAGCCTCTGATCGCTACCCGATCTGAAACTGTGCCAAAATTTAACAGAGAAATTTCTTAGGTGGTTAAATACTGACCACATTGCATTAACTAGTTATATTTGAATTTGACATGACCCTTAAAGTGTAAACTATAGCAAAATTATCAAATGTTATGATTACTTCTCTTTTATTTCAAGTTATACCAAATTATAATTATATATTTTTAAAATATACAATATATTTTCTTCTATAAAGTTTATTACAGACTATTTTTGAGAACAAAAGTTCATGTCTACTATGTGAGAACGCAATAGTGTAGGCATTTCCTGTCATTAACTAAGGGTTGTGCAATCTGAACGTAACTAGACAATTATTCCGGCTTAGAAACACTAATACAACAATCTACTTAGTGGACTTGGATTAATCAGTACTACCAACGTTCGTACATAAATCAATGCAATATAGATGTTCATGTAATTTTAATACTTTACAACTAATTATACAGATAAATCATTTAAACTTATAATGTGCACTCAATAATTCCATTATAAATAAATATAATTATCAAATTTTAAATCAATCAGAGTTGTCATTAACATAAAATACTAGTTACATCTTCAATAAAACAACCTTACCAGTAATATCAAATACTCAATTACTCAAATCGAATTCGCTAACGATTCAACATGTTAATATCACCGATTCGCTGAATTATTCTACGTAAATATATAAATAATGTATATTCAGGAAGAATATATGTAGTCGCTGAGCGATAGCGAAACGTACCATTTTAGGAATGGATACATAACGTTTATTTTTTACTCTGAACCTAATACGAGGATGTAGAATGGACTATTCCTTAAGGTTCACATCCTAAAGTACTAGGTTGATCAATTTGGAGCTGCACTCAATGCTTAGCTGCGTCACAAGGGACACAAATGGTATACGTACTAATGAGCTTCTCACTTTTAATGAGCTGAGCTTTAGTGAATAATAGAGGCTGAAAGTATTTAATTTCTGTGAGCAGCATCGAAATCGATGATGGTACACATACTCCATGGAATTTGGCTCAGCGTAAGAGAACATTTTTAAATTTGTCTGATTATGACAACAATGAAATTTCTGAATAAATTTAGTCATAAATAAATTTTGTCATAAATAAATTTAGTAAAATCATATAATATTGTAACTTGTAAGAAAATACCAAGCAAAGACTTAAAATTATAGTGCATCCTCATCGAAACCTTACTGAAAACGTGGTCTGGCGTACTTGTACCTTGTTTGAATGGAGTATATGGAAAGTGTTAAAATGTTTATTAGTTGGATCCGTACGGTAAAATATAAATAAAACTCTTTATATTTATTATATCAGGCTAGAATATTGCTACGTAATGACATATTCCTAGATTTATATAATCGTTTAATTTATATAGCTTGCAATAAAAATAAATTATTAAGTATTTATATCTCATTAAGGCGTCATAAAAATACATATTTACCTAAAACAAATTTTTTTTTTTTCTCAACGAAACAAATCAGATCAACATTATGTCTTTTTTCAGGTAACAATAGGTTTTATTATTGTCTAATAGCATGCAATTTAAAAATAAAAAACAACATTTTATCAAAATTATTACTCAAATATCATATTCCTATAAAGAAGTCTGTTTAAAAAATTAGGTTCATCATAAGTACAAAATTAACTAGTTTAATTGAGATATATATTTATTGAAAAATTTTAGTTTTGAAGTTGAATCAATTCAACTTGCTCTAGAGATTACTAAAGATTTCAATTGCATTTAATTTAAACTATTATTTTTTTCTTATAAAATACACAATTATTATTGAAAATATTAAATAAAAACATAAAAAATTTCAGTAAAAACTGAAAATATACTGTAAGCTGATACAATACATTTCTGTAAAATCCCTAGGCACAAAAATACTATCTAAAAATCACCTATCAACTAATAAATTAGATCATTATTTACCCTCATAGACATTTACAGTTTCAGATTTGCAAACCTTGAATAAAGGTTTAAATTTCAACAGAGCTCCTTATAACGAACAAGTAAATTTATTTATTGAACAGTATAAAATATAATAATCCCAAATATTGAAAAAAGAAATGCAATGAAAATTTTACAAATTCAGTTCTTAAATAAGTAAGATACATTTAAACAATGTCCAAAACACATTTCCAAAATAACCTCAAGATGTCTTTAGAAACAAAAAGAATATACTACAATTAAAATCTAAAAGTGTTCGAAGTAAAAGCGGATAAAAAGTTTAACAATTGTTACAGTAGATAAAATTGAATATTATATAAGAGTAAAAACACTTTATTGATGTTATGTAGAAATTAACAAGATTTTTTTCTAAATATTGCTTTAGTAATAACTTCACTAAACACTGCAAGATAATTACATATAGCAAATTTCTGGTCAACCAATCCACCACAAAATAAAATTTTTAGACAACAGATGAGTGTACTAGGAGCGTTATAGAAATTAGCTTGCCTTTGGCTCGCTGGGGTCTACGACCCTAGGCCCCTAAGTGGGGTGTTGGCAAAATTCGGATTTGGTGATGGTTCGATTCTGAGAGACCATAACTTGTTTAATTTTCTGTATTTAACCGAACCTTGACTTAAGATTTGTTTTGGAGTTCAACTGTTGGAGGTACGACAAAATGTCACTGGACCTTTTATAGGACATAAAAAGGATTATGACCTTATATTTAAAGCTAAGTCCTGATTCAGAGCTATGGAGAAAAGAAGGCAATAGTTCATTGTAAATGTGTTAGATAAAACAAAAACTGTCTGGAATTCAGATATTTTATGTCGACTTCACCTTCTAAGCTAGAATCGTAGCAAATTATAATTTTCTACCTATCCAGGAAGGTGGTTAAACTGTGTTCTGAGTAAATCTGCACTACAGGAGCTTAGACACATGAAGAGTACTCAACTTAAGTTAGTAATCGTATCAGCTCATTAAGTTGATCAGGGGTTTTAATCTACGCAGGAGATTATATGGTGTACCAGGAAGTTCCGGGGTAGTTATAATGCCGGTAGTTAAGAAGCACGTGTTTCTTATGGACGATGTTGTGTATGAGATATAAAGACGAATAGAGAAAATCAGTTTATTCTGAGGTTACATTTAATCAGAGTATAATCCGTGCAAACTATGAGGTTCCTAGGGCGTGGTTGAAATTACCAGGATTTTTAAAGAACCTAGTACTCGTACTATCTGTAGCAATCTTGGGATTATTTTTTATTTTTTTACAAATAATTTAGTAGTTTTGACAGGTATCTTAAAAGTTCTTTTTATTATAAGAGTTGTGTTTTCTAGGATATTCAAGTCAACATGGGGAGGGGGTTAAAGTCTTATATATTATTATCTCATCATATACTAAAGGGCTGTGTTGATAAGGTGATTTTAATTTAGAGAAACGTTAAACATTAAATTTTCTTCTGTTACTATCTACTAATGTTGCGGATATCGAAATATGAGCAAGAAGCAAGTTATGAAAGAGATTTGACTAGAAACGACTACTTTGGTGAAATTGATTTAAAGTAACTACCTACCTATGCTAAAACCTAAGCAATCTAAACCAGGAGTACGTTACTGAGATTCAAACAGAAGTACCAGTTAAGTGAACATGTGTAAAATCCAATCTGTTCCCCTCTTATAGTAATTATTTGCTTACGCTCAGCCATTTCCTTAGAACCTAAAAAAGTAATTTGTCCTTATAAAATACTGATGTTTCGCTTACGCTCACCATTTCCGGGACGGGCGTCAATCTAGCTATGACCAGATTTTGAATAATTTGAATTTTTAATGAATAACTAGAACCCGTCTAAGTTAAATTTTAGCTGCGACCAACGTTTTGACAGCTTTGAGGCTAGAAGCAAACTATTACACGTTGAAAGCAGTTTTTAACAAATGTTACCCAACAGGGTTCAAGGGGAAACGATTTATTAACGAAGTACTGTTTTAGCTTTATTAATCCCCATTTTATTCAGGACATACTAGATGTAAATAGACTAAATTTTTCATTGTATACATAGGCCACTTTAAACATTCCTTTTAAATTTTAAAACTAATGTTTTTTTAACTTGGAAATCATGATTTTATTGTAATTCACTAAAGTTTATTTGATTTTGTTTGAGTAAAATATTTTTTTTTTTGTAATTTATACAATTACCACGGCGTGTGAGTATTAAAGCAATGCACTAGTGGTAATGCTTTTACGTATTCAGAACAAGTAGGCTATTTCATGTAAAAGGGGGACTTTTCTTTGAAAAACGTAATTTTCAAACAAAATTTATAAACCAATTCTTGCTATGAAATTTGGTCCTAACAGGGAAAAGCATGACCAGCGTCCCTCCCACATGTAGTTCACCAAAGCTATGTTACATTATAGATTTCACCACAAGTTTCGCTGCTTTTTAAAGTTCCCTAAAGCAATGTCCCTTTCTACTGTTCATCGCAAGCTATGTTACTTTTTAGTGTTCACCACAAGCTTTATTAATTTTTAGAGTTCACCATAAGCTTTGTTACTTCTTACAGTTTAACATAGCTGTTTTACTTTAAATGGTTCACTACAAGCTATTTTTATTTTTATATCTCACCAAAAGCTGTGTTACGTCTTACAGTTTACCTCAAGCTATGTTACTTTACGTAGTTCCCCACAAGCTATAATAATTTATAAAATTCACCACAAGTTATGTTTCTTTTATTTAAGATAACATCACGTGGCTTAGAAAGTAAATATCCCTGATAAATTTAATTATTATATTTATTAAGTTTTAATATAAAATAACCATTTGCTTATCATGTAGTATATATAAACTCATAGGAGGATTTCCACAAATTTCCACAATGATCTATGACTCAGTTATACTCAAAATAAAACAAATATAACAAGTTTAAATTAATTGCAGCACATAATTTTATGGTTATCTATATAAATAATGAAGATGGCATTGACAAATAATTATTTTATGACGAAAATATTACATTCATTAATGGGGAGTATTAAATATTGTAAATCCAGATATAGAACAAAGGAAGGAACGGGATGAAACGCTCGTTAGCTGAAATACTGAATAAGGCGTCATATTGTGTATTCGTTTTTAAAACTAAGCAAAAGTTTTCACCAATTTTCCACTATAAATAATTAATAAATAATATATACAGTATATTATTATTTGAAAAAGAAGAGGTATTTTTGAGCAGTGTGGATCCAATTCCCATGTCTAGAAAGTAGGTAGTTGGTCCCAACACGCAGTTTGAGAGTTGTATAAGAAACATCCCGAAGGCGTTTTTGAGTGTGTGCTTTATCTTAATACATTTTTAAGTAAAAAATGCCAAAAGTACAGCCATAGCTCTGCTTAATATCTTTTGAACTAAAGAATTCTTTTTTCATTTTATTTCCCTTAGATGTAAATAAATGTTTAACAACAAATGCTCTTAGCTATATTGATAGTGACTAGAAGTTATATCTTCAAATATATTTACAAAAATACAAAAAATGTTCTTTGTTTAAAGGTTATTTTTGACGATGGAAGGATTGTGAAGGAAACAGGATTTTTCCGGACATTTTCCATTGTTCAGTGAAACAATAAATCAGTAACACTACGTTTCGAGATTTGCAATCTGATCTCTTCTTCAGGTAAAGAACTAACCTAATACATAATTACAAACTAGGTTAAATTAAACAAATCTTACCCAAACGTTGTGGCACGCCTAAGTCAGGAATCACAACCTACATGTTGTTTGTCAACTTCACTAACTCTATAAACATGCACCAGATAGTAAAAACTATACAAAACACTAATCATTAAAACTAAACTACGGAATACAGGTCACAATACGTCTTCATTCGTCTACTAACCACCTACGACTGACCAGATTGACTAACCAATGGTAATCGTGACGGCAGACTAAAACGAGATGACGGATATAAAAAGGAAGGGGGACAGGAATAGGCCCTTTCGTTATTATTGGTTCATGCGAGATGAACTTCTTAAAACCATATTGCGACTCCACATTGGTTTATTACAAATATCTAAACCGTTTGATACTTTTGGGTTTCTCTTTAGTTCATTCTTTAGAATTGGCAACCAAAGCGGCCTAATCTCGACTGATGGTTGACTGATTGGTTGGTCTGCCAATTTAATGTATGTTGCCTCAATTAATTTCCTTTTGAAGAAATTTGGTTCCCGATGTATTATGTTGGCTTCATCCCAATTCATATGATGGTCTTCGGACCAACAATGGTGTGCAATTTTTTACTTTTCTGTGAGACCCTTTCTCGTGTTTTCTTTGTGCTCTTTTATCCTTACGTTTAGTGGTCTTTTTGTCTCGCCTATGTATTCCCTATTGCAACTACATTTTATACTGTAAACACAGTTTTTGGAATCCTGTGTGCCATTTTTTGGTTTTGTTTTTACGAGACTTTGTCTAAGAGTGTTGTGTGTTTTAAACGCGGTTCTAATGTTGTACTTTCTACCTACTCTTCTACTTTTCTCCGTATAGTAATAAATAAGTGCAAAAGAACCAGAAGAATCATTCCTGAGTCAGAAAACAGAATTGTGATAAATTTGCGTTTATGTCAATCCCTTATGTGCCGGGATTATCGGAGAAAATTAGAAGAGTAGGTAGAAAGTACAACATTAGAACCGCGTTTGGTTCGAAGACCATCATATGAATTGGGATGAAGCCAACATAATACATCGGAACCACATTTCTTAATATGAGTTAATTATAATGTTGAACTTGACGATGTATTTATATGAGTATATGTGTGTGTGTGCGTGTGCGTGTTTGTTTGATTGTAGTCATATCTCATCTTACATTATTCTAAACATAAATCGGTGTAAATCCTTAATACGAATAAAATCATTGTTTCAACAGTGAATACGCGGAATATAGCTATTTATTTCACAGTGACTAACATATGTGCACAGTTGTATTCTAGGTGTGGTATCTTTGTCCGATTCCTCCTTGAATCACGTGATTTCTTTTGAATGAGACAAAGCTTTACCGTTTCCTCTAGTCTCATTTTGCGTCAGTCCTCTCCCAGTCTCCCATCACCGTCAATTCTTATGCACTTTGCAATAGTAATATACAAATAAGAGTTTTCTGAATATCAAGGAAAATAATAAATATGGAATTGATTTAACATTCCGTGTCGCCCATTTGGTTTTGGGGTCATAAATAATATAACTAACAGGAATATAAAATACTTAATATTTAAAAGAAGATATTATGATTTGCTAAAGAATATAAAACGCATCACTTATTGCATATTTACAATGTACATAACTATTACAATATTTTTTTGTAAAATATAGAATATAAGCAATGACAAAGTTATGATTCAGGAACTAGAAATAGTAAACATATTACTAATCTCTTTGCGCTCAGTTCTCGAAATTTCAACGGATCAATAGAATATTTCAATGTATATATTTCAATTTTCAATGTATTTACATTTATAATCTTGAAATCATAAAGTAAGATGGATAGTAACATCCCTTCTTATAATAACCTTTCTGCATCAGATGTTTAGCATAGAGTAATAAAGTATACATATAAGAAAACTAAACATTTGTATAAAAATATAACCATATATTTTAGCAAACGTTACTAATACAAGTTACTATCTAAGTCATAAGTATTCAGTGTGTTACAAAACGTATCTTAATTATCTTTGAACAGAAGTAGACTACTGTATCATATATATGTGTATATGTTTTCTTGATAGGGAAACCAGGGAAAATAAATAATGGAGGAAAAATCCTAGAACCAGAGTAAATTGTAATAAGCATAAGTATATACTTTTTTAAAGATTTTCTTGATGGCTACCAGGCAAACTTAGAATTAACGCAAACAATGCTTATACTTTAGTTTACGAAATTGCGAGCTAAGCCGCGGGCAGTTCATTTATATATAATGCAATAAGGAATTTAGATGTTGCGTACTTATGACTTATTTTACGTAAATCTATAAAAATGTATAATAATGCACAATTGTAGATAATATCAATCGTATGGTGACAATGCCACAGCGAAGCGTGGCCGGGTCAGCTAGTATAGCTGTTTTATGCTATACATGTACATATACACAAATATACATATAGCGTAAACAACTTAAAATGGAACGTTATGTTTCTAAATCCCGGAACTATGTATTTCATTATAATTCCTAACAATAAATGTTTAAATATATATACATATATATATATATATATACACATTAAATTGTATAAATGGCAATAGCCTCATTTAATTTCAATAAACATTGAATCGCAAAAAGTACTTGCTCCGCCGGGAGTCGAACCCGGATCTCTCACTTGCCGGGTGAATGTGCTACCATTACACCACAGAGCGCTTACTTTTTCCGATTCAATTATTTTGTATTTGGCCGTATCTGTCACATATGCGTTTAAATAAGCAAACTAACATATGATCGGAAGACCAAATACCTGTCAAACGACTTTTATGATATTTATATATATTTATATACATAATTTCCATAATTTGATTTAGATGGATATTATAAAAGAATACTATTGATACAAAGCAATCTTTCAGAGATTTATTGAAGGTCGCCACATAGCAAGTTTACTCAAGGAGTGCTATAAAAACCTTACTTTAAAAAAGCAATAGTTAAGTGGTTTATTAAACGCTTAAAAGGCGAGATTGTTATTAAATCACTACAAGACAATCAATGCTGCTATTCTAACGTTATATGTAACGAAACTGTTACTTGAGATAGATTGAGCTTGTTATTCTATACTACCTTTTTCTTATTCTCTTGAGAAATTAATAGTTTACTTCTAGATAATTGTATCTTCATTCCTATGATGAGATTTGAGTTTCAACCATTACATCTTTAACAATGTCTCCATTCAATTGGAATACAGTTTATAAAATTATTCACATTAGTTAGCAAGGTATAAAATAATTAATACGTAAACACACATAGTAATTAGTTATTTTATAATTATAATTTTTATATTTGTTTTATTTTATATTATACCTTTCATATTTGGCGATAGTACATTTTTCATGCACGAGTTTTTATTTCGATTGTTGACTAAACTCTCAGAATCGTTTGAATAAAAATATATATTAGTGCATTAAAAAAATATTATATTTCCTCTTCCTAAAATTGTCCTATTATTTTGGTACTATAGTAGTCCAAACCTATTTACAAACTATTGTTATTTAATAAATAACAATGTTTGTAAAGGTTTGGACTACTATAGTACCATAAATATTAAATCTCGTATTATCTTACACTTTGTAGTAACCTATAATTTATAACGTTTGAAAAAATTTAAATATTCACAAAGTTAATAAAATACTGACTCACTCATTGCATTATCTAGGCATTTTTGCCTTGTCAACCATCCAGTACTCGAAATTGATGGTGTTGGTATGTTGGGGATGAATTGCCTAGAGAGCGCTAGGGGGTGCCACACACTGTCTATGTGTACGAGGGCGATAACGTATAGAAAACGTGTGTGGTGAGGGTCATCGGCCATTTGTGGTGTGGAGGCGTGAGAAGCTGGAAGACGTTCTCTGATACAAGTCCTTCACGGTAATTGTGTGTATAGATTTTAATAGTTCACTTTGGTATTTTAGTGATATCAAACTCTTTATCATTATTGTTAGCGGAGGATCTAAAAATTAAATTTATAAAGGGTGATTCAAAAAGAGCGCCGGTTTTGATATATCAAATTAAGAGATTTAATTTAATGAAAATCTGAAATCAAATACATAAATATGTTCATCTAACCTTCCGATTTCATGTATGAAAAATAATGTAATGCATGTGTCCTCCTCTGCTACGCTGGCACGCAACAACTCTGCCCATGAAATTAGCCATGACTGCACGACAAGTTTCCACTTCAATTTGGCCGACAACTCGTCGAATTTCTTCCTTCAACTCATTGATGGTTCGGGGTTTATTGGCATAAACTAATGACTTTAGATAACCCCAAAGGTGAAAGTCACAAGGTGTTAAGTCACACGACCTTGGTGGCCATTGATGGTCGGAATTACGAGAAATGACGCGATCCTGAAAGCGGTCACGGAGCAACACAATAGTTTCACGGGCAGCGTGGCAGGTGGCACCATCCTGCTGAAACCACAACTGGTCAATGTCTATGTTATCCAAATGAGGTCTATGTTATCCAAATGAGGCCACAAAAACTCCCTAATCATCGTACGGTATCGGTCTCCATTCACTGTCACAGCTTGCCCTTCCTGATCTTCAAAAAAATAAGGGCCGATGACGCCGCCCGACCAAAAGCCGCACCAAACTGTCACTCATTGTGGACACATTTCCCTTTCGTTAATCATGCGAGAGTTTTCTAAACCCCAGATACGGCAGTTCTGTTTATTAACATATCCATTCAATTGGAAGTGCGCTTCATCACTGAAGATGATATTCATTGCGAAGTTTTCTTCCTCCTGCGAATTTCTCAATACCCAATCAACAAACTGTCGTCTCTTCTGGTGATCTGCCACCCTCAATTGTTGCGTCAGCTGAATTTTATAGGGCTGATATTTGAGATCGTACCGAAGAATTCTCCGTACAGAAGAACATCTTAAACGCAATTGTTGAGAACGGCGACGTATTGATTTCGCTGGGCTAACAGCCACACTGTCACGAACCACCTCAATGTTCTGTTCAGTTCGGGCACAACGACGACGTCCAGAACTTTTGAGGTCGACTGTTGAACCCGTTTCTAGAAACTTTTTCATTAGTCTGCGAACTGTTGATTCATTCGGTGCTTCATTACGTCCTAGAGTACCGCGAAGTCGCCTAACAGTAGCCGCATAACTCTCTCCACTCTGATAAAATGTTTTCACTATTAACACTCGTTGCGCACAAGTAAACTTCTCCATGGTTAGACACAGAATGCACTAATGAGAGAAATATCAGCTGCGTCAACAATCGGAATGTAGTCAGAAATAGAATAAAGGTCAAACATTGTGGCCAACCGATAAAATAAAATTTACCGGTCTTTTCAAAACCGGCGCTCTTTTTGAACCACCCATTATTTAGAACTTTAAAATTATAAACAAAATTAGTATTGCTAGGAAGAATAATAAATTGAACCTATATTAATAATATTCATTGGAGAATATAGAAGATCTAATGCCAAATGCAAAATAACTTCGCAAGGAAAAGGAATAAAATATTTATAAAAATATTTATATAAATGTATACTATAAAATGGCTTTATATCACATTTACTACTGAGATACCAGGAGGAGATATCTCTGGGTAGTACCAATGAGCTATGCAGTGTTTTAAATAGCATAACTAGTATCAAACGCTTCAGTTGCAATCCCTTCAGAGTTGATCAAATAGAATTACACAACTTTGTAACAGCCTAAACATATTTTGTTACACATTTTAGAAAAATTCACCTTTCCTCTTTGTAGGGAATAGTATACATCTTATATCTGTAGTTGCTTACTATTTTGACTTTTGATTCAAATAAAATTGTAATCACTATATATCATACAATAAATCTATCCTTTGACGTAAAATCAATTTGTACATTAGTTATGAACGTGTATAAGGAGTAATGTTTAAGATATATGTTACCGTTTAGTATTATTTTCATAAACTATACTTACTTGAAATTATTTGAACAAATTAAGATTGTAATACTATAAATTTGTTACTAGCAGAGTACTTTGGATTTTCTTTTTATGTATGGATAAATCATCAAATAATATAAAACTTTTAGAACACGACACAAGTTACGGATATTCATAATATATTTTACAAATATATATTCAATGATATTTATTCTCTTGCTTTAAATATGCAAGTACGATTGGAATTATTTTTAACTCCAAAATGTTTTCAACGGTAAGAGTTTAACTTCAATTATAACGGAAAGAAAATTATAATTGTTTATTCAAAGTGATATTTTAACACAAAAAATGCCAGGTAATTGCTAACATAGAGACTAACTGTTCTTACCTACTTGGGTGATTCTGATATTATTGAAATATAATTTATTACGTGTCTTATGTAGATTGTTTTTCAATAAAAAGTAAATCAATAACTTCTGTGTTTTATCACAAACAAATAAACAGTGTATATTCATTTAATAATTACTTAAGTATTAAAACCCGTGTTATAGAGCTATTCACTACTATAATTTATTACTTGCCAGTAGGAGCCGAAATCATTGTGTACAGATTTGTGTCAATGATAAACGATTTTTACACGTTTATTATAGAATACCAAAATGTAATATAATATTTACTTGCAACAATATTTCAGCTTTAACTGATACATTACACAAAAGGAATTCCATTTTAGTTTTTTTCTTAATGCTGAGCTAAACAAAGAATACAAATGGCTGCCGTCCAAAATAATTGTCTCTTGTGGGTCTGCCTTTTGTCTAAAAGCAGAAAAGAGAGGGAGTGGAGGTAAAAGATGCAATCAATTATCTACTGACAATAGTTACATACGATATTGTTCCACTCTCCCATGAAGGTGTTTAAATAAACTTTTCCTACTATCTGAAATTGTTTTGAGTTTCTGAAAGAAAACCTATCAGTTTATTAAAACTGTTTTAATATTAAAAAAGGTGTCCACTAAATGCAGGTATTTATATTGAATACTTTTCTTTCATAAAGTTTTATTCAATATATTTTACGGTTATATACAATACGATAAACGTATATTTGTGGCTGGTAACCAAAGCAAAGTCTTTAGTACTATGTTTTGGCTATATTATTGTACTTATTTTGGTGCAGACCCTTTCTTGTGAAGCTGATCAAAATTACTAAACTGTTTTCGTGAATTTATGTCCACATTTACATGACAATATGTGTGATTTTTGTACCTAATTAGCATTTTTATATTAAACAAACAGAAGTTAATTACTTTGACTGAAATGGGATAAGCAAACGTACACAAGCATATTAACTTAATCCCTGTCTTGGTTAAAAAGTGCTCTTGAATATAACCTTTAGGATTCTAACAGAAAAGAACTTATAAATTAAGGGAAGGTGAGACATCTAATTTATAAATGTATCATTAAATGTTTCTACTACATAAAAAACCAATTTCATAAAAAAATAATTAATAGTTACCATAACAGTAGATCTTTGTGAAGGAAACAGGATTTTTCCGGACATTTGCCATCGTTAAGTGAAACAAGAAAAACACACTTAACGATGGCAAATGTCCGGAAATATCCTGTTTCCTTCACAATCCTTCCATCGTCAAAAATAACCTTCAAACAAAGGATTAGATCTTTCCGTCAATCTCTCACCACTGTATTTTATGTACTGTAGGTTTAAATTTAAAATCCATAAAATATAATGCAATTATAAAAAATAAATTTTATCCTGGTAACTGTAACTGTACGTGTTTCTACATGTACGTTGTCATATGTAAAATATATCATTTATAAAGCAATTTTTTAATTTCTTTCTATTAAATCTCTAATATTTTTTAATTGTGCATTGAATCTTTTTTAAACGAATGTCTCTATTACACTATAAAATATTTCTGTTATAAACTAAAATGTTATCACTATTTTCGATGCGATATTACTCTTACTCACCCATTAATCTGGATAGAGACATACCAGTTTGAAACATTGACAGAAAAGTGTTTCCAATCATTAAAAATGTTTAGCATTTCAAAAAGCATATCATAAAATAGTTCCCTAAAATAGCCACAACTATATAATATACATAATGTTTAAAAATATTCAAAGATATAGGCCTATTATATTTTACAAACAATTAGTATAAGCATACTCAAGATTTTCTCTTACCCAGAATTTGTAAAGAAAGTATTTATGTTGTCTAAGAAAGAGTTTGTATAAAAAGTAGACTTTTTATAATTAAAAATCTAACAATTGTGACAAGTATTAATGTTTGTAAACCACTAGCTCGGATTTGAATATGATTACAGTTTGAGGGATCTTTTATAAAGATTTGGCATAAAATAATGTTGCTTAGTAAGAGGAATATGTTTGCCCGAACAATGTCACAAGGAGAGAACGGAAAACAGCTACTACAAACAATACACATATATCCTAATCCAGGACACGAATCAATTAGCAGTATAAAAAAAACCATCTCTGATTTCTAAGCAATTGTTTATCATAAAATGATTAGAATCTCCCGTCTCTGAGCTAAGCATATTTAATTTGAGTCTGTATCGGCTACAGCATCAACTTGATAACTTTTTGTACGGAGAAGTCTTTAAAGTTAGTCATAATCAAATGTTGTTTGGATTTGAATTGAGTACTAAATTTTCTGCACATTTTTAAAAAGTATACTTAAATTTGTAGTTATATCTTCCATTATTACAATGCTCCCTCTCACACGATATAACCGGCCTAAATATTCCATCTAAAATAATAATACTATTCTTTTTATTTCGATATTGACTGATTAAAAATTTTCGGTTGGAGTAGAATTGGGACATCAAACAACCATATTACCTAAGATGACACCTGGTGGTAAACTAAATAATTCCTGGGTTGAAAATGTAGGAATATCAATTAATGTGTACCTTAAGCTCGTCCAATCAGTTATTATGATAATAATAACTTTGGTCTTCCTTAATTTGTGTAACATCATTAGGACGGTTGTTACCTCATTCATATAAAAATTTCCAAAGTTTATAATAATGCATAAAACCAAGAAACGCTCTTTTTTCCCCCACGAAAACTCAACCCTCTGTGCTAATTTTTAACCAGAGGTTTTCACAATCCTTATAGTAGACCATTAAATGGTTACAGTTCCTAATTATAATATTGCACAATTTTAATGAGCTCGTTCTAAATATTGGGATCTTAGAAGTGGGACCCCAACCGTTTGTTTTCTAACACGTGTGATTGTGTATACTTTGATCGAAACTGGATACAACAAGAATAAGCAATAAGAGCTTAAAAAAAGAGATTTGGGAAGTTTTTATTCGACTAGCCCCTTCGTCAGTGTTTTGTTTATTGAATTTGTAGTTATTATACTCGATTTTTATACTTTCGTTGTCAATAAACAAAGGGACCAACTACACCCTTGATCACAAAACTAACAATGAAACACAAGTACAGCACCAACATGGTCAGAAACGTGATAAGTAAAATTTCAACAAAACATTTCAACACCACAAGTAATAAGAAGAAAGGAAAAGAAGTGACAAAAATGGATAAGTCTACTTGGGTTATGTAAAGCTAAACATACAGGTGACACCGCTTTATAGTGTACGTTTTTGTCTTATTGTTTAATCTATTCCATAACATATAATATAACATATACTTTCTTATGTGTAGATAAAAATATAAGGTTGCTGGGCAACTTTTGGAGGCTATAGAAAGTCAATTAAACTTTATGTATACAATACTTTAATTAGGTATAAAAAACTACCCAAAAATCTTTAAACGGTTAAGTGACAATAAACAAATGTCCATTCTACAAAGTTAATCTTAACACATATTTTATCTTGCATCACCAGTTTACCAACAACAGTTAAATGTAATTATCTTTTTTTTATTAAATTTTTAGAAACTTTATCATCTAAAACACTTAATGTTTTCGCAGATGAACTTTAAAATCTTAAAATTACCAAATAGTTAACACATATTTGTTTTTCTTTTAATTTAAATTCAGTCTTATATTGCTTTTTTTCTCTTCCTATTAATTTGTTTTCTTATATTCTAAAAATTTTAGTTGTCTAACACATTTTAACTCTGTTAAGAAATTAAAAGTTTTAGAAAAAATATTTAATATGCAAATAATTTTAAAGACAAATTTTGAAATTCACTCACCTTAAATCGGTCTTTGTCATGCAACACTAAGTTCTTCAGGTATTTTCTTAAATGTACTCTAAATTCATAAAAAATAATGATTAAATCTCCGCTGAACGAAAGACCACAGATATTATTTTCTCAGAATATAGATATACTTAATTTTACCAACACCAGTGATATATTTTTTTTAATTATAAAGTTAGTTTTTTTAGATCGAAGTGAAATA
This sequence comes from Homalodisca vitripennis, assembly GCF_021130785.1. NCBI lineage: Eukaryota > Metazoa > Arthropoda > Insecta > Hemiptera > Cicadellidae > Homalodisca > Homalodisca vitripennis. The sequence goes on along the minus strand of NC_060211.1, from coordinate 120,228,493 downwards.
ATAAAATTTTAATTTATATACTATTTCTTTATTAAATTGTATTTCATTCTTTTTCCATTATGTTATTTTCTAAGGAGATGGTTCAATTTGCTACTTTATTCAGAAATGTTTTACAATTTTGTTATTTACATATTATTAAATTATAATTGATACAAATTAAATACCTTTTATCAGTAACATCTCATATTTCAGAACAGTTACAACAGTTGACACTAATGGCTTCTTCATTTATTTAAATAGATATTAATTAATAGTTTGATTGAAGACTGTTTTTAGGCTGTTTATATAATGACGTGATTGGTATAGGTAATGTTAAATCAATAAAAACGTAATTAAATTACTAGGCTTGTATGTTTATCACTGTAAGTTCATGTAACAAAATCAAGTGGTGCATTTATTGTGTAAAGAAAGAGACATCCATAAAAAAATGTTAATCTGTGGTTCAATATCGATAGACTATTATGTAAAAAAAATAAAAGAAGTAAATTTTTTCAACCGACCTGTATGAAATTATTTAAGTCCTTCTCAAATACATTAATAATCTACTATAAAATTTAAAAAAATTCAAATATTTAATAACAGTGTAATATTTCATGAAGTTAATTTATAATGAAAGGTTTGAATTTTTAAAAATCAAGATAATCTGAATAAATTTGTTCAAATTCATAATAACATGAGCAAAATTTGAAGTCATGGTATATTTTTAAATTAATAAGAAAAATATGTGAAGATAATTGGAGTTGGTGAACTTGGATATTAAGATTATTTTTACTTATAAAAAATCTGTTAACGTTTTCATGATACCAACAGTAAATTTATTATTAGAGTCTAACTTAAAAAAAAATTTAAACAATTTAATAATTATATTAAATAATTGTTTTCACATACTATTAGCTGTTACCTGCAGCTTCACACACAATGAATAACAGGGTCGTCATAGGCATACCCTTTTTAAATGGCATACCAAGCACTCCTAAGGTAAGCAATGGCTCTGGAAAATATTCCCAACTTTTGGTCCCCTTTGGAATAATTAGGTTTTAAATTTCAAGAATAGTAGAGTGGAGAGTGATTTATTTAATAGAAGTACCAATGAAATAAATCAAATTCCTAACACAAAATTTAAACACTACCGCATATAGTAGCTTTCGCGTGGCAGAGGAACAAATATACTATAATGGCCAGGAAATACCGAATACCTGAGGGTAAATATTATTTTTAGAAAATCAGAGTGCTAATAGACCTAGAATTTCCAAAAGTGTACTGATCCTAGAATCCGGGGTCTTATAAAGAGGTTGGTATTCCACATGATCAGAGAATTGAACTCTCAGGTACTGACGGTACTGAGACTCCTTATCAGAAGTCTAAAATGTGGCAAAAGACTTCAGTCAGCCAGGGTCTAAAATTTAGAGTGTTATCACCAACCTGTAACACATATTGAGGCAAGTTGCCCTGGAAGGTGCAAACTTCGGCGGTCCGTAGATTCCTGAGACCGTGACCTCCACATTAAAATTTTTCCCAAATGTGGAGGGATAACATTTCCGCCAATCCCTTACATTCATAGTTTATTAAAATTCTTTTAATCTCCTAATAACCTACCTAATACTCAAAGTTTACATTATTTGTGTCACATGTTTCATAATTAATTCCACGCATTAATATATATTAAGGTTTAAATTTAATTTCAACTTAAAATGTTGTGTAGTATGTATTTATTAGTTATAATTATACATAATATTTAACACAACCATATCACTGTTGTATTCTTCATGGTTTTTCAAAAATTTCAGATTATTGTTAGAATGTAATCTGAGGGTAGTGATAAAATATTGTAGCAACGTAAAGGGTTCGATTCAACTTTAATAGTTAGATTTTGTATTTTGATTTACTGTACTTGTAATACCAGTGTTTTATATATATATATATATATATATATATATATATATATATATTAATATATATAATGTTACAAACTAAGTTAGTAAGTAAATTAATAAGATGCTGCTGTATCAGATTAATCTTTTTGTTGGTTTAGTGAAGATCAGCCTGTTCAAGTTATTAAGTACCTGAAGGGTGATGGATGACTAAAATCAGAATTTGAAATTGTTACTTTTGGTCGGAGAGTTTTATGTAAAAAATAATTTGTAAGATAAACTATATTCCAAGCAAACATTCAAATTGATTATTTTCTCTAAAAATAATTAGAAAGAATTAAGTCGTCAAACGTCACATGATCTCTGGTTACCCCGGGGTTGAAGCTTCTTGATTTGAAACAGCAGAAGTGTTGGGTCCAGAGGTAGGTAGGTTTTTATAACAGGAGCATTTAGGTCAGCTGACAACAATGTTCTTAAAGCGGAAGGGAGTCCATGTGCTTTTCACGCACTTAAAGTTGATCATTAATACACCAATCTGAGAAGCTGGGTGAGAGGAGCTGAGTTTTATGAAGTGGGTGTATAACTGTAGAGATATTGGTCATCACAGTTCACGTGATCTCTGGTCGCCCAGGACTTGAAGGGTTTCGATATTTTACTTAAGGGTTTTGGGACCAGAGGAAGGTATTTTCTACGACTGGAACCTTAAAATTGATGAAAAGAATTTTATTGAAGTAGGAATCCATTATTCTTTTCACACCCTTTAAAATGGCCATTAATAGACCAATATAAGGAGCAGAGTGAGATGAGCTGGGATTTATGAAGAGGGAGAACGACTGTGAGAATCAGGCAATGGAAGCGTCATGCTTGGGTATTACGCTGGAGTTTGCAGTCGGAATGCACCTTCCGTTGTTCTTCTCTTCACAAATTGATGTAATCGCTTTTATTTCGTTACTAAAACTCTCCGTTCGTAACAGTTTCATAATTCACCATCAGTACGTCAGCTAGTGTGAAAGAAGAACAGTATTTTAAAATATTTCAGACAGTTCCCGGTTTACTGAATGTCATAGCTTACAATATCAAACTTTTGAAATATGTCTGCCGAGAACCTTCTACAGTCAACAGATGTTAAACCCAAATTCAATTACAAGTATATAAATTTACATCAGTTTTAGATATTATCCAGTAAATTACTCCTTCTTCTTAACATAACTAGATACGCTTAATTAATTAGCAATCTAAGTTATTGAAATGAGTAAATAGCAACTAACTACATGTGATAACAAAATCATTTAGTTGATTTAACTCACGACCTGAATACTCGTGTAGTCTATTTCCTTCTTGCTGCAGTCCCACGTTGCTTGATTTAGATTCATATTCATAATTATTTATTACAAATATGTTAACGATTACTATGGAAATAGTAACAACAATGATCTAAATATATTTTAGTATAAACAATAATTCTTAATTTAATTTACTTTAGTTACATTATTGTTAATGTTTAGAACTTTTTAAATTATTGAGTTAAAATTAGATTTCACACCCTTGAATTAATAAATAAATATTGTTTATATAGCCTTTTTACAAATATGATTTGAACTTTTAATTTTATTGTACTAATTGCTTATAGTCAAAGAGTTACATAAGAGTATTTCATTATGTACTCATTAATTTTATAAAATTACTTATTTTTTACATATTATGACACAAAAATAATTTTGAAAGTTTGCAAATTAGACATTAAAGTAAAAAAACCTTATTATGATAATGTAAGTCGATCGAATAAACACTGACACTATATAGATATTTATATAAAAGATTACAAGACACTACATTACACAATTCAAAATAATTATAACACTGTAATAGTTGTTTGAACGAATACTAATTAAGTTAATGAACATAATTTCATATCTATACATTCTAATCTATATAATTCGGAAAAATATTTCTCAAACTACATACTCCCGGGAATATATGGCAATATTAAATTACAAAATTCAAAGCAGACAAATATCAATTTCAACTTATTTTATTTTATCAATCCCAAACAAGACAAAAAGGGAGAAACATTAAGAATATTTTAATTTCGGGATATTTAAGAAATGGAATTAGAAAAAGTCTTAACATGTAATAACACAATTGAGAACATCTAGAGACACTGTAGGAGTGCTAATTAAACCTTAAGGATTTAAAAACAAAATCATCCATAATTTGGTTATAATGTGAACTATGATACAACATAAAAATATAAAAACTACATATTATAAACCAAACATTGAACCCATTTTATATAATTTTCTAATACTGCTTCATGAAAGCCCTGTAGATACATGCCTATTAAAATATAATTTTTAAACTTTCAAAATAATAAACAAGAGAAAGGAATAAACTCTGGAAATTTGTGATCGATTAGCACAATAATATATTTGGTTATTCAAAGGAGTAACTCACAATATAGTATTTTTTTATTAAGGAATACTGTACATCAAATGGAATTTTATGCATTCAATAACTAGATACAAAAACGATACATATGTGTAATATAAACAGTAACATATAAATGTCATCTTCAACAGTCAGGTGCCATGAAGCTAATAAAATCTCTTCCGAAGCTTTATTATAATCAGCAGTAAATACAATACACTTACGGATCGACCTGTATTTTCCTTCAACCTTGCAATAAAATCTAAACCTAAAACAAGTACCGTATAAATATTTGTTTGTCTCTTTAACAGTATGTCACTGAAACAAATTATATTAGGGTGAAATAGACGTAGTCTTTATACTGTATATTATTGTACATATCTTTAACAGTAAATCTATATTAAATCAACAATGTATGTATATTTTTAAACAATTAATTGTTTAAAAAATACATATTTTATATTTGTATTCGTTATAGGAAATATTATCCATAAACTACTTTTTAATACTGAAGAATATGAAAGGGTTTCGTTTATTATATTTTAAATAGTAAGAAATATACAAGAACATGATCGGGGCTACCTGTCTGAAATGGGTGCTCAAAAACATTAAAAGTTATAATACAATAAAACAAGTTTTCCAAAATACTTTAGTTTATAGTGTTTTTAATGTTAAATAATAATCAATGTTTATAGAGATTTATTGTAATTCTCTAATTTATATGGATGTTGTTTAGTATTTGCAAATTCCTTTCGTATATTGTATTCAACAATTATTACAGAAAAACTAACTATTAATATTTATTTGCGTTCAGTCTATTGCTTACACTTCACACAATGTAGGCTACATCTAATCAAAGAGCCACGAAATTACATCAGTTATTATAAAGAAAATATTAACTCCGTATAGTTAACTAAAGGTACAAGTTCTTAAATTATACAAAATATATATTTTACAACTGTCACACTATTACGTATTTACGACTAGGTAAATTCCTACAACGTAGAACTATTTGCAGGCAAAACAGCTCACTGTCCTCTTTTGTAACCTGGGTTTTATTTTTTGGAAAATTTGGAATATATGGAATGTTTACATTCTTGATTTCCTGACAGTAGAGCTATAGTTATGACCCTGTTTGAAATGTTAATAACTTATATAATGAACAGGAAACTCCATATGCCCAGTGAATAATTGCCGCTATCAGGGTACATTGGTTAGAAGTTACATCGTTTCACATAAAAGAGGCACTGCGTGAAATACCTGTAAAGGGCTCGACTCTGAACTCTTTAAAGGGTGTTTACTGGTGCATGCTAGCGCTTTGAGTAGCATGAGTCTGTAATTATGAATGGCTTAGCTTGGTATGAAAACTAGCGGTGAAAATCGTTCGTTGGATTTTTAAAACTAGGGATTTTATCGTAGTATATGTTAGAAGTAAAATTAGGCCAATTTTCAACTTAAATTTCTATATTGTAATAACTAAATTCTATATAAATTTGTAAATAAAATAGTTTAGAATAAATTACGTAATCATGGAACTATGTACTAGGTTGAAAGACACGCTATTAGCTGATTATCAGTGAAGCGTTTCTCACGAGAGGCTGGAAAATCTAATTTCTGAATGTATGTCTGTTTTTTATATTTATCTGGTTGCCTATAGGCCCTCAATGAAGCTCGAAATCAAAATGGCATATAGAGATGGAGTTTTGCATGAACCTTACTTTCTATTTAGACAACTCTGCGTTCAATGATGGTGCAAATCATTCAAAGGACTTGCCTGAATGTGTATTGGTGCATTGGTCTTATGAGTAACCACCATAACAACGAGAAACCCGTAGAATAAATAAGTAGGTCAACAAAGTAAATCATTTGAGAATATATCGTGAGTTATAGTACCATTATAAAGTCCCCTAAAATACTGTAGAGAAAGATTTATCCATAGACCTTTGTATGAAACTTCAGACGTACATACATATGAATAGGTTCTATCCATCGTATTTGGGACGAGCGTGACAGAATCCTGTCACTAAGTAAGTTCGTACAAATCTCCTTTTGTTTTGCGGACGATATAAAAATGGTCTTTTCCGTACCATTGTATGTCTCTCTGAGGATATCTTAACAATGAACAACGGAAAATATTCTGTAGATGGAAAATATTACTAAATTTAATTCAAATTAATAAGCAAAACAATTTGGCTATTATATTTTGAAACGCAAGAGTTGAGTAATCAATGTTAATATTCGTTGAGAACTGTTCTTATTTTTTCATAAAATCAAATGCCTTATAGGTTACAATCAATGTCAACGGTAAACCTGTTTTAATAACACTGTGAAACATTTGGCTTTAAATTGTGATCACAACATTTAATTTAGTAAACATATTGACGCACTCACTAATACACTGAGATATAATTTATTCATATGCAAGAAAATACGTTAGATTTTTCAGTTTCTACGAAACGTGTTTTTTACTTTTCTTTGATGAAGGTTACTTTTATTATGGAACCAATTTGTACTGCTTAACTCCTGGATGCATATTAAGCCTTTTGGAAACAATTATCATAAGGATACAAAAAGACTTGTTTTGTTGCAATGGAACTGCTAGGTTTATTATCATTATATCATTACGCGAATTTACTAATTTAAGGGAGAAATTATTGTAAGGTTTAATTTAGACTTTTATTAGATGTAGATTACAATTTAAGGTGCACAAATGTTTCGATTCAACATCATGAAAATAACTATTGCAAATTAATAACAGAATTAGAATACTGAATTTAAAAAATTCGTTACCTATATAAATTCCTCAACTTCAGATAGGAAAATGGTTGAAAGACCATTTTATTCCTCTACAGATAAGGGACGATGTTTTAAGTTCAATAAAATAATTTTAACAAAAATAGTAAAAAAAGTTTCATGGTATTATGCAGTCCATAAACTTTGAGTAGTACACTCAAAAAGTAACATTATTTAGCACTTATGCAAACCAGTACTTTACTCCACCATCAGCTATGAATAACTGAATCACTTCTCATTTCCTGTTCATTTCAAATAATAATATTCCAGAAGAAACGATATACCGAACATAAAAATATCTTCCAATTCAGATTTATGACCCACCATATAACTTCTTGTTATCTTGGACATTTTATTACAGTTAAGCAAAACCTGTAGGCCTACTGATAATATTCCATAGGCAACTTTCTCTTTCAGAGAAATGGCAGTCAAAGGTCATTCACAATGGTTTTGAGATCGAATTTCCACTCTATTAAATATATTAAATTTTAACTTAAATCTCTGATATTTTCATAGTTTTTTCATATCAATCTACAACTTTAAATCCTTTTATTCATTTGAAACAAGGTCAAATTCTGTTTTTTTATTGCAAGAAGGAATAAGCTTTAATATTTATAAATTGTTTTAACTTCTTTATCATTATCAGAATAATTTATTTATAAATTAATGTAGATGTATCTGTGTAAAATAATATTAATGTAAAATAAAAAGAAGTAAATTTACCAATAAATGTTTTTCCCTCGATTAGCAGTGCTAGAGGTTAGAAATACATGTACTCGTAGATATACGTATACTGCAATGTATTCAATGTTTTTTTCTTATAAAAATAATGCTATTATTAACTTTGGTCTAACATCGAAACTTAATCACAAATTTTCTTGCGTTTTTTTTTGCAGAACTTACTACAAAAATTACAGGAATAGAAAACGATTACAACCCTCTAATTATAAAATGTTATAGTAAAAAATATGAAAAGGACTGTACTAACAAGAACCGTCAACATTTTATACGGTACATTTTAGGTGGATATTAAATAAATGACCAATATTTATTATGTAACAATACATTTTTATTTCTACTTTAATCACCAAATACATTTATTTATTTCTAGGTGACAAACATTGAAATATCTACTTATCACATTTTTATTTACCTAATTTAAAAAATAAAATAGTCTCTTTCACACTACTAGCAGTTATTAATATCAAACAGCAAGGCCGTTTGGTCTGCCATGTGTTACACTGTTGTCAGAGTTTCAGAAACTAATTTCTCTCTACGAAATTGGATCCTAACAGAGAAAACAAGATCAGAGTCCCTCCCTCTTATACTATTCACTATAAGCTACGTTATTTTATACATTTTACCAAAGGCCTTGTTACTTTATATAGTTCACTACAAGCTATGTTTCTTTTTAAAGTTCACTAAAAACTATGTTACTTTATAATATATCTACAAGCTATATTACTTTATACAGTTCACACAAGGTACGTTACTTTATACAGTTTACCACAAGCTATTTAACTTCATACAGTTCACCAGAAGGTATATTGCTTTCATTTATGGGACATCATGTGGTATTGAAAAGGAATATGCCTAGTGACAGGATTATAAATCAATGTTTTTTATTCACGCAGTATCTATAAACTGTTAGGAATATGCTAATGCCTGAATATTACCTATGGCTCGTTTATATTAAAAAAGGAAAACTATAACAATTTTTGAATTATTAATTACTGTAAACCTTTTTAATGTAATTTATATAATTTATTAATATTGCAATGACTATTAGTGATATAGCTGTGAGGAATTAAAATTATTTATATTTTAAGTAAAATATTATATTCCCTAATGGAGAGTATTTAGTATTATGAAGCTAGAAATAAAACAAAGAAAGAAATGGAATGAGACGCTCGTTAGTCAAACAGCTGAATAAAGCTCCATGTCCTACATTCGACCCTGTTTAAATTACACCACATAGTTACACAAATGTGTACTGTAGTTTACGATAGTAAATAATGTACATTATAATTTTTAAAAGGAATTATTTTGTTGAACCTTGTTCCATTTTCCAAGTCGAAAATATAGGTAGTTGACTCTATAACGCAATTTTAATGTTACTTAAGGTACACCCATATAATGTATGAGTCAACTACCCTATACATATGAAAACTAATAGATTGCAAGAATATTATAACTTAAATTTGAAAATTTGTTGTATGAATCATATCAATGCCACAATTAATACAAAAGCCCTAATAAATATCGCCAATTTCCTTGCTTTTAGAAAATTCCTATGAGGATACATGTTGCATATACAAAATTAGAAACAAATGAAAGTAGTTACAATACTTAATTTATTCTTCATGAACTGATGAACTCTAATTTCATAGCATTGCCCTTATATATGAGTAAATGAATTAAAAGCACATAAGATTTAACTAAATATATTAACGTTACAAATTTTAAATTAAAAAGGTACAATATTAATTAATGAAAATTGTTGATATAAAGATCTCCAACTAACAGCTTTTAGTAATAATACCAGTTTATTTTTTGAAGTGGCCAAGAACAGGGCATGACCAGATATTTATCACGGTAAAAGCAATAAACATAATGTTATCTCAAAGTGAATTGTGGTTAAAAATATTATATATACATATATAACATATTTATAACATATAATATTTATGTATATATAATATTTGAGAGAGAGACAACAAAGAGAGAGAGAGAGAGATATATATATATATATAGAGAGAGAGAGAGAGAGAGAGAGAGAGAGAGAGAGAGAGAGAGAGAGAGAGATAGAGAAGAGTAGTCTTGAAAGAGTTTAAAGAAATGACGAACGCCTCTTCTAAATAATACTGACACGAAACATTTTAAACGTGTTTTTATTTATTACATTTCCAGGTAAAGTCCCAAGGTATTTGGTGATATATTTTTAAGTCTATGTCTTTGCATTGCAAATAAAACAAAATATCATCGCAAACAAGTTTATACAATATGTATATACAGTATATCACAAAGAATGTGTATTGTATACTTAAATTTTTTTACTAGACTTCATCATCACTGTGAAATGATATCTTTACTGGTTTAATTACGAAGATTATATAAATTATTGACCATTACAAATTTACTCATGAGTAATATTAATATATCTGCTAAAGTATTGATTACCAAATATTGTAACCAGAATTACTTACTTTCCATTATACAAGAGATAAATCAGATACTACATGTTTCAGTCAAAAAGTCATTGTTGTTATGGAAACAAAATGCTTCGACATCGTTTGTTACTTCATTGAGTGTTGTCGGGCTGGATGTGCACTTGACAATGGATTGTATTTTCCGTGTTTAGCAAATATTTGTTTCTATATATACATATAGTTATGTACAATTGCCATCAAAATATCATGTATGATTTTGTGTTTTTTTTATCATTGCTAAAGCATAAAATACAGCAGTGTTATTTTTGACATACTAGAAACACACCATCTATAGGACTGTAAGAAAATAGTTGTTAGTAAACAAACAATGGTCTCTTTTTCAATTTTATTTCAGAAACAAATAACATTTTTGAACAACAATATTTTAGTTAAACCCAAAAAAAACTAAAAACCAAACTATTTTACAGGAAATTTAAACAAAAAAATTAATGAAATCGGTTGAGCGTTATCGAAGCTTACTACTCAAGGTGTTGGACAAATTCATTTATACATGTCCTTCTGTCCTCATGATATCTCGAAACGAACTGACCTTTAAATTTCAAAAGTAAAATACAAATTAATGCATATAAAGGCAATATCGATTATTGTGAATGTCGTAATGTGTATTGGATACATATTTATAATGTGTGTAATTTTTTAATCGTAAGTCTGCGTAATGTCCATTATAAGAATCAGAACAAATTTATCGAAAATAAATGAATGGAATAAGACTTGCCAAAGCACAGACATTTATTCCACAGTGATTTTGCTAATATGTGTGCATTTCTATTTAAGCTGTGTTGTCGGATTCCCACTTGAGTCATATGATTTCCTTTATGTAGAACTAATCTTTACCGTTTACCGTTTCCTCTAGTGTCAGTTTGCGTTAGTAGTGATCCATGTGTCACATCAAAGCATCACTGCTATTGCGTTAAGGCGTAGCAAGAACGTAGCAAAAAAGGTTTCTAAAAATATACAAAACAATAACAATGTTATAATACTTCCAGTTTTAAATCTACTGTTGTCTATTTGGTGTTCGGGGTGTTAATAATACACAATAATCGGCTATATGAATAATTATTACACAAAAATATAACAATTAATATTTTCATAGTATATAAACGTAACACCCAACACACGTATACGTAAAAAATTATTAAGATTTAAATTTTATTGCATTTAGAAGTTAAGCAGTAACAAAGTTATAAGGCAGGAACAAGAAGTAGAAAACATAAATCACTAATCACTTTGCACTAAGTTCTTAACTGCTGAACAGATAAGTAAATGGTTGATTTTGTCTAACTGCTTCACTAAAATTATCTGCTTATAATCTATTAATTGTTTGTATATAAATCATTTTAAATGGAATGGTTGTAGTATTTTTTATTTGCAAATAAAATATTCTGTTAAAATTAATAAACTGTTTTTAAACCAATCTTTCCGAGATCTCAACACTGTAGGTTTATTCATTGATTGCTGTATATTTTATATATCTATAGTTATAAGATATGTACAATATTTATATTTATATCTTATAAGTTTAGTAGCATAAAATTTAAAATATACTAGCTGTTACCCGTATCTCAACACGAATGTTTCAAAATTAAATTCATTGTACTATGTAGAAATAGACTTATGATTAAATATAATGAACTTTTTCGAATGTACATTGGAATACATCTGGTGGACTTGATTTTTATATACTGTTTTGCACGTAAAGGAGAATTCCCGTTTCTAATTAATTATATTTCCTACGACACAACTGATTCTGCCTTGTTACCCCGATCGAAACAATAAAAATACTTTTGTCCAAAACCATTTACTTCTACCCCTTGTCATATAGGTCAAGTCTCAGACATGTCCAATAGACTGTCATAGTAGTGTTTGCCTTATTTTGCCGTAAAATAAAATATATATTCGTATATATATATATATATATATATATATATGTGTGTGTGTGTGTGTGTGTGTGTGTGTGTGTTTGAGATCATATATACATATGTGGTAATTTATTCAAAGCAAAGTTTTTGAGATAAAATTTCTTTAGAAAAATGTAGATATTTATGAAATACGAAAATTTATTTTAACCACATTTTGGTAATTTTTAATCTCTCATAACGTGACGAAGATTTTATAACTTTTGACAAGGGTCAACACATGATCTCAGAATGAATGTTTAAATATCAGTTTACTGGCTTATGTATACCTATAGTTCTCTATTTATTTAATGTGATCTTGAGTCATCCTCATTCCATTCCCTATTTACCATGCGGAATAGTCAACTAATTGTTAATTTTGTGTTTTTTTTTTTTATTTTGGTTTTCATGCATTTAAAAGACTATAACTTGCATAACGCAGTTATTGCTAATTTAAATTTTGACCAATTGACTCTTTCAACACTACATTGAAATTACAAAAACCAATACTTATATTTTTTATATTGTGAAGCCTTTCTATAGCAAGGCTATCACCTTCATACACTTTACAAATTAAACACAAACAGTAAATCAAATAACTGTCACACGCCTGTGAATTTAATTATGAACTGTGTGGTATTGTGTAAAATCAAGAAAAGTCATAAAATTTATTTATGTAATTTTCGTGAAATTAATTTAGAATGTTGTATTGATACAAATACTTTTTTTAATAAATATTCCATATTTTATTCAATAATCTAATATGATTCCCATGAATTAAATCATCATGTTTAAATACTTTCATTTTTTATATGGTGTGTCCAGTATTAATACAGCGGTTTGTGATTGCAAAATTGCTCTGTTGAATTTATTGTGGTAGCAATGTTCTACTAAGATATTTTTATGTTCTTGCAATTTTAATATAGTGATTAAAAAGACATCACAAGTTCCATCTTCAACTAATTGTTCTTTTGAATAGAAGATTTAAAAAAATTGAAACAACAGGTTTTAACTTATTTCTAGCACTAGTACATTTATAGATACTGTGCTACAATTTAACTAAAACACACATGTAAGGTATGTGTACGTAACCCAAATTTGAATAATTTATTTCCTGTTTTTGTAAAGCGACTACTTTGTACTTTAAATTTCGATACAAATGCATTATAATTTATGACAATTGTTTTCTTGAGACTGGATCTTAGTGAAACAACTTTTATCATTATCAACAATCTAGTTAATATAAAAGCTAGCAAAAAATACTAAATTAAAAATGTGGGTCAGGAATATTTAGAAATAAACAAAATCCGTTTACTAATTATAATATATCCCTACAAACTATAAAAACGATGTTTACAGTTTTCATTAATTTGTTCTTTGCAGTGTACTGTAGAAATAGTAAACAGTGATGTGCTATATGGTTGTAGTTTCTTGTTGAGGAATAGTTTAATTCTGTAACGAAAAATATACATAAGTGGTGAATAATATAGTCAGTATTTAAGTATTACTATAAATATTTTCTTATTTGGTATTGGTAAATCCTTAAAACGAAACATCTTGTACTCTACTTTATAAAGTTCCTAATTAAGGTGGTTTTTCGATCGTTATGCTTGAAATACTAGGAATTATCTAGCTTATACGGATAGTTTCTAATGTAATATCCGTGTTGGCAATAGTTGAACATCCATTAACTGCTACAGACGGTTGTGGCCACCGCAGCTGTTGCGCTCACAACGGCGTGGAGAGACTGTGCCTGGACTGGTGTCGTGGAGAGCCGCTGTATACCACTGATAGCAAGGTCTGACTGCTTTCTCACACTAAACGTATCATGTCCTGTTTCCGGGAGGGCAGTTAGAGACCAGTACTATTACTACACCAATTATACATTACGTTATACAGTTTGACTGCATAAGCCACCACTCAACGTGAGGATTGAGAAACTGTATTATCCGTTAGTTATTTCGGGCTGGCATAATCCTCAGAAGAATACACTCACACAAGGTAGAAATATAGAGCTATTTATAAACACAAAACATTCATTCAACACACACACACACACACACACACACACACACACACACACACACACACACACACACACACACACACACACACACACACACACATACACCAGAGTTTTGTTTAGAAATTATGTTAGGAAATTAGGAACTTTAAGAATATTTATAACCAGAAAATACTGGTATATCATTTCTCGTAAAAACATACATCAAATGTTTTACGAGAAAGAAAAACACGCAAATAAGAAAATATATTCATTGTAAGTTAATTGTGATGTTTTTGAAATTGAACTAGGCAGTAATGATAAAATAGAAGGCCATTGTCGAATTTTACTCTTCGCTGTTATGATTGCATTTTTATCTGATATTTACAGCACGGTTTATTTCTAGACAACGCCGCAACTTTATTTAGTTAATTCATACCATTTGTTTTAGAATGAATGAATATTTATTTATTTCCTTGTATATACAAAGATCTCAACATATAAGCAAAAACAGGAAATGGTCTCCACAAGGGCGTAGCCGGTGAAATCAAATGTTTTTATTTTATGGTAGTGTGTTTGTTGAATCTCGAAACAATGAATTGTGTCTGTGTGGAGAGTAGTATTTTACAATATTAAATCTATCTGCAGATTTGAAAATAACTAAAAATTTTCTAAATATACATTAAAGTTGATAAAATAAACAATTTGAAGTAACTTTTTTCTGTACATTCGCATAGACAGGCAGACCAGCATAAATCAAATTTTCATCTCCACGTTTGATAGTCTTCTCAACTCTCAGCCTCTCAGCCATTAACCTGTCCTTTCTCACTTCTAATTTTAAAAATAGAAGAGTACACTTTAGTGTTTCTTATTAACAGATAAGTAACAAAACTAGATATTATTACATTGTATTTTAGCTTGATATAGATGTTAACAGGTGGATTACATAAATATTATCAGTAAAAGGTCTAACAAAGTCTAACAAGCTAAAATATGTAATCAAACAGTACTAATGGAAATGAAAGGTAATTGAGAAACAACGTGTGACTGCTGTCAGCTGCCAAGCTTCATTGCCGATTGCCAACTCAACTTTATTGAATCAAATCAATCAGTAGGGATTCCGTTCCTTCATTACATAAATTTGGCTTCATCATCGCAACTATTTTATTATACAACTGAGTGAATTTGATTATTACAAAAAATAGGAGAGTAATCTTTATAATCTCTGCAACTTTGTATATTGTTATAAAAGCTGGGATATATAAGGATATCTCTGAGTGTTTCAATTAGTAGAGTACTTCTCTTTTTCATGTACTGTCGAAATGATTCATTAGAGCAGTTTAATTATAATATTTTACAAAGTTTTTATTCGAATCCGCATATAATATGTAAATTTTATGATCATTAGTAGTCTTATCGTACAATAAAATATTGTTTTGATTAACCACTTCTATGTTAATAATAGTTAATAGAAAATAATTAAATCGGTGAGATTGGTTCACGTGTATTGGTGAATGCGTATAGTTGTGGTGTTTATTTGCACATGACTTTTCTGTCAAGCCAAGAACAGTTTAAGTTAACAGTATCTATCAAAAAAGTATTTTGGTAATGTATTTTTTTAGAAAATATTATTTAAAATAGTTGTCGTAGATATTTGTTACAAAAACAAAATACTATAAGTTTCGAGTACTGATATCTACCATCATCCTCAATAACCCTATCACACGTAAATACATAAAAATAACTTTTATACCATTACAGGTATCGATAAACCTAATATACAATTTGTTTCCTGTAGACAATAAGCAAAATTTAAGTTTAGCGTGTGGCAAGTTCTTGCCTAAAACAATTTATTTTAAGTATGTTTAACGTGATTTTTAGAGTTACTTGGCTCCTGTGAGAGCCAAGATCTTAACCGTAAAAGTTTTGTTTTATATTTTCATAGTATATAACAGTAGCAAAGATTCGAATAGTAGTATCCTTTATCTTAAACAGCATATCTGTCCATTTTGATATTATTTAAAAATATTGTATGGCTATGAAATATATTTTATCAAATACCGTGTGTCTTAAAAGGTCCACCTCCTTTGTTATGAATATAGATAAAGTTATTTACTTTGGGGGATGTTTACGTGACCAACTGAGGAGATATTTTACGTATGAAAATATTTTACTGCCTCCCCTCCCCCCCCCCAAATGTGGTCTTTTGAGGTATAGTCTAAACTTTTAAATTTGAAATCCATAGTAAGTGACACTTCATTTTAAAGGTGTAACAAAACAAATAATAATGACAAAAACTAGAGGTCTTTTACGGTAACTGGACGGAATGCTTCACACATAATAACTACACCAGTAAGAAATAGTATGCCAAAATCAGCTATTGGTAATCCCTGTGCTTCCTAATTGGGTTATGTCAGACAAAAGAAACCTAAAATGCTATTTTAATAATGATTGCTAATGTGTTTTGATTATTGAAATAACTTGTTTCGTGACTCATATAACTAGAAAGTAAATATTTTACATTAAATTTAAAATTAACTTAAATTTTAGGGGTTTGATGAATCAATTAAAATTGGCGTCCGAATTTGAGTGCGTAACATTAGAGACCTCTTAAAAACCTCCAAAACTGGCTAAATACCGATTTTTCCTGGTTGAAAATTACTTCATAAATTTCAAGAAGAAAGAAGTTCTATTACAGATAAAACGTAGCAATCCAAGAAGGAGTAAATACATACTAAGAGGTGTATGTTTTTATCCATTATTTTATTTATACATAACAAAATAGCTCTCGTATCCCCGTTACCAGTATCATTGTATAAAAAACCCGTCCTTACAGTTTATGTTTATGACTAATTAATTAATCCACGAATATAATTCCTTACTTAAATTTTTACAAGAAAACCTTTACACCTGAGTACTTTTAAATACCTAACAGAGATGAAATGAATTATGTAATCATGATTTTGAATACTATGTCACAGGATTATTTATTAAAATGTAGAGTAAAATACTTTGCTGATAATGGATAGAATAATTCAAATCCACACCTTTACGTGTTACTATATCACGGGTAAAAGTGTCATAAATAGTACTCAGTGTATTTAAAAATGTATTTGCTCTCATATTTATCATTTCATTATATTCATCCATGAGAGCAAAGTAAAATGCTCACTACAACCACAATGTCTTTAATATAAATTTACAGTTACGAGTATATAATTACCAAAGTCATGTGAGAATGTCATGAAATGTCACATATTTAGCATTTTAATTAGTTTACTATTATTGGATGTCCTTTAGGCATGCAAAATAAAATTACATGAGGACATTTTTGGTTGAATTACAAATTTGATACCCTCTTCTCTTGAATTAATTTTTGAACGTCACAATTTTAATGGGAATTAAAATTTTGGCGTAACTTACATGAAATATCACAATTAAGAAAAAATTAATATAATAATAAAAGTGATTGTGGTTTCTAAAAAGGTAAGGTTTTAAATAGAATAAAGCGTTGTTTTTTAGCATTTAGCCAGTAAAACAATAATAATGATTATAATAAAGATTGCAAAACTCCAATAGTACCAATGTGTTTATCATCTGTGCAATAAAGAAAATGGAGGAAGAATGCTTGTGAAATGTTATGTTTCTCCTTAAAATAGAATGTATGAGCGGGATTAAAGAGCAGTAACCTAATATTTTAAAATATCCTTTTAAATCTATAGACGGTAGAATAACACTATGTCTCTTCGTTGTCACTATTTATTATAGAATCCAAATGAAATTTAATATTTAAGTTTGAACAAACTTTACCAATTTTGGTAAAGTAATCAGGAATTGTTTTGCTTATTTCGTTTCAGGTCACAAAATATGGCATCCTGTTTCCTAAGATGTATTGGATATAGACGTATTGAAGAGTAGTTGAGACAAAGTTGTTAATAATTTAATGTGTACGTCTTTAAGGATAAATTATATACCGGTAATATAAATAATAAATAATTCCTAAAAGAGAATAACAACGATCAGATTAACACATATTTATTGCTTATTTTGCATATAATATCGCAGTTCCTAATTGTATTTTTCTTTAAAAAAATCTAACAAGAATCACTAAACGTAAGCTAATCACATAAAAGTCGGTGTTAATATGAAATATCAGTGCATGTTAATATACAGCAAATATAACATATAATATGATCGTGATAGGATGACTATATTTCTAGTATAATTATTGCTTTAATCGAAATAATATTGCAATCACTAGCTCAGTACCAAAGTTGCTTTTAATGTAAACTCATTGTACCGAAATAGATAGAATTGGTAATTTTTCAGCCATATAGTAAAGGCAAGATCATAAAATATACTCGTATTTAATAGCAGATTTTTTGCCTTTATTGCATTGATAACTGAAACCACTTTGCGGTCCTCATAAATAATCCTAAGTATATAGACTAATTATATAAATATTTTATTAAAAATTACTCGTAAAAATAGTTTTTACACCGTCTAGTTTTTGAGGTACTTACAATAATAATGCGGGGAAAACTATGTTCGAGTCATATGATAAATAAAAATGTATGATAAACTTAATATATCGTATATTTATAGATCTATTGCAAATTAGAAATGTAGCCTCGAAAAGTTTTTTGTATAAATATACAATTATAACACTTTTTACAACTTATTTTACTTTACATTGTACATTTTGAATAAATGAATTCATCATCACGACCAAAATATACAAAAAGTTTTAAAAGTTTTATTATGGTATATTTCTATTACTAAAACTACTCGTATGCAAGCAGGAAGTAAGAAAATACCTGTGAAATTGTAACCACGCACTTTCTGTTGTGAAACAAAGAGAGAAACCATCGTACATAATGATAATGTATTAACTTTATTTTTCCAGTGGTCAGCAACGAACAATGGGAACTGGACCTGTATAAGCTCTGGACCCTCGGAACTTACATAATTAAAACTAATGGACTGTTGGCTTGACTTTGAATTTTTGGATATTTATGTCAACTGACCTGCGATTTATTATATTTTACACGTAGTTTTATTTCTCATAATAATAACACTTATTATTACTATATAAGTATATTTTACATGACTTAAAAATCGTCACATGTTATATTTTTCACTTAATCTTACAAGCGGAGACATTCAACTTGTAACAGCAACAATAGTGACAGTGGCGTTCCCTTGAAGCAGTACAAGTCAGTATAACAGAACGAGCATAATATGTCATGCAAGCATTTGTTAGAGGTGTTCAGCCGCAACGTACAGAACATTCGATACAATCAGAATCAGATGAGTGGCGTTGATGTATTGCATGCGGAGAATTTTAGACATAAACTGCCAGTTATTGAGAGAAGAACACACTGTAACCACTGTATTACGCACTGTAACCAAATGTAGAAAACTTGTAAGGGTTTGTAGAGCCCGTGAAACGTCACACGGGCATGTTGGAACACCGGTACCACATCAGTCGGACGTGCTCTGCCCTCGACATGCTCGTAAGAGCGTGTTAAATTTCCGACATTCTCGTAAGAGCGTGTTTAGCCACCGGTGTCATCAATATTATATGTGGTCAGGATGAGGAAGGACCCCCAACTCTCACCCCTTGTTTTCTGAAAACATATGAGCAGATTTTGTATGTTTTACGTTCTTTCTGATACTGGTTCACATCCTGTTCAGAGCTACTCGTATAATTCATAATTTTATATGTGATGCTCTGCCAACCAATAAGAAGGACATCGTAGTAAGTGGCATCCTAAGCCGGTGAAAATAAAGTTACGACTCATTTGTATATTTCCAAAGCCTGGTATTAGGCCTTGACCACTTCAACGGATGCTCTACCTCTACCATCTAACTTTCGGTCCAGTGTAGGCATTCTCAAGAGAATAGAAAGTTGTAAATATTAGAAATAAGGGCATAGAGCTCACCTATATGTATTCATTTATTGTAAATTATGTTAATACAATTTTTAATAATGCAAAACCGTGTTTTTTAAGCGTTTTTCATATTTTTATCTTTTGGCGCAGGATAGAATATTCTTGCAGAAGAATAATGCGTTGGAGGATTGCCCCTTTCAATATAACTTTAATAACAGAAGAAAACCGCCTTACCTACTAAAAGTAAAATCTAAACATGTCATATTTTACAGACAATAATAGATTTGAAAGAAATTTCATTTATTTGAACTGTTTTTAATATACAATTTTTATTTCTATTTTCTCGTGCTATGTTAAACTGCCGAAAAATCATTTTCAACTGTGAGGAATGCTAATGGACTAAGAGTAGATTCTTGGAGGCAACCTTCAAATGATGGATCTGAATAAACACAATATGCTTTGATAACTATCAATGATTTGAAAATATTACTTATTTAAGAGGTACGATTCTATAAATTGAAGAGTATGACGTGTAATCCCGTATTTACTTCGATTTGTTGAGAGGAGTGTTACATCGAATGATTCCCTTGATACGTTTACGCCTTTATAAAAGTTCTTTCCTTAAATGACAGAAAATGCCTAAGGAATAAACATAAGATAGTTCCAAAAGAATGCATAAGGTCTGGAAGGAAAAGAATGCCGTTATATTAGATTTCCATTTGTGAAATAAAATGATATATTTATAATAATTTTAGTTATGAGCTTTGTTGTTATTTCCTATTTTATGTGGTAGTTCATTCTTTCATCGTGCATTAAAAGACTTGATAGAATATTATGTAGAGTAGAACAATATTAGATACGATCTGTGACTTGTAGTTTTTTTATTAGGTACTCCTAATCCTAGTGTAGTATAGTGTAGACCTAATTTTCAAGACACAATTATGAAATGCTAAAAAGTAATAAAGGTTAATTAAACTGTACCTTCGTTATAACATTGATACATTAAAAAGTCGTAAGAAAAATGTACAATAACAATCTTTATAGGTGTTGCAGTTTTTGTCTTTTTATTATTTACTAAAATGCATCTAAATTGGTTCCCTGGACAATTGTATTACCTTGAAATGTTGATATTTAATTTCAGTAACTGTTCAAGTTTAAACAGAGCAAAGTTGCCAGCGGACATGTTTCATTGTATCTGTCAGACCACAGACATGCTTTGTATAATGTTTGAAACTCAACTAAACAAAGTAAGCAGTATACACTGCTTTCTAGCTTCATGATAAAAAAGATAATAAAATGTTGTTTTGGAATGTAAATAAACCTTAGATGTGTAATTATAGTATCCGTAGTAAATGTGCTACTTACTTCAACTTGGTTGCCACTCTCAATGAAAATGGAATAGTGTTTTTTATCATAGATATTTTTCACATAATCTTAAGAATCATTTAATTCCTTCAAATCGAAATATTCATGCAAAAAATAAGTACGGATCGTGTGTTTCACGAGATTATATATAACAAACAAAACAAGATAAAAACTATATACACGTTAATTCTAATTCTAATCTATGTAATTAGTGCAATAAAACATAATACGTAACAAGGTGATAGTTACGTATTATGCAAAAAAATATACAAAGAACAGTTTCAAAATTAACTATCCACTCAATATAATTAGATTTAATTAACATGTTGGCTTTAAATGTTTCGTTAAGATTCGTTTCTACTTTTAGATTTATATGAAACATATAAAAGTTAACAGTTAACACATGTAACTGCCATTAGATGTGGCTAAGCGTCAGAAAAAACTTACATAGATCTCAGAGGTAACCACCATGAAATTATAAACAAGCACAATTAATAAATACATAAAACGAATCAAACAGACTTAAATCCTGTGACAGTAACACTTACTATTTTAGCGTAATGAAATGAGCTATATATTTAAATACATACAACTTCAGCGAAGTCCGCTAGCTAACACTTTTTTTAGGAACCTCGTAATAACTATCGTTTTTTTATCTTCAAAAGTATATTTTCTGGAAACTTTGTTAGTGTTCCTTTCTTTAGAGGTAATGACCGTTTAATACTTTATTAAGATATATGGTAAAGTTACTTTGTTGCATTGGTTGATTTCACATACTCCTTGATTGTTGTAATTTATCCACAAATCTTATTTTCACATAAAAGTTTTTATAAACATGTAAAGGGTTGTTTTACAATGTTATTTGTATGGTGTTTCTAATTAAAATTGAATAGGTGTTCAATGGACATCTTAAAGTTTAAAAGTACAATAAGTTTAAATGTTTATAATCACTTTCTTAAATGTTTAGTACATATATTTTGTTTAAACTAATTTTATAAAGACCTTATCGACACTAAAACAAAGACGCAAAACATTGTAACAGCATTTATTAAATACAGCTTCGAAATACAGCACACTATACAACAGATTGCAATCGCAAGCACTGCCAGCATACGCTTAGTTATCCAACAATGCTCAGTTGTTTATATAGCAACTCTCGACTCTGCCAACATACTCTCACACGTCTAACAATGCGCAGCCGTTCATACATCTATCTCGATTCCTTCTAGAACAGGGACTACTGAGTTAAATATTGAGTCACTAAGTTTGGGATGTAGCCCTAATAATAACGTACCTATGTCAACTTGATCTTCAGAATTTGAAACATAACTTCAACATGGATAGCAGTGTGATAGTATGTAATTTACTGTTATATATAATCTTATTTACAAAACCAATTTTTGAGCTCTTAGAATGCATTATTATATTTTAAATTAACCGCTACCATGTTTAATTGTCTTAGCGTTTAGCGTCCCTCCCACTAGTTGACGGCAGAAGATTTATATTTTTGTGTGTGTCTTGTCTGTATACATACACCTTTGAATGAATGAACTTTGATGGAAGAAATTTAGTTTAAAACTGCACTTGTATTATTTGCATAAACAAATTGAAAATAGTAAACAATGGCCCATGGGGATTCACTCTGCAGGCCAGAACATTCTTCATTTTGGAGTGAACGCGAAACAACCCATGCTATTCCAATGTCTGGCGTGGGTTTAGCCTTGTACTCGAGATAAAAAGATGTAATAATTAAATAGAGGAATTTCAATAGAAAATTTCGTTCTATGATAGATCCTCAATGGATATTGTTTAACCTATGCAATGATAAGAATTACCACAATGCGAGCCTGATATCAAGCTTGTATGCCAAGAATGTAAATTTTCTCTACATTCATTGCGACATTTGGAACCTACTATAAATTAAGTAATTAATTTAAACCATCAAAGACAGTCGTGATAATTTAATTATAAAGAGAAACCTTCCAACATTATTTGTGATTAAGGTTTGGTGAACAATGAGATTAGCAAAACAATTCGTAAAATACGAAGGTCGCATCATCATCATTAAACTGAAACTATTAAACTGCATTAACTTGTTTTAGGACGCTGTAACGAGAAATGGATCGTATTTTCTCTCAGAATAACTATGTGATCAATTATAATTGCTCAACTCGACGTAGCTTATATGTACTTGTACAATAATATGTTTGTTTGCACTCGAATACTGTTATATTTATGATATAATGTTATTTTGTATGGATATTAAACGTATTGTGTATAGTTTATTTTTTTGAGTTTGAAATATGGTTAGCGCATAAAGAATTGTAGTAATAAAATATACTAAATCCTTAATTACTATATCTAATCTGTAACTGTACAGTAGTTAAACTATTTTTATTACACACAGACTGTAATTTTACAGTGCAAACATTATGTTTATATTGTTGTTGCTCTGTTGTTTAACTTTATGTATTGTAGCTAAACTATTACTAAACAATTGCTTTACTAGAAATATTAAATTTCTCCACCTTTATGGTACAATAGGGTTATATGGTAGCCTACATCACGATGACTGTGCCAGATATCTTATGGCGAAGAGACAGCTTGAGGTTGCTTGTTTTCACTAAATTCGAATAAGCAGCAAATCTTTGATAAATAGAAAGCTCTCAGAGCATTCTTATAAAACTTTATTTAAATAAGGCTGATAATAAATACATAAATGTTTTAGTAAAACCTGGAATTGGAGCTAACTCTACTGACATGGTTTTAGATGTACAATCTAACTGGCTGTAAGAATATTGTTTTAATAAAAATAAATACTTAAAGGTAATATAACCACAGTTCTACAATTTAATGTTTCAATTAGCTCATAAGAACAGCGAAAATTAAAACAGGTGATTGTTGTGGTCCACAAGCAGTGCTGTAACGTAATGTCAGTGGATATTGTTTAGTACTCGGTTTTTTTTAAAAACACATTATCTCACTTATTTATCAACAAGTTTTAATAAACTTGGGAACTTTAATTTTTTAACTAATTTACCTAAATAATATTTGATAATTTGACATTTTTAATGTATGCCGTGTTAGGATATTTATATTTATAAATTTAAGCGAATCCCCATTTTGAAATAAATGTTCTAAAAATATAAATGTTTCCTGTACATTATAAACTAATGTATATAGTTTTTACTTATTAAAACAAGCCAGTTTCAAAATAAAAATTTTCAAATGAAAAACAATGGTGGCTATTTGGGTAATTATTGAGTTTTAAAAATATTTAATATTATATTTTGGGTTTTCTTTGAATCCGGAGTAATAACTGAATATATCGATACAGAGTTCTGGGACACCCATTATACAGGGTGTTTGAAAAGTATGGGTACGGCTTAATATTTTAAAAACCATAGGAGATAACATCTATAAACTTTGCACAGTGTCATATGGCTATGTAAACTATTTTTCCTTACTATTACCATGACATGCCAACCATGGCGGGACGGCCCACAGAGGAAAACATGGAAATCTTAAATTGAAGCATGGGTCGAGTGATACCTCATTTGAAAGAGCTCAATTATTAGAGTTGAATGCCGCAAACCGCATCTCAAAAGGTTTATCCAATCAGAAATGGCGGCTTGTTTTATGTACACATTGTGAAGTACATTATGCGCTGCCATTTCTGACTGGATCGTCGTATTCTGATGCGGTAGGTGGCGTTTCACTCTACTAACCAATGTGTTTTCACTGACTTTTTTCAAATTAGCAAATTATGTCATAAATTTATAACACAATAAATACCAATGTTTTTTAGTTTATGTACACCCTGTATATGTACTGAACAAGTTGTATGATAGTGAAATCGCTATTACAGAGTTTGTTTATTGGGGTTATCTAGGAAAACATACAAAAAAATATCAATTAGGGTTTATGTTGTCCTCACATGAGAGTATAGAATTGATAATTAATAAAGAATACTATGGTAATTAATAGGTGTTTTAAGTCGGGCTCCCTCCAGACTCGACGGTCACACTCCGAGTGACGGGTGTGTGTCGACAACTGGGACGGATACCGTCCCCTGTTGTACACACCGCGTCACCCTAAAAAAATGTTTAAATCCTAGCTTGCGAGAATATTGAGTTTCACAATACAGTAATATATAAATACGTCATATATATATATATATATATATATATATATATATATATATATATATATATATATAGTTATAAAGTATATGGCATGTAGCATTAATAAAAAATTCACTAAAATCATCAGTGAAAGTTTTTATGATATCCAGACATACATGTGTATGGTGAACCGACTTAGAAAAATTAAATATATAAATAAAAGATGGTTAATACTTAAGGAAATTTCTCTTTTTTGAGAAATACGAAAACATTGATTTTATGAGAAGCCTATTTATACTTTTCTTAGTGTTCAGTCGCGTTGAATATAGTATACTATACTGGTTAGGAACATATATAAAAAATTTGAATTAAATGAAACACCTGAGCTAAACATGCGCCATCTCATCCCTTTTTTATGGAAGCCAAACAGGACGTACTGTTTTCTTGCACAAATGGTTTTTTAGAAGTATTCTTAATAAATTAAGAAATGAAAAATCCATAATTGTATTTTCTAATAGAAAAATACCTGGTTGCTTAATTTAGAGGATGTTGAACTAATATTTTTTATTACAGTTTTATCATAGCGTAATTTTTATAAGGATAATAATATTATAATGTTTTCAATTTTATTTGGAAGATATAGTTTTACAATCTAAGTGCATTTCTGAAACTAATGCCGTAAACTACGCAAAGACTTCGTATTATTTTATGTATTTGAACTATCCAAAACTAAAATATATTTTATATTTCAAATTTTATATAGGTTTCAGGTAACTGCCATACCATTCAGTGTATTACTTGTTTGTATATTTTCCGATCAGAAGGCTCCATACTGAATACATCAATCTATCCGTGGCCAGGCTGTTATTTACAAATGCTTTCATTCTGATTGGGCAGCATCATGTCATTTATATTTACCATCAGATTCAATTTCATTGTCCCTATAAATATTGTCAAGAGGGAGATACTTAGTTTATTAAAATAACTGGTTCGGTACATTTATCAACGATTGCGAATAATTCGTCACATTAACTAATGTCATTGTGTCTGTTTATTTTATTTAATAAACATAATTAAGAACAGCCCTTCTTAAGAGCAGTTTATATTAGTGAAATTACTGTAGAGTCAGCTTATTACTTTACACATAAGTAAAACAAAATAAATTAAATGTGCAAGCAAAAAATATCAAGTGAACATTACGTTCTGTATTGAGTTAATTAAAATACTTTCTAAATTGTTTTTGATGAGGTGTTAGTAAAAATTTGGCCTTCTAGGACATTTTTTCATAATATTTTTTATTTACTAAACAACATATATATAAAATTGTAGTACTCTGTGACCTCCTTTTTATATTGTGTTTTAACACATTTGCTATATTATAAATCTACGTATGATTGATACATTTTATCTGAATTAATTACTATATTAACTTTTATCATGAATTTTTTCTGTCTATTTAAGTTAACACCACATGGATTTATCACCCAGCAGTTATATTTGTTTGTAAATATAAACATAGTAATACAGGGATGTAATTTAACATTATTTTCCAGCCGGTTCACTGTAGGCACTCACATCTCCTTATAATGTATACATCATATTTTCGTCACTCTTATCAATTTACGCCAAATACTATCTTTTGGAGTTTACCAGAATTCTTTTAAATGATCTAGAATGGTACTGTGTCCAGGCATTAGTTTACCGTACCTTCCAATTTAATTTTGATACGGCTATTTAATCCTGTTCGTGTCAGTTAACCGAGAATAGATCCACGCTATGACGATGTAATTTTTTATCAACCATCTCAGTTACAAATTATCAGGCAATAAGTTAATATTCTATCTATTTATATTAGCTTAAATCTTTGCTTACTCTACTATAAGTAAAATTATCAAGCTTTTACTAAATAACAAGTTCGTAAGTTTAACTTCATCCTTCATGTTCGTACCTTAATAAACTAGAATATAGGACTTCCCGAAAGTTTCTATGACTACAGTTTAAAAATTTATTCCAATGTTCTTATGTCATTCATTGTGCCAAAATTTAGTTTGTGTCCATATGATTACGTTTGATTCAAGAACATATTTTCGCCAAACTGGTGTTCGGTACTTAAGGTTCTACCAATTTATTTGATAGCAAAGTTTTGTCGCCACATTTGTAATATTTCATTAAAATACGTTAATTTCTAATCGACAGTCTTTGTTTCGAGCTCATTGTTAATATTTTATTAATAAAAAGTATTAAGCTTTCACCTACTAGTGTCAGTTCCTAAAACGTAAGGCTTAGAATTCTAACTGATTTACAAGTAATCCAACATGTCAATGAGCACACCCAAGTTAAAGTTCAAGAAAATAGAGTTGTACCTCAAAATCACGTATATTTAAGACCTATAAACTTTGAGTGGCAGTTACACACGAGATCAGTCAAAGATACGTGCGAGATATTCTGAGGTTCTGGAGGATTATTTCTGTTTATTCTGAGCTCCCACGCTAGGGCTGCTTCTCCTAACTTTGATTGCTACCGTAAATCTTGGGGTAAATATTCGCTACCCGAGCTCTTTCTTCACAGATTCCAGCCCGAAAGTTAATTTATGCCGTCACCCAATTTATAACATTGTACCGAATGACGATAACACATGGGGGTGGTGACTTCTGAGGTCGTAGTAATAAATACTCGAATTGCAAAGTTTACTTATAAGTTCAATTTAATCAGTGAAACTTACAAGCACCACTTTTAGTTGGTAAATTAAATGTATGTCTTGCCACGTTGCTGCCAATTAAAGTACAAGAACTAAAAATGTATATCTAATAGGTGGGCCTAAAATATCCAATGTTCTATGGAATTATGCCTACGATGTTTTATTTTATAAAACGTTAAGATTTCACTTCCCTTCGTAATGTGTAGACTCACAACCCGGGTGTCGGCGTCTTGGCACGAGACATTGAAGCTGTAATCTAAGAAGGGTTATTTCTAGTCGGTAGTTACTAGAAGAGGAGTAGAAGTTAAGAAACTGGTAGCCATCTACTCAAATAATACGTGAGGTACGTGAGCTCGCCTAAAACAAATTCGCGACGGTATTAGCCACTTAATGAGAAAAAAAACTTATTACAACAACGTGCTCGTCAGAAGGACGACGCCACAACTTGTATCTATTTCAATCAAGCAAATAAAAGATCTTCAAGGGTAAGTTACTTTACTATTTACAACTGTACTTTACGTTACATTCATTTTTATATGTTTGGCATCAAAGGGCTAATTCAATAATACGAAAAGATAAATTTTACTTACGGACAAGGCGCGCGAGGTCTAATCGGTCACGTAGTTGGGCTGCTACTAAGGGTTAGAATAAAATATTCATACGCGTGCCAATTAGGTAGTTACTCCGCCGATAATTTAGTTCCGGAACATTGGATTAAAAAAAATAATATTAAATTATACTGGCTGACTAGGTTGTGAAATGTTACATTATATAAAATCTAACTAACTAACGGTACAACATTAAAAATATTAATCTTTCTTGTAAATTATACAATCAAACCTAGTCCTTAAATCATACGAAACACATACTAGAAACCTTGACACAATATCAACTTCCAGTTGGAGCACACAACACCGTCGTTACACCCTGGTTATGCTATGCCATGGGTGTGCATCATATATTTTTCTCTTGGGACAAGAAGCTTATATAGTTACGCCTAGTCATATACGGACCTTTGCGCTCCTTGCGAAGTGACAGGCTATTTTGGATGGGTAAGGTTGGGAGTAGGGCCGCCTCCTGTCAAAATTCATGAGGAAAAGATTAGGGGACTATTCTCAAGTCATGTCCTCTCGGAATAAGGAGATGCCAGGTCTGACCAGTTTCTCAAGTCAAATAAGGCCGGGTGTGGCACACAGGCTGACAGGAACCTTTGACTCTTAGGGAAAAAACCCCAAAACCTCCAACAGTCATCCTCCCCAAAAGACTAAATCTATCGAATTATTTGATGTTAGTGATGTGCCGCTCCTGGACATCCATATGGTTGCCAAGATTTAAAAGTGACACATTGGTTTTGGTGTATCTATTGTGGGATGAACTGGAAGTATACACCAGCCAGTAGTGTACCCTCATGGTAATTATCATATGTTAAGCTATTTAGTGTTTATTACACATGTCGTTGTTTTTATTTTTTTATCTAAAGACCGTTAAAGTTTATTCCATGCACTTTACATAAAATTCTGTTGTTGTAACTTAAGTTTTTCGTGCGATCCTAACCATATTTTTTGGCGTTAATACTTTTCAATCGGAATTATCTTTTAGAATTTTAATCGTAAAATTGTATTGCAGATACATCTTACTTAATCGTCTTGCCGTGTTTAAAAACCTGTAGTTTAAGATTTATACATGTTCGGTAAACTATTATAACCTATATCAAAGTAGTTTTTTTAATTAAATTGGTCATTTCAGAATTGTCTTAACTACACTTTGCATATATGCTATATTTATATAATCTTATGTAATATCTTTCAACATTATTCAATGCTTAATTTTCCTAGTAAGATACAATGTTATGTACTTAGATGTCTCGTGTAGTAAAAGTTGTGAAATTTCTATATATATATATATATATATATATAAATATATATATATATATATATATATATATATATATATAAAACATTAGGAAGTTAAAAATTTTAAATCTTAATTTCATACTTACGTACATGAAATTACTATAATACTTTGTTCTCTAACAACTAAACTCTTTGAAGACTTAAATAGGCGTTTTGGGACGAATCAAATCTGATATGTGAGTTTCTAAATATACTTTTTTATTGAGGAATTTTAAATAATTTATGATTATTTTCATGTATTAAAGGCTACATATAAAATATGTTATTATTTATATCATGAATTTGTTTCCTAATATATAGATATAATTTTAAATAATATAAGGATGTATACATTTAATTACTCGACAGTCATTTAACGCTCACATTCACATAAATCGTTTCAATTCTTTATTATTCTGTTACATTTCAAAAAAATCGTTTTCACAAGAACAAACACATAATTGTTACAACAAAAGTACTTGAAAATAGAAGAGAGTGTGCAATATTTAAAACTGTATTTATGTGCAGTGTAAAATATAATTCGTTGTTATATTAACTCATTTTACATTTGCATTTATATCTGTAGTACTCAGTGGGCTCTCTGGACTGGCTTCATATATGCACACAATGACGTATAATTGGTTAAATACTCTTTTGATTGATCAAAATATTTAACATATCCCTGTAAATTGCAATTATATCACGTGTCAAGGCGTAGTTTTGGTCCTGTTTGGTAACCAGCATTCCATAATTTGAATCTGCATTTTTTTGATCGTTTAAGGACGAGCACATGTCCACCCTTTTCTCTCTTTATATGATTTTAACTCATACATGTTGTATAAAATATTTCTTTTAATTTTGTGGAATTTCGTTTTCGCAATCCTGGACGTGTGTGGATACTCGTATAATTGAATATTCCTACCATTTAATGCCAGAGAGCTAAATGGTAACGTGTGAAACGTGCTGTACTCTAATCTCACCTATATGTGCCTACAGACAGTGTGTTAATTATTTAACACTTTTTAGAGAATGAGATATATCAGCCGTGCCGTGCTGTGTGTGTAGCAAGTGAAATCGATTTCGGTTAGTGCCTTAATTCATTAATCAGCCATTATCACTCTATGTACATTTCCCCTTACTAACTACATTTGTTCTTAAATTGTTAATGGATTCAGAAAATCCATGGACAAAGTGAGGTAAAAATGTCACATTTCATAAAACGTTGCGTCAGTGTGTTTCACTTTACGAGCTTACATTCTGCCCAACAATCGGCCATCAAGGGCAAGTGTGGCGAAGACGCTATACGTGACCCGTTGACGAAGTTGACGTGATCACCTAAATATCTACATATGTTTCAATCCTTTCATATTTCTTATTCAAATTGTGACGATACTATATTACAATACAGTGTGTCCCCAAATCATTCACAAAAGCACAATCAGTCATAAATAGCATTCTGCAGCATCTAATAGCTACATTAAAGATTCTAGCAAGTATAGAAAATAAAATAAATGGCACATTGTACATTTAAATTTATACAGTAATAGCTGTTACCCGCGGCTTCGCACGCAATCTTTAAAATCAAAGTCCTCATATTACTTAGTAAAAGCAATTATGATATAATATGATGGAAGTCCTATACAAATTGTAAAACGTAATTAGGCATACATCAGGTAGATATTATTTAAGTTCATGGTAAATAGTACCAGAGTAACTTAATTATTATATAATGTTTGAAACGTGTAGGAGCATTTCTGGCTCTAATGAATTATATAACGTCACAGCTGAATCTGCCTTGTCATCCCGATCAAGAAAACAGAAATCTCGGTTCACACGGGTCTTGGAAACTTACTTCGGTCAAAAAGCGTATATTTGCAGTCCTTGTCATATATTTCAGGTCTAAGATATTCGAGTACCATAGTAGAGTTTGTCTTGTTGTTCTGACGAAGAACAAATATATATATATATATATATATATATATATATATATATATATATATATATATATATATATATATATATATATATACTTACGTAGGACCGAGATGCCTACTTCGGAAAGTGCCTGATGAAGTCCGTTTAAATTCACTACTATGTCACAGTTTAGCTTGCCATATTGTCTCGATCAAAATACTATATCTGTTCGATAATCTAGTTCTCGGATATCTATTTTGGTCAAAATCGTGTTGTCATAGTTGAGTTTGCCTTGTCCTGATGAAGAAAATACATACATAAGTAGAACTGAAAGGCCTATTACGACCTAGGGGGAAGTTCTAGGTAGGTAGGTACTACTTCTTATGTACTTTCGGTAAGGGGGAAATCCTTATTAAGGTTATGCAATATTCCAAAATAGATAATCCATAGATAATCCATAACAAAATAGATAATAATATTCCAAAATAATCGTTATTCAAGTTTTGCGTTACCCTTGTTTTTTGGACTGTAGCCAGGGAAAGAATGAATCGTTGAGGCATGTTAGTATTCATTTCTCTGTTTTTCCATTAGCCATTGTTAAAATGTAATATCATAATGTCAAGGAAGCCCACCAGTTTAAAGTAATATGTAAAGACATTCATAACTTTGGTCATTAAGGTTAGTTTTATAACAGTATTTAATGCATTAGATGGTTTTAATTCGTCGTTGGCGCAATCTGGAATACAATTTATATATTAATCTTTTATTTACTATCTGTATTACACTACTGATCAAGCACTGTTTTTCTTATTCATGATAAAATGTAAATGTACACAGATGTTTCAGAAAGTATGTCTAACTATAGCTGTCAACAGCTGTTTAGTACCAGTTTAATTTTAATTATGAAACGTAAAAAGTAAAATTTTTTTCTTAATTCCAAAATATTCCAGGTAACTGTTTTTTAACTTTTTCTTCGTTAAAACCTTCCTCGGATTTCAATGAACATTTTACAAAAAGAATTAACAAATTGGTCGACCCATTCTTGAGATTAGCGCTTACGAACACATCTGACGATTCATTTTTATTTATAAGATTACATGTACATTAAACGCTAAAGAGGAAAAATAATGTTGTCCGTAGAACCCATTCTAAGGTTTATAGTTCATTAACATGCAATTATTCTAGTAATTTTGAGATGCTAGATGAGCTAAATAACATTATTTTTAATAAAGTGCGATAATTCAATATAGTTATAAATCAGTAAATGATTGAAACTTTTAACATATTATTTTGAGAAGTATACATAAAGTAAACGTTTATATAAATACTCCACCCGTCAAGCACGAGGCACACGAACGACGAACGAAAAACATATCTCGTGACAGTACCTATCAGTAAGATGTTAGAGTCTGTATTGTTTGAGCTTTTTTATAAAACATGTTTAATTTCATATCGTTGTGTTATTATAGCAAATTGCTTAAGAAATTCCGTCTTTTAATATAAAAGATTTGAGTGCCTTCTGCCTACTGCATGTGTTTTATACGTTTTAAGTACATTTTTAAGAAGTTACTTAAACATTTTTAAAGCTTATGCCCACACGTAAACGCTGTTTTCAACCACATTTTCAATAGTAGGACGACAATTATTAACAACGTGAGATATTTTTAATATTTTAAAATCTTATTTTAACAAGTAGTTAATGTTTCATTAAATATAGTAGTTGGATATAATATTAACAATTTTACAAATTTGGGTTTTCAATATTTGTAACCATTAGTTTCTTATATTAAGATGTTTATTATAAGAAAATAAATTAAATACAATTTATTTTCAACATATATAAATACACGACCACAAATATTTTCATAGTTCATGACTTTATGGACGAACTAAAATACTTATATTAAGATAATGTAAAAAGTTAGATATTTATCATACAGGAAATTTCTATGCCTTTTAGTCGGTATTAGAATACGTACATGTTACAAAATATATTTATGTACATACTAATTTTAAATGGAGCTAGTTATTTACATTAATATAAATGTTGGGGTTTTTTTAAGAAGGTTTATTTATACCCCTATAAACATTTAACCTTAAGTGCATGAAACATTCTCTAGTTCAAGTATGAATTATTCAAAAAGATTAACTGAAATTTGACTAAAAAACATTGTCATATTCTAAAATTAATTCCCATTAACAATTTGTCTCAAAAACTGTAAACACAAACAGCTATTTGAGATTTAAATAACTTCTTATGATAATGAGACAAATCATGTGCAATCGTATGATAAAGCTTTAATTTTCTATTATTAGTAAATGCATTTTATTTATTTTCACTTTATAAAGGAAAAATGTTAAATGTTAAATCTGGGCTACAATGATAAATTAGTTTATTAGGTTGTAAACAAATGATTACTACCTAACTGATAAAACCTGATGGTAAACTATAAGTTAATCTAAATATACAAGGTATATTTCATCTCGAACACGAAAAACTTTATTAAAGTGGAAGAAATAATTATCAATATATACTGTATATTTGTAATAAATATTAGGCTGAAAATATTTTCTATCAATTACGTTGTTAGCCACTGTAATTAATAAATATTAGAATATAATCGTATCCGCAACAATAATATGATCTCCATTGCAGATTGAAGGCTCAAGCTGCCATGAAAAAGCGGTGGGATCCGACGTAGAATCTCATTAATGCAGCGACGGAACACTGCGAGTCCTTGATTCTGACGACAAAGAACAAAACTGTGATTGTCCGTGACTACTATACGGCTGATTTAATTACAATCTTGCTCAATTGCAAGAATTATTATAATAATGAGATAATATTCAATAAACTTCTTGAAATACATTAAGTCTTTGCGAATTGGTCGTATCCACACTAAAATTTGATTAGATTATTTAAAATTAGAATATGATATTTAAAAAAACATATTCGTATACAAATTTCCCAATTTTACTCAGGGCAATGAATGGTTAATTTGTATGCTTATATATTTTTTGTAAAATAATTTAACCCCTCTTAACTTTTTATAGTGGATTCAGCTTACAATGTACATTTATTAATAAATCTAACATAATTTTATGAATTTATAAATTTTGATTCGGATGTGTTATTAATAATGTCTAATGCAATCAGTCAGTTATATTTCCTCCATTAATCGGTTCAGTTTGTTCTATATGTTTTATATATTTTGTGTTTCATTTATGTTTTTTTTTTATATAAGACCATCACAAACAGTGAATTTCTAATGACTTTAAATTTTATTGTAACTACTTGTAAATTCTTCGAGCGACATATTTGTAGCATATTTTATGTTCAGTATGTTACCTATTTCAAACTTTTTTAGATCTAGTATATTTTTACAACATTTTTTATTGGTAAATATAACACAAGACATACACTGACACAATAGT
Source organism: Homalodisca vitripennis (assembly GCF_021130785.1). Lineage (NCBI taxonomy): Eukaryota > Metazoa > Arthropoda > Insecta > Hemiptera > Cicadellidae > Homalodisca > Homalodisca vitripennis. The sequence goes on along the minus strand of NC_060211.1, from coordinate 120,192,953 downwards.
TTGTTTTCTAAAATGTCTAGCAATGCCATTTATGAATGTCACTAATTTTTTTATATACCAAAATAAAGAGTAAATTACGAAATACAAAAATTGTTAGTAGAGTAGATTTTCCTTTTGATTAATGAAAGTCATAACTTCATCATATATTATAAATAACACATTTTTATAATAAGGTATTATTTAGATCCTTTAGGCCAATTATTCTTAACTCTTATAAAAAGAGTAACAAGAAAAATAGGCTAGCAGCATTAAAATGCATGCAGAATGGCTTTACGTGCCTTATCGGCAGCAGAGATCTTGTTACTCGTTCAGGTTCGCAATATAAGGCGTTATAATTTCGTCACATTATAAATAAAAGTGAATTGGTATATTTAATTTTCTTGAATGGGACGCAAAATTTTTTGCTAACCGCTTCTTTAAAGAGAGGTGTATATGTTTTTGAAAATCTGTATTTAGTTGTGTTTACTGGAAGTGTGAAATGAAATTAAATGTTCTTTAATGCAGCAGACATTTTATAGCAATGTATCGCAACCGTAGTTTTTTATGACCTATTATGGTATAAAACACTACTAATTGTAACGCATTCACTCACAATATTATACTTCCAAAAGTGAAACAAGAAATAAATAAATTGTCAGACATTGTCACAGTAAATATTATCAGCATGTACCTCTGTTGTGAATCTAACCGGGAAGTCTGAAACAAATACAAGTATGTAAGGGTTAGCAGCGCAAGATTCCTGATAGCCTCTTTACACAACTCTATGTATTTGAATTTAGCGATTATAATAATTGTTTTGTTCTGGAGGGTAAACACTCTATCATAGTTTGACTTATCACAACTACCCCATAGTCTTATACAAAAGGATAATCGAGTTAATAAGGCCAATACAGTCTAGTATTAATTGCTGGCTAAAAAGTGAAAAAGATTTCCGAGAACCAAATGTCCCCAAAGCAACTCTAGCACACACACGGTCAATTTGGTAGTTCCATGTCAAAATTCTGTCTAGGTGTAATCATAGAAATTTGGTGGATTCGGCTTCTTCCAGAATGACGTAATCCAACATTATCACTGCAGTTAATTTTAAAACTATCATCGTGTTGGTTAAATAATTGTATTTTTTTAGAGTGGTTTGATGCTAATATGATGTTTTTGAGTCAAAACACTGTTAAAGTACTGGATGCAAAATTTCAAACTGGTGTCCGAAATATTTTCCAAACCCCTGAGGGAAGCTGCTCTAAAACATAGAGAAGGGACGTCAGCGTATTGAATAAATTGTCCGCTTAAGATGGACAAATCTGAATCATTTACGTCAATTGAAAAACGTACAGGCCCAAGTATTAGACAAATGAATACATAAGCTAAGCGTCTGTTGGCGTTTCTCTATGCCTTTCAGGATCAAGTCAATTATTTCTGTGACAAAATCAGTTTTTTTTTATTTCCCTGGTATAATGTGAATTTAATTTCCAGATAGACATCCGTAAAGTATTGATAAAAGAAACTTTGTATTTTACTGGCAGAATTGAAATAGGCTGGTAATATTTTGAAAACATTGGGTAATAACATTCAAATACAAGAACCACCTTGGTCAATTTTCAACTCCGTTGGGTACATGCACCTTCAAACGAGAGTTTTATAATTTTTGTTAATAGGCTGATAATGCTTTTAGAACATTATTTAATCAGCAATATAGATTCCTTCATTGATTTCTTCAGTTGTTGTGGGTGCAAATATCTGGTGATTCGTGCTATCTCCGCCTCACACACAGGAGAATGCATGATAGCACCACGTGCTGGTAAAGTGAGGTAGTTTGTCTTTTTGGTAAGGTACGGTTGACAAAATGTATTAATTTCCGTTGCTTCAGTTTGGGGGTAACTTGTTTTTTTATTTATTAATAATCGAATTTGTCTTAAAGGGGGATTGTATTTTTACAATTAGCCATATTCAAAGCTGTCTAAAAAATTTGTTTTTATCTTTTCTAAATTCTATTTATATATATATATATATATATATATATATATATATATATATATATATATATATTTAATATATATGAAATGAGTAATGATTTATCCCATCAAATATACTAATTAAAATTACAAATTAAATTAATCGAAATTACATTACCCCAGTTTCAAGTTGCGTGGCAGGCCATAAAAATAATAATATTAAAATAAAGGCAGTACAGCATGTGATTGTCATTAACTTTTAATAAGAGCAGGACTTTACTCCGGGTCGTCATTGTTCCTCGCTTATCACAATATACTAACAGTATGTCAATAGTTCATAAATTATGTCTCATATTACTTATTTCTACATCTAAAACAAGAAACCAAACAAACAATTAATTTTGTTTTTAAATTAACTACTTAATTTGGGTTTTTAGTCTATTTTATAACTAAAAGTATATTATACAAAAGGTAAAGAAAATGTAGTTAAAAATGGTAGTTAAAAAAATTGCATGGAAGATTGTGCTAGTTCTGAGTATAACCTTAACGTTTCTCTTGACACGAGAATTTCCGGAGTAATCCACGAAGTTCTTTGTGATGTCTCTCTCTGCGATTGCTTTTGAGGGGCAACTTACATTCAAGTGATAGTTGAGAGTATCATTGATTGCTGTGAACATCTCATTATTATCTAGTATTATTATAATTATAAAATTTTCATAATTTTTAATTCCCCAAGATATAGACTTCCTTGAAGCATAGCCACTTTTTTAGTAGCTTTAAAAACCTTTAAATGTCCTAATTTACCACGTCTTACGTGTAACGGTAGCAGGTAGCAGCTGTATAACTACCAAAACTGAGCAATTAGATATATTTTTGATCACATTTTAAATAGCAGTGCTTACCGCAGTCACCCTGGAAGGCGATGTCACAGATTAAGTCAAATTGAATGATTCTTGAGTATCTTTAAAATGTTAATTTAAAGCATCATTCTCCAAGTTGTATATGTTTTATCATTTGTGAAGCCCATCGCTCGAGGAGGTGGGACATTTTCATTTCTATGTCTGTCTGTATGTCAACACGATATGTCGAGTGGGTACTTAGCTAGAGACTTGAGATTAAAGTTTGTAATAATGACTATGACTTATTTAAATATGTTTTGAAAGTGCTATATTCATTAAATACTACTAAAGATGTATTATAATTGCCTATTTTACTATTTCAGGGTAAAACATTTCATTTGTAGACTGGTCACATAGTATATCCTATTTATAGATAATAAAATGAGGGGTAATAATTTTCTATATACAGATTTTCAGTGTAATGTTTCGTAAACGAGGAATTCCAAATATTCATTCTATTAAAAGGGCTTGCGTGCATCCATATATACTCTTTAAAGAGTACAGAGCCGAGCTTGGTTCTGGTATTTTACACTGTACCTCTTTTGTGTTAAAATTTTAGTTCAAACTACACTAGCCTACCCGTTAACGGCGACGTTACACAGAGCGTCTGGTTTGTCCTGTTCACCGCATACACTTTATTAAAAACATCACATTCAATTTTATATATCAATAATATTACAAACTTATTCTATTTGAACTTTATTACTATTTAGATATAAAAAAGAATATATAAATGTTATACGTTTTTACTTATTAAATATTTATTACATATTACTAGATAAAAATATCGACTTAAAACTTATCTATCTAAGTCTATAGTTTTTTTTTTAGAAAATAGTTTACTTGTATGTCTAAGGATTATTTGATATAAACATATATAAAAAGTTTTAATTAATAAAAGCTTACATAAGTAGGAATAAAATTAAAACCATAATTATAATTGTTGATGAATGATTACAGCCAAGGAATATAAGAGAATACGTTGGTCCTTGTTTATATATGGACAAACTTTACTTCTTATTTTACGGTTTTTATTGATGATGGATGGTTTTAAGTGATACGAGAGTTTCGGACAAATGGAAAATCCCATTGATTTATGTTACAACGTTTCCAGGATTAATATCTACACTATTCATCGTGTATAAAATCTCCTAGTAAATCAAAATAATTACAAAACTAAAGAGTGTGGGACAGTACTGCGATTCAAATGCTCACATAATACGTGACTAGAAATCCTACAGTATGAGATCCAGGCTGGATAGAATGAACCAAGGAAACGTCACTGCACATAAGCAACAGCACAAACAGCACGTCACCGTCACCAATGAAAGTGGAAGAGTGGCAATACACTCAAGACGGAGTAGTAGTTCATTTCCACACTGGTAAGTAGTTGTGTGATATGTTATGGATTTTTGAGACTAAAAGAAAAATATTTTATTTTCTAAAATTAATGTTACACTTTTTTATAACTTATAATGTTGGCAAATGTTTATACTAAAACCACAAATTTTATTTCTAAACTATTAATTGTTATTAGCTAACAATGTCAAAATGTGTGTTTTGGCTGGCTTCTTTTTTCAAACTATTAAATCGTTATTAGTTTATCAATCACGAATGCCAACAAACGTGCAACAGGGGAAAAAATGAATATTTTTCAATTTGTATTTATTATATGTTAAGTATAACAAATCCAGCTACATAATCCTTACTCACACTATATTGTATTATATGTAATAAAGTATATTACAATTATAAAACAAAGGAACAATTTAATAAATTAGTAGTCTAGAAAAAATCCCATCAAATAAAAACATGTATATCACTTGCCAGAATCACTATATTGCCTACTGGATATCTTCTTTAATTAAATCTATATTTTAATTTTAATATTAAAAACTGTTAGAGTTACACACATCCTTCATAAATAAAACCGCGAGAGATAAACATGACGTGTCAATGCTTAATTTTTAAAGTAATTGACAAACACTAATGCATATAATCTGATTTGTTTAATAATATAAACATTACCTGATATCAGATTCCAAAAAATGGATCTAATGTAAAGATATATTTATTATTGGTGTCATAAAGAATAGCAAAATGATATTTAATTGCTTTGAAGCTGTATAATAAATACGAATTACACGAAAAGTTTCAAAATTGATTCCTGTTGAAGACTTTACTGTTTGTGGATCGGTATTAGTTATGATATACTTCTTTTATTTTGAGTTTATACCAAACTTATGAATAATTTAACTTTCTAGTAAAATATTTTAAATTCATATTTACATAATCAAATATCAAGTATTTAAAGTTTTATATATATATATATATTATTATTATATTATTATTATTATTATCATTATAAATATAAAATTTTTTATATATATATATCATTATCAAAGTAATATAGCTATGATTAAACAGCCTTTAACAATACACCCTGTAGTTAAGTTTTACCGCAATGAAATAAATTTGTGAAAGGAATACACTCTATACATATATGTATTAAACCATGATAAATTTTTAAACTAATACAAATTTTAATTATAAACGCCAGTATATATGAAATAGTCTGATTTATGTGTCGTACATATATTATAATACACTTTCAAATTAGTGTTAATTTATTTCTGCTATAAAGTTTTTCATTTAAAAAGACATGCTCCTTATATTTACTATTGGTTAGTATTGTATACGAGCATAGTCTATATTTATTTCCGAGCAGTAACTATAACACCTGCAGCAATAGTCTACATTTATTTCCGAGCAGTAACTATAACACCTGCAGTTTTATTATTGCTATTACAATTATTTAGTATTATTACTTTTGACATATGCTGTTAACCTAAAGCAATGACTATGTTGTACTTTGATTTGAATTTGAAATATAATTATCTTGAAACAGAGCTAACTACGTATCACTGTTGCTTGAATATTTCTCATCTGGCTAGTCAAAAGGGGTTAAATATGTTTTATATTTACCATTTTCTAATGTTCAACGTTCCTAAAGAGTTCATATTTAGCACTTTACTAAAAATTTAAGGAAACCGTAATTTTTAAATCACTTTAATGAAAGACAATGTATCTTAATAGTAGAATTTAAGTATCAACTAAAAGCATGGAATTTAAATTGATTCATTGCAATTATAAAGTTTATTTCTCATTTAGTTTTGAAATGTTAATAAAAATTGTTTACTATATACTTTATAACGCTCAAAATGAGACAAAATCATAAAAAGATTTAATTTTTGTCTACTTAAGATGTTTTTGATGAATGTAGCATTTTATTCTTGTGAATTTGATAACAACTTTTATTTCTAATATGTAGTATTTTATTTTCTTTATGATTAAATTCTAAAGTATTATAAACAGGAAGAGTTACTGGCGTTATTAAAATCAGCATAAATCAGACAATACGTGTTTCATTCAGAAAGTCATTGTTGTTGTAAAACAAAAGACGTCTCTGACAACATCCGTCACTTTATTATGCGTTGTCATCAGGGTGTATGTACACATGAGAATATCATGAGTACCAGGTAACTTTACACAAGAGTCATAACAAGATTTGTTTATGTGTATTTTCCTGAGTATTCATAATCTTTCTATGTTGTTATCTTTGTCACTGTATAATAACTTAAGTTTCTATTATTACACACGTTACAACATAATATACCTACATAGATATAGTATAGAGGTATTGAACAAAAGCCATTCTTGGGTATTTCAAGGTATTTTGCAAATATTTTTGATGTGTTACAGTTGTATGGATAAAAAATTCCCAAAGAGAATTCGTAAAAGTATATTTTTTTATCTATTATCGCCTTACATACAATAGGAATTATTTATTGGATGCAAATCTGGTATTGCTGCATATTTACCTCACAATACTTTTAATATACGTGCATATTTTAACATGCTTTGTTAATATCATGCACGTTGCTACTAGAGGCGAAGTGTACTATTGGAGTCATTAATATTTTTTAGCATCAATATTAGTATTGCTGAATTAACCATGTTATTTACATTACAAGTTCAGTTTACATTAGTTACAGACTATGGCACTTCTTAATTGTCACACTGTTGTTACAGATATGTAACCGAAACAGCAGTTGTATACAAGACGAATTGTTAGGATTACCTGGGCGTTTTTCTTTTAATATACAATTTTCTTTTAATTGTATAATATTACAGACATAATATGTAGGTTTAAGTTGTCAGATTTAAAAATCATTAGGTTTAAATTTTATTTTATATCGATTTATAACCTACGGATAAAGCTGAAGATAAAACACTTCATTCAATCGGAATTTAATTGAACACTATAATTCTAAATCCACATATGGAAATATTTCATCCCATAATTAATCTAAGTGATTATTATAGTCGAAATGAAACATTAAATTATAATAGTAAAAGCGTTTATTACAATCAGTAATACGATTACGATAGTGAATGTGTTAACGCCCTACAATGTTATCCTTACCCATAATTAGCCTATATGATTGCTCGATTCTATGTTTTATGGTATACGTACAATAACTGTTTAGAATATCCTAATACCATTAACTTTTTTCAACTTTGGTTGACACAGCTTTATAGTTACATTTTCTCGAAATTATATCTTAGGCCCTTTTGGAAAAGATTATGCATATTAGTACTCTTTTAGATTCCTTAAAGGTTTGAAAAACTTTTTGTCTATAATATATACAATAATTTTATCGAATAATTGCAACAATTTGTACCACAAGGACTACCACTTCTGTATTGCGTACTACTGCGGTTGTGTTGACTTTGTTCCGACTCCACTTGTGTCACGAGAGTGCGTTTTGTACCAGTCTAGTCATTTAAAAAGAATATTGGCGTAGTGAAGTTGCATGTATAATTTATATCACTCTCTACGTCGTGGGCTTCTTTCCGAGCCAGTTGAGATCTGTGCAAATCTTCGTTTCCCTCAAAGATGTCAGCTGATTTTCCCTCTTCTAAACATTACATTCCATATGTAAACAATTCTTTTCTTATGTAAAGGTCTCCTTCCTTTAAAGGAATTGATATTCCCTGTTTGGCCAGCAGGAGTTATAATGTTTAACAACCAACTTTAACACCAAAATGAATAATAAAATAGTAACATTTCCTTATGGAATGATAATTACTAGATTAGAAATATTGTTGAAAACTCGATCGATACTCATCTCAGAAGTTCGATACCTTGCCTCACGCGTCAATGTAATCTCGCTCAACAATAGGTTACTTTCGATAATTAAATTTACTACTAATATTTCTTTTATGTAAGGAAAGTATTTATTTAAACTTGTTTTTTAACTGTTTTTACTAACAAGAACGTAAAATAATAATGTATACAAGATTACTTTAAATCTTTAAATAAGGCCGCATTATTAAAAAGAAATTGAAATGTTATACACAAAGACAAATAACATAACATTATCATTTATTGTTAATGAATAGAAGTATTTCAGGAACCATAATTGAACATAAATCATTTAACAATATGCAATCAACCCTGAACTTCTTTAACACTAAATTATTTTTACGTTTTGCCGCTTTTCTACAATTACTATTGGAACATTATTTTCTATTATATTATAACAAGTTATAACTACGATACACTACACATCGCGTTAAACGCTTCACAAAGCCTGCATAACCTGAAGTTCAGATATCTTAAGGTGTCCTGCAGATAGGCAGACAGGGAATCATACAGAAAAAATGTGCACATCTCTCTTACTAACTAAAGAGAAACTGTTACTGATCCAATGACTTCACTGATGGTAAACCCAATTCCGTAAAATGAGATGGATTTCCATATAACCATTGTACCGATTATAACAGTAGAGTAACTAGTGGAGGCATATTTTGTTATTTTTTTTACTGCAATTAGCCGTGGAAAACAGGCTCCGTGAGACAATGTACAAAATGTATTAATTTTGTATTCGCTCACAATCCGTACTCTCGAATCACGTGACCGTGACGCGTGGCTTGAGGGAGACCGGGGGTGACGTCTTGGTTTTGTCAGTTAAATCAAATTTTACTACATACGTAACCTGTTTGTCGTGTTTCTGCTTGCTCGTTAACGGAGTAGACTGTGACTAGCGACCAGTCCAGAGTTAACCTACGAACCGAAGACTTGTACCCTATACGACTACACTCACGTATCTTGACTACTGAAGCTTACCGAGTAAGTAAACTGCTGCATAGTATAACTAATTTGTACGTTGAGTCTCACCCTTTTGAATTTTCTAGGTGCCCCGGTTATTTAATGGGAACTAGCTTAAACATGTAATAATTTGCCCTTTTATAAAAATCTGCTCTATATTGCGTAATATTGTCGTAGCAATTTGGTAATCTGTTGTTGTCTGTTCATAGGTACTTTAAAGAAACATTTTTTTTGTAGGAGTATAAAGTTAAAATATACTCAATAAAGTAAAGTGAGAACGAATCGATATATGGCAATATATAAATATATCGAAGCACCAAACTAGTAAGTGAGGAGAGCAGAAATGTATTACAAGTATCTAAATTTGAGTGAAAGGATATATATTTTGGTTTATTTGTATTTAATAAATCTTTTTTGAAAAGATGTTTTAGTTTCATTTTTATTTTGATCATTAAAAAACTTGGAAGTGTTAAATTTTTATTATAATAAAAACCTTTTATTTCCAGAAGAAGTTTCGTTTTCTTTTTTTTAGCAAGTAAAAGTCCACCACGTAATTCATTTTATACCTACCTTTCGGTATACCATACTTTTCTATGTACAAATGAAGTATTTATCTAATTACTTATCTATTATTGAATCCCACCAAATATATCTTGCGCATAGTTAGGTTGATGTGTTACTTAGCAGCATGTTAAAGTGTCATATAATCCTACTGTTTACAATTTCATTACTATCCGATATTCTTGTTCTCATCATGTTTACCCATTAGGTCATTTAAAATGTTTCTTTACGATCTCATTGAGTGACATGTATTGCCGTAAAACTCAATTTCGCCTAAGTAGAAATGAAGCTACAGGCAAAATTTTACGTCTATAAATAAGATTTTCGTTAAGATGGTATGCGGACAGACTGATTGTAAGTAAATTGATGTAGTCCATAGTCATAAACCATGTTAACACCCACAATTTAATTTTTAAATTTTTTTAAAGTTTGATCCATTGGATTTTTTTAACGTATTGATACGATGCCCAGATATTGAATGAATGTATTAATCGTGCAAGTTTATTATTGGTGTAGTTGGTGTATCTGTGATTTATATTGCCCGAAATTGGCTTTTATCATTTTAGAAATTTAAATTGTGGGAAAATTCACAAGTTATACGCATGGCATAAACCACAATGTTTTTTTTTATATTTATAACTAAGTTTCACATTATAACAAGTACTACATTTTCATTTCCGTCAATTAAACTCTACTCTAATCTTGAGTAACGATTGATTCATTCACTGTTCATCCCGAATATACCAAAATCGTTTAATATTACAGTAAACAAGCAACCGCTTTTCACGAATTGCAAACATTGTAAAGCATTCTTAAATTGGTTACGTAATTCAAGAATGTGTTACGTAACATGTAATGATTCGCTGAGTTTGCATGCAAAGTTTCAAATCTTTTGATCATTTGACTCTCTATATATCCTTCAAACCGAGACAATCATAAAGAAAAGAAATGTTAACCTCACTGAAAACCAAGTCTACTAAGAAAAAATTGACTTTTTACTATATATAATACTTTCACTATATATATATATATATATATATATATATATATAATATATATATATTATAAATTTAAAACTTTCATGTGTCTGTACTAGTATTCCTTAAAAAATACATTAATCTGCTATTTATTAGCTGCTATCTTAGTTAATCGTAATACCGATGTGAACATGTTCACCACTAGACACAGAATCCTATGTAGTGATATGCACCATCATCAGCACTATGGTCAGTGTTGCCTATATAGAAATGATGTATTAAGTTTCTCGGATAGTTAGATTTTGAGTTATCATGTGAATAGTTAGACAGATAGATAAATAAAGATAAAATTTGTCCATCGAATCAGATGCTTCGCTAACGCTTATCCAACTAAATAAAAGTTAACCGTGATATTTTAAACTTTATATGATGATTTTAACGTGCTTGATAAAATATATTTATAAATTATTTGACAAATAATGTATATAAACTTAAGATAAAGAAAGTAAAAAATTAGAAAGTTAGCTATAACAGGATAATTGGCAATACACGAGTAAGAACAATAATGTACCATTTGTAAAATAATTTGGTGTAAAAGTAATAATTGAAAAAAGTGTTTCCCCTTACCAGTCGCAATATGCAGTTACAAATACGTTGTGATTCATAAGACTGGTACATTTAAACCTATGAGCGCTGAACCACACCATCTCTGAGAGGGCTTCTGGAAAATACCGACCTTTGCGTATCGCAATCTTTGGCATTTGTCAGCATGTAATGCTCATGGCTTCTGATATATCTCGCCCTCTGGAACCTTCTAATCTAAAGGAGTTTGTGCCTTGTAAAATAATGCTCATGGCCTCTGGAACCTTCTGACCTAAATGAGTTTGTGCCTTGTAAATGCTCCTGGCCTCTGGAAATAGTTTCCAGATACTCAAAGCTCATAGACAGAATACCCTACGTATTAAAGAACGTAGGAATTATTATTATACTGATATAAATACGTTTATTTCAAGTTAATAAAAGGATATGCTTTGTATAGCTTTAGACATTAAAAAATAACAACTAAAAACTATAATAACTTAAAACAGATTGAAAAGGAAACAAACTATTTGTAATTCTGTTTATTTATTTAGTATAAAAATACTGCCTGCACAGCCTTATGGTGTGGATGGCCTAAGTTACACGACTAATTTTTTAAATGAGTTTATATTTGATGTACTTATATTAGAATTTCAACACAGATAATCGAAAACTAGAATCTTCGTTGGATGCAGCTTTACGAATTCAAGAGCTGAGAATTGTTTTAGTGGAAAGTTACTTTGAGACTGGAAGGAACAGTTTTGAATGTAATAAACTTTCGAAAACGTTATCTTTCAATAAAGTCCATGCGATCTTAATACTTTATTCTTTTGTCAAACTCAATTTTCTTAGCTGAAATTGTATTATTGCCTGAGATTTATGAATAATTCATGCCGCTACTGAGGAATTATCAAGTGTACACGTCTTTACCCTTGCTTGATTTCGTCTTGCCGGGTAAGTCTTGCTTGTTATTCTAGGGCTCAATCTTCCTACTCAAATCTTTTAGAAATGTTCAATAAATTACAGTTCTATTTACTGAAACTTGTTTTGTATCCGATTGAAACATGTTTAAGGTTTTGTTTTCCACAAATATCATTGAAACATAAAATCAACATCATTTTAATAATATTATAGATGCCAAGGTGCCTTTGTTTGCTGGTTTGGTTTCACGCGTAAACAATAAACCGATTGTCTGAAATGTTATATACATATTCCTTGGGTTCCTAGTATAAAAAAGGACTCTTAGTCTCTAAAGGTGCAAAATATCACTGGAAGAGCCTGCGAAACATAATCAGCTGTCCTGTGTAAAAAAGTTTGAACAGGACAGTACAGCCATTTGTTTAATTAATTCAATCACTATTTTAATTTGTATAAATTTGTAGTGTGAAAGTATAGAGCAAGCTTGATAGTAACAACAGTTCATTTTGCATAAATCATTCCAACTACTGCTAACCACAGAGTCTGAAAATAGTCAGATATCAAATTTTAAAACTTTAGTAAATATATAAGGTACATTCTAGTAAAATTTTAAGTATGCAGTGCTTGATCATTACTTAATCTAGATATAAAATACTAAGTTTCTATCTAACTATTACTATAAATTTAAAGATTTTTGCAAAATCAGTCATAGAACAAAAAATAATAAGACCCATGTAATTAACAATGGCCACAATTATACACTCTGTGATGACTATAATCAGAACTAACAATTTGATACAATAGAGTTTACATACAATGTTTATAATATAACTAAATAATAAGGTAGTTCAAACAAAAAAAAGGTGTTATACAAAAACTACTTAAAAACGATGCATAGAAAAACTTTTTATAAATAATAAATGGCTTTACTACTTGCGATTTTCTTTCTACTACGTGTTAGTTTGCTTATTTTCCTCAAAATCTAGGTCTGCAAAACACGTTTAATCGAGCTTAAAAGCCTTAGCCTTATTACTAATATTGTTAACAGAAATCCTTCCCACAAGTCTATTTAATTCCCAATCAAAAATAGTTACAGTGCTATTTTATTTTATTTACCTTAGAGTGTGCTTATTTTATCATACCAAATATTCAGACACCAGCCTCACATCCGTATCATGGATTTAAGATGAAAAAGTAACTCAGGTACGCGATCGATGCTCTCTATTGGGCATCAAACCCGCAGACACAGTGGAGGGAATGAGAGTTTAGCTCAGTAGTTATATTAGAGAAACACGTCAACTGAGTGATATCGATAGTGACTAAAGTATTAATGAAACTACAACGGCCACCACTGATGCTACAGCAAAACAGTCAAAAGACATTTGAAGGTATAAACCAACATATCACGCAACCTTCACAATCACTAGGTCCCAACATACGCACTGCAGAAGTAGTATTCTCAAAAAATAACTAATTATTTTCTGGACTTGTCGATAGTGATGCAACATTTCTTACTGTTGTTCGCGAAATGTTTAATGCGTTGTCCATGATTCCCAGAACTTGTAGAATCTTTAATTAGGGCTGCATAAATACTCAACCTGAATCTTTTAAGCGAAAAACTTCTTAGTAAAAACATCATATCTCGGACTGAGGGTAGAAACTGAGATGCAATAACGTCTAACCTTATTTGGACATCAGTACTCAAGACAATACCTTCCGAGAAGAGCTTGGAACCAGTTCTTGTACCACCAGAAAATTACTTCAGTGTCCTTAGCTGACTATGTACATAATTTTAATTCAACTTTTAAATTCTTACACCCTGCAGTAAATAGTACAGTTGTCTTTACTCACATTATAACAGGCCTCAATTCCTTTACTAGATCCTGCTTATCAGAACTTACATCACCACACAGAGCTGATGATAATTTAAGGTTTGTCCCTACAGTTGATAACGTTTTACATATTTTGAAACAAACAACTAACGTCCTCATATTAACATCCTTTAATAATCTCAACCATATTATCATTTTATTAAACAGACCAACTGAATTTGTTACAAACAAAACAGTGGCCACGATAATCACTCAATCATATAGTACGAGATATATCTCAAAATAGTTATAATGGTGGTGGTTAATACTGCAGACTAGGAAATAACCAATCAGGCCAGTATACAAAACCATATAATAGCACGAGTCAGGATAACCGTAAACAGTTGATAGCAAACTAGGGAAGCTAATTATTCTGGTCAGTCTAATTTAATGCCAAAAAACTTCTAATCGAAGTATTCATAGACAGATACTGGACATTTTTTTGTATCAGAAACCTATTTCGGGCAGTAATATTGCGTTTGAACATTTTTATTACGATCAATATGGATCAGTGTAAAATAACTTTTACTTTTCACATAATTTTATTATTTAATTTGTTCCAAAGACCAGTTAGCTTAACTAAACAATAGAACCGATCCCTTAAAAACCAAAAATGAGGATAAAAGTTTAATTCAAAACAAACAAAAAACCTATTTGTCTTCAGTAACATTTTATTAAGAACATGTTTAGTATCGTAAAACAGTTTTATACAGGCTTAGAGGTGCAGGTCTGACTTTTAGTTGTGACAAAAGTTTTTAACAAGTCCTAGAATCGAATTATTTGGTTACATATTTCATAATGGTGAAATCAAGACCATCATATACACACAGAATAAAAACTATCGACTCCTACTCAATACCTAAGACTTTATAGGTTTCTTGGAATGTGATAATAGTACTCGTGATTCAATACAAGTTTTTTTTCATATTAAGGAAACTTTATTTCTTTTAGAAAGGGCGTTCCCTACATGGGGACCTTCTCAGGAGGATGGATTGAAAATAATTAAAGACAATTTTAGATCATCACTTGTTTTGAGGCTACCAGACTTTTAAAAACTATTTCAGTTATACATCGATGTCTCTAGAATGGCTGAGTGCTGTCTTGACCCTATAATTATAGCAAACTAGCACCGATTGCTTACGTTAGTCGTGGCCTGAACCTTTATGTAAAGCTATGCTCAATATTTGAAATGGAAGTTTTCGCTTTTGGGATTGTTTTGGAAATGTTCCGAACTTATTTACTACATGGAGAGTTTGTTTTATTCTGTATGTATGGCAGTACTCTTTCTTGGATGCAGAATCAACCCAGACAAATTGTAAAAACATTTAATTTAAATGCATTCATATTAAGGGCAAAGAGAATGCTGCTGATGACTGCATCCCTCGATTGTATGAGGAAAACCCAATAAGTTTCCAAGAAATTCATGCAATTTAAGCACATTTGACAAGTATATCCCAAACTTTAATGTCAAAACGTTTAATTTATTCCATTTTCCATAGAAAAAACACCAGTTCCAAGACCAAAAAATGAATTAATTTCACTGAATGAAAAAATGAATGAAATCTCTCAGGTATTTAATTCTAATAACCATAAAATATTAGTCTAATTGCCACGTTTAGATATTGGGAATGTGATCATAAGATTAAACTTACTTAATGGTCAAGTGTAGATCGTGAAATTCAGAGCCACGTCAACGGCATTTTGGTGATCCACAGGGCAGTTATTTAGGGCCATATTTTTCAACTTTTACACATATAGCCTAGTCTTACAGGTTCTGTACAGTTATGCACTGTTCATCAGTATGCTGATGCTTTTCTGCACTTTCTTCATGAGTCTAGCATGAATCAATTGATGATATCAACTCGGATTAGCTCAATAGTTACAAATACTCCACAGTTAAAAAAATGGTGTGTCTCAATTTGGGTAAGTGGTCTTTCTTGTATCCTGTTTCACAAGAATTAATGCAGACCCTCAACGGAAGGTTCGTGCAGTATAAGCTCGTCTACGAGAGCTTGTCATTTTCTAAAAAGATTCAGACTATTAGAGTCCGGTTTCACAGAGGTCTGCGTTTGTCTAACCATGTTACTTGCACAATTTAGAGAGCTCTAGGTACGCTGAGAGGTTTGTGCAGATTTAGATCTGTTTCTGGAACATACAAGGCTACAAATCATGCACTCATTGGTACTGGAGTTGTTTTAATACTGCTATCCTACATACGGTAACAGAATCTCTGTGGGCGTCACATAAACAATCCAAAAATGTCAAAACAGCGCTATAGGAATGCCTCAAACATGTTTGTAATAGATACATTGTGCATGATAATTGCGTTATGTTTGATCTGCAAGGTCCATCATATTTATACGCGAAAGGATTCGGTACCTAGGAGAGATACCTGAACGTAGCATCCGCCAAGACGGAAGCCTCACTTTAGGAAAGAAGCTTGAATTCAGAAAAAAAGCTTCTCTTAATATGGGCTGAAAGAATACAACAACCTCTCCAAAATTAAGTAATACTAATCAGCTAAAACCATAAAACAAAAGACCTACTGAGCAAAACTTTCCTTCGGTACAAATACAACAATATTTTAAGTTGAAGAGATCATAAAAAATAAATCGAATAATGTATTAATTTGTACCTTTTAATAATTTTCGGTGAAAAACATCCTTAATGCATATGATTTAATACTGCAGCCACTAACTACTGTGCTTTGCTTACAATAACTCCAAACATTCAACATTATGTGATAAGTCAATAATTTAAGGTAAGGTTTGTAGTTTGAAGTGGTGTGGGTCATATAATGTCTGGACAAGGACATATAATCATATAATCTAGCTGGAACGGATTAGGAAATGCTTTTGATGGCTACAACATTTTAGTCAATATCTGGACGTTCTTATAAATAACCCAAAGGCTAACTCTAAGTTTTAGATCAGTAATTTAAAAAAACATTGTGGCAAGTCTATATAGCAGTTATAATACTGGTGAGGAGACTAAAATGACCTAAATGGCAGGGAGTTATTGCGTTTGTTGTATAGAATTTTGTACTAACAAGACATTTCTCATAAGTAACTCTTAGTCTACAAAATACGTATATAAATAATATTAAAACAGAATATTATATTTGAAAAAGAACACAATTATAATCACTCTATATCACGCATATAATTCATTTACATTCTAAATGAAAGTGTATTTATGCTTCTAATTCCAGAAAAATGTATCTCTACATGGAAAACTTAATATAATTAAAGTTTGTTTGTGTGAAACATTTCATATTTAAACGAAGGGCAAAATACAATGCAAAATACGTTGATCATACACTTTACATTGCAAAAAAGAGAGGCACAATGATACGTGAAAGTTACATTGCAACTTTATATTCCCAATGGATGGCAAAGAACAATGGGAACAGGACTGGTATAAGCTCTAGCTGCCCGGAACTTACATAATTAAAACTAATGGACCGCTGGCTTGTTGGATCGTGATACAAACTGACCTTCAAAGTTACATTTTATACGAGATTAACGCTAGTATATTCTTTTGCAACTAGTTTAACAATTTTAGAATACGAATAAAGTGCACAAAGTCGCATATTTTTATAACGACAAACATTAGGTTATTTGGTTTATTTGCCTTCACAAAACAATAGGAAAATATTAACTTTGGATTTTGAAATACAATCCTACAAATTTATAAGCTTACCAATGTAGGAGTATTAATTCTGATGATTTTATTAACTCTTGATACATTGATGAACAAAGGTATAGCACGCAAAGTTTATACGTTGTTTTCCAGGTGATACCTAGTATTGAAGGGTGTTGTTATTAACGGGCTTTCAGTCCCTAATCACCGGAGATGTAGACGTCGTTACATTCAAATTTCTTGGGGTGGGATAGCTGCCGTGTAGATTATTATGGTATTATGGATGTAGATGGTCTTTCTCTGAGACACAAGATTTTATTTTCATGGAGTATTGAATAAAATCATTGTGTACAATGGTAGCCATACAAAAGAGTGGGGCTCTCACCCACTGTAAATTTGTGCACTAATCTGAATACACCAGAATATATTAAAAATTTACTATAAAATAAAATTTATGTATTACTAGATATGTATGTCGTAAGAAAGTAACGAACGATAATGATTATTATGAAGAAATCTCATTTATTTTAGTCAGATTTATGTTTATGAATTATCGATATTACGTGTTTTAGTTTCATTCCACGAGAAAAATAATATTGATATCAGTGTATGTTATCAACTTCCTTAATTGTAAAATATTATAAATTTCCTACCATCTCGTAAATATCCTTAGTCGTATCACCAATGTAATGGAGTGTAACGTTTATTACCTAATTTTAATCACGGAAAGGACATGGGTTGATTTAAAATGTTCTTTCAGTTTATTGAGTGTACTCGCCTATGAATATAAATTATAATATTTGTTTAGTGTATATATAATATTGACTCCTGAGCTCTATAACCTTTAATCAATAAATTACTTAATTTTACACCAGTATTTACTTCTGATTTGTACAAAATATATTTCAGTTTATATTTTCTATCATTATACTTCATACATTTCTAAACATAGTTTTATTGGAATGTTCAAAGGTTTCTTTCTAAGCCATGTTAACCAGAATTTGACTTACAACCCACATTGATGTTTACTTACGTATTTAGGAGTAGTAAATTGACGCTTCAATAACACTGCAAACAAAAAGACTTGTTTTATATATTTTTGCATTAATTAAAATATATTTGTCAAGCCAATTTCAATTGTTTTTAAAAGAACGTTTTACGTTCGAACCAAAATAATGCTTACAATTCAATCTGCACAGATTGCATACTCATTTACTAGTGTAGATTCCCTTTAGATATAATAATTGCAAGACACTTTTCGAAAAACTTAAAAAAACACATTGTGATAGATTGCCTTTGTATCATTAGCCAACACATCATTGTGTACTGCTTACTTTGTTTAGTTGTGTTGCAAACTTTCTACAGAGCTTGTTTGTTTTCATCCAGACACAATGAGACATGTCCGCTGGCAACTTTACTGTGTTTGAACTTCAACTGTTACAGAAAGTTAATATCACCGTTCCAGAGTAGTCTAATTGTTAACGTGTATAAGTATATTTCAATTTAATATTAATCTTTGAAACATTCATGACAATTCGTTCTTTTACCCTCTCTTATCGTATATGTATATCACAGTATATTAAAGAAATATACTATAATGGTATAATGTTATTCACATTTGTAATTTTAAAGATTTAGGATATCATCGCTATTTCACATATTACTTGGATTACGACAGGGTGCAGTTGTTACTGTAAGAGTATTTAGTCTTTAGACCCTAAGAGTAAACACAATGAGTTATTAGTTTATAATAAGACATTTAAAAAATTAATAAGTTATAAGGTATTTACAAATTATTAATAAATTTCAGTAGAGAATCTTTAAAAAATTTTCTTATGGCATGCGAAAGTTCCCCGCTTACGCTTACTTGTTATAAATGGTCAGAAAATTAATATTTCTTCTCTTTAAAAAACTAATGCTTTGAAGTTCAGGCGATAGGTGAGTTAAACTACTAAACTGTAAATTAGGTGACCCTGATTGATATATCTAATAGTTTACTAATGAAATTTTAAATTTAAAATCCATTTCCATGTTATTTATAAAGTTGGTAAATGATTGAAGTAGGTTATAAGGCAATTAAAATTAGTTTCCCCTTTAATAAATATAGCAGATTAACATTAGACAGAATGTTTGTTCAGGCTTAGTTTGTAAATTTCAAGGCGTTTCTACTTTAAATCGAATATTTTCATGCTCTGGCACGTAGTGGAAGGAAAATAAATCCAGACTTCTCTTAAAACGAATGTATATAAACACGTACATACAAAATAAATTATTTTCCTTGTAGCCCAATAATTTTATCTTAGTTCCTAATTTGGAAAACCTCAAAATATAAAATCCAAGAATTCTGAAACAGCTGTGATATAAATTAAGTATAAGTCGAAGAATGCTGTAAGTACTCTCACATTGATTATTTCCGTGATTTTATAACCAAGTACAAGGCCTCGATGTAAAATAGTTCAAATTAAAATTAGGAATTAAAATGATACCATTTACACATTTTAGAGTATATATATATATATATATATATATATATATATATATATATATATATATACACACACACACACACAAAATATATAAATTATAATTTGTCAGTGAGTGAGTGAGTGAGTGAGTGAGTGAGTGAGTGAGTGAGTGTGTGTGTGTGTGTGTGTGTGTGTGTGTGTGTGTGTGTGTGTGTGTGTGTGTGTGTGTGTGTGTGTGTGTGTGTGTGTTGTTAAAGGCTTACGATCGCTCAGCTATTCAAACAATCAATATCAAAAAATCACCCAAGGTATTTAAAAAGTACATATTTTTTTAGATATCTTGTTATTCTGAGTAATTTAATAAAATGTAAAATAATTTGACAATGTTTCCTACAGTAATAGCTTTTATAATGCATACTTACAACAATAGTTTATGAATATTGAATAACAGGATAAGTATTAAACCACTATTGTAATAAAGTACTAAAAAGTACATTTATGCTATAATACAACAAATTAATTGGGATAAAGTCCTACCTTCTGACAACTCCAATCAGACATTTGAATATTGGATAAACAAACCTGTCAGTGGACACGTTATCAATCACAAACATTTTAACTTGATTGGACGCACCGTTTCATTGGTGTATATTACAGCATACCAATCTATTATTACAATACGTGATAAGTTAATACATTTCATACCTTTTTTAAGGAAATATTCGGTTGAATCATATTTCGATTTAACAACGGTTGTTCATTGTTGGAAATGGAGGTTTTAATATTGTATACTATTATTTACAATATTTAAAACATAAATGATGACTAAATCTCTGAAAACCAATGATCATTTTCTAAAGGAAGTCTGTGACATGGCATTTAGTGTGGCGTCCTTGTGTATGTGTTAAAGTGATGCGTCAAAACTATAATCAATTTAAAAAATTTCAGTATAAGTAGGAACTCTTAAGGTAAAATAAAATAATTCATGTATTTACATGAATTAGTTTTTGAAATATTGGCTTTAGTACCAAAAGACTTGTAGCCCATAGTCGAGAAGAACGGCTTACTTTACCTCGTCCAGAAATGTAATCCTTACATTGTAGTGTAGGACTTGAACTAAACGTGAACCAGGATCCGTCTACCTCTCGACAATATATTTATTAAAAATAGTATTAAGCTATTTCTCCAAATATGAGTAGTTCATATTACTTTAGGAACAACTAGATTGCGTTTCCGGTCATAGCTCAGTCCAAGAATGAGCAGAACTCGTCAGCCGGATAATCTATAACAATTTATACTCTGTCCCTAATCTTGACAATATACACGCCCATTTAATTTTGCGTAGATACTTTAATCGCAACTCAGATAACTATGTCTTAATAATATCCTTTTATTTTTGTATGATTAATAGTTTCTAAAATTATCTGAAGAACGCGAGTCTATTACTGGTTAGATAGTGACATATATCATGTCCCGTCATGTCCACTTTTTCATTTCCGATTGGCAATATGTGCTCGTTTGTTGCCAATTTCACGTTCATTGATGAATGAATTGGTCACAACCGTCAAAGTTTCATTTATGAATTAAATTGATATGACTACAACCAGAAATGTCAAAAACAATATTTTATTACCGATACTACAATATAAAGTCATCCTTTGGAATGGTAATTTAATACAAACACCATATGACAAATAGTGAAAATGTGTTATTTTATATTTTTCAATGCCGACTTTGATGTCAATAAGCCAAATGTTTATATTTTATAATAATCTGGTATTGTTAATTGTATTTTCCTTTTCATTTTGAAATTAAAACTTTTTGCGGATAAAGACTTTTAATGGATTTTCGTTGGTTTAAAACTACTTTGCTATAATGATTAAGGCAAAATGCTTGTATTAGACTACCAGATCTCTCAAAATAAACGTTTAAAAATATCAGACGGAAAAGTTGTTTCGTGTACTTCACTTTTAATAAATTTTCAATGACGGCGTATTCATAACAATAATATTATATATGTAATTTCTGTAAAGGCGTTAAAAGTACTTAGTTATAAATGTTGTTTTGTAAAAATTTAAATAATTAATTGTGCTCTTATCAGTCTTTAAACAAATTTTACTGAAGAAGAAGAACATACCTTAATATCGGCTAAGGTAATACAATTACAAATTATTAAAGCATACTTTACCTTGATATAGAAATAAACGGGTTATTTTTATAAAATATGTTACTAGTGAATTGTTATCACTATAGAATATGAAGTGTAACAGTACTGAGTGTAATAAAAGGTAATTAAGGAACAGCGTGTGACTGCTGTCAGCTGCCAAGCTTCGTTGCCGATTGCCAACTCAACTTTATTGAGTCAAATCAATCAGCTCAGATTCCGGAACTTCATTGAGGATAATTCGGCTTCATCGGCGTAACTGTTTGATTTTTAACTGAGTGAATATGACACATCATGACACATCACAAAGGAGGAGAATTGTCATTATTATTCCTATACTCTTTTTTATAAAACAAAACACAAAGACACACACACACACACACACATATATTTATTTATAAATATATATACGAAACAAAAACTCGAAGAAAATAATAACAACATGAAATTTAAAAGAGTAATTTAAATATATATATTTATTTATTTATAAATATATATACATACATGTTTAAATTACTCTTTGAAATTTTTTTGACGTGACAACGTCTTAAATTAGGTTGCGGCTCGGAGTCACTCATGAAAAAGTGTAACGCCCGGTAACTTTACGATGCCCGTCCAGTGGGTCCGCCGCACGGGATCCGCACGGGATAAAGCAGATAACTGTGGGTCCGCCGCACGGGATAAAGCAGATAACTATGTTTATTCGTGAAAATGTGGAATGCTTAGATTCGTCATTTACAACAACTACAACAATAAAGGTAAATAATTGTACACTGATATTTCATTATCGTTAAACTATGATTGATTGATTAATTGTTAGATTGACACAAAAGTTGAGAAACTGAGTTTATAGGTTATGTCATACTATTGACAAATGTTGATAGTGTTAAGTAAATTATTAGTTTAAATCACTCTGCAATCAATCGTAATTCAGTCGATTGAGAAGAAACAGCGCGTATTGCTAGTCAAACATTTAAAATAACAAATTATAACCTCTAACCTGTCATAACAGTGCGACCAAACAAACGAACTAAACCGACCAATCACCACGCGCGGAGTTAGAATTTAACTGTGTTTAGCAAGAATTTCAAATTCCAATTTTAGTAAATGTTTTATTCAACTTTACCATTTACAATAACAAATTTTAATTAATTTCAAATTATGTACAATGTTTTAGTAAACAAAATATATTTCTATAGTTAAAATTTGTGCAATTCTTATTTTCATTCAATTCCTTGTGCCTATTGTGCAATTTAATAATATTCATATCAATAAATATTCTACCGAGAAAAAGACGTTGTCACGTAAAATCTTCGCCCGTAAAACCGACTTTACAGGCAACCATAATTTTTTTTGTTATTATTTTCTTCGAGTCTTTGTTTAGTTTTTTGATATTTAACACAATTTTTATATAAATCCGCAAACAATATGTAAACTTTACTACCATAATTATGATTATTGATCTATAAATAAGACGTATATTTTTTCATGCAATGTAATACTAATGAATTTAACTGGATAACGTGTATTGATAATTGGACTAAGATAGGGTATTTAATCCGACACGAATATACTGGCCGTTCTTTGTTTGAAATCAGTTTTTGACGATGGAGAGATTGTGAAAGAAATGAAGTTTTTCCGGATATATTACTAATGTCAGTGATACACAAAATTGGTAACACTACTTTTCGAGATCTGCAATCTGATCTCTTATTCAGCTAAATAACTATCCTAACACATTATTACAAACTAAGTTAAAATTAACAAATCCACCAGAGCGTTGTAACACGCTTGAGTCAGAAATTACAATCACCATATTGTGTGTCAACTTTAATATCTCTTAAAAATGCACTTAATAAAAAACTAAACACAACACTAATTAGGTCTGTCACATACTTTAAAAGTAAGCAATGCTTACGAAACAAGTATATTATTAAAGCTGTCTAATTTTAAAGAAATAGGACCTTATACATTTGCCATTAATATATTTTTTTTTTATAATACATTATTTTTAGAGGACTGAGCTCTAACGTAGTTTTTGGTATTAGTAACCTCAACACTCAATAGGTGTAATTTAGACACCACCTAAGTTTAAATTCTGTGAGTGGTAAGTTCTTGCCTAAAACCATTTATTTTTGTTTAGTTTTGTTAACAACATTTATAGAAGGTTGTTCTATTTTATTTTAATATATTATAATAGCAAATGTTCAGCATCGTGTTATCCCTTTTTAAAGAACTGTAATTCTGTCCTTGATTCAGTTTTCTATTATTATGCAATATTGTATGACTCTCATGTACAGTTTATCGTATTATAATATAATAATATATATATATTATTATCCTACTGTATAATGTATATAATATTATACAGTAGGACTGTTTTGTTAAGTTAGATAATGTAAAATTGTTAGGGAACCTGTAGTATTATTCCTGTAGCAATAATTTGGAGCAGGATATATCAATTATGCGTATCGAGTGGATAACCAATTAATAATTTAAACGTACCTCAAATCATTTCCTTACTAAACCTAAACATAAACGTGACTGTTGTGTTATGGATTTAACCAGTTAGTCTTGAAAAGTTAAGAACTAAGTAAGAATTTATATCATATTTCCCAATTCTATTTCATCTCTCATACACGATAGATAACGGTTCTGAGTGTAATACTAGATATTATCACATCGTCTTCTTCACAATACAGTACAAAGAATTGGACCTAGTATCTGGATACTATACTGTTACCTCTGAAATACCATAACAACTAGAGATTATACTACATTATGTAGAGATACTCTACATTATCGAATATATTTATTTTTGCAATATCTTAGAATATATTATATATTAAATATAATTTCCTTTAAATATAGTCCATAAAATTATATAATAAGCTTAAATAAATTAAGTCGTGTTCCTATTGAGTCTTATAGTTTCCCCATTAATTTAAAAAAATGCAATATGAAAATATTATTACTTTGTCCACGAAGATTTTGACAGAACTGCAAAAATATGACTAGTGAAAAATGTGTCGTTCATTTCCCCCTCCATTTAGATCAAAATGAAAACTAGCACAACTGAATACAGATCTTATAAAACTCCTTTTAAAATATAATATTTATCAATTAGTTGGTATAAAGTTTCAAAAAATTCAAAGACAATTACATTAGTTTTGTTATGTAAGTTCCGAGCAGCTAGAGTTTATACGGGTCCAGTTCCTATTGTTCCTTGCTCACCAAAGTTAATACATAACCATGACGAGCTACGGTATCTCCGTTTATTTAACAAAAGAACTTTATCCATTGTTAACTTTCCACTTGTTGTTTCTCCCTCCCTGCTCACATAAAACAAACATTTCTATTGAGTACATTAACTTTATTATACACGTTTAAATTCCCTATGATTTAAACAGTCTTATATTCGCATTAATATTGCAAGTAATTCAGAAGGCTTAAAGAACTATTTTTAATAATAACCTATGATGGTTTTATAATATATGTATACGCTTATTTTGTAAGCTATGAGTTAGTTATGAGAAACGCACAGTTAATGGATACAATAATCAATGCAACAATTCCTATAAATCCATCCTATAGAAATTAGTTTGCCTTGTTATGTTTCACTACAAGCCTGAAAAATTAACCCATCCTACCTACTTTTTTCCCTCCTTCCGCAAAGTTTTTATATTATACAACTGGCACTTAGCTAGTGGCTTCCAAACTTATTACACTAAAGCAAAGGGTTCATGCTAGAAATATTTTTATGCTATCCCGTTGATAGTATATAGTAGAATTACTTTAGTATTATCCTGCAATACTATTTAAACCTCATACTTTTATTTTCTTACACTTTGTGTTGCTTGTTACGAGATATTTATGAGAAAAGTACAGTTACGGAGTGCAAAATTCAATACATCATAAGCAATAAATCTGTGTCAACCAGATCGTTTTTTCTTCTCTAGTCGGCAGTACATGAGTATACCATTACCCAAAATGTGTCTGTCAATGCATCATAATTTTATAGGATACAATTAATACGAGTTTTTATAACTCGTATTTGGATTTCTATAATCGTAGTTGTGTACAATGAAGTAACAGTTACTTTTAAAATATTCGATTCGTCATTGGAAATAGGATGAAGCTTCGTGTGACCTCAGATGTAAGCTAATGATGTGACATAATAAAGGACAACAGGCAAAATTATGCTGATAACTTATAAATAGTTAAGGTAAAATCAATGGTAAACTTTTTATTTACATTGGATGCTGTACTGATTAATGACAACAAAATACATGATGTGCTAATTCTTACTTCAAGGTTCTCAAAATTTTCAATTAGAATTTCAATTAGAATTTCAAATAGGTTACCACTCTTACGTTACTCCTCGATGAAAAAAAGATTTTTGATGGAGTAACTAATTATGTTACAGTAAATAATGCTCCTGCTCATTACTGCCTTCATCCTACCCAGAATAATTTTTGGTATATAACTTTACCGTTGTTGAAATAGTATATATTTTGGATAAAGAGTTTCAAAATATTCTTTTTAATTCGTTCGCTTTTTCTGAATAACATCTTTAATTCAATATACAGCTCGATGATATATCTTATTTCAAATATTATGCTCACATATCGTTATATAAAGGAGAGAATTAATTTTGAAATCCACCTACAATGAGAAAAAATAGGTAAAAAACAGTTACACTAAGGTCTGCTCTTCTCTCCAAAAACTTAAAACATAGAGAATACCTTAAATGGTGAAAAGTTATCTTTCGAGAAGTTTGAAATATTTAAATTCTCCTCGTCTGCCTGTCGGTCCACACGATACCTTGAAAAATACTGACATCAAATGATGCGCAACGCTTCATATATATATACATACATATATATATATATATATATATATATATATATATATATATATATATCATTTAAATAAACATTGAATCGCAAAAAGTACTTGCTCCGCCGGGACTCGAACCCGGATCTCTCACTTGGCGGGCGAATGTGCTACCAATACACCACAGTGCCCTCACTTTTTCCGAGTCAATTATTTTGTATTTGGCCCTTTATTTCACATATGTGTTTAAATAACTAAACTAACATATGATCGGAAGACTAGATACCTGTCAAATGACTTCTATTTACATTCATTAAATTTGTATAAGTGGCAATAGCCTAATTTAATTTCAATAAACATTGAATCGCAAAAAGTACTTGCTCCGCCGGGACTCGAACCCGGATCTCTCAATTGCTGGGTGAATGTGCTACCATTACACCACAGAGCCCTCACTTTTTACGATTCAATTATTTGGTATTTGGCCTATATATAATATATATATATATATATATATATATATATATATATATGTATATGTATATATATATATATATATAGAGATAATGTTAACCAGCTTCAAGATGTTAATGAAATTGAGAAGGTTATAAGTGAAAATATTACAGTAATTTATGATGAACAAGCACCAGTAGTATGCAAGAAAGTTACCGAGAAAAAAATCCCGTGGCTGAATGATGAAATCTAACAACTGAGTAAATTGAAAAAAGACTGTCACAAAATATTCTGGACTTCAAGGAAGCAAGATGATTGGGAAAACTATAGATTGATTAGAAATAGACTAAACGGGCTTTTGTGGAAAGAAAAGAGAGAGTTTTTCAAAGACAAACTTAGTTCATCAAGAAATCCCAAAGACTTCTGGTCTGTTATGAAAGAAAGCAACGCTGTTTCAAGTGAATATCACCAAGAAAACATCGCATCTCACTTGAAGGCTGAAGATATAAATACATTTTTTGCCGAAATGGGATCCAAACAAGAAATTGATTGTGATGTAATGAACATGTTCAAGCAAAGCAGATTAAATGAAACGCTACAAAATCTACGTTTACACCTGTCAGTTCAGATGACGTGATATCAGTGATGAATGAAATTAAATCTAAGGCAGTTGGCAGTGACAATATTTCTATAGACATGATACGCACTGTAAGTTTTTATGCCAAAGAGGCCGTTACACATCTTGTAAACATGTCTCTTCAATTTGGAGTGTTTCCTGAAAATTGGAAACTAAGCGTAGTAAGACCACTACCAAAAGTTACTAAGCCTGTGACAGTAGAGCAATTGAGACCTATTTCTATACTGCCAGCCATGTCTAAGGTACTAGAAAAGATCGTAATTAGGCAAATAATGTCCCACGTTGACTCAACAGATATCTTACCAAAACAACAATCAGG
The DNA here is from genome assembly GCF_021130785.1 of Homalodisca vitripennis. Lineage (NCBI taxonomy): Eukaryota > Metazoa > Arthropoda > Insecta > Hemiptera > Cicadellidae > Homalodisca > Homalodisca vitripennis. The sequence continues at coordinate 120,164,511 of NC_060211.1, read as the reverse complement.
TTTTAGAAAAATCACAGTACATGCACAGCCCTGACAAATGTAATATGCGACTTACTAGATGCAAAGGACAAAGGAAAATATAGCTCTCTCATTATGCTGGATTATTCTAAAGCCTTTGATTCAATACATCATGAAATGTTATCTGAAAAACTGAGTTATTTCGGCTTTGACGAAGACGTGGTTCAATGGATCAGGTCTTACCTGAGTTGCCGGCACCAGATCACCAAGCTGGGGGACGAATCTTCAACACAACTGTTGAAAACAAGAGGTGTACCTCAAGGTAGTTGTCTTGGACCAATTTTGTACAATTTGTACACGGCTGATTTCCCGAACTGTCTTCAAAGTTGCACTGCTCACTTGTACGCTGACGATTCACAGCTGCATATTTCATATGAGCGAAGCCTCATGGAATCCGCCATTGATAGGATAAATTCTGATCTTAAGGGAGTTATCAGATGGTCCTTTGCCAATAGTTTGGAATTGAATGTGAGTAAGTGCACAGTTCTTCTCACCGCTCCAGCAGAACTAGTACAGACCTTGAATGTGAATGGGAAGGCGGTTGTTATGTTCGATGCGAGCCTTAGGGTTTGCGAAAAAGCAAACACTTTGGGGCTTGTGTTGGACAGTAAACTTTCGTTTTCAGACCATGTCACTTACACTATTCAGCGAGCACTGGGCATATCAAAGGGTCTGTACAGGTTTAGAAGCATTTTTACAGAATCTGCTTAGATACATCTAGATAATTCACTGATCCTATCAGTATTTGACTATTGCTATCTTGCCTACGGCAACAGTTTATTGAGGGAGGATCGGGATCTAATCCAGAGACTTCAGAACTCTTCCGTGAGGTTCATTTTCAACCTTAGACGCTTTGATCACGTATCCTCTTTCAGAGAAGAAATCAAGATGTTGCCGATGGAGGAAATGTGCAGGATTTTCAGCGGCTATATGGTCCACAAAATTCTTTCCCTTAATGAACCGCGATACCTAGGTGAGAGGTTCTCATTTCGGGCGGAGGTGTCTCAGAGGGAGAGTCGCCATGGTGGAGCGCTGCACTTTCCAAAAGTATCAAAAGAGTGTGAGAGGAAAAGTTTTTCATTTTTTGGCCCAAAATTGTATAATGACCTCCCGCATATCCTTAAAGAAAACATATCTGTAAATACTTTCAAACGTAGATTAAGAAAAATGCTCATTAGTATGTAAGTATGTCACTTGTAATTTATTTATATCTTAATGAAACTATGTATTGACTTGAGTTGTTCTGTAAATCAGTGTACCTGAGAAACGCTTCAAAATAAAGGCATTTTTATTTATTATTTATTTATTATATATTTTAGAATTGGCGCTTTTGACTATATAAGGGTTTTACATGTATAGCAATTTGTTATAAAGTATAAATTAGCCTATGTCACCTAAACAAGACATGATACGTTTAGTGTGAGAGTGTAGGCAGACTGCTGTCAGGGCTATGCAGCGACTCTTCACTACATCAGTCCAGGCACAGTTTCTCCACGCCGTTGTGAGCGCAACAGCTGCGGTGGTCAGAACCGCCTGTAACAGTTAATGGATGTTCAACCATTACCAACACGGATATTACATTAGAGACTATCCGTATAAACTACTTAATTAACAGTATTTCAAGGACACAGATCACAAACACATTTTATATGACCTTAATCGTACAGTATACAAATGAGTCGTTTAAAAATAAATCATTACTAAATACGTAAATATATATTGTAATATATAATTATAGATTTTGCTAGTAACCATTATTTTCTATTTCTATTCATATATATATATATATATATATTTATTTATATTAAGTACTGTGAGACAGATTCACTCAGCAAAAACAACAACCGCGTAAGGAAACTACTGTTTTTAATGCCTCCAGTAAACTTCATAGAATGCAATATGAATGCACATTGTAACCATTGTTGTTATACGGGTAGTTTGTAGTGAAATATGACTGCAAAGCGGATTACAGTTACTTCCATGATTCCACACCACATTGTTATTTTTGTCATGTTTTAAATAAACTAGACGATTTAGTAGGAAAATCTTGCTAATAGTTGATTTGTAAAAAGTAAATTGAATATTTAATGCATTTAAATTCTGACTAATGAAAAGTTAATTGTATGTAGGCTCCTTTCAAATACATTAATTGTGTACTGAAAATTACATTTTTATATAATATCCACGTACAAAAGCATTAAAAGCAAGTTAATGTTAATCCAAAAATAATTTTGCATCTCGTATATTAGCTGTACAGGAGTTAGGTGGTTCACTTTTGAAATGTAATCTATTGCATTACATATACAAGATATAGACGTTTAAAGAATAAACATTAACACAAAATAACACTCACTTAAAACAGAAAAATTGTTTGTAGAAAAGAACCATTGTGAGAGGGTGATTCGGAATCTAGTTAAATAAATAAACAAATACCTTAAATTTACCAGATCTGTTAAAATTACGATTTAATCAGTCTTATTAGATTATGTGCCCTTTATAAAGAGTTATATGTGCGTATAATCAATTTGTTCAGATTCCTTCATTAATAATATCTTTATAACGAATTTAAATTGAACTTTTATACATTAATTTATAAACTGTTATAAAATTATACAGTAATAATACCCTTTTTACTTATCTATCAACAGTATGCTATAGAAATAGTCCTGTAATACAATTCATCAAGTTTTGAAAGTCGTTTATGTAGCCTAGCCAATAACAGCGTCAATGTCAAGGATGAATGAACAAGCGTCTTGGCATGAGGATGATACATTCTCTTCAATACGACATTGTGTTACGTTGTTGACGGATGGCTGAAACAATATTGAGTATTATTGCATTGTAACCTCTATTTAAATACATGTAAGATATAATAAAAGAATACATTAATGAGTCAGCTTTCAATTGGTGCCTTCGGTGTTGGTGGAATAGTTACCGCTTTGTATACCTTTTTACACACCAACACACACACACACCACACACACACACACACACACACACACACACACACACACACACACACACACACACACACACACACACACACACACATATATATATATATATATCATTAAGGACTCAAGTAATTAAATACACAGTAACAAGGTGCAACTTTAAATATCGCCCATACAATTTAAACATGCTAATTGGGGTTTCACTTTCTTACTGTCGAAAAATAATAAAGTAGTAAAGCGTACCTTAATTCAAACCGTAATGGAAATAAAAAAAGATATTTAGATAAAAGTTTCTCTTAATGTAATAAAAAAACATACATTAGTTCTATCGTAAATTTTGAAAAAAATTATGGGAGAATACATATAAAAACTGAAAATATCATATACAGGGTGTCCAGCAACCATTCGAACAAACTTTGCCACATTGTTCAGCAGGCCAAAACTAACAATTAATGCAATTTAACAGGTGCCCTATTTCGCTTCGTTTAGCGTCTGTCTGTCTGTATGTGTTTTTTGGGAAATAAATAACTACTAAAAAACCACTTAGGATACAGAATTCAGAGTCAACAGTTATGTTAACCTAGTGTTGGTCCATTTCAGTGAAAAAATAAAACAAATATCTCATTGCATTTCAAAATGGCGGCCGTTCAAAATTTTCAAAATTGTATTAGCTTTGAAACAGCTACTTTGACAACAAATTCACCAGGATACCTTTTTTTAGCGTATTTTAATACCAATTCAACAATTTTTGTTTCAAAAAGATTTAATAACAAATAACTGAGTTACAGCACCAAACGTAAAAAACAGGTTAAATCCATGCATTGCAAGTACATACAACAATGTAGTGGATTTTTACGAATAAACTTTTTAAGGTTCTTTATTAGAATAGTGAATAATATTATAACCTAAAATTTAATATTTGTTTTTTAAATTTGTTAAATAAGTTTTAAATAAGTTAAATGTGGCAAAGTTTGTTCGAATGGTTGCTGGACACCCTGTATAACCTAAACGTACAGTTGTGAAACATATATTTTTCGTGGAAGTTTTGTTATTCAATAATCACTATACAGTCCAATATTGCTTGAGTTCAGTATGTTTTATGATTGTTTTTACCATCAACCATAAATATAAAGCTTAGTGGTAAAATGAGGATTGTGAAAAGATTTATAAATATATAATCAATTCTTTGTATGGTTAGAAAATGCCAAAAGACCTTTACAATAAATTTTGAATCAATATTGAGAATCGAGGTCCAGCATACAGTTTCTCACAGATCATACGCGATTTGTATTTACTTTTTTACGTCATTTTTAAACATACTTAGAGAGGGTTATCGTATTATAATGTACGTTGTTATCAAATGGATATGGTTTATATTAGAGTGTTTACCTAAATATTCCTGTCGCTTAAAAAACATTTGCTGGTAATATCCATTTATAATAAGTCACAGGTACAAACTTGCAAAAAAATTTTATATTATTAATTTTGTAAATATTGATGTTAATTGCATTGATGACATATGTTTTGATAATCCATTTGAATTTAATTATATGATTTTTATTGATATAGACGACGTCGTTAAATATGTAAAAGAAAATAAATTTTATTATTTAAGTCATCTTCAATCAGCATCTTCAATATAATAATCAAAAAGTATTTAAACAATATTCAGTGGAAGTTTTCTATTTAAAACTAAGATTAATGTTACCTAGATATTACTATTAAACATCCTGAAACCTTACAACATCAAACAGACTAACTGTAGTGAGTTGACATCTATGATTTGTAAACTATATAATTATTATACGTTCATAACTGTTTTGTTCTTGTAAGAACTGTAAATATTTGAAACAACCTTAGTATATATACGTAATGGAATGTAATAACAATTAAACTTCTAAACTACTAGAGACGTTTGAAATATACCAATCTACTAACTAATCCGGAAGGAATAACTTAAGTTCATTTGGTACACTAAACGTACTTCGATACAACTTTACGGAATACAACTTCCTCATTTGTGACTGCACTTTAATTATGTCACCAGATCTATCCTACTGTTTACTGCAAATATATATATCATATCGTATAACGTATTGGTTACGCACAACAAAAGCCACGTTTTAGGAGAGTCATCTTTGAAGCGTAATACAAAAAAATGCAATCCTCAAAGGTGCCGACTCAATTAAAACGCAGCAAACAATGAGAGAATCATTAAAAGTGCTTTCAAGTTTTCTCTTATAAATTGCTTTTACTTCATTTTAAATATAAATCATCACAGAACTCATTCTTTTCTATGTGTAAACGATGTTTCATGTCAAAATTTAAGTCTTTAGGAAAAGTATTCTCGAGATTTCTTACGAGTAGTTAAGGTAAATATATTACTATGTCCTATGATACAATCACGTATGTTTATGACAGACATATATACAAAAATCAATGAAATTTTAGGGCAATTTTTCATATTTACATATAATACGATAAAGCACTTTGTTTTTAAAATAAAACTAACGATTTTCACTGCCATTTTCAGCAAGCAAGCGAAGCCTGATATTCATGAATACAGAATTATACTACTCTTTAAAGAATTCCGAGCCGAGCGCTGTTCAGGTATTTCACTCTGTGCCTCTTAATTTGAAACAATTTAAGTTCTAACCAATTTACTTAAATAGCGGCAACGTTTCACAGAGCCTCTGGTGTTTTCTGTTTATCATTTACTTTATGAAAGTTTCTGAAACTGGATTCCTATTAATGTAGTATTATTATTTGTATTAAACAGTTAGCTTTTTCGTGTGACTTTCTTTTCGTGAGATATTAACCTTTTTATGTATGAAATTTATGTTATAATTTGTTATGTGTTAAATCTGTATTTGAGGTGAATAAGTGTACCTTAATAAAGTGTCATATTTACTTATCTCTTACACGATATAAAAAAAATTGAAATCATTTTAATTCGTCTGAGCGTTTACGAAGCCTACCGTTCTAGGAAGTGGAACATTTTCATTTCCATATGTTTCCCACACAATATTTCGAGAACAAACTTAGTACCTATAAACTTGAAACCTTCCTTAAATTTCATTTCTTTATGTGGAACATCAAGTTCAAAGGTGGCGCATGTCACTTCATTGAATTCGGCCAAATATTAACGAACATTTTAATATTAGTCCCAAGGGTAATTATGATGGTAACAAGTACATGGTGCGATAAACTAATTAGTAAACAGCAATGAGTACGCTCACGTATTACCAATTGATGTTTCGTATAGTGGACTTCCATACCCCATTGTATAAATGTATTTCAATAGAGATAATTAATTGATTTTTGATATTACCAATTCGTACATGGGATTTCGTGACGCACTACAAAAGCTTTTAAAAGGGAGAATAAATTGATTTATACATTATTAAGTATGTATATTTTAAGCTTTTAAAAGGGAGAATAAATTGATTTATACATTATTAAGTATATATTTTAAGCTTTTAAAAGAGAGAATGAATTTACTTATACATTATTAATTATACATATTTTAAGCTTGTAAAAGTGAGAATGAATTGATTTATACATTATTAAGAATATATATTTTTTTTTCACATCATTGCTCGGTGATAGCAAACTCATCTTTTGTCTGTATTTCTGTATATTGCTAGATAGAATTGTTCTTTGAAGTTTTGTATTTAACGTCATTTAAACTTGGACAACCTCGCGTCTTGCTGGATGTTTTTCTCTGTGAAATGTAACCGAGCCTTTACGTAACTTATCGATCAAATTTGACTGATAGTAATTGAAGTATATCACTCAGTAAACTGGAAGGTTGTTACCAAACTTATTTCTTCAGTATTCACCTTCATTCAATAACTTTTAGTCAAATTCATGGAATAATGTGACCTACGTCAAACTTGGCATTGCATATATAGAAACAAAAATTTTTCAGTCCCTTAATTTTTCTGAATGTTAGTAAATTAATAGTATTATGGTAGAATACGATAGCAAAAACCCATTCGTATATATAAAATCTCAAAAATTTGTACATCGTTATGAAACAAAATATGGTAACTCCAAATTAGTCCACCTAGTAATATTGGATGTACAATGTAGCCAATTCAACCTATTTTGCTTGGATCCTAAAATAATTCTCATTGATGTGTATCTTTAGTGATAAGTTGTTGAGTATCAATATCTACATCATTCCTTAATCTCTTACATTAACTAAAAATAAAATTAGAAAATTTCAGCTAATCAGTGTTATTAAACAAATGAAGTCGTTAAAGCATCCAAAGTTGAGTAAAATTATTGGTTATGTTAAATGGTTAAAAGTTACATGAACGTAATAAAATACATCTATAACTTACATTAATTTATGACGTAATAAACATACCCTAAATATATGTCCATAAATATAGATCGTTTTTGGTATTTTTTTAAACGATAATAATTTTCTAGTTACGTTCTGTTTGCACAGTCTTCTGATAATTAATGTTATGACATCACTATAATAGTGCGTTCTTACTAAGTAGTCCATCAGTATAGATTTAAAATTTACGAGGGAATAAAAGAAATGTTAATATATAAACATATGTATATTACATATATATTATACATAACATAACATATATAAAATATATAATATAACATATATATTATAATACAATATTATGACGACGACTATTCTGGAATCATCACTCAAATATTAAGTTCTTGTGAGTTTTAAGAATGTTATAATAATATGTTACGCTAGACTTAAAACATTCCATCAGTTGTTTAATTGAAAATGTTACATATTTTTCTTAAAATGTTGCAAATTAATGTTGGACATGTTTGTATTTTTAATCAAAGTGAATTATAAATTATACAAAGGATTTAATTATTACGCCATAGAATTTTCGTGTTATGTCTCAAGTAAGGTGTAATAATTATTTATAATCCTAATACTTTTACTTTTTTAACGATGTCATATATGTATAATATATTATTCATATATATATATATATATATAATTTTGTAAAGTATATGCTAAAGTAAAAGTTGTATTAAATTACTAAGATTTATTACTTTAATAAAATTTTTATCTCGTGTCTAGCATAGAAATCAAAATCTAAAATTTTAATTTTGTGTTTTGAAAAGTTGATTATGCTATTTCATTACTTATTTTCTAAATAATTGAACGAACTTTTTCCGAAAGCACCGTTAGATATAATTCATATGAACAGGTATTTTTGTAACTCCTATCCAATCAACTGACCGACATATCTTATACACAGGACTATATCTTTAATTAATTATCTCTGAACGCTAGTTTTCTATTTTCCTAGTTTCTTTTTGTAGTCCAGAAGTGAAAGAAACTTGTCTCTTATCAGAACTGGAATTCCTTACCACTCATAAACTTTATCACATCGATCGTTTTATTTTATCTAACCACAATAATGTTTCTCTACATTCGTTAATAATTGTATATGCCATGTGCAATGATTACGGGCTTGCTTGTGATACAGTGTAAATTATTTGTACAGTCTAAGTTGGTTTTAACACACATTTTATGTACACTAACTAGCTGTGTTTGTATTATGTTGTTTGATGTCTCTGACTCAAACCTGAAAGAATAATCCTACTTTTGATGAGTGGATATGGTGACCGTTTACGAACATATGCTTAGGTTCTGCAATTATTTAATTACAATTTCCTAGACAGACATCGATATCAAAGTCTAGAGTACGTATAACAGTACAATGTTTCGAAGAAACTGGCAGTGTAAAAAACCGAGAAAGAAGTGGTAGACCTAAATCTGCTACAAATAAACGAGAAACTATTATACGTATTTTAAAACAAAACTATTTTAAATTACTTCAGAAGCTTTCGGAAGATGATTTTGATAGAAAAGTTCGAAACCTGTAGAAGAATAATGTATTGGTCTGAACAGGAACTAAATATCCTATCTAAGGTTGTATTTTCAGACGAAGCACCTTTACACTTCACAAATATTTAAGTGCACATAACTACCGCTATTGGAGCGATAAAAATCCTCACTGGATGAGACATAGCCATACACAGACACGCAGAAATATTACCATATCTAAAAAGACTGTTTAGAGAATCAGCTGCCAGTTCTGCTTGAAGATCTAGCACTTGAAAGAAGACAACAAACGATATTCTAATATGATGGTGCACCGGCACGTTATTTACAAAATGTTAGAGAGCAATAATTGGAGATACGCTTTGCAGGCAGATGGATTGGTCGAGGTGAACCAATTAGTTTGCATCCTAGGTCCCCTAAATTAAATCCTTTGGATTATTATCTTTGGGGTTATTTAAAGCTACTGTATACTGATGATATCCGAAAAGCTAAACGTGGTTCCATTGAATGAACTAGATTGTGTAAAAACATTATCAAGGTAATAATTTTGAACACCATTTATAACGTTCCTGTGATAAACATATTTTCTGTTTTAATTTTCATGTGCGTTGATTAAATAAACATGAATATTTTTATTAACCTAGCGTTTGTTTATTATTGGCCCAATTGAGATCATACTCTTCAGAATTAAATTCCTCTACAAGTTTAGTTAAAAAGTTTGTGTGTATATCACCCATGAAATAAAGTGAATGTACTTAAAATCCAGACAGGGCATGTTTTGCGGTACATAACTTTGCATATTTTGTCTCATATCTCCAACATTGTTACTTTTACAAGCCTGGGACTTACTTTATTCAATTTGTACGTTTTTAATTTATATAATCCAATAAATTTCAAACCTAACCTATGCCATAAAAACATAAGTTTCACTTTATTCCTAGAAAATCCACCGACATTTTTCGCTAGCCGTAGTTCAGTAACAAAGCGTTTCTGTATTGTATGAACATTTTTCATTACTTTGAGGAGAGGACCACCTTAGAAGTTGGTCGGGTTACTCGTGGGACACTCAATGTAGCTTATTATTATTAAGCTTAGGGTTAGGTTAAAGATCCACTATCCATATAGATCCATATGGATAAGATCCATATAGATCCACTATATGGTCACGTCCGCCTCACCGAGTCACGGTCCGTATCCTCACCTTGTCTCCCACTGATGGCCGAGTGTACTGTAGAAGGTAATGTGTAAGTTAGTGAAGCGTAAAAACACAGTTATGTTCTGTCCAATCAGGCACTTTACCTCACCAACGGATCACCAAAATACCCCGGTTTATTTTCTAAACTACATCCCGTTTTATCGATAAAATTAAATATGTAGTATTCGTTAGTTTGAATTTGTAAATAGGACAATAATGTATTGTAAATCACACAAAATTATTAAGAAACCCTCATTTAAAATTTAATACAGGTACTTTTGAGAATATTAGTACACAATTATCGAAAAATGATCATGCCAAGTAAGTTTTTATAAAAATTTAAATACATATTTTAAACAAGGTTATACATATTTTTTGCTATGTTACAAGTACTTAACAGCTAGTCCATTAAATTATTTTCTATTTTTCCGTATTTTCACAAAATTTTTTTTTATCCCATGGATTTTATAATTACGATGACATTAAAACACATACAGTGTTCTATACAACAATTGATTTAGTATTAAAATTACAAGACGTATAATTTTGTATCTTATATATTTAGTATTAGTTTATATTAATTGCTCCTATTTATTATATTTTTCAGCAAAAATATTACTTTTAATTGTATATGATACTAGTTTAACAAGATTTATAACAGAAAATTACTGTAAATATATGAGAGAACAGTTCATATCCCTTAAAACAGTTATTTTACGATTAACTAGTATCACTTAGATTATAATTCGAACTATATCATAGAATGAATGTAGTATAACTTATTGTTCTGTATTTAACGCGTTTTTGTTACTAAGTATTCCGGTATTTTGTATTTTGACCATATTAATTGCAAAGGTAGGAGTACGCCAAACCTCCTGTCATAACATGCTACACTTAGTTTGTATGAAAAAAAGTCTGTAGCTAATTTAATTCCCGTGATTTCGTGCTGTAAGATAGAAAGATACAATAAAGAGTTAAGATACGAATTACATAATTTATATTTGATTCTCGTAGAAATTAAATCTTGTGCAAAATTAATAGTCAACATTTTTCTCGGCTTATCTTGTGACATGATACATTCAGTTTGTGAATTAAATTGGGCCTCATGTCACTATTTAAATAAAAAATTTAAGCACAGCAAGTGAACATAAAATTATGTTGTATGTGTCGGGTTTATTAGGCAATATTTGTTAGTACGTCATATGTTTGAAACTTTAATGCGCGTATTGGATTTGTTAGGAATTTAAATACTATTCCGCTATTTTCTCGTTAAAATCAAGTTCAGCCATGGAGTGACATGCACTATCATCAAACTCAGAGTTCCTCATAAAGAAATAAAGCTTAAGAGGCAGATATATACACAAACAGACAGAGTGGACGAAATATTTTTAGCGCCATGAATGATAGAGTATGCTAGAGATACGCCATTAAATATTTCGTCAGTAAAAGAATTTGCAGATGCTACAGAAGTAAATATAACCTTCATTTCACATAGAGGACTGAAGCTGCTAACAACAAGCGAGGGATCCGGCGAGAAATCTCATTAAAGGACGGAACACAATGAGTCCTTGATTCTGACGGCACAGAAGAAAACTGTGATTGTCCGAAGACTGCTAGACGGCAGCTTTAATTATGGAACTGCACAATTGCACAAATTGTCATTGTAACGACAAATATTTCTAATCACCTTTCATGTAGGAAAGAATTTACTAGAATTCAATTAAGTTCGTTTCATTATTCAAACTATAATTAAATTATATATTACTAAATATAAATTATATATGAATAATAAAAAGTGCGACAATAAAATTGATGGACAGCTTTATATTACTTTAACCATCAAAAAGAATAAAAAATCCATGTTGTTAGTGCACATAAAGAACTATTTTACACGTATCGAGTTAAAAGATGGCAACCCTCAAGGAGTCGGTGGGAAAGCGATAATTTAATAAAAGCTTAAATTTCTATTAGTAACATACAGTTTTAGTTTATTTACTTATCCTTCATACGTTAGAAGTCGAAACATATTTGCATAAGAGGCAATTAACGTGCACAACTCAATTAAAATGTTCATGCACAATAACAGCTGAATAAAAAAAAGTATATTTTAAATTACAACCAACTAATATTTTCATGTTTTATTCACATTGTAAACCGTAGAAATAAAGAATATGGGGTATAATATTCTTTAAATAAAACTATGAAAAACTCGATATTGAAACAAAGCAGGAAACGAACTTCACCAATTTTGAGTAAAAGTAGTGACGCGGGTTTTGATGATAGTGGGGAAAGTTGTAATCACCGTTGATAATAAGTTCCTATTTTTCAATCTTGCAACAGATTAATCATAAACAAAATTATGACCTTAAACAAATTAGAAATTTACAGTTAATTTAGTAATTTAGTTATTTTTTGCATTATGCAATTGATCACGGGATTATTGTATAATTTATATTTTCTACAATCGGCAATAAAATGATATTAGAACTACTAATATTTTCCTTAGTAAAAATGACTTGTTTGGGGAATAATTACGGTATATATTTTAACAACGAATCGAAATAAAAATAAGCTTCATAACTTTTAACATAAACATATGTTCAACCTAGCTTGCCTTTTATACTTCTCCACGCATATAAATTTCAGTACGTTGGAGCTCTGTAAAAATTTCAAAACAAATAGAAATAAAAGGTTCTACTATGCTAAAACTAAATGCAATGAAAATTTTAATTCTCTTCAGTGAAAATAAATAAATATCAAATATAAATTCAATTTGTTTTTCGTCTATGGAGGTTATTTTAAAAGAATAAATGCTAAATAAATCTCAAAACCTTGTCAATATTCTTAAAGTAAGAAGGGCTTTATATAAAATTACTGCAAGTTTAAAATATATACTTTGACAGATTAAAATATAAAAATAATACTCTAAGAGCCTCTATTTTTACACCTAACGTCGTTTCAAAGTAAAAAAATTAGGGTATAAAGTGACTATTCTGATTTTATACTGTTGATACCAAACTCTAAATATCATTTGCCCTCACATTCACTCTTATTATTGTATAATCACTTTGTGTGAAAATAAAAACATATGTAACATTACTGTTACAACATACATACAAAACAATATCTTATACTGTGATCCAAACAATTCGTGGATTTAAATTTAGCATAACATGTTATTGACACATTCGTAAAACGATAAGAATTTAGTTTTGTTTGTTTGTTTAAGAGATACCGTTTTAAGGTGTTTGTAATATGTTCACATTCCCTTCTTATGCAAGTAAACTTAAACTCTATACTGATGTGCTAAAGATACACTAGAAACACAACAGGTATCTCTCAATTATAACTAAATGTATGTAAAATAATATGTTTATCTTTATTTTACTTGTAGAACTTTACAATAACATATTATTGGTTATTCTATAAAATATAATATAAAGTATTTTATAGAACAAAATCTAAACCTACTTGTAAGAACGCAATATTGCAGTGATTTCCTGCCATTAACTAATGACTGTGCAAACAGAACGTAACTACATAATGAAACCCGCTAACACACAATTATACTAAAATCTAGTTATGGAACATGGATTAATCATTTTACCAATGTCTACTTGCCTTTGAATCACTAGAATATACATTTTCATTTAGTTGAAATATTTTCCACATCTAAGTATATACTAGATTTTAGTTTAAATTTTAATGACTGGTTACTAATTCTACTAAAAATAAGATTAACTCTAGTAATTTTAATAATTTAAAAAACTCATAAACGTAGTCAATAATATTACTCAACGTTGAATGCACTAACGATTTCATTGTTTAATAACACTGGTTCACTAAGTTGTTCTACTTTTATTTACAGTAACGTAAGAGATTCAGGAATGATGTTGATATTATTACTTGATAACTTATCACTCAAGGAATACACATATGGCGATTATTTTAGGATCTGAACAAAGTATGTGAAATGGACTACTCCTCTATTTTACAACCTAAATTGATAGGTTGAACAATTTGCACCTACAATGCTTTATTGCACCATAAGCACAATTTTGATATTTTTTATATATTCGTAGATTTTTTTGTGTATTAGTAATGTAATATATATCTATTATATATATATATATATATATATATATATATATATATATAATACTTTATTTATTAATAAAGGATAATTTTTCTAAAAAAATTAATTTAATATAAACGGCTTTACCGATTTTTACCAAATTTTATATGCATAATCGTTAGGTTTGACAATCGGTTACTATCTATTTTACATACCCCAAAGTGCTTAGGGTGGTCCACTAATTAAATATAGATCACACTTTTCAAAGCGCCTGGATATTGGAAACTGTAAATACCTGACAGTTACGTATCTTATATTGCCAAACACAACTTGAAGGCGCTAAGTTAAGATGCATATTTTTGTTTTAAATAAATTGTCTATCGCTGAACTTAAAGCTTGAATTTTAGATCAATTTATAATAAAGTACATTTACTTTGCGACATTTTAAATTTTGTTTATTTTAATAGAATACCACAGTCTGAGAAACAATTTAAATTTTCTATCATTCAATTTATAATTAAGAGCAGTAATTAACAATACAAAAATATTGCTTGTCCGTATTAAACCATAAACTACTCAAATAACTGAGCTGACATTTGAAATGGAGAATCTTAAGGTTCCTGGGATGCATATTCTTATTTCTAAAATCCTCCGGGCTACGCCCCACTGGTCTTTCAGGTAGCATGATAATTGGTCTAAAGTTCTTTAATATGAAGTAAAAGAGAATTTCTAATGTTATCAAATGTTCTGTGTTAACATTGTTTATTATTTAAAATTTATTTACATTTATAGTACGTGAAAATATTTTTTACGTCATGTTAGACTTCTGCGATTAGATAAGTACATATCTATTTTTCAAAATATTCCAAAATATAAGATGATCAGAATTTGACACCGAAGACTTTCTTTTAAATATTCGGCAAGTACAATGCTAAATTAAAATTCGCTGGACTGTGCTTTTGAACTAATGTACTAATTCCAGCTGTAAATGTTCTAAAATCATAACAATGTTTTTTAGTTAAAAAGGAAACAAACGTGTAGTTTCATTGTTAACTGTAATTTTAACTGTGCATTTTATTCAAGTTGTAAGTATTAGATCTAAAAGATAATGTTACTATCTATCAAAGTAAATTATAATAGCCATAAATATAAACTTTTAACGTATTTTCTTGATCGTGGCAACAAGGCAAACTCAACATTGGCGTCGGAAATAAAATTCACTCAAACCAGTAGTGGTCATACACGTGCAACTCCTAATAAATTGCGTGCAAAGGAGGGAGTAACTGCTAGAAGTGCAGGTATAATAGACAATGTAGTCTGACATTTAATTTACATTTAAACACTGCTATTATACAAAAATTATTTGCCTTTTTACAAAACTGGGTTTATCAGAGCTGTTTATTTATGTGTTTGTTTATAAAAAAGAGACAAAATCAGCCAGATGAAGTATATTTGTCTAAATAATTTTTATTTAATATTGTATAAGAAATCTATTTTTAAAAAGTGATGTATTTCACTTACATTTTTGGTGTTTTTTTCCACCCAAGTTAATATTAAGTTAGTTTAATTTCAATTTGTGTATTCTATTAGGTACTCGTTTTTGACTGACTGGTTGATTTAAACAGAAAATACGCCGATTTTCTTGACATTCGTAGTTTTATTTTGAAAATATAAGGAGTAGAGGTTATTTATATATCATGCGAATGTCATTATTAGATATTGCAACTATGAAAGAACAGCTCCACACAAGAAACATCCGAGACAGTGCACTTATCGACTAGGGAACTCATTAGAACTTAGGGAACTCGCTTATTAGACTCTTGGGAACTCTTAACTGGGTTTACTTCCACAAGTCAAAGGGAATATGTCTTATATGTACGGGGAAACTGACAAGAAAATACCTTATTCTGTCTTTTATATTTTTTCTGATTCGTATAATTCCCTCTAATAATTAGCTTGCACCACTTACCTATTTTATTAAGAATTATTATTGCAAAAGTATATTATAAATTGATATTACATAATTGGTTTAGCTTTAGGGAATCCTATCACTGGTAGTTCTTTTAGTCCAATAACGTTCATTTCTTTTAGTCTCTATATCTGGTTGTTTGTCTGCAGTATATAAAAGACACGATCTCTAGACATGAAATGTTGCATGAAGTTTCATTTCTATAAAACCACTACTAAATTAGACAATATTTCATGTCACTGTATGGGGTTTTGCTGAGCGCCAGTAGATATGTTTACATTGTTCCATTGGGTAACTGTGATGGTAGAGAGGTAACAGGGAATAAATAAATTTATAAGCAAACAGAATACAATCATATAATATTTGGAGTTAGGCCACTTTTGTTTAAAGATTAAACCGGAAAAAACTGTGAGAAATCTTATGTCAATAATAGCCTGTACAAAGATTTAATTTTTTATTTCTCTTGCGTGTTATTGCTCTTCCTAACACTACTATGAAATATAGCTTAATGAACACAAGTGTAATGTACATGTCGCAACATAACGCAAGATAGGTTTCATTATTAGACTTTACATTTTGCATGAAATAATTTTATTTCTAGATAGATGTGAGTAAGTTCTATGATGGTTCAAGTACAATTATATACGAACCATACTAGTAGGAGTAGTGATATATATATACGAAATTCTGCATGCAAACTCAGAGACGCTTGTTGCATGACATTGTTGTAGTGTGACGTACGAGCATTAAATCACTTATTTTTTAAAGGTTAACTAAGAAATATAATGATTTTCAGAATTGAAACAACATTTAAAAGATATTATAGAACTTGAACAGAACAAGAATAAAAATATGGATGCACAGTCAGAACGCCTGGGCGATAGTAGTTTAGAATATAAACTTCCTAGGAAGTTTTAATTATCACCAATACCTAATAAATAGTATATAGTAGTATTTCTCGAAGTGCTACAGCTCATTTTAACCGGAAAGCTTATATTATTAGAATTATTATTTTACTGAATACGTTTCAAACTTCCGTTGCACATTTGCGGCTACTATTTTGAAACTGTGTTTTTTAATAATACTTCTACGTATCTTTACCGTAAACAGACGTTTTAAATCAGTTATAATATGACCTTCAACGTAAATTTGTAAATACAAGTAGAAAAGTAAGGAAATTTCTAATTTCTGCATATTGGTAAATTTAATGTTAACATTTGTAATTTTCTTATTCAATTTAAGATGATATAAGGAATACTTATCAAATGTTCTGTGAGTCAGCCCTATAAAATCTGATATAGCTCCGAGGCACGTATTCCTTTGCCACTTTTAAACGACTAAAACAAGAGAGTGGTATGCCACAACACGTCTCGTTTAAGAGGTTTTGTTAGGCCTCATTTCAAGCCTATAAGCCAATTCATCATACTAGTACACTACAAATAACGTGTTATTTTGGTTAAGTTTTCCTAAAGCAGGTGCTTACATTAGATAATTAAATATTTATTTTATATGCAGAATAACCCAATATCTAGGAAAGTCAACTTTAATAGCGTTAAATATATTAGGCGAACTTATTAATAAATAATATTATAATAAATAATATAATAATAAATATATATTATTTCAGAATTAATAATGAATGCTATCAGACTTTTTATATGCGCATCACAGGAGCCTGTCATTGAGAGGTCAGCAAAATTTGTCTCTGTGTAAGTAATGCATAGCAAAAACAGGTTAAGCTTTAGAATTATTATTTGACATAATATAACTTGTTTGTTACGTAGGAATAATCAGGGTAGATATAGGGAGAGAGCCCAGGAAAATATATGTGTAAAAAGTATTAAAACTTCTGCATGCAATAAGGATAAACAAGGATAACCAACCATTTTGTGTGTGACGTTTATGACCCTGCTTGTATATACTGATCCCTCACATACTAAAAGCTGAAAATAGTGTAATAAAACAGAATTTTTATCGAGGTTGAACTTTATATAAATGTATTGAGCATGTAAAAGCGATCGCAGGACAATGTGATGGATTCAGTTAGAACTATCGTATAAGGCTAGAGTATGGTTGGATGAGCGGTAATGACATTTGTCACTTGATATTCTGAAAACATTTCATTTCTAACTCAGAAATTTGTTTTTAATGTGTAAATGACATAATGGTCAGTGGTAGTGTAAGTCACTCATTGAGATTTCGTTGAGAATTAGCGACAGTTTTTATCTTGGTGTTTTGTTCAGCATGATGTCAACGATAAAATCATAGAATAAATAAATCTGCAAACAAAGTGAGTACTAATATATTACATTTTACAATGTGACATAGTGACTCATGTAGCCGAATGAAATGATCCATATACTTCAAATTTCTCATCAAACCACAGTGAAGGCTGGTGCGCACCACATATATGGTGTATTCATACCTTGTCAAGCCAATAGCACCAGTAATGGTCATAAGGGGGTTTCTTAAACGGTTTTTAACATAGTACACAGATCTCAACATGATAATATTTAAACCTAGTCTCTACCAATAACATAATCTGCGTAAAACCAACAAACAAAGACTAAAAGATCAACTAGCAGGATTAGTTACACTTAGTCAGTTACAAAGTTAAGTTGCAGGAAGAAAATTTGGAATTGTCTTTATTATAAGGATATTTACACACAAAAGTGAAGTATTTGAACAACTTACACAACTTATTGCTTTTTGCAGCAGTTCTTAAACTACAAACTTATATAACATTAACACTACCTTTATTTTATTAAGTTTTATTTATCTTTTAAACGATTATTTTAGATCTTTCTACACGTGTAATTGAGGCGTTATTTACCCAAAGTAGATTACATTTCTAAAGTAATTCGAAGACTTGTCAAAGTATATTATTCAAGTATAGCAAAGTATATAATAATACAGATTTAGATTAAACCATATAAATATTCTGTTAATTTAGAAATAATTTATTCTAAATACTAGCCTATCATCATTTATTAAGATTTATTGTTAATGAAGTGACCATTAAGGAATCAGCAGGAATTTTACATAAACCGCACGACTCTTCGCTAATATTAGACATTGGTTGTTTTATTCTTTTATGAATATTCTACATTTTATATTATTTTCATAACTGGTTAATTTTTGTTAATACAGTAGAAAAGCTTAGAAATCGTATAATTTTATAATACCGGTGGCTGTCAGAACACGCAAAGTTTCAAGTGTTTTCGGGCGTTAGCAATACGTGAGTGTAACAAGCATAACCGGTGAAGAGATTTATATGGTAAAGTAAGACTGTATAGAAATAATACTTTGAACACAAGCTACGCTTATAACATATGTTAGGGCTATTTCTTTAACGTTTTTCTATTATATTCGTGTAGCAGTGTTTTGACGTGACAACGTCTTAAATTAGGTTGCGGCTCGGAGTCACTCATGAAAAAGTGTAACGCCCGGTAACGTTACGATGCCCGTCCAGTGGGTCCGCCGCACGGGATCCGCACGGGATAAAGCAGATAACTGTGGGTCCGCCGCACGGGATAAAGCAGATAACTATGTTTATTCGTGAAAATGTGGAGTGCTTAGATTCGTCATTTACAACAACTACAACAATAAAGGTTAATAATTGTACACTGATATTTCATTATCGTAAACTATGATTGATTGATTAATTGTTAGATTGACACAAAAGTTGAGAAACTGAGTTTATAGGTTATGTCATACTATTGACAAATGTTGATAGTGTTAAGTAAATTATTAGTTTAAATCACTCTGCAATCAATCGTAATTCAGTCGATTGAGAAGAAACAGCGCGTATTGCTAGTCAAACATTTAAAATAACAAATTATAACCTCTAACTTGTCATAACAGTGCGACCAAACAAACGAACTAAACCGACCAATCACCACGCGCGGAGTTAGAATTTAACTGTGTTTAGCAAGAATTTCAAATTCCAATTTTAGTAAATGTTTTATTCAACTTTACCATTTACAATAACAAATTTTAATTAATTTCAAATTATGTACAATGTTTTAGTAAACAAAATATATTTCTATAGTTAAAATTTGTGCAATTCTTATTTTCATTCAATTCCTTGTTCCTATTGTGCAATTTAATAATATTCATATCAATAAATATTCTACCGAGAAAAAGACGTTGTCACGTAAAATCTTTGCCCGTAAAACCGACTTTACAGGCAACCATAATGTTTTTATGTGTGAAATTTATTTGACGGTGATATTTATGAACATTTAATGGTTTCTGTATTTCAATCACTAAAACTCACGTAGGATAGTCCTGCAACGATAATTTATGCTGTCCAACACGACAGCTTAACAGGGAGTTCCTACTTTATATTCTTCCTCCAAATCTGTACTTTTCTCTTATCTTGACTATGTCACGCGGTATAAAACAACATATTATGTATAATTGTATGTGCAAACGATAAAAATGATCTAAAATTGGTTATCATACACTTTTTATGCAATTTTAAATTACAAGAAAGAAACGCTGTGATCTTTACAATTCTCTGAATTATATCTTTTCTTATATTTTTTATCTTCTACAATAAAGTCAATAATATATATACGTTGAATAACATACTGTACATACCAAATGTCTTAATAGTCCCACCCCTATTAACATTCTTATGGATAAAGATGGAGTTAGTTACTTTCGAGATGTTTATATTACTACCTGAAGAGTCTTTTATATATGGTTTATTGATTATCCATCGCCAAAATGGGATATTGCAGAGATAATTCAAAATTTTTGAATAGGAACCTATAGCAAGTGACACTTAATATTATAGATATTATCAAAAAAAGGAGAATGGCACTAGAGGTCTATAATGTTACTTTATCAAATATAGTGGACGATTAAAATTTAAACTTAATAACTTATTCTCTATTTATAAGAAAGTAATAAGGAGAGTGATATTTTTAAGACACTTAGTATTCAGCTTAACACATAAATTGCTGTCGTAATGTATTCGCACATCAGCCATAACTGTCCAGTAAGCCTAGGGTCTCCAGTCATCTATAATCTGGGATCACTAGAGACTCTATCAGGGAGATCATCAATACACTAGTATTGCTTTGGCTTATGTTTTTACTGATTTATATAATTATAATAAAAAGTTTTGTAAACTTACGTTTTATGTACAATCTTCTTACTTCTGGAAATTAGTTTAAGCATATGCAGGTTTTAGAAACTTACTTCGATCAAAAAGGATTAAATTTACTCCCGTATCCTGCAATTTTCTTTCGTTCTAAGACATTACCAGTGGAATAGTCGAGTTTACCTCATTGTTCTGAATAAATTGTACATACATACTTAGGACTGATAATCCTGCTACTGTAGAAATAATCTACTCCAGGTATAAGTGGAAAATCTCCGATAAATTCGTTCATCAGTCCAATATAATCTTACATAATAGGGTTGTTGATTTTAAAGGTTTGGTTTTCATACGTGTAATAAATGTAACAATTGTATGTCGCAATTTTACGAAATCCAAGCAGTTTTATTACTTTAAGTTACATTATTCACAGCTTTCTTTATTAAGTTATTATTGTAACAGTGTTTTGGTAGTATTTGAAATTAAATTCAAAACAAATTATTTCAAATGCATTATATGGATTTTATTAGTCCTTGAAACAACCTAGGCTATAATTTATGTTAGGGTGACTTTGTTTATGTTATTATGTATTGCACTACTTATCAATAACTGTATACTTAATCATAATAATATTAAAAGTGTAAAAGTGACTTTTATACTTTTTTTTACAATCAGTTGTTAAACTATTACATTTATTGTACAGTAATTTAAAGGGACATTATCAAGTATATTCCTATATTGAAAGCCCCCTGACCTATTATTTTGGGAAAGTCCTATTCTTATCTATAAAATTGTAAATATCAACGTGATATTTACATAATTGTATAAATATAAGTCTGTTAAATGCAATTAACTGTTTTGTAGAAATAATTTTTGTGTCTGAACAACAATATGTATAATTAATGTTACCACTACTTTTAATTAGTTTACTATTATAATTATAAAAGCATATAGATAACTTTATAGCGTTTTTTACACATGCATATTAAG
The DNA here is from genome assembly GCF_021130785.1 of Homalodisca vitripennis. Classification (NCBI taxonomy): domain Eukaryota; kingdom Metazoa; phylum Arthropoda; class Insecta; order Hemiptera; family Cicadellidae; genus Homalodisca; species Homalodisca vitripennis. The sequence goes on along the minus strand of NC_060211.1, from coordinate 120,142,352 downwards.
TATGCAGCTAGATATAAAAGTGCAACTATAATAGACATAGTTACCGTCAAACTTTTACTATATATTTTAAAACTGGTATAAAACTAATTTTAGAAGACTTTTTATAATTGTAGACTTCTTAGTACCTACTGCTTATATCTTCTTGGTCTGGGCAACAAAGCATAATAAATGGTAGCACTAAAAATGAGAGGAAGTAAATTGCGATAGCCGAAAGTATAAGTTTTATGACCGGAGTAGGTTTGTCAGACCTGTGTTTGCATTTATCTTTTCTTGAGTGAGGAAGCAAGTAAAAATCAGTTATGGTACAAATCCATACTCAAGAGCGGATTAAATTATAATGACAATAACATTTCTTCACCAATTTTATTGTGTCAACTTCACTAACTCTAAAAACATGGAAGTTGACACACATGGCGGTTGTGACTCCTGACTTAGGCGTGCCAAAACGCTTTCGTATGATTTGTTTATTTTCACCTAGTTTGTGATTATGTATTAGTTATTTACCTAAAGAAGAGATCAGATTGTAGATCTCGAAACGTAGAGTTACTGATCTTTTGTTTCACTGAACGATGGTAAATGTCCGGAAAAATCCTGTTTCCTTCAAAATCCTTCCATCGTCAAAGATAAACTTCAAACAAAGAATAAATTTTCTTGGTTGTGGCAACAAATTTATATAAAAAATGGCATCATAAATCTAATTCACTCGAAACAGGAGAGCTCATACAAGTTTTATAGCCTACGAGTTGAGTGCAAAGCCGTCGGTAACGTAATACTCTAATAATGAACCTCATCTGAGACACAAAACAGTTTATACACGTTAAAAGGTAATTACTGTCAGCAAATTTAGTATTATGATAGATATATTCATAGATATATAGATATTTAGATTATATAGATAGATATTATATAGATTATATATAGATATTTTCTAAATTCTAGTGTTCCGGGAAACGTTTGTAACATTTTTCTTCGTATAAATTTCATAGGTCGTACTTGGTTAAATAGGACCAGCTGTTTTCGAGATCAGCACTTAGCAACAAACTTAGTTTTTAATGTTTATTTATAAGACTAGGGGTTACCCTTGGCTTCACACTCGATTTTGAAAATTAATTTCCTTATACTCATGAATAAACACACTTGTGATTTAATATGATGGGTTCCCATGACATTTTTCAAACGTAAATAGTCATATATTAGGTACATATTATTTCAGTGTTGTTGTTTAAGAGTATCGGAGTTTAACCTTACTCTTATGTCATATTTTGAGGAGGTGGATTTTAAATTAATTATATTTCCAACATCACAACTGAGCCTGCCTCCTAGCCCCGATTAAAAATACAAATACATATATCCCCCATGGTTTTCCTTAAAGCACGCTAATGCGATTCACAATCTTGAGGGAGCCAAGAAGTTTCAGGTATTTTTGATGATTTGGTATTTATAATGTGTTAGATGGTTTAAATTCGTCGATTGGGCAGTCAGTAGTATTATTAGATTAAATTATATAGTTAATTTGTCTGTAGAATCTGCTTTAAAGAAATGATCAAGCACTGTATATTTAATATTTTTTTAAACTTAATTTAAAACAAATGTTTCCTCTACTTCGCTAAACTTCAGCTGAAACCTTTAGCTGTTTAGTGTCTGTTTAATTTTGATTACATGACATTAATATTATAGTATTTGAACGAATTCCTACATATTTTTGAAAATATAAGGTGATTCATTAAATCGAAATCATTTATAAGCACGTTTGAAATATGAATACAATATAATTACACCTAATTCTGTACTAAATTAAATTCGGAGGAAGTATACTGGTTATTTAACATTTTGTCGTTTTTAAGTTATGTACGTAACAATTTAATCACCCTAAATAATGTAAAAATAGATAAATGCATATTGAGAGAGGTTCATTATTTCACGACATTGTAAAATAGTAGGACAGTAACGTGGCTTTTGACGTGAACTTAGAGAAAGCCTGTTTTACAAATAACATTGTCTTTAGAGCTGTAAAAGGTTTAGGAATCCCTGGACACTCTATTAACTGTGATCAACTGTTTGTTTTTACAACGTTCTTCCTCCCGGAATACTTCCATCATATTAATTTTTAGTTTTTTTAATGTTAAATTTGTCTAGACACAAAATTTGTTTTGTTTTAAAATTCCTAACAACATGAATAATCCCTTCTGCTTATTGACTATAACTTTCAATTCATTTTAACTATCAACTCAAAGATGCTATACGAAGATTAAGCTATGCATAATTCATAAATATTTCGTAAATTTAGTAGTACATCTTTTATAATAAAAAAGGAGACAAAATTTATTGTTTCCTTATTGGATTTGATCCCACGGATATTTATTTCGAATTGCAGTTTTATGATCTTTATCAATTAAAATGATACAAAATCTTTTGTTACAGTCTCATTTGTGATACTAAGAGATATATTTTTAGTTACTTGTCTCGTATTTTAGGTCAACTCAACAGCAATATGTTCTCCTGAGAAAGAAATGTAGTTTTTTATAGTATACTGTAAGATCTATCATGGCATAGTATGTATATTCGTTCCTTCTGAAACAAGAGTAATGACGTACTAGTTAATTTATAATGATGCTCTTTATTCTATTTTAAGAGGTATTGTTTCTCACCAAACTACAAAAATATAATAACGTATACTACGAGGACAATAATGTAATTAAGAGCGCCTGCTCAGTATGAACATTTTAACTTAGGACCTTACAATACACGGTTTCCTTCAGTAGCAAAGTCGCTGGTCAAGGGTTACGACATTAATTTATTGATAGAGTTTTATACGTAGTTTACTTTAAACAAACTCTTATTTTTTTAACTAATCGAAAAGAACTAAGTTTATTTTCATAGGAACCAAGTTATGATTTTTTCGTGTATGACTATCAATTTTATTTTCACAGTAGCTATCATGAAAAAATTTACGAATCTGAACAAATTTAAGATTTCCACTTTACTCCGGGCTATTTGTAACATAAATTTTAAAGTCTATATTAGATCAGTTTATAAGTATCTAGAGACGAAATGTACCAAATATAAAAACATTATTATGTACATATGCATTAGCCACCACAATTGTATACGTACTCGTCCAAATGAAATTTAATGTCTGACTAGAAAATTTAATATTTCACTTTTTTTAATTCTCTAAAATGTTTGTAGTAGATGGAGGAACTAAATTGTAATTACTTAAGTATCAATATGAGAAGCTATACGCTGTAGTAAAGTTAATCAATCGATCACCGATTCAAAGACCCAAAGCAATCTCAAGGGTGTGATTTGTATAATCAGTCACTTAAATCTGACTATTTACCTGTATATATTTCAGCTCAAATTTGGCTATAAGATGTTGTAACAACTATTTGAATGTTTAAGTGACAAAATCTTAGCCATTTGGATAAATAAAATACTTCTTAGAAAAGAATATAAATTTTGCTCGAGATTTAAATTAATATTATATGCGATAACATAATTTTATAAAAATTAAAATGTAAGACGTATCTCCTTTTTAAAGAAATATTGTGTTTTGATACACAGCATACCGACAGTATATGTACGAAACAAAGATTTGGAGAACAAATGAATCTGAAAACAACGGTCTAAGATAAAGGACTTGAACGAAATAAATAATGCTTTAGAGAGATGCCATGATATTTAGTATCATATAGGTTAAATTAAGCCGTAATTCAAACTATCATGGATGAAATTGGACACCATGATGATGTAACAAACTTAGAGCTAGTTGTAGTCCATTTCATGAGGGTCTTAACATAATATGCGTATTCATTGTTATACAATGGCACTGTATATACCTCAAATTAAATTAATTTGGTTCATAATCCTACATACACACCTCATTTCAGGGATAATGTTTTGTTTCAGACATATGTAATTTATTATTAGGTAAAATCTAAATTTTTATTTTTAAAATAAATATACATGCATAGAATATATCATTAAATAGTTTTTATTATATAATATCAGAACTATGTATTAAATTGTAGTAGTATACGTTATAAATACGACAACCAAAAATAATAAGTGCTAGTGAAAAAACAATGTCAGTAAAATTAAATTTGATAGACAATCAGACATCCGTTAATGGCTCAGGCTAAAGGGCTGCGTCCAACAGTTCGACCACAGAGTAAAACGCATATTTTTCTTTCAATTAGGCCTACTGTTTTATTTTTTTAAGGATGCATCAGTTGAAGAATTTTTAACCCTATATGGCTGGAAATTAAATATTTTGGGACCAACATGTGACATGGATCTCTTGAAGATGTTGCTGTGGTGATGAGGAATGAGTGTGTCTCTGTTTCTGGAGGAATAGTGATAATTATATGTAGAGAACTATTGCAGGATTTTGAATGTTAACTGGGATCGAGCCCCAAAAGAACAGCCTATACTCAGAATAGGAACAAAATATCCCAAATACATCAATCTAAGCGTCTTTCAACATATAAATGAGGACAAATATAAAAAAATATATAGGCACTTAGGTTTTGACATACATGATTAATATTTTTTCTAATCCAAGTTAGAGTCCTGTAAAGTCCTAAAGAACACACAGATGTAAGACTCCTAAACAGAATTACTATCCACCAGGATAGTCATACCACTCCTATTACTGTTGGGTCTGAAATGTTTGATTGTGGTTTTTTTGTGTTTAAAAATAAATCATTCGAAAAAAAACACGAGCTGATACTCTGTAAAGTTAAAGACAGATCGGTTGCGAGTATGTTAGATGATGCCGTTTGGATAATGCCTCTAGTGTCATCAGCTTATTGAACTAAGTGGTCCGTGTTGGATTTGTTCAGGTCGTTTACGTACACAATAAATAAAAGAGGGCCTGGGGGATAACCTACCGTTACTGGCAAATAGCTAGATTTACCCTTACCGATTGTATTAGCAATTTCAAATTATTGAGAAGGACATGAAATATGAGAACGAAACCACTTAAGAGGCGTACCTCTGACACCTTGTAATCATTACAGTAATATAGGTTAATGATAACTATTGAAAAAATCTATTTGACTATGGGAAATACGTATCTTTGGACGTAATGTTACGTGATAAGTAAAACGCAATACCAAGAGAAATTAAATTTCTTCTGTCCTTTAAAAGTATTGAAAATTGGATAATAAACGTGCATACAACAATGACATTTTTATATATTAGAGTTTATAACTTCCATTTAGATGTTACCTTTTAATTACATCCAATGTTCAAAGGCAATCTTACGGTCATCAAATCGGGTGTTATAATCGAATAACAGTCACCCATTTTTAACAGCATCATAAGACCCTAAAATAAAACAAATAATTTATTATCTTTCCCCAATTAAATGTAGACATTTTATTGTACATTTTATAAATGTTGTAACCAGGCCCAAATACAAACGGCAATAGATATAGTTTGAAATTCGTACACATGTATGGGAAATATAATTTTATAGATGCTTTTTAAATTATTTTTACTTAAAATAATTACACTTATAAAGTATCCTTACATATTTACATATAATTCCCTCATTTTATCGATTACACTCTTACTGCAAAAATCCATATCCTTATTTTAATTCGGCAATTATATTTCCTCTAAATTAGGCTTTTAAAATGAAAGAATTCGTAAAATTACATAATAATTAATATTTTATTGTATTTATAAAATACATCTTACAATCTGTAACAAATTCTTTTAACCTATTTGGATGGAAAACCGATCGCACTACACAAATCGTCGTAATAGACTAGTTCTAGAATAAAGAAAAAAACTAGGTTTCCTTAAAGAGCCATTTTTGCAGAATATTTAGTTTATATATGTACCAACAAGTAGACATTGAACATACTTGATATGTCGGACGCTATTTTGATACTCATGTAATTAACGGGAATTATGTTTTAAAGTAGGAACCCGTTCAGCTCTAATGCAATAATTGAATTTATTCTGAATAATTTGTTACGATTTAATTCGAGTGGATAATTATCGATGGCGCTTCACTGCTGACAATAGTCACGCCATATTTGTCCATTGTATTGTCCACTCCATTAGGATCCATTTGCAGTTGTAACAAGCTTAAGTTATCAAAAACATACCAAATTGTTTTAAGTTCATATATATGAATGTTATAAGAACGGATACAAAAAATACTAATTATTTCACCTCATTTTTATAATGTATAATGTATTCTTTTCACTACACCCAAAATAATACTCTAACGATTTGTATTGTATAATATTGATAATAAGAGACAAACCTACATTTATCAAGAATACAAAACATATAGTTCATACCTACATTACGTATTCTTGTAAACGTGATTAATAAAGCATATATTATGTATTTGGGAATAAAAACAAAAAACTGGTTTGTAAGACACATTTTACATTTAAACCCTAACAATTGTTTAATATTATTACGATAAATGTATTATTTATATGGTTTTAAATAGATAAACTAAATTTAATTTGTTTATTTTATAGGTTAATAGTGTATATAACTTGTCTATTTATAACCCACACAGATTGTAGTTAAATAAGGAGAATTGATAATATGTTATATAAATGAGTGAAATGTGAAATATATTTTGTAAAAATGGTGATGCTCAGTTATCCATAGTTAGCGAGTGTAGCCACATACCTTCATACCATGTTTTATTTATAAACATTATATATAGAAGTTTTACATATACGACCTTATTCATACATGTAAGAGAATGGAATTAGTATTATACTAAAATATAATACCATTTTATTTTAGTACATCCTTGTTTTCTTTTGACATCAAATAAAATAATCGTTACAAGTTGAAAAATATTTAATATATGTAAATTTAGTGGAAATATCATCATCATTTAAGTGTATCTCTTAATCAATTACATAAATATCAAAGCCTTTTAAAAATAACACAACCTAGTCTAATGGCAAGGAGGTTTCTGATTCATAAATCAGAATGCAAGTTACTTTTTACTGCAAATTACTAAATGGAGAATGAATGCAAGTTGTAAACTGAAAAGTAACCGTAGCTAAATTCAAATTTTTTCTCAATGGTTTTTATCAAACCAACTTAAAACTTTTCCTGTATTTTTCTTTTATTTATAACCAGATTCATTCCCTTAGTGGGTAAATAAAGAATAATATAACGAGAATATTTTAAGAGTAATTGCTTCCTAAGTTATGATAGAATTACAGACATATCACATTGCTATTTAGTCCTATTGGTGAATATAACATTAATATTCAAATTACTAAATAACTTGATTAAAAATTAAACAGTAATAAAAATGCAATTCTACGCATCTTTTGTGGAAAAATTCATAATATGATCCTCAAATTCAGTCTTCATGAATAAAAAATATTGCCAATAAAAAGTTCTTAACCACTACTGCATAGAATTCAGGATTCAAAAACACATTTTGAATCCAATTTCTTGAGAATCGAGTTCCAGCATAGACTTTCTTGTTGATGGCACGTAATTTTTGTTTTTTATGTCATGTTTAGAACACAAGGAGAGTGGTGTTATCTTAGCATAAACTAAATTGCCATCAAGAAACAGAACACATTGTTTGGAAATATTTCAAAAGAAAGTGTAGTTAGACTCAAAGTTGAGGTAAAATTACGCATAAGCATGTACCAAGTATTTAAGCAGTTTTTAAAATAATCAAAATAGCATTGTAATACAAAGGATTAATATGTGTATGTCGTATAACAATAATATTATATAACTAATGTATCGTATTTGGACAGAAACAGTTTTGATATCGTTCCCTAAGTTGTTCTCAGCGTGGCAGTAATAGTATCCTTTATCTCCCTTCCTTATGGTCTTCATAGTTTCTTCTTTATTTTATATGTCTCCTTAATATGTATGCACTAGTTTTTTAATAAATTATTGAAAGTTTCAAATAACAGAATATTTATAAATGAAGCTTATACAATACAACTCACCGTCGGCTCGCTTCGGCATCCCCAGGCCCCAGAATCAAGTGTTTGTTATATTCGGGGATAAGCGGAATTCAAGGACAGGTTAAGTCAGAGCATTAGATTAGGGATCTGGGAGTTAAAAGTAGACTCATTTTATAGAATTTTCCGGATTTAACCAAAGTTTTAACTTCAAGGGCGTTTTGGGCTGAACCGTTAAAGATGTGACAAAAAGTAACAGCAAATTGGTTGGAAATTGAAAAAGATTCTGCTGTCACATTTGATCTTCGAACTCTGGTTCAGCCGATAGAGAGCATGGGAGAAATGTTTGCACAGGTCAGCTATTGTGAAAAACCATTCAGATTTAAAATATTTTTGGGCTATTTCACCTTTTAATCGAAAATAGTGTACCAAATTTTAAATATCTAGTGTGGTTATTTTCTGGGGGATATTCATCAACCAGATAGTTCATACAATCGTATACACGTGACTCATTTACGGAGTAGTAGAAGCTCAATCCCGAACTGGACAAACCTCCACAAACTGTAGTCGCATAAAACTTAAAACCACATAAAATTAACAATTCACGACAAGGATTGAGAGCGTTTTCAGGCTTAGGCAAGGACATACGAAAAAAGCTATTTGGCCTTTTCTGACTCATCATTGTCTAGTTATACAAAATTCTATATTTAAGCTATAACCAATGAATGGTTTGGCCGCCACCATCTCTAAAAAAATTATCACATAAAAACTACAAATTATGTGTATTTAAACGTGTTTTGTGGCTTAAGAGCAATATAGATAGAGTAAAAAAATTTTTGTAGATAAAGTTATTTTCCATATGCATTAAACATTTTTTTGAGCTAAAACATACGGTTTAGACGCTACTAAACTCAGGTAAAAGTCTAAATGTAAAAATTGGAAAATTTTCGTTTTCCAGAGCGTTTTTCGGGTAAACTTGTAGACATTCTGGAAAAACCAATCTGTCTGTTTTGTATATTAGAAAGTTTTCTAAAACTTCTCGGAAATTATATTTCAGCTATGACCAACGGTTTAGCCCGTAAGGTAAATTTTTAAGTGAAAATTAAAAAAAACACGTCACATAATCACGATTTGCGGCCAAACAAATAAGAAAGAGGAAAGAGTCACTAGAACTCTTTTTAGGTTACTTTATTTCCGACTAAAAATTTCCGTCAGATCCGAGCTATCTCTGAAGGTTCGCCTGGTATCGGGCTTCAAAGGGAAGTCTGCAAGGGAAAAAAGGGTAGATTTTGCGTTTCTTTTTTAGGAGTTATAAAGTAAACAATTCCGGTTTTCAGACTTGTCCCTTGGGTTTAGAGGTAAAAACTACGTGATTGCAAAATGTTGTGTTTCCAGCACTTCTAGAAGAGGGTTAGAATTCGTATACCCTAAAAGTGAGTCAGTCAGTCAGTCAGTTACATATGCTAAAAACGTACAATAAGAAATAACATCGTCTCTTGCACAATCATTGCCTCGATATTTCGGTTGTTCCAAAGCGTAATGTTCTTAATGAGTTGATGGATATCTGGGACTAAACATGTCAGCTTTTAAGAATAACCATGATACTCAGTACAGTCATATGATTGAAAAAGTACCAGGAAAGTGTCCGCAGATAATGTACGGAGCTAAGTAATCCGTTCACGTCTCGGAAGCCGCGTACGGAAATCGAGTAAATAAAATAGAGTTCAGTGTAGTTGGTGTAATCCCTACCATATATCCTTCCTCCCTTCCTTTTTTGTTCCTTTTTATGTGTTTGATAGTTTAAAATTCTCATCATCTATATTTTTAAAATAGTAGACTAATTTTATTTTTGCCCACACAGAATATGTATGTTGCTCTGTTATATGTTTTATGTAAGTACATAAAATGTATAACTGAAAGTGTATACATTATATTATATTAAAACTGTAAAATTTTATAGTTACTTAGGCATTTATTGTAATTCGCGATATTATTAAAAACTAAAATTAGAATAAAACGTTTAAACAAATGAAAATTAGGTAATGAATAATTATATAAGCAGACACTCTACTCATTAGAAACACTATGTGTTTATGTGTTTATGGTCCTTAACAGAATTGAGAATAGCAGCAATAGATTTATTGACATACTACTAAGATCTATCTAACTGGATTTTGACATATACCTTATTTAAATTTTTACTTTAAGGTCGAAAGTATAAACAAATTGGTTTTATTGCGTTCACGTAGCAACATGTTGTTTGTTTAATTATTATCACAGACTTATTACAAAATATATATAACAGGGCATTGTATATTTATACAGCGTTTTTTCAGGTATGTTGTATTTGGAAGAACTAAAGACGTTGGTAAACTGAATTTGATACCTACTACAAAGAGGAAAAAATATTACAAGAATTTGTTATAATTTGCAGTACTATGGACAGTGAAAATATGAACTAATAATGCGCGAATAACACACTCCTCCTATATAACAAACACATTTCTGTAATGATTTTTCAAAAAATCAGCAAGGATTATCTAAGGTAATGAATGTGTGCGGAATATTTAAAAACGATAGTGCACACAGTATTTGTTTACCTATTACCACATACCTATTTGCATCAATGCACTTAATTAAAATGATTCAGAGAGGCGTTTCGGTAGTGGTTTAATTTCAATGTTGATTTTAGTTTATTTGTTCATGCATTGATTGAATGAGTTGATAAGCAACACACATCGTAATTAAGCATTTTATTCATTAAAAATTAAGGTTATTGCTGTGGTTATCTCTCCAATCCATAATAGGAGGTTTTTTAGTTTCTATGCGTTAATAAAATCTGTCTTATCTTCTTAAATGCGATAAGTTCACAACGTCCTACAACTACGGTGTTCACAATTACGGTAATACCCTAGTATAGGAAGACTAAGGTCATCTTTCTCTCAAGATGTGCATGGATTGGCTTAGAACACAGGTCTTGGGATTCTTTAATTTACCATCCATGGATTATCTGTGACTAAATTTCATCTTAGCCATGATGTTTATTCGACTTCATATTTTTGCGCTTCTGAGTTTATTAAATCAGTGTATTTTTACTGTGTGAATAAAATATTTCATCCGACTATATAAGTTTTCTTGAGATGAAGTAATCTAATCATGGTAAATATAAATATAGCTGTAAAACTAATCTATTAATACATTTTGTAAGTAAAGTGAATTCCAAACCTAACATAATCTGATAATGTGGGATCCATATAACAGGCGTCTCCAACGAAGTATTTCTCAAGTTGACGTAGCTGTCACTGGCGGAAATTACATTTGCTTAGCTCAGAGATTGGAAATTAATTCATGTCAGTCAATTTTAAGCTGTATTTGGTTATTTAAGAACCTGAGATTATGAACGGTATAATGCTTACAATCCCTGTTTTAGAATACTGTACACCATTATATCGTTTTAATTAGTGATATAATCTGTTTAAATGTTGACATTCTTCTCAAATCTATCAAATACATCCAGTATTGTAGCTAAAATCAGGCTCAGCTCGTTATTCTCTCCTTGTGTAACTATAGAAGCAAAATAGATTTAAATGATATTTTGCGCCCAAACGCATCTGTTGGATTTTTATTTAGAATAGTACGTTTGCCAGTTTTCAAAGTTTTAGAAATCTTTATCTGTATATGTTACTGTGTCTAGTACGACGGTATTATGACACTGTAGCATGTGATGGTGTGAAGCGTGATTGTGATTCTCGTATTTGTGATTTTTGCTCGGGACTTGCATCTCTCGCAGTGATTACGTCTGGACCGCACTCCAAGCAGCTTTTGGGTATGTTTGGACCCTTTTTTCCATTTATTTCTTCTTTCTCTTCTTTATTTTTGTATGTATTTAAACCTCTCTCACCTGACGAAGACAATATATTCCAATCCTCGAAACGTTGTGGTATACATTTTGTAATATGTAACGATGGTAAATGTCGGAAATCAGTTATCCTTTCAAATGAAAATAGTATAAGAAATCCTTGTGTTGACTTGTTCTGTTGTAGAAATAAGCTCTGCAATACTGGTTTTAATAAATATCTAGTTTTTTAGGAATAGATATAATATACATATAATTAAATATAACATTTACGAATACTTTATGACAATTGTGATATATTTATTTTGGTGATTATTAAAAACTGAATACTTACATTTTAAGTTATATGTGCTCTGAGCAATAAATATTATTAGAGGTAGATTATATTATGTAAGTGAAGCAGATAGACAAAATTTAAAATTTAATTTGATTTGTTAAGCAGATGAGGACTTATTACAATGTGATTAGTGATTTATGTCTACTACTTCTTTTCCTACCTCATAACCTCGTTTCCAATTAACTTCTAAATTCATCTGATTTAAATCTTAGTAGCGTTAACAATATATGTGTATTGCGTTTGGTATACCTATTTATTAAAAGGAATATTATCGTAATTGAAAAATAAGAGTTTTTATATACACGCTAATTTTGTTTTTTCTGTTAGTCCCCACATCGAATTGATGAAACGAAATGTAAAAATTATTATATTCTTACTATTTACTTAAATTTTAATTTTTGGATTATTGTTAGGCAATAAAACATTTGCCTTAACTAGGATATTTTAACAGTAGTTTAACTAAATAAATTTGCAAGCTGAAACTAAAAAATCGTTAAGACATTCACAAGAAATTACGTAACTGAAGAAGGCATCGTACAAAGACACCATAGCACTGTACAGAGACAAGTCACTGTGACATAAATAGCGTGATTTAGCAAGACTTATTCTATTAATTTAAAGCCAAACAATTTATTCTGATGCATATTGAGAATTTTACACTGGGCTATTTCGACGAAAAGAAGTGGAATGAAAATATATTGATGAGTTAAACATCTATCCAAGACATATTGCAAGCTGAAAACTGCGATTTTAAGAGCAGATTTTAATATGCAAGGAACAATTACAAAGCATTATTTGTATCATTTGCATATGTAACATTTAACCAAACACAAGTGCATATGAGTATTAATAAAATAACAAACCAAAATACTAACTTTATTTTGGCTTATTATTATCGTCAAATATTGGTTTAAATATTTAAAACTTCTATATGAATCTGTTTACTTCCTCAAAGATTTCGACATATCTTAGATAATACGTCATTGGTAATGATAATTATTACGTATATCTACACAAAGTTATACGTGAAATTAAGTCTGAAATGAGAACTCATCAAGCATTTAACACACTCAGTGGACACCTAGAAGTAAAAATTCACTCACCACAATAGAATCCCTAGAAGAAAGGTTTCCTTCAGGTTAATTTATGACTTATAGTTGAACCTACACTGTGTAAAGAAAAATGGTGTTAAAAGTATCATCTCAATCCAGAGTAATTGAAAAAGTTTAGCCGTAATGATTTTATTTTTAAAAATTGTTACAAACCTATTTTAAGTTTTTACATTTAGTCTTATCACATTCTTTTGTACTTTAAATGTAAAATGTAGATTCTTGTATTTACTCATGGTCAGTCGCCAATAAGCATTTAATATGAATTTTGTTGTTTATTTCAATACAAATTATATTACATATTGAAAAACTTCGTAAACACTCAGTGCTGATTTTACTGGCTCATTAAAATACTCTTCTTGTTTTAAAAAGAAACTAATTTACTTAAATACTTTTTTGTATTTAGAAATTATATTTCTTAGCAAACTGCCACTTAGTTGCAATTTACTGAAACTGTTGTGCTTCCTGGTTTAATTAAAAATATTTTCAATATTGTGTAGTACTGAAACATATTAGATGAGTTTCAATTCTAGAAAATAATATAACTATACAAAGATACCTAAGACTTTTGTATGTTCACTATTTATTATAGTCCTATAAATAGTGTGCCACATTATTTACAGTACATCACAATTAAAGCTGTCATATTTTCTGCATAAACAAAGTTAAAAAACATAAACTCATGGATGCTATGTTGAAGGTAATTGTAAATAGTAGATCAATATAATTTTAAATATTTTGCCAAACACTTTTGTAAAGTAAAGGAGAAAACAAGGTATTGTCAAGTGAACATCCAGCCCGACAAGACTCAGAGACGAACGTTGTGGGAGGTGGCTTTTTGACTTACAAACTTCTTTTTGTGATCTATTGCTTTTATAACGACAGTAAATCATTCTAATTAAAACCTTGTACGCAATACTTGTAGAGATTAATAATACAAGTTATTCCAATAGTGAACTATTACATGTTTTCTTGGAATTAAAGGATTAAATTTATTATTTGTAGGGAATACAAATTATTTTTATGGCTTACTGTGAGTGAAAATATTTTAGATTAACTTTTAATTGTTGAAAAGGAAAGCGGATGACTTAAAAATACTACCAAATACCTTCTTATTTCATTCGTAAATTAAATGAATACAAACTCTAGAATATTCCTTATAACCATTTTAATTTTAATAGAAAATATTTTTATTTGCAGAGTTCCTTCAATATAATAATTATCTGAGCTAAAATTAAGGTAAGGTCTTTTTTCAAAAAGTTTTCCTTTTGATATAGAAAAATAAATAATAAAATAATTGTTTATGCTAAAATAGAAATGATTAAATGCTCTAACAGCTACTGAAAGCTTCAAACCCTAAATTATTTCAATATACTAGGAACCAACTCCGCAGAAAGTGAATCAGCTGCTATTTTCTATACCGTAATCCTTTTAAGTGTTACAGTTTTTAATATCATAAAAAAGTTTATAAGTTAGCTTAATGTATATAGTTTTGTAAGTATTTTATTTAAAGATACTAATATTACCGTTAGATATCAATAGTTAAATATTTTTCATTTCTCTACATTTCAACTAGGAAAATACTGTAAAGTAAGAATTTATTTTTTCAAGTGCCAGAAAGCAGAAAAATAAAATAAGTACCGCCATTACTTAATTTACTTTATTTAGTCCCTAATTATATACGTGTGAAACTTTTAGTTCACTGGTATTAAGGGAAGGTTTGCGATGGGGTGTCTACTGTTTCACTTTCATAAAACATATAACAAACATTAAATAAACATTAGTAATGAAGATTATGACATTAATTTAGAAGTAACCTGTTTTGAGCTATTAAAAAAACCTAATGTTTTATATAGCTTTTCAATATTTATTTTATTTTATCTTTATAAACTCTCAAATGGTGTTATGAAGCTAACAATTTTATCTTCTGAACTTGGTATTGAAACAAGAGTGACCACAATTACTTCAAAATTGCAATATCCATCGTTGATGGATATAATTTTGAAAACATGTTTTAACGGTGTCTAATAAATATACATAGTAATAATATAACCTTGAATACTGTCATATAAGTTCTGAGCGTAATATACGACGCTTTATTCAGCAGTTCGGTTAACGAGCCTCTCTTTCCATTTTTTCCTTTGTTCAATTTCTAGCTTCATGACGCTAAAGACTCCCCGTTAACGAACGTTATATTCATTAAATACTCATAATTTTGTGAAGTCATAATTATATACGTTTTATTTCTCATCTTCATATTATATACAAACAATAATAAACAAGTGTGCTATTTCTATTTGAAGGTTAAAGTGTGATATATGTAGGCATTTGATCTTCTTAACAGTTTAGAGATAGCGCATGAATTACAATTTACTATTTTCTACAATATTCCGTCTTTAGATATATAACTTTTATATATCACTTGATATTTTCGTAAATGAAAGTAACATACCTGGTGGTATGTTACTTCACCAACGAATTTAGCTTCAGAAACGAATTTCTCGCTATGAAATTGGATCCAAACAGATAAGAAAATAAAAATATCAGAGTCCTCCTCCCCTTATATATATATGAAGCTCTAACAACAATGTAACGCATGGCTTACCATACGGCCTTGCTCTTCGATATTACTAACTACTGGTAGCGCTAAAATCATTATTCTTTCGTAACTGTAATTACTATCCTTATACGTTTACACTCACCCTGTAAAGATTAGATATTTAACTTATTACATATATTTATAAAATCTACCCGTGTAAATGTTTTCTTTTACATTATTTACGGAATGAGTTACGTTAAATAGACTAAATTAATAAGTACAGGGTGACCACCGGGAACCGGACGTTTATGGAATTGCTAGTACACGCTCAGCCAAGATGGGAGAGGGGGGAGAGTGTGGTGAATGACCTCGCTATACAATGCCATTTCAGTAGCCATGGAACAGTGGACAGTGGAGCATCGCATGTTTGCGTACGACGCGTATGTGCAAAATGGCGAGTCTGTTACAACGGTACAACGGCTTTTTCGCACTCATTTCAACCTTGGACGCCATGGTACGGTTCCTACCCGCAATACTATTCTCAGGTGGGTTCAAAATCTGAGAACGACTAGAGTTATTTTAAAGAAAAAAATCTCCTGGCCCAAGGAAGACCGTAAAGACGCCGGAAAACGTCGAGACGGGTGAGAGCAGCCCTCATTCGGAGCCCAAGTCGTTCAGCAAGAAGACATGCTAGTGAACTAAGGTTAAAGCGTGAATCAGTGCGGAAAATTTTGCAAAGTGAGTTAAAATTTCATCCCTATAAAATGTGTGTTGTTCAGAAGCTAAAGGAAAGAGATTACGCTCAGCGAGAGGACTTCGCCGTTCACATGCAAGTGTTGCTCGAAGATAGTGACTGCACAATAATCATTATAACTGATGAGGCTCATTTTAATTTAAATGGAGAAGTTAACAAGCAAAATCTACGTTACTGGGCAAACGAGAATCCTCGCATAATTCACCAAAAACCTCTCCATTCAGAACGTGTAACTGTGTGGTGTGCGGTTGCCACTTTTGGAATTATTGGACCATATTTTTTTGAAGGTGAAAATGGAGCCTCAGTAACAGTCAACTCCCAACGTTACACTCACATACTGAACACTTTCTTACGTCCACAACTGAGAAGACGAGGTCTAGACAGAAATGAACACGTTTATTTTCAACAAGATGGTGCCACACCGCATACTGCTCGCTTGTCAATGGCTGTGGTCCGTCAGATGTTTCCAGGAACGGTCATTTCCCGTTTTGGCGACATCCAAAGTACCTCAAATCACGAGTCTACAATAATAAACCTCGCACCTTGGCAGAGCTAAAGGATGCAATCAAGACCGAAGTGGCAGCAATTGATCAAGAGCTTCTCGAACGTGTACATGCGGATTTTCTTAAAAGGTTAGAAACCTGCATTCAAGAAAATGGACACCATATATTAGACGTTATATTCCATAAGTAACATTGTTCTTAAATGGCATTTAAGTACAAACATTTATATGTAATAAAATAAGTTTTATGTTAAAAAATAAGTGGTTTATGTTTATTTAAAAAACGTCCGGTTCCCGTTGGTCACCCTGTATTATAATTACTCCTTTGAAAATAATTTATTTTAGAACCAAACTATTTCATTTACATTTAAGTGATAAAGATAGATGGTAGAAAACTTCGAGAGTCTGTTTCTTGAAAACTTAAACGTAAATACAAAGATTAAGAAATTTAACGAATTTAAGAAATGTAGTTAAATTAACTATGCGATATTCTTAATAAAAATATTAACCTAATAAGCGGCTTCTTAGGTAAGAAATAATTTCCTTAAAACATTTATTATGTATACTATACCAATATAATATTTTAGGAAGATTTCATAGAAATCTGCTTATTTTAATTACTGTCCTAAAAGAATTTCCGGAATTTTGTTTGCATTTTCTCCAAAAATAGGCTCTGGAACTTTCCTAAAAAACATTATTATTATTATTTATGACGTTGTACAGATTTAAAGTTTAATGCGTGTAAATGTTATGTGAGAAAATTCCTTTGTGACAGCACAATTATAAGGTTATTAAATTAAACCCCGATTTTCAATTTATTTATATTATATAGGTCTAAAGTATAGTATAGTAACAACAATTCTTATTTCAACTTCTCTGCAATATTTAAGCACAGAGATAGAAAATATCCAAACTATACATTACAAGTTTCATTAAGTATATACTTTTAACTGGAAATTTGGACAAAAATTAATATATAAATTATTGCTAACACTACTGTTATAAAGATATCGAAATACATGTTTCTATCTACAATTTAATATATAATTTAGACCAGTTATAGAACTAATTTTAGTTCTTTTTTTACAGAAATAAGTTTCTTAGACCTGTGTATGTATACAGATTTCCTTCACCTAACAAACGAGACATTTCAAGTATGGCACGAAAAGTGCCAAGACAGAAATCAATTATTATACTACCTATAAAAATACAATTTTTAACATAATTTATTGATCGTGGCAAAAAAGGCAAACTTAAACATCGGCGTTCGAAGTATAATTCACTTGAACCAGAAGTGTTATAACAAAAATTCTATAAAATTGCGTGCGAAGCTGCGGGAAGCTGATAACTAATTAAAAACAACTCTGATACTTTTATTTTTACTACATCATATTTTAAGACACTTTAAAAAAGCGGTCATAGTTTAAGTATTATTCTCTGGTCATTTGCGTTTATGGTTTTTATAAAGTATCTTTATCTTTTTAATTGTGAATGTTTTTCATACATCAGCAGCGCACAATTTTAAAAAGTAGGTTTACATTTAAATTACTTAAAAATAAAAAAAAAATAACTCTAATTGTCTATTTGCATGCCGATTCAACCTGGGTACGAATATAGTGCTTAAGTATTGGTTGTATAAGTTCGTTAACGAGTTTCATTGAAAATGTTTCAGAATAAAATGTTCAAAATTGCTGCTATTACGAAAATAAGTCATCGGCTATTTCGTTACATAAATCTAAACAAACTGTCACTTGTAATACGAATGTCAAGCTAATTTCAAGAAAGTTTTTCGTACTTTTGGTACCTATTAAGTATGTATAATGGAGTCCGTTCATTAATGTTAGTGCACAATAGCATTTATTCTTAATTTTGAACTTATTTATTGCAATTAAATCTATGATTGTATAAATAAATTTATACACTCCATAGAAATGAATGAAAGTCCCATAGCTTATTAACACTCATTTGAATAAAAACAAAACATCTGAACAACGATATTTTGAGAAGACAGAAATTCGTAAAAATTTACCGTTCTTCCGTCTGAAACTGAAGGAATGCACGTCGATACAATTTTCTAATTGGATACGTTAATTATGTTACCAAACCTGTCTTAGTACTATACCGTATATATAAAAACATCCTACTGTTTAACGTATTGCTGAGAGTCACGCACAACAAAAGCCATTTTTTAGCAGTTTAATCTTTGAAGCGTAATACAAACGTGCAATCCTCAAAAGCGTCGACTCAATTAAAACGCAGCTTACAATGAGAGAATCGTTAAAAGCGCTTTCAAACCCTCTCTGCTCTTATGTCAAACTAAGTTTATATTTTGCTATCCCTTATTTTTAAGCTTTTTTATTTTAGGTAGTAAATCAAACAATGTTTACTTTTTAAGTTGTGTTTAGCGTTTGGTCTTCGACATCACACACACACACACACACACACACACACACACACACACACACACACACATTGTGTGTGTATATATATATGTGTGTGTGTGTATATATATATATATATATATACATATATACAGGGTGAGTCAGAAATATGGTAAAAATATTTTAAGACGTGATTCTAGAGCTAAAAATAAGAAAAATATGTTATATAAAGGTAGGTCCGGAAACGCTCCATTACTGAGTAATGGCTGGCGAAAAATTTTGCTTTGTTTTCAGTTTACCTGGTGAAATTAAGTGATTCTGAAAGGTTATGTTCTTACTTTTTAACTCAAATAAGATAGATTTATAAAGAAAATTACCTGAAAAATCAAATAAAACCACTAAAGAGGTTGTAGCGTGAAACAGTTTTTGAGAAAAAGTATGAAATTTGCCAAAAATCTAATAACAAAAATACCGTCTTAATGTTTGATGTCGAATAACATTGTTAAATGACCAATAAACAAATTGTTTTTCCTAATACAGATTGTAGAGAATTTAATTCTGAAAACAACCATAATAAGCAAAATTAACTAAATGTGTAAAAAACGTTATGAAAATTGACTCCTCACGTATTACACTACACAGCAATTTTTTTGCTGTTTTAAATAAGGAATGAGTAATCTGATTGGTAACAGCTGGTAATAATTAATCACTTAAACAACAACTGTTTAAACATTTTAAAATTATAAATAATCAGCTGGGCTTTTATTATTAGATGACATATGTCACCTCATTGTTGAACGAAACAAAAAACTGTAAAGATACTATGTGCTTTTGTTAAGTATTTTAACCAGTTATTTTCCATCCATTTTATTAGTGAATTTTGTGTTGTGTGTTTAATTTATTAAAAAATGGAAGGTGATATTATATTGTGTATTCAAAACCTTAAAATTAGCAGACATGCATTTAATGTATGGTTTGGGACGCTGTAATAGTACTGCAGCAAGACGTCTGTATCAAGATAACTTTCCTAACCGCAGGTGTCCAAGCGCAAGATTTTTGCCACTATTCATCAACGCCTATCTGAAACAGGTTTTTTGAGGTCTTCGGAGCATAGTAATACAGGCATCGCCTGATCATGTGGGACTTTTGAATTAGAAGGAGTTGGTTCTTAATGAAATTTCTGATTGCTATGAGTATCTGATTGGTAACAGCTGGTGAAAAAGAAACATATTTTCACCAGGCGTCTTCTCATCAAGTTTTCGGACCCGTTCAAAAAACGGAAATTTCATTAAGAACCAACTCTTCTAATTCAACAGGTCCTACATGATCGAGCGAATGCCTGTATTACTATGCTCCGAAGACCTCAAAAAACCTGTTTCAGTAGGCGTTGATGAATAAGTGGCAAAAATCTTGCGCTTGGACACCTGCGGTTAGGAAAGTTATCTTGATACAGACGTCTTGCTGCAGTACTATTACAGCGTCCCAAACCATACATTAAATGCATGTCTGCTAATTTAAGGTTTGAATACACATGAATATCACCTTCCATTTTTAATAAATGAAACACACAACACAAAATCACTAATAAAATGGATGGAAATAACTGGTTAAAATACTTAACACAAAGCACATAGTATCTTTACAGTTTTTTGTTTTGTTCAAACAATGAGGTGATATATGTCATCTAATAATAAATGCCCAGCTGATTATTTATTATTAAAAATGTTTTAAACAGTTGTTGTTTAAATGATTAATTATTACCAGCTGTTACCAATCAGATACTCATTCCTTATTATAAAACAGCAAAAAATTGCTGTGTAGTGTAATACGTGAGGAGTCAATTTCATAACGTTTTTACACATTTAGTTAATTTTGCTTATTTATGGTTGTTTTCAGAATTAAATTCTCTACAATCTGTAATAGGAAAAACAATTTGTTTATTGGTCATTTAAACAATGTTATTCGACATTAATCATTAAGACGGTATTTTTGTTATTAGATTTTTGGCAAATTTCATACTTTTTCTCAAAAACTGTTCACGCTACAACCTCTATAGTGGTTTTATTTGATTTTTCAGGTGATTTTCTTTATAAATCTATCTTATTTGAGTTAAAAAAGTAAGAACATAACCTTTCAGAATCACTTAGTTTCACCAGGTAAACTGAAAACAAAGCAAAATCTTTCGCTATCCATTACTCAGTAATGGAGCGTTTCCGGACCTACCTTTATATAACATTTTTTTTCTTATTTTTAGCTCTAGAATCACGTCTTAAAATATTTTACCATATTTCTGACTCACCCTGTATATATATATATATATATATACATATATATGTACCATGTCAAAGATTGTTTAAAAATAAAAACTATTTTTCATAACACTCAAAAAAGTAACAATAAAGAAATAACAATCGAAAAAATATAATTCTGAATTAACTTGAAAGGAATTATTTCATCCCCAGACTTGGTTTTGGGTTCATTTTAAAACACTGTCATTCCTTACTGTCAAACCTACACTCCTCTGAAGTTTTCCCTAGCTTTAGTACAAACAATTGGTGTATTTATATGAAATGGTGGGAGTACCCCACACCACTTGTCAAGTAACAGGCTCTGATTTTGTTGCACCCTATATGTCAGGTCTATAGCTCATGTAAATTCACATATCCTTCATTTCCTGGGATAAAGCGCTTCGTTATAAACATCCAAATGATGAGTTTCACTTTCATTTCCAGCAAGCAAGCAAAGCCATACATTCATTAAAAAAGACTCGTGCTACTCAAATCGCTTGCGTACATCCGTAAATACTCTTTAAAGAGTTCCGTGCCGAGCCCCGTTCCCTTATTTTACACTGTGCCTCTTTATGTGAAAAAATGTAAGTTCTAACCAATTTTCCCTGATAGCGGCAACGTTTCACTGATCCTCTACCATTTCCTGTACATCATTTACGTTTTAATAGTTTCTGAAACTGGATTTATATTTAACAAAATACTAATAGCATTAAAAAATATAGCTCTACTAATTTAACAGAAACGGGAATATAAATTGTTGTAAATTACAAATTTGACGTTCTATACATGGGATCTTAACTTTTAGGGAAAAAACATGTCTATTATTTGATTTATTTTGCTATTATCAGTTCTATATTCAGACATTATAAATGTACCTAAATAATTGTTGTAAATTTATAATAATAGATATATAATACTTATCTGCTTCACGATAAAATAAAAATTTCTACATTATTTTAAGTAGAATTAGAATTAAGGTGAGTGTTTAAGAAACCTACAGATGTAGGGAACCGATAATATTCATGCCGCAAGATACCTTAAGAACAAACTGTCCTATAAACTTGAAATATTCCTTAAAATTTTATTTGTAAATGAAGAACATTGAGTTAAAAGATGGTACATGTAACCACGTAGAATTTGGCCGAGTATTCGTGAACATTTTAATGTTAGTCTTATGGGTAATTATGACGATAACGAGTACATGATGTAATAAACTAATTAGTAAACAAGCACTGAGTACACTCACGTGTTAACATGTGATATTTCGTGGAGTGGTTTTCAATACTCCATTGTATAAATGTATTTAAATATAGACAATTGATGGTTATTTAATATTGCCAATCCCTTTATGAGACTTCATTGCGCATCACAAAAACCTAATAATAGGGAGAGTGAATCGGTTTGCATATTTAAAGTTGGTATATATATATATATATATATATATATTATATATATATATATATATATATATATATATATTGTCCTATCAATTCTTAGTGTTTACTGACTCCTGTTTTATATATTTCTGTCTACCTGCCATGTTTGGTCTCTTCTGGATATTTCAAGGATAAATTGATAAAATTGAAAAAATGAAGTTTTGTATGTAACATAACATCAACTTCGACAACGTCGCTTTATTTTTTTTAATTTATTTGAGCGTTATTGAAGTATATCACTCAGTAAACTGGCAGTTTTCCAAACAAATTTATGCAGCATTCACGTTTATCACTTATATTACGTTTATTCACTAACTGTTAGCTAAATCATGAAATGATAGGGGCTATCATGTTAACTTTACTTTGGCTATACAAACATTAATTTTAACAATCCCTCAATTCGCTGAACCTTAGTTAATTAAATGTATAAATAGACTAATAAAAATCCGTGAGTATATAAAAAAATCAAAAATTGTGTACTTGTAACATCAAAGAAACCAATTTGTAATAACCTAGGAATTTAAGTTGTAAAATGTAATAGTAGTCAATTTTACATATTTTGCTCGGATCCCAAAATAATCGTCATATGTGTATTCCTTGAATGATAAATCATCAAGTAATAATACCAATATAATTACTGAATCTCTTGCATTAAGTATAAATAAACTTAAAGCAATTAAGTGAATCGGTGTTATTAAACAAATGTAATCGCTAGTGCATTCAACTTTGAGTAATATTATTGATTATGTTAATGACTTTTAAAAACTATTAAAATTGCTAGAGTGGTTCTTATTTTTAGTTGAATTAGTTAGCACTCATTAAACATTTACACTAAAATTATGTGTATACTTATATGTAGAAAATATTAAAATTAAATGAAAAGGTATATTTTAGTGACTCAAAGGCAATTAGACGTTGGTAAAATGATTAATCCATGTTCCATAACTAGATTTTTGTATAAGTGTTAGCAGGATTCATTGTCTAGTTACGTTCTGTTTGCAGTCATCTGTTAATGAGAGGAAATCATTACAACTGACGTAATGTTCATACAAACTATTCTTGAATTTTGTTCTATAAAATAGCTTATGTTATTTTCACACATACATTTCATAGAATAGCCAATATACTGTATTGTAGAATATAAAATTATAAGTTGTAAATTCATAGATAAAATAAAAATAACTGTATTATTTTACATACATTTTGTAATAATTTAGAGATACCTTGTGTGTCTAGTGTATCTAGTGTATCTTTAGCACATCGGTATAAAATTTAAGTGAACATGCATAGCAAAGCAATGTGAACATATAAACACCTTAAAACGGGTTCTCTTGAACTAAGAAAAAATAATGTTATATTTCTGTTAGTTTACCAATGTATTAAAGATATTTCATGCTAAATTTAAATAATTCACTAGTTGTTTGGATCACGGTATAGGGTATTTTTTGTTATATGTTGTAGCAGTAACGTTATACATGATTTTATTTTGACATAAAATGATTATATATTATGGAAGTAGTTGTGAAGCCAAAGAATATTTTGAGTTTGGTCTCAACAGTATAAAGTCAGAAAAGTCCTAATCTTTTACTTTTATAATTTTAAACTAAAAAGCACTTGGTATAAAGCTCTTCTTACTTCAAGAATATTGACATGATTCTGCGATTTATTTAGCATTTATTCTTTTAAAATAATCTGAATAGTCCAAAAAACTGTTATGAACTTATATTTGATATTTGTTTATTTTCACTGAACAGAACTAAAATGTCCAGTAAATTTAGTTTTAGGATACCAGAAACCTTTAGTTCTATTTATGTTTTGAAATTCTTACAAGGATAGTAGGATAGGAAATTCAGTAGATAGGAATCTACTGGAATTTATATGCATGGAGGAATATAAAATGCAAGTTAGGTTGAAAATATGTTTGTGTTAAAAGTTATAAAGCTTATTTTTAGTTTTATTGGTTGATTCAACATATACCGTGATTATTTCCTAAACACGTAATTTATACTAATTACAATATTAGTGGTTCTGGTATTAGTGGTAATTCTATTGCCGATTGTAGAAAATATCAAATTTACAATAATCCCGTGATCATTGCATAAGGCACGTACGAGTAAAATTATTTACGGATGCATAGAAATATATTAGTGGGCAGATACAATATTCGAGTTATTTAAGGAAGTTTATGAGTGGTGAAGGATCCGATTCTGATCAGAAGTAAGTTTATTTTACTCCTAGACTGCAAAAGGACACTAGGATAATATTCAGGCAGAAATAATGAAATAAGGTTCTAAGCAGAATTGATTGCATAGGAATTACAAAGGAACTGTTGATATACTTTGTATCTATCATTTCTTTCATATAAAATATTTTGATCCATTTGGAAATGAATTTAATCAATATTATAATTAAACTTCCACAAACAATTTTATTTCAATTTGAGATATACATTTTTGTACTGTATAGAGACAATTATTTAAATTATTATATCTTAATAATTTACTATTACCTTCACTTACAAAATAAAATGCAATTTTTATATAAATTTTATTTCGTATCTTACATCTATAGATATATTGGCACCAATAATTGCCTTCGGGTATATTTTACTTTTATTTTTAGTTTATAATTATATAAATACGTATTAAATTAGAGCTGAGACTTTTTTTATAAATATGAAAATTAAGATTTTTGACGAAATATCATAACATAATATTGTGTATTTGTGAGCGTTTTGTACATGCACGCCCAAGTAATGGTCACGTCTACCTCACCGATTATCTTTTCTTGTCATTATCTTGTTTGTCTGGACACGTTGTGTAAGGTAATGTGTAAGCTGGTGAAGCGTAAAACACACTTTCATCCTCTCCAATCAGTCACTTTACCTCCACAGGCCATCACAATATCTTGCTTTATTTTCTAAACTATATTTAATTTTGTAACTAAGATTAAGTATGCAAGTTTCATTAGTTTTAATTTATACACAGGACATATGTACTGAAAATTAGGTAAAATATTAAAAATACCTCGATAATGAAATTATATGTAGATGTTTTCGGGTATATTAGTACAAAATAAATATAAAAGTTCCAGGCATTAAAAATGTTCTACAAATTGTCATATATATTTTTAATAAGGCTATACAGATTTCCCCCTGTATTACAAGTTCTCCACAGCTAGTTCACTAAATTATTATCTATTTTTCAGGATTTTCTTAAATTTTCATACAATATTTAGAAACTTTAGTCCCATGAATTTTGTATTTATTATGAAAATTATAAATAATAATTTGTTTCATAAAAATGTATTTAAGAGGTACCAAATTAAAGAATATTAATCTTATAATTTCAGTAATAGTTTATAACTACTAACCGTATTTATAGGTTTGGTTTTAAAAGTATTAATTTTAATTTTATTTGGTACTTGTTCAAACACAAAATTACAAAATTAACTTATTATTATTAAGTATTCAAGGCAAGTTTTCTTATCATTTGACTAGTAACTCTTTAAGTAAATATTATCATTTGTATTGAATATAATATAAATTTTATTTCGTTTTAATACTAGGTATTCTGGTATTTTGTTTATTGGCTATAATAATTGATTATAAAGTAGGATTATGCCATAAAACCTGTCGTAACAGGTCTTGCTGATATTGTATACAAAAAGTCAAGTCTCTACCTCATTTAACTCTATTGATAACCCTCTGTCTGATCAATCATGCAATGAAAAGTTGACAAAAATGACACATTGCACAATTCACTCTTCTAGGAATGAGGTTTCATGAAATATTAATATTATTATATACATATATATATATATATATATATATATATATATATATATATATATACATATAATTTTTCTTGACATGTCTTACCATATAATACTTTCAGTTTTGCCATTAAATTGGGTCTTATATATCACTGTTAAAATCATTAAATTATAAAACTATGCTGTATGTTTCGGGACTATATTTGTTAACAAATCACATGTTTAAATGGGTGTATTGAATTTGCTTAAAAATTTACTTATTCTAATATTTTATCGTTACCATTCGCTCAACCCAACCCGATGGGGTAACATTCACCATTATTGAACTAAGAGTTCCTCATATAAAAATAAAGATGCATGCTCAATTTCAAGCCTGTAGGTCAGCTTGATGTTACAGATATCTTGCGAATAGAGAGATAGATATAGAGAAAGACAGACAGAGAGATAGAAATATTTACAACGATAGAGTACACTAGAGCTCAGCCCCCATTTTAATTGAAAAATGTAAATATCTCCAATAAAATTAAATATGAGGTTTATTGCAGATAGAGGGCTGAAGCTGCCAACAACAAGCAGTAGGATCCGGCGGGGAATCTAATTAGAGCAGGGACAGAACACAATGAGTCCTTGATTCTGACGGCTCAGAAGAAAACTGTGATTGTCCGTGGACTGCTAAACGGCTGCTTTAATTATAGCACTGTACAATTGAACAACTTTACAGTATATAGTGACGACATAAATCATCTTCTAGATTGACATGAAGTTACTGTAATTAACTTAAGTTTGAATCCTTTTTTAAACTAAAATTAAATTATATGTTACATAATATAAAATATACATGTATAATACACAGGGTGTCCACTAAGTCCGGAGAGAGCCTGATTTTATTTAACCATTACAAATAAAGTTACAAAACTTTACTTGTACGTCATGCACGTCATGAACTAATTTACACGTATTCAGGGGACATATATTTTCCCTAAGGGCGATCCACTAGGAGTCAGAGGAAAGGTCTTAACAAAATTATATTTTTTTTATTTGTAACGTACGATTTTTTTATTTTTTATTTACAAGATGTTAGATAAGGCATGAATGTATAAGGGACCATTAATGTCGCGCAATTCATCTCAAAAGTACATGCATAGCAAAATAATGGCTGAATGAAACATAATACATTTTTAAATTGAAACTTCTTAATTTTCATGTTTCATGTACAGTGTAAAACGGAGAAATAAAGAATATGGATATAATATTATTTTGATGAAACTACGGAAAATTGATATTAAACAAAGCAGGAAATAGAATATTCATAAGTTAAAAATTATTTTGAGTGGAAGTAGTCGACCCAGCTTTTGCTGCTAGTGGGGAAAGATGTCAACACCGTTCTTGGCGAGGTAATATTTTTCACTCTTGCAATAATTGAATCATAACTAAAATTTGGACTTATAATTGATAAATTACAGTTAAATTATTTTAAGGTATGTATTGTAATTTTATTTATGAATATAAAGTTAACTTACAAATTCAAAGTTAATATTAATATTTTTAGTTTATATTCATTAACAAAGAAAATGACTATAAAAACAGTGCCCATCAGGGTAGGCATTGTCATTGTTAGTTTCGCCATCACTAAATTATAAATCACCGTCACACTCGGACTATTTCTCGACAACATCAGAACGTACTTTACGATAAATACTGTCAGCGTTACATATAATAAATCCTCCAGGATCAATGTATCTATCGATTTCACTACTACGTAAAGTTTCTACGTTGCGCCGTTTTACTCAATCACTGTTTTTTTTATTTTAGTCAACTGTGAATGAGCCGATAATCTCGTAATTTCCCTTGCCCAACTGTAGTGTTAAAACCAAAGTAAAATTATTTTAATCTTATTATTCTGCACTATATAAAAACAAAATTGAGACTGAATAGTGCTGATATCTTGTGAGAAAACTGTGAACTACGTGGTGGTGAGATATTCCCGTCAAAGTATTTCACGGTTCAGAGCACTAAAGGCGTGTTGGTCTATCTAAAGTAAGCCAATGGGTTCAAGATAACCATCCAAAGCGGTTGGATATCGAGTTGCATAAATAACTATATTTCGTATTTCAAACCCCCGATTTCCTACAGAGTTAAAATCTGTCATACATGTGTCTAAGATTTAAATAGAACACAAAAAAGGTTTTAAGAATATAAACAACCAACATGGTTTGAATAGGACTGCAAAACTATTATTTACTTTAAAGCTTTCTTCTGTCCTAGAAATATATAATGCATAAGGTAACAAACACTAGAAAAATTTATTGTTGTTTTACAACATTCTAATATCCTAAAAACTATCCATAGATGGCGAAATAACCTAAAAATTATATAGGAACTTTATTTTTTTAAACTTCTATCTGTCCTCGAAAAATTAAATTTAAAATACGCCTTACGCTTATAAAAAATCATAGAAGTAACATCCCGTAGGTGTGGGAACTATGGTTGTATATAACCTTATGGTTTTAAGAAACAAAATTTACTAATCCCTCTGAAACTTAAAGAACAAGAATTATCAGTTAACAGTGTTTTAAACACACTGGAATACTACGACAAGCGGATAGCGTTTAAATATATATATATATATATATATATATTATATATGTGTGTGTGTGTGTGTGTGTGTGTGTGTGTGTGTGTGTGTGTGTGTGTGTGTGTGTGTGTGTGTGTGTGTATATAAGGATCTATGAAGGATACAGTTGGTTTATAAAATCCCTCTGCCCTGTAATTTTTGTCTTAATTTCTTTAAAATTGTAATCTCTGATATTATAAAAAGATTAAGATTAGATTTCTTACATATACGTTTAGTACTTTTATGTCTTAAAATATTTTGAATTTATTAGTGTGACTAAATAAATTATGGTTTTGTTATAATAATAATTGAGACGTAAAATATTTTGTAACGATTTGAAATGTTATGTATAAGTAAGCACACTTTTGAATAGTGTTGTTGGAGAGTATTTTTAATTGGATAGAATTCTGTTTGTCCCCAAATATGGTCCAGGACTATCATATTAAAATCTACTAACTACATACATCTATATGTGGTAAGAGGCAATAAATTATAAAAGGGTCTGGTCAAATCAGAATCAGAAATTTACTGTCACATAATATTATATATGGTGAATGAAATGTACAATTATCAGTTGACTCATCAATATAATTAAAGTATTCTTATTTAAAAAATAAAACAGTTTATAAACATAATTATAATCTATTGGATATATAATACAACAACCGGCGATCCAGATTGTTTGAGTATATACGTACATATGGAACATTCAATGCTAACAGTACAGCTAAATCGACATATATTATTGCTATATTATTCAGATCTTCTTATCAAAACATAAGACACATAAAAAATATGAAATATATATAATTTATAATACATATATATATATATATACAATTATATTATTCATAATATATACATATATATATACATATATATATATATATATATAATTATATTATTTATAATAATAAATATACTAAATAGTTTTTAAATTTTTTAAGAGTAATTTATAAAATAAAGTTTATAACAGTTAAAAGTTATCTTCTAAAAAATATTGTTTGTCTATCAAGATTTTGCTAAGCTTTATAGGGAAATTTTCCTACAGGAAAAGAGGACAGATATATCACAACTGTATTGTAGGATTTAAGTCCTTTCTAATAGGAGGAACATTTAAAAAATGTAGTTCTATGGAATGGGTATGTAAGTATGTCTCTCTGTGTTGTATTCTAGTAATTATGTTTAATGACAGTGTTGCATAAGATTTTATGACTATACCCACAATCTTATGTAAATGAAAGGATGGAACGGTCGGTAAATTTAGATTTATTTTGGTGTGTTTTAAAATGAACAATTTAGATAAACCAATTCATCTGTCTGAAAATTGGTTATAAGACATGTATCTATGATTAATTCGTAAACTGGTTATTAAGTTTAATTGCTAGTGATATTTACATATTTTTAACATATAAAAAAAAACATAAATTTGCTTCTTTTACAGTGTAAATAAATTATCGCGAATACTATCACCAGGCGTAGGCGAGTAACCAGATTGCTGCCGTTGATAAGGCACGTGACGTGTTAATACATACACTTTGATGCTGCCAACCTAATTCTCTACTGTTCCTGGATTTTTATATTCAAATTAAACGAAAAAGAATAAATTTAATCTTGCAAAGTCGTGAAATATTTATCTCTCTAAAACGCATTTACTGATGATGTAAATAAATGCAGTGTACGAGTATAGCATATGTATCACTTCTATTACTTCACAATCATGTATCATCGTAATTAAGAGTTGAATTATAACCGTGCATTCTTATGTACTCGTAATTAGTTTATTTCTGTATGATTATAAATCTTGTTGCGTACATATGAATACTAATTCTTATCTTCTTAAATAGCAATTAAGAATAGTTTCCCTGGATTTTCACGCTATTCCTATACAATAACACGTACGTAGGGATTTCTTGTCAAAGCATAATAAACAGCATCTACTATCGCCTTAATAATCCCTTTACAATATAAACAGTTTTCGGTGCAATATAGAATTTTTCATTGTTGCTTTAATGAAGAAGACATTTATTTAAGCAATAATTTTGTTTTCTGTTTCGTAATTTATTTTCTGTTATAGGTATTTTTGTGCATTAGAATGATTGCAGTGGTCCCAAATCTATAAAATATAAACATATATAGGTCTAAAACGTCTTTTTTGGTCAAATATTTTCCATTCATAGTAGTCTACTTCTCGAATTATACCAAATATTATTTATTAAAATCAACCGAAAACATGCAGACAATATTTCAGATACTCAAACATTATAATCAATACAAATATACTTTAAGACTATATATATCGTCAAAGTCAGTTGAAACACTTGGTGATATTTCTCCTAATTTATAATGCTAAGAAGTTTAAAAGAAAATAATGATGAAACACCTGTTAAAAGACTATAAAAAATATTAAGGAACAAATATTAATCGAATGTGAATACGAAGAAAGAATAGTTAAAGATATGCCACGAGCAACAAAATATATTTAAACTAATATTTTAAATGTTTTTGTAGTTAATGTGGATTTTGTAAAGTTATTTAGAGTCAGTTTAATACAGAATATTATTTGCGAGAAACATAATCAATGAAATAAAGCATATGCATTGACTGCTGTAAGATGTATTCGTACGATTTTCATATTAAATAAGTAGGCTTATTTAAATGCTGGATTACTTATTGAAGTATCTTGAGAAATTCAAGTTAGACATACATAGTATTAAAATAACAATGATTATGTTTTGCTTATGCTGTTTGATTTTCTTTTGCAAAATCCGAAACTCATGTTTATAGAGCTAAAGAATAAAAAACATTTATTAGAAAGGAACCAATTGGAGAAGACGAAATCTTCAAAATGCTTTCAGATAAAGGAATATTTACCTAGGATTAAAAAAAATAATAGCAATAAAGAATTTAAATGTTTTTGATGGCCCTTCTACATTATAGATTTACTGAAATGTAACAAAACTGTATTGGCTTTTCCATTTAACTATACTTGGAATATTTTATTTATTGTTGACACTCTATTTCAACAATAAATAGAGTGTAATGTTTTTTTTTCTTGAATTATTCTTGATTCTATTTATTATTACCCTACTTTAATTTAAATTGTTGCTTCTATTAATATGGTACACATGATTAATTGATTTTTTATGTAAAATGGAATATACACGGATTTTCTTAACAGTTATAGTTTAATTCTGAATATATAAGGAGTATTTATATATCTATAATTACTCCATGATCATTTATAAATCCAGAAAATGCCATTACTAGACTACTGTACTATATTCTATAAAAGAACGGTTCCACACATGAAAGTTCTGACACATTAAACTTATCGAATAGTTAGCTCAATATTGTCGCTTATTAAACCCTTGGGAACTTTTAAATGAGTATACTTCGCGTCAAAGAGAATATGTCTTTTATTTACGGTGAGATTGACAGGACTAGTCCTTCTGCCTTTAATAAGTATTCTGATTCGTGTAATTCCTTGTAACTATTACCTTACACATTAGGTATTATTAATCCCACTTACCTATAATTAATCAGAGTTCATACTTGAAAATATTAGAATAAAAATATTGCATAATGGGCTGAGCTTTAGGAAAAGCTTCTGATTTTGGTGTTAGAAAACTTCCATTTGTGTCTGTATGTCTGCACCATAAATCAAGTTCATATGTATATATAAGCAACGCTAAATAAGATTATTTTCCATGACACTCTATGGGTTTTTGCTGAGCATTAGCGAATATTTTTACATTGATATAATCAGTAAACATGGTTGCAGAGAAAAATTAGAGAATACATAAATTTGTAAGCAAACTGGGTACAATTTTATAAGATTTGAACATGTGGCGTTTTAATTTCTAGAGTAGAGCAGAAATATAGCAGAGTGGAAACTTTTATGTTAAAAGCTGGTGAAAAGGTTTTATTTCAGCGCTCGCTTGCGTTGAAGTACTCTTCCTATTTTACCGAAACTTGTATTATTTGAGAACTGCTATGAAACCTAACTCAATGAACAGAAATGTGAATAGAAACTGTAGCAATATATCCAGAGAATTTAATTTCATTTCTATATAGACTAGAGTTAGTTCTATGTCAGTGCAAGTACAAGTACAGAAATTGGCTAAGCACTATAAAATACTTTTTGTGCCAATTTCTTGTAAATATTAAATTGAGTATGCAAGATCAGAGGAGCCTATTACATGATACTTGTTGTTTATTATTCTTACATCATATTATCGATTTCGACTAGATAAGGCATAAAAATAAAAACAATTTTGTCTTTGCTCATTTTTTAGCTCACCTCACTGATGTTCCCAAAACTTTTTAATCAAATTAAATTATCTCCTTCCTTAGGTACATTTTTCAATACAAATTTATTATAAAAATTATTAACACAGCAATGCATTAGGAGCTTAAATAGCAAATACATATGATATATATAAATATATATATATATATATATATATTTATTTATAATTCATATTTTTGAATGCTGTTTGATGAGATGTGTATTAGAATTGTATGTGTGTATATCCTATTTCATGTAATAGCCACATACTAAGTTCTAATGCGATAAAGTAGTGCGTTTTCATAGATAATATTTAATTGAAAACAAATAAACTCCACTCCGAATATTGTTTTGGAACATCACTTAGACATAACAATGGTTTTGTTTTATTTTTAAAAATAATTCTCATACATTAAAGTTATTTCATTTAATAGGGTTTATATAAATTATTTTACATACTTATATATTGTGGACCTTGAATATTATAGATAATTGAATAAAAATTACTTGCCTGTATATGACAAAGTGAAAACTATCATCAGCAGTAAGTTCATTACCTCCAACTTTGGACTGAAACAGAAGCATTTCTTTTTAATAGGGTATGATATACAGTATGTAAGGAGTTAGCGATAAATGGTGTGGTTAATGAAATAAAGAAATAAATTGTGTAAGGTCGACAACGCAGTAATTAGTTTACCTGTTTGCATATAATTATAGATACATATAAACAGATTAATTGATGCAATACAAACAGACAATCTGCATCATTATACACCTAATATCACATCTCAAGAGGTATTCATAAAAGAAAATAGAAGTATTATACCGCGTTTTGATCGTAATAGTAACGGAAAGTAGCTGCTATTTATGTATAAAATGAGTACACAAATATTATGATATTATATTCAGTATCAAATATTTGATATTTGTCACGGGCAATAGACAACATATTTAATAGATAAATGAAAAGAGTATTGATTTACTTTTGTTACAGTAAACAATAAATGCCACTAAGAAAGAATTAGTCAATTACAATGTTTGTACAATAATGAAACAAACAAAACAAACGTATAAGAGACATTGAAATTAATTTTAGCTCACCAAATACATAGTTATTTACTACTATAATATATCTTGTTAAAATTAAAAGTGTTGTTATAAAATCTGACTTAATGTCTCTCTGTCTAAATTTAACTAAAATAAACAAAATTAAGAAATATTTCAAAATCCTCCAAATTTTGCCTTAAAGTAACAGTGGAAATGTTTCTTGATGTATTTTGAAATACGATACATCCTAAACCATTTTATGGCATATTATATGTATTTTTATTTCGTACCGAGCTAAAATTGTTGTCAGAAGTTACGTTAAATATCAGCGAAAATAGAAACCACTTAGTTTGTGATTTTCATGTCTTTATATTTTAATAAGTCGTCGTGATCATGAACTTACAGTATAAGCTGCTGTTTTGAGCATTAAACACCATGTTTGCAAGTATAGTGATTTCCATAATTGAAACAGAACTTCAAATGGATTTTAGAAGGTGAAAGAAAAGAGGAATTAAAGTGAAGCTGTAAAGTTAGGAAGCCTTCTCGTAAACAGGTTATGTTACTATCGTCCTACAATTAATTTCGTTTCTTGTTAAAAGTGTTAGCAATTTTGAGCAAAAACTCATTTACCTGACAAATAATTCGGGTTAATATTTCTCTAAGTGCAATTTCACATTGCTGGAAAGCTTGCAGTATTTGTAGTAGTATTTATAATTATAATTCACTTTAACAGTAAATTTAAGTTTTGGATCAGTTCTAATATTTCATACACCCCAAAATTGTAAATGAAAAGTTTTAAATAGGTGATATTCACTTAGTGGTAAGTCTTAAATTGACGTTTTTAATTATGTTTTACAATTCAATATGATATTAGGAATAATGAGCAAGTTTTCTGTGAGTCAGCTCCAGCAGATAGAATGTAGATCACAGGCACATATTCTTTTTCGTCTTTGAAAACAACCAAAACAAAAAAGATGTGTACGCCACACCCCGTGTCACGTAAGAGGTTTTGCTAAAGCTGTATGCACGATATATCAATTATTAGTCATATGAGTATACTAAAAAAACAGCTTGGTCTTTTAGTTTTCTTTTGCTAAAGTTGGTGCTCACGTTAGATAGTTTCATATTTATTTCACATTTCGATTTACGCCAAAGCTAAATAATTCGACTGAATGGCATTACTTATATTGGTACATCATATGAATTAAAATCAATAATTTAAGGATTAATAGTGCATACAATCTTTTTCAGATAATGGACATTATCAGAGGAGCCTATCTCTAAGGGCTTTGCCAAATTTTTCTTCTGCTCGTTATTTGTCTGTACGTGAGACATATAAAAAAAACGAGTTCAGCTGTAGATATAATATTTGACATGAATCTTAACTGTTATCTATGAAAGGTGGAGTTTCTTCATGTTGTATGTCTCTGCTTGGGATATTCCTCATATGGCCAGGGGGCCGTCAAGAATACTCAAATTCTCTAATATTAACAGATTAGATATAGGGATCTGGTTTCAAAAGGATAACTATCCATTCTTTATGTAAAATTTAAACTAAAGTTGCTTGTATATACTAAATCTCTCACTTGCTGCAGGTTGAAAATAACATAGTAAAAGAAAATTTGTATCAAGGTTGAACGTAATATTCATCCATTGGGTGTGTAAAAGTTATCGTAGCAAAATAATATTTTGCTATATTATATTAAATTATTTTATAATGGATTGTGTTAAGACTGTTGTATATGCCTACTGCGTCGTTGCCTGAGTGTTCGTCACATTGATCATTCAAAGTTGTGGAAACATTAAATTTCTGTCTCGGAGCTTCCATTTATATATAAGTTATATATATATATATATATATATATATATATATATACTAATTACTAATCACTGTGTTAAATAGAAGAAAACAAAATAACTATTTTTCACTTCTATATTTCGGGGGATTTAATACCCCCGTCTTCAGGAAGTTTTAAATAAAAATGAATACAGAACTATAACATGTAAACAAAAAACTAATAAAACATAAATGTAAACACAGTGCATAACATTTGATAAAGTCCAGCTGACGTGAAATTTTTCTAATTCAATCTTGTTGGAACAGTTGATTTTTATAAAGGGTGGAATGCAACTTGTAATTTATGGCGAATTTTGAATGTTTTAAAATTATTTAAAAAGTTATCTTAAATTTAGACCAAATGGATTTTTTTGTCTTCAACATAATTTGATGAGCCTGCTCCATGTGCTTTAATTTTAATCTGTTGTAGTTTTCATCAGGGCATTGTGGTAGTTGGTGTATTCCTTTTAATTTAAAACACTCTTCAATTTTGTCTTGTTTGTGTTCTAGACAATGTCTTGCCAATGGTTTATCTTCATCTTTATGGAATATGTCAAACCTATGCCCTGTCATACGGATTCTCAAATGGTTCGATGTTTGGCCAATATATTGTTTGGAGCAAAACTTACAATTAATTTGGTATATTACATTTTTTTGAATTACAGTCAATTTTGCCAATTATAGGATAGGTCATTCCGGTACTGCTGCTATTGAATTCTCTTGAAGAAGTCATAATTTTACATGTTTGTATATATATATATATATAATCAAGTCGATGATAGTGCATGTCGCTATGATTGCAATAGGAAAATCATAGGATAAATAAATAAATCTGTAAGGAAACTGAGTAAAAATTATATTTTACCATGACATAGTCATTCATGTAGTCCATTTAAATTAGACATTGACTTGAATCACGTGATATGGCGTACTCATAACCTGTCATGCTAATAAAACCAGTGTTGGTCAAAAAGTTTTTTATAATAATACCCCACTTAGTACAAATCTCACGAAAATATAATGTGTAAACTAATCGTTCTCAATACTAAACTCTGAGTAAAAGCAACCACACTTACGCAAAGCATTTCACTCGTTCCCTTGGTACCTCACAGGATATTTTAATTTTAGACACAAATTTCAGTCACCTCATATATATACTACAGTATCAATATCTCTCTAGTAGTTGTTATCTACCTCCATAAGATCCCGCTCGGCACCTTTTGGAAGCAAACGTAATCTATTTGCGCCAGTTTTACTTGACGGAAGTTTTAGAGGGAATTAAAATTTTAAAAGTATGTTATTTAAATATTGCAAAGTATATAATAATTAAGATTTTAATTAATCTAGAGGTATACTCTGTTAATCTAGGACTCAAAATACATATTATACTAAATAGTGACGTGTCATAATTTATTATTATAACAAAATTGCAAAATTAATTTTGTCTAGAATAACAAAACTAAAACAGGAGGAATATTTCAAAACGTAAAATTCGTCTCGAATATTAGACATTAGATGTTTTATTGCTTACTGATTATTTAATACCATTATTTCATGTATTATACTATATTTTAATACTAATAAATTACAAAGAGTTACTAATGGTTCTAGTATACTATTATAGTTGTATTAGAGTGTACTATTATAGTTCTTTATTCTTCATCATTATCTCTTTAAAGTTTATAAATACATAATAAAGTATCTGAAATTATTATAAAACTATTATAAATTCTAAAGACACTATTATTTTGGCTGTAATAAATATGCAAATATAAATTACATTTCTTATTTCTCCCACAATTTGAACAGCTTTGTCTTCGACAGTAGAAAAGACTGAAAATTTTAACATTTCTAAAAGGCTTTCGACAGGGGAGTGATGGAAAACGCGCAGTTTAAAGTACTTTTCTGTGTTAGTAGTACGTGAGTGTAACAAACATAACCGGTGGCCAGATTTATATGGTAAAGTAAGATTTTGTTTTATATACATTGTACTTTGAATGCAAGCTATGTTGGGGACCCGGACAGTAAAAATTTGGTAAAAATTACGTTTTCACTTTTTTATTTATTTTTGTAGACAATTTTCTTGTGAACATTTTGATATACAACACTTCATATTTTAAATTTTATTAGCACTCATAAAAAAATAAATTCGAAAGTGTGTTTACGTAAATATGGCAAGGAAACAACACCTCATAGCTGAGCAACGCAACTTATTTGTTGTAGTACTCATTACTTTATCAGTAAAAGAGATGATGCCTTATGGAGCAGATGTCCTAATAGACAAATTAGAGTATATTGGACACATACAAAAGCGGATGGGTACTAGGCTACGCAAACTAAAGTCCTATAATAATTCCATAAAACTTGCTGATGGTAAACCACTGAATAGTAAAAACCGCCTTTCATCAAGTGCTATAGACCAGCTCCAGGCCTATTATGGCCAAACCATAAGAAGGAGCAATACAGTTGAAGAGATGAAGCAAGGAATATTGGCTTTATTTCATCACAAGTCATCCAGTGATGAAAATCCTCAACATGGTCTTTGCCCAAAAGGCGCTGAAAGTTGGTGCAAGTATCACCGATCTCTTGTAACTGGTGAGACATACAAACATAAAAATAATATCCCCTCAGTTATTATGGAGTTTATTAGGCCAGTGTTTAGGAGCCTGTCAGATCCTGATCTCTTGAAAAAATTGTTTACACAAAAAGACCTAAAACCCTAACGAAAGTGTAAATAGTGTGATATGGGCTCGCCTCCCAAAAACTGGATTTGTGGGTATAAAGACCTTACATTTTGGAGTTTATAAAGCCGTTTCAACTTTTAATATCGGACAGATTACTAAATGTAAGGTCCTACAGAAATTGGGCATTTCAATTGGTAAAAAACACTGTTTCTACAATGAAATTACTAGACACCGAGAGGCTTCGAAATTCAATGCGCGCTTCTGCTGAATTATAGAAAAGGGCAAGGCAGACCAAGAGGCAATCTAAAAGGAAGCTGGAGGACAAGGAAGAAGACACAGACAACCAAGTTATGGGGCTGGCCTGTTTTAAACACAATTTGTAAGTAAAATCTGTTTTTTTACAACATTGAAATGGTACGCATTACTTTAAATCGCGATTCCCGAAAGTTGCATTTTTTTACATTGTGGAACACTTTTTTCAAAAACCATTTGAGATATCAGACTGAAATTTTTACCACATATTCTAGGCTATTATTTGAACACTTTAACACGAGCATTTGTTAATTAGCACGTTAGTTAATATTTTATAAAATATTATGTGTGAAATTTTAAGTAAAAAATTAGCAGCATATAAAAAAAAATTAAATTTTTAAAACAAATGTGTATTTTTTAAAATCCCTGTGGTAAAGTGTACTAATAATGTCAAAGAATGTGTGGTAAAAATTTCATTTGGTTATCTCTAATGGATTTTGAAGAAAGTGATCCACAAAATACACAATTTAACATTAGCGTAATAGGACTGTCCGGGTCCCCTTAAAATAAATATTACATTTATTTATTGTTTAGCACATTTCTAGGGTATATTTCATTAGCAATGTTTTATATCTTAAATTACTTATGGACATTTTTATTAACCTTTAAAAGACTCAGATTTTAATTTCTATAACTAAAGAAGGGTAGGCATGGAACGTTTAATGTATATAGTCCAGCACGACTGTACTTTTCTTGTCTTACTTTCCTACTCTCGCACAATATAAGAAAGCATATGATATTTAATTATATGTAAAAACAATAAATACTGGTATAAAATAGATTACAAAACATTTTTTATCTATGCAAATTTGGAGTACGATAATGAGAATCTAGAAACTTTAACAATCTCTAGTTTTATAAGGCTTATCGATACTACTTCAATCATCTACAATAAATTCAAACATATGTTTTAAATTTCATGTATAACGGCATTAATGTTGGTTTCTTTTCAACGATTTATATCCTATTCGAGTATTCCTTATCGTATACTCTTAGTGATTGCGTGAACACATATGTTTATGTTTTTTTTTTACTTGTTATGTATTGCGTTGAAAAATATCCTGTAAATATACAGTTCAATACATACATTGCACCCGTAATGGGTTCACACCCCAGCCGATAACTGTAGGGCTATGGCCTCCAGTCATCTATATCCTGGGAACACTAGACCCTACGTTAGTCATCATAACTTGTCTACGGCTTACGTTTTTACTGTATTCAATAATTACATCATTATAACTGAATTAGAGACTCAATAAAACAAAATATTTTCATAAACTCAGACCTTATTCAGAAATGTTCATTGTATACCTGTTAACTGTCTTATTCCGATCTGGTATGAACGTGTATATTATGCTTCAAAGTATACCCAATTCACAAAGAGAGCAGACAAGATTTTCTATTGGAGATAAAATACTAGAGTGGGGTGTACAACGTGTTTCTCATTTGACACGATAGAGAGATTTATTACTTTTCGGTTTTTAAATTTATCTAGCAGATTTTTTCAAGTAGTAGATTTCAAATACAACTTTTACCTTAAGACAGAGTGGAGATTGTAAGGAAATATATAGCGTAAGCAATTATAAATTAATGTTAACATAAATTGATAAACTAGCTGCAGTTTTTATGACTCTGGTAGCAGATTGCTGAACTCGTACAGATCACTCAGTCTTCCCATAAGTATGCTGGATAAAACTTTCCCCTTTCGTTTTATGTATGTTACCTCGTATTTACTGTATGAATAATATACATGTGTTATAATGTCACATTTTTAAATCTCATTTGGTTGTTCTTAGTGCGTGTACAAATTAATTTATTCTGTTATATTCTCGTGGCCATCATTGTTACCGATAAGACCAACGTAAATCTATTTCCTGATGCTCACATTACGTTACATGCACCATCATCGAAATCAAAGTTGCTAGCAAATAAATGAAGTTCTGTGCAAAGTTTAAATCTTAGGTTAATTTTTTTTAATATCATGCAGAAACAATAAGTGTTTCAATAATATAAAATAATCAAAGAAGAACCTAAAATATTGAAGTTTGCCAAAGATTTGAAATTATTTTTATTAATTATATACTTGATATGTAATTAGATAATACAAATTTAGATTAAGAAAAACACATACAATTTAAACACCGCTACATCAATTTTTAAAAATTTAATAAAATTGGAGTAAATTCATAGAATCTCTTGAAGACGGAGAGTTTTTTTTTATAACTAATAATAAATTAATCGAATTTCATTGCAAAATTCCACGATATGTGATGATATGGTACAATGGTTTTAGTAACATTTTAAATTCTTTAGGCTATTGTGAAGGAAGTAGAAATTGGTAGTTATTTGAGTAAAAGCAATCATATAATTTAATACGATGGATCTCTATGAAAGAGTTAACCACGGATATAGGCATTTTTAAGGGATATATTATTCCTGAGTTTATGTTTAAGCAAAACTACGACAGTCTGTTATGTCATGTATTGAGTAAGAGCACTAGTTTTATTTTTATTTTTCCGTCGATGCAGGTGAGCAACATTTGGGTGACTAGAATACAGTTTAAAATGCCGTTTGTTAAACCATATTGAATTACATTTGCCATCATGATCATATTACAATCTTAGAGCTAGGTGTAGTCCATTTCCTGACAGTTGTAATGTTGTATGCGTATTTATTGTTTTACAATAGCACTGTATAAACCCCAAATTAAATGTTTAGAATCCTGTACGACAAGCTACATTTTTGGTGTAGTTTATACTGTATGTACATTCTGTGCCAGTTATATATAATTTAGTACTCAGTACACAGTAAATTAAAATATGTTGATGGTAATAATGGAAAATATGATTAATTAAGGAAAATAAGTTTCTTTGGATATACTTGTATTTGATATATAACAACTAAATTCTGAGGGAAATTTAATTTATTCTTTCCTTTCTAATTATTGAAAATTAAATAATAACTATCTAAAAAAAACCTCGCACCTAAATCAATAGCATTTTAAACATGTTTGTGGTTCTAAATTCCATTCATTTGTTAACTGTTAACATCATACAATGATGAACACAAACTTACGGTAACGCAGTTGGGTCTTATGAATATTGTTTATGTCTAGGCCTTTAAAATAACACTCTTCAAAATAAAAACGCATACAATTTCTTAACTTTTCACGAAAGGTTTCTGGAATTTAATATTTCAGCCATTTTGCAACCAAGCTGAAATGCAAACAAATGTAGATAGTTTTAAATTTACAAAAAGATTAAAGATATAATGTTATAAATTACTTAGAAAAATTACTATTTACTTTAAATGATTACATTTTTAATGGAATGTCATTACATATGCATAAATAATTCTTTTCACTCATCCATACATACTTACTGTGAAAAACGCATACCCTTAGTTTCATACCGTTTCGGTAATAGCTGTTTCCATATATTCTGGTATAATATTCCAAAACTTGAGAACTATAAAAAGATTGTATTTTTCTTGTATAAAACAATATTATAATCTTTATTGTTATGATATTTAATCAGAAAACCGATCGCATGACATTAATTCACGTTAATAGACTTAGTTACAGTTTTAGAATGGAGCAAAGAGTGGGTTCCTTTAAAAAGCCCCACATGTTTGTAAAATATTCAGTTTATATTTGTATAAAGAGATGTACAAATTTCCAACTCACCCGATTTATTGAGCAAATACAGTTTTTCTGACATTCTTTTGATATTCACATAATTAACGACAGCTCAGTTGTAAAAAAGGACCAGTACAGATCTGATGAAATTATTGAATATATTCTGAATAATTTGGTACAATTCGTTTGAGTGGATAATTGTCAATGGTGCTTCGCAATTGACAACAGTCACACTCTACTTGCCGATTGCATTGCCTGCTCCATTAGGATCCATTTACAATTGTAACAAGCTTATTTATTCCAGAATATACTCCACAATTTAAAATAAAGTTGATGTACTCTTACTATTATATAAATATTATAATTACGGGTACCTCAAATACTAA
Organism: Homalodisca vitripennis; assembly: GCF_021130785.1. NCBI lineage: Eukaryota > Metazoa > Arthropoda > Insecta > Hemiptera > Cicadellidae > Homalodisca > Homalodisca vitripennis. The sequence continues at coordinate 120,098,643 of NC_060211.1, read as the reverse complement.
TAATAATATTATTTGATTTATTTGGCGTATACTTCCTTTCAATGAAAAAATAATACCCTAACGATTGGTATCGGATAACATCAAATTAATTTTAACATGAACACAAAATGTATAATTCATACCTACATAACGTATGATTATATACGTGTATAGTAAAGTGTACAGTATTGTCCAACAACTTGTTTGTAAGACATATTATAAATTGTAAAAACCTATTAATACATTTTCATTTTAATTATATAAATTGATTATTTACTTGTACCATTGATATAAGTTGTCTTCATTTTATACTATATACTACAAGTAAATATTCTATATAACTAAGCAATTTATAATCAACTCAAATGTAATAAGGAGAATTGGAAATATGCTATACAAATCAGTAATGTGAAGTTTTTTAATTTGTTTAAAATCATTGTTTGTGAGAGTAGCCGAGAATACGTATATTCATATTAAGTTTTCCATCTACCACCTTATTATTACTTGTAAAGATACGAACTGGTATTATATTACAATAATATAATATTATATTTTATTTTATTTTTATCCTTATGTTCTTTTGGAACATAATAAGGATAAATTACATTAAAAGTAAAAAATATTTTAAGTATGTTACTTTAATTGAAATATTTTTCATCGTTTAATTATTTCAATCACATAAATAATGATCAATGTATTTTAAAAACAACACAATCCTGGAGATCCTCATTGGGGAAATAATGCTAGCTTTAAACTGAAAAGTAAATGTAGCTAAATTCAATTGCATAGAATGCAAGGACATTTTTCTTAAATCATATTACACTTGTCTCGCATTTTTCTTTTGTTTATACACCCAAAATCCAAGATGCTCTTCTGGCGAGATTATGCCAACAGAGTTCCCATAATACAAAGCGCCATAAATGATGTCAGCATTGCAAAGGACACAAAGGACGTGGGTGGTACACAAAATCTTATATAATGTAACATTTCAGTTTTAAAACTATATTATATGTCAAGATGAACAATGATAGTTTTACAGGTTTGGTTTGAAAAAGTCTTTCAGAATGTATTTATAGTAAAACATAATTACAGTCAAATTTAATTTTTATAATCAAATTTAGTTGACGATTATTCAAATATATTACATTATTACATATTAAATGTTTTATCGTATAGAAATTATGATAATAAAGGAAAAGTATTCAAACAGTTAGGGATTTTTACTGTTATGGAATTAAATTTATTTTTGTTTTATGTTAACTAATACCATATTTAAACGTGTATTTTTTAATTTATTGACAAGTAAATGAGAAATCAGACCAATGAGGCTTCGATGACACCTAACCGAATTCTATAGTTTGACATGAACCATTATAGTATATTCTTATCTGTCTGTATGTTAAAATTATGTTTCATGGGAATTTCGACATCTAAAGATGACAATCTTTCTCAAAATATCAAGTCTGACACATGTACTTTTTTCATGAATTCGGTTTCATATCAGTGTTTAAATATAAAAAGTCTGCATACCAAGTCACAATAACATTACACTGTATGTGTTGGGACACGTTATGTATGTAAATATGTCAGATGTAAGTTCTCTTATGAGTGTACTTAGTTCTCTTACAATAATATATGTATTCTGTTATTTTTTTGTTGTCTTAATGGTTACCCAAGACCAGTGATCAGATATTTGCTAACGCTAAGCCAAATCTCATGGTTACATGGACCATCATCTTATTTCATCAGTATTTCTCATATACAAATGAAACTTGATGCACAATTTCAAGTCTATTGATGTGTTACGTTTCGAGATAGCAAACAGAAATACAGACAGATTTAGAAAGACAAATAGATGTAAATTATATTTTTTCCCGTCTACAACTAACAGGCTTTGCTAATAATCAGTAAAAACCAAACATATGTAAGTACCAAGTTAAAGCTATTTCAACATGACAAGACGATTGGATGAGTTGTATCTGCCTTCTTCAAGAGTCTCGTCCTACATGATATTCATAAATCTGAAATAAAACTTGGTGATGAATGCGCTAAGATTTTAGGAACAACAAATAGAAAAACATTAAATTTTACTGCAAGTACATAAAATCAACATCAGCGTTTTCATCAAATCAAAATACGATCAAAATCATGCATGCCAAGCTTAAATCTAGCTTAAATTCACAAGCTAGTGAGCTATGAACTGTTTCAACACATGAGGCACGCAACGGGAGTAACTCGGTGACGTTGTATGCTGTGCTCCAGCTGAAAGTTGAATTGTCTCAAGGTTTCTAGATTGAGTTTCTTATTACATTAATACTAACTTATACAATTTTATAAATTCATTAGTGGCAAATACTTACTCTCAGGGTGTCATCTGTGGAGTGAGAAGGTCAGGTAGCAGCTATTTGTACAGTAACAATTAAATTTATCCTTCGCACCCTAGTGTTAGACCTCAGAACTACCTGAAATAATCCTCCGGAAGGTCACCTCAGCTCGTTTGCATGAATGATTTATCTATTATTATACAGAGTCTAAAACATATTTGTTTGTGAAGTAATCTCCATTGTTTTAAACTTTAACCTAGGTGTTTTCATGCATGTTTGTTTAGTATTGAACTTTTTACAGTGCTTAGCTTTAAGTTTTAATTGACACCAGAAGGATAAATATGATACTTTACATTAAATCAATGGTGAGAATAAAATTTAAACACAATATCTTAGACAAGGATGTGCATACTTTCGCGAAATATTAATTCGTTATTAATATCACATCACGTCATTGACGTAACTTGAAGACAATAAAAGAATTGATTTGGTAGAACTGTGAGTAATAAACACTTATCTGGTTTTGATATATTTTTTAAACAAATGTAGTTATGTAGAAACAAACTTTATTTTGCTATAAATCTTACAGAAAGTACAAATAACGGAATAAAGTGTACCCTAAAAAACATTCGGGAAGTGGGGTTTGACTATCCAACTTTTCTTTACTTCACGACAAATCTAAGTATTACATAATCAATTTGTAATCCAGTTATTAGATATCGAGTTGGCTTTCAAAGAGAATTCCCAATGCGAGGACTGAATTGGAATTGAACCTTTTTGCCTCGCCAAGCTACACCATCCATCTGATAATCATCGCTCATTACTCCCCTAAAAAGACAAATTAGTTACAAAAAACCTTTCTTGCGTCAAAAGACAAAAAGAAATACGAGTAAAACCATTGCTGGATTACAATCAGTAACGTACATTCAATAAAACCTTATTATTAAAACTGAATGTAATCATCCCCCTATATCTACAAAAATTACTCAATATTAGGAGCATAACCTAGATGTGTAATGCAGCAGAGGACTTGACTGATAGTAAAGCAGCACCTGAGGGAACCGGTATCAGCAGGTTATTGATGGCGTATATCGTGTATCTTTCTCTAGAACAAAACGCTTCACTACTCTACTTCAATTATATATACGTTGTTTTGAAAAACAATTTGTCATATACAATATTATTGCTACGAGTAAAAATAGTTTAACGATTTAAAAAACTGTTCTTTCATATTATTTACTTTTTAACGTCTAAATTTTTTAATCCACACATATTACTAGCACTCATCTACGAACAGTGCACAATATGAAAATAAAATTATGTTAATGGGAAATTATAAAGATTCTAATAGACAGAGAGACGGTACTATTAAAATTAGTTTCAAGATATTGGGCAAAATAATTTTATAACTTGTAACTAACAAGTTATTATTTTATAAAATTTTATAAAATTATAAAATGTAACAACATTCTCATCATTAATTTAACTGTGAGATTGTTTATGGCATTTATGGTCTTTGTTATAAATAATAAAAAGCCCATTGTAAAGTATATACACTAGGCAATAAAAGTAAAATATCTTTACGGTGATAAACAGCGTAATAAATATATTAGCAATGAAACAGGATATACATAGGTGTACATATTAGTATTATATTACAAACTAAAGTTAAAAGATTTATTTCAATGTTAGAAATTAGTAGAAATTTTAGTAGGCTAACCAGCAACTAGCCCACGGACTTACAGGTATAAACATTTTGACTGGCAATTGAAAATTGATGAAAGGTGCGTTTGGTACGTTTCTATGCACGGTAAAATGACATATACAAATTATGTGCATCACATTTTAGAATACAGGAAAAACCACTGAAGAATAATATTAACAGCGTAATATTCATTTTAAATAGAAAAGAAATATAAAGTCTACCTTATGAAGAGATGATGGCGCCTAGAGTGTTAGAGAAGAAGAAATAATCTTTTTGGATAAGCCAGAACACAAGGTAGATTTTACCTGTAAATGAGTCATTTAACTGAAAACGCTTGTTACATTAAATGTAACATTTACACAATTATGGGACAATAGCCTAGTGATTAATTTTGGCACGTTATAAAAATTTTAACACTTTGAAATATTTATAAATTCAATACTCTTTAATCCTACAAGTCAAACATTTTTCATTCAATTAAGCATAAGATTATTTCATTGTAAAAACAGGACATCTTTCCGCAACTTACCAAAAAATATGTTTTTATACATATTCATTTATAAAAGTACAAATTGTATACTTATGTAATTGTAACTGACTAGACTGAATAGTTTGTAAAAGGTAAGTAAGAGTAAATTTTAAAGAAACCTGAAATGCCCAATATAAAATTCTTGCCAAAATGCTAAGGACCGATATATTGACACGTCTCATTGGTTAAGACAATAGCCTTAACCACTTAAGTGGTTAAGACAAGTTGGCTTAATAACTTAATAAAATTAAACCAAAACATTTAGAGTCTGATTATTGAGTCTCTTTAAATATAGGGGCACTTTCAAATCATGTGTGGTTAGTAAAATTCATTTTGTGAAATTAAAATATTTTTAAGTTTCTTCGTTTTAGTGCAAGTGTTGAAGTCGGTTTATTTTTATATCTAAATTGTAATAATTTTTGAATTGTTTTGTATTAGGATATTTGCCACATGTGATTGAACAAAACACAAACTTGTGGTCTTAAAACCAATACTTTTTGACATAATTTTAATAATAGTAGCTTAAATTCAAAACATGTCGAACAAAAATATTTCGCTCCACATAAACTCGAACTTAGAAATAAATTGCCGTATTTTCTGTATATTTTGGTTTATATACTTATAAATTTGGCTGTTTACTTCATAAAACTCAAGCAAAATCTCGATTTTTCTCTAGTTTTACATCAGTCAGTTCGTATAATGATTCACAAAATTCAAAGGCAAGCCAACAGTCCATTAGTTTTAATTATGTAAGTTCCGAGCGTTCAGAGCTTATTCGGGTCCAGTTTCCATTGTACCTTGTTCACCACAGTGAAATTTAAAGTAATTACAGAACTATCTTATGCTACATCATCGCCCTTTGTTTAGTAACAGAACGTACATGGTTAACGTAACCATAAGTTGTTTCTCACTTCCTGCTTGCATACGTGAAATATAGGCTATCCAAGAATTTATTATATATAAACTTTATCATACGTGTTTATCCGCTACTGCATTACTACTGTAAGTGAATCAGAAGGCTTAAACGTTTCAGACCTATTTTATTGACCGATCATTTTATTAAATAAATTATATAATTATTTTATATACTGAGAGAGTTACAATGACTAATTAACCCATCCTACCTATTTATGTTCCTCTGTTACATTACACAATGATACTTACCTTGTGGCTTCAGTATTATGTACTCTCCTGCTACGAAGACTGTTTTTCTATACTTTCAGTAGGATATATTAAAAATACTAAATAATGTAATATTTATCTGTACTGATATTTTAACCTAACACTGAATTTTACAAATGTGCCTTACATTTAGCGTTATTGTTAGACGATATTTACGAGTAAATTACACTTAGGAATCACATTGTTCAACAAACCAGCTATAAATCGCTGTCAACTAGATAGTTTTTTTATATCTAGCCGGCAACAACACTAGCCAAAACTGCTTCTGCCAATGCATCATCATTTTATATTAAATAATTAATACTTATACTTTTATAAATTAAACTGTGTGCAATGAAGTCTCAGTTATTCTTTAAATATTCGGTACACCTCAGGAAATATGATGACATATCGTGTGACTAAATAAAAGCTGTTGATGTGGCAAAATACATGACAACAAGAATAACTATTTTTGATAATTTAACAAAATAGGTAACGTTTTGTCAATGAGAAATTTGTATTTTAATTAGACGCTATACTGCATAGTGACATCTAAGAGACGAGATATTATAACAATCTTATTATTTTATCAAACAAACTCCAAATTAAATTTCAAACGATTGGGTTACTGCTATTTACACCTAGCTGGAAAAAGTAATTTTGTTGGAGTAACTTAATATATTTACAGGAAACATCGGCCTTTCCCATCTCATTTCCAACATAATTGGTAAACTTATCTGTAAAATTGTTGTATTTTAATGGGTTTTGTCCTACATAGTGTCCTTTTTAATTTTAAAGTTTAACTTTGTTGAAATGATAATCATTTTGGATGGACTTCAGAAAATAATTTTGTGGATCGTTAGTCTTGTTTCATTGAGATGTTTAATTTGATGTACTGTAATTTTGACGTATCAACTTTAAAAAAATACGATGCTCAAATAATCATTATGAAGCAGAGTATTATTTTGAAATCTTACCCCATATGGTAATTGCATTACCATGTCATAAGGTAAGTGAGATTTTTTAATACTTGGTAGGGATTCTATATTGACCCATACGAATCCTACACTTGTACCTGTACAGGAAATTTGCTGCGAAGGCTTTGTGATTGAATTTTGAGTTTGAAAATGTTCACATTGGTTCAAGGATGACTGTGATAAAATTAGACAGTTTTTTCAGTAAACTGTTCACTATTATATGAAATTTTAACCCTTGATATGATAACACATATATAAACTTTAAATTGTCCACATAGACTTACCGAAGCTCGTTACATGAAACGTGGTTTGGCGTAATCTACCTTTTAATGATTCATCCAATGATTTAGTGTTCACCATCAACATTATATTGTGAACTAACACTCTGTATGGTTCAAAGGTACTTAGGTGTGAACGTTTTCTCATAAATATTGAAACAATGTATTGTAGTAATGGAATAGCTAGTCTTAAACACCTTCTGTAAGAACTCTATGTTGTTAGAATGAAACTAGTAGACGGTGATATAAGGGCTATTTTATTACGCATGAACACACAATGATAGATAATATCATGCTACTCTTAGTATGTATGCCCTCCTCCTTGAAGTCTTACGTGTATAACTACGATACAACTTAGCTCTACATATACAGAGCAATTTTTTTAAGATCGATATTCTGTCATGCTAGATTTAGAGGTGATCTCCCTAGGATGGTTATCATCAATTTATTTATATTTGTGTTTCCAATGGCACAATCCAGCAGGTACAACGGTTATTGCATGATAATCAGATCAAGCAATGTCGAGCATGATTGCTGCTTGGATTGATGACCGCTGAGCGATCCTGTCCTTGCAAGCAACCCGCCTGCCCACACATTGGTGGTGGTTCGGAAGTCATCTTTAAGCCGTTGGTCCCCAGGTTAAGTGTTAGAGAGGGTTTCTTAGCCCTAGCATCGCCTAGTATAATAATAAATCTATACTTTACTTTACTATCAATAAACGATATATTTTTACACCAGTCATACTTTTGGAGTTATATCTGTTTTCTGAAGCAAATCACATGAACATAATTCATGAGAACATAAGTTGTTTCCTTATTTATAATTAGTCTATCGTGTCACGGACTATATATTGTAAGGCAATTTAATTTAGGAAATTAGGAGATTATACGATTTAGAATATTATCTATTGTTATATATAACGAAAATAGAAAAAAAGATTTTGAGCATTGAAATCCACCCTTTTTCAAAGTTTTCAAAATATCCCAAACATAAGTTTATGCAAACATAAAAATTCTCATGTAAGAACTTATCACTTCAAAAACTTAACTTAGTTTAGTGTCTAAACTAAATCAATTTGGTGTTGAGGTAACTGATACCTTAAGAATATGGTAGTTTTTAGTCCTCGAAAAGTAGTGTTTTATTTTTTTCATATATCGAAAGGTAATTTATGAAATTATATTTCATTTCAAATCATATAAAATCCATAACATACGTGTTATTTAGCATTATTCAATGACGTTTTTTGGCTAAATATTATGTGGAATTAAATACTCTAAGTTTAGAAAATTATCAATACACGTTAATCAATTAAATTCTTTACTGTTACATATTATTATATATATTTTATCATCATTAACACAAATCTCATTTAATAATTAATCAGCGTACTTATTATTATAAAATGTAAATACTGTATACGTATTCAAATAAAAAATATGTTAAATTTTAGGAAGAAAATTTTGAGTATAATACTAGCAACATTACATTAAAAAGAGTGGTACTTGCAAAGTCAAAAGCTCAAAAATAAATATGTCCTAGTTTTAAAAAACATTGCAAATTAAAAGACTAATAACGATTATTATTCTGTTTTCTTATCAGTAAAGTTCAATCAGTAACAAAATCAAATGATTACATCGATGAAGCCGAATTTCCTCAATGAAATTACGGAATCTGTGCTGATTGATTTGACTCAATAAAGTTGAGTTGGCAATCGGCAACGAAGCTTGGCAGCTGACAGCAGTCACACGCTGCTCCTCAATTACTATTCATTACCCAGAGACTGTTATAGTTCATTTTTTCGGTTGTTCAAATTGTATTAATAAAATTTACATAAAATAACTGTTGATATCTATTATAAGTAAAATACGTTTTAATATTAACTAGTTTTATTACCTATGCGATAAACGGTAACACTACGGTCTGCTCTTTTTTCCGAAAATTAGAAGAGAGAGCATAGCGTTAGAGAAGATTACCATTCAAAGAGTGAGCAACATTTTATTTCTGCAGGTATCTTCATCCGATATCTGGAAATAAAAATGCCATAAAATGTTTCACAAAGCTTCATTTCCATATAGGCCACTTTGAGTTTGACGATGTTGCGTGTCACTCCAAGAGATTTGGCTGCGAGTTAGAGATAATGTTTACATTGTCTTATGGATAATCATGGTAACAAGAACATATTTGTATAAAAATTTTCAAACACACCGAGTACAATAACAGACTATAGAATTATAACACTTAGCAGTCTTAGCACTTAGCACTTAGGATAAACACATGAATCATAAAATAAGATTCAATGAAATATTCAATAAAATTTACCTCACCATATGCAACCTTATCCAAGCGTGATATGAGGTACATAGTACTTGTAAAAGTAATGATATTTATTATTATGCACAAAAGAAGACAAATTATATCATATCGTTGAGTTTATAACTGAATCCAACTCTCAGCGTTTAGTTGAAATTAAAATTTATGATGATTAAAATAAATTTTTTTTATAATTGCATGGTGAAATGTAACTTATCTAATTTTATCTTATGTTATTAATTTATTATTAAATAAATTGAATGGGGGTAAATAAAAAGTAGAACCTGAGATAATCCGTCTATTTTGTACATTTCTAGTAATTTACAAATGTGCAGATTTATCTAACATTGTAAAAAATTACTCACCTCACAAAGAGATAATACACTGTTTAGAGATTCTAATACAAATCGTCTGAATGTACAAAATAAAGGTGCAGCAGTCTCTAGAACAAACCATGCTGTACATATCAGATTATAATTAAACGACCACAGTCAAGACTACAAACTCTAACGACAATGGACTAGACACCTTAATGCAATTGTCTTGCATAGGATAAACTTTATTACATTCACTCAGTAGCCTATTGGTTCTTGTGAGGTCAGAAAAGCTTGGTGTCAACATTATATGAAAATATATTTCTAACTTTGGGATCTATCATCATTTACTGAAATAAAACACTAACAGAATCTGTTGATGCAGTCACCGTGCAACGGTAGTCACAAATATTTACCGTTGCATCGAATTAAGCTTATCCTAATGATAAAATATATTAGTATAAATTAATCAGTTACATAAGAGGTATAGAGACCAGTTGGAATGCTGACGTTATTTACATTATTCACTACTTTGGTTGAAATGTTGAACCGAGTAACTAAATATTACACATTTATCAACAACGGATCTTATCTTATATTCCTCAAGGCACACAACATCTGAAGGGTCCAAGACTTCAACTTCAGGCCATACCTGGCACGGAAACTTTTACAAACGAACACTAAACTCTTTATAAGCTCACCTTTATATGTATATCACTGTTCGCAACCACTTCTATAAAGTCTTATACACCTGTTTTTATGTATAGGTAGTTGATGATTTATTGCTGACCACAGTTGGCTTATAGGCGGCTGAAGTTGATACATCAGTCATGGAAATATATTTCTCGAGAAAGAATACTTTAAAACTTTAAGATAAACCAATATATTAGTTAAGATCTATTACATTTAATGCCAAAAAACTTAAAATTTAAACAATATACGCATATAAAGATAATAATATCTAGGACGAAAATATATTGATCTGGGAAATCTGTAATTATATAGTAGTCTAGAAGCCAATTTGCATTTTATAAACATATAACCTGGGTCTTCTCTAAATATATATAGAAAAGCCCCCAACGAACGAAATTGATAATCAGTCGACCTAGTTAGTTAAGGTTGAGATGAAAGGGCAGCAGCAGAGTTAAAAATAGAAAACGAAATGTTTCTCAGATAATATTTTTCTTATTATATTTCAGACAAACAAAAAAAAAAAACCAAATGTCATACACGTAATTAACAATATTAATTAAAGTCAGCTTGCAATTTAAATATTCTGGAAGTCGTAGATTTGTCTCAATGGAGTCTTACATTTATATAAATAATATTTATGTTCCTGAAGGTCAGTTTTGAGCGTAATTAAGTACTCAGACAAATGTAATCTGAAAAATATGTATTCGTATTTGTGACTCTCCTATTAACCACTAAACCTCCTAGTTGACCTCTACCAAAATCAGGTAGGGTGATTGTCAATTTCTAAGTTGGAAATTTACTTACGATTTCTTTTTCCTCTCGATTTCGTAAAACGCTAGGTTAGTTGTTTATAAAATGCAAATTCCCTCATGGTAGTTGCCGCGTCTGTGTATACAAACAGAGGGAAATTAAATTATTTAAATTAAGAAATAATTTAAAGAACGGTAACATGGAATTTGCCGAAAGAACGAAAAGTACAACTAATCTGATTAATAAATCATTCAAAAGTATTAGAAAGTGTTACAGAAATACTATTTCCATGAGTGGGTGAACACTACTATAAAGGAAACACAACCATATGATGAAAGTCTCTATGGCAACTAGTGGAGACGGGAGCGCAAGGTATCACACGGTCTGTTGCGATAGATACTATCGACTATCACTCTGAACATCTCGTACTGTCCAGACATTACGTCTCATATCACTATTATCAGTATATACAGTACAGTTCAACAGTGTGAATCATACTAAGGCTTAAGTCTCTTGAAGCCGGCTCCGTCCTGCCCCAGCTTGAGCTCTTCGTAGAGCGAGGGCGCCACCTCCGTCTGTGAGGGTACGTGGAGGGGCTCGTGCTTCCAGCCAGCGTGGGACGTGGTACTGTTGCCTATCCCGTTTTGGACTACAGGAGGCACGTCGGAGTGGCTTATCTGGAAGTTAATAATCATGTCAACAGAAGAGTTGCGATTAAGGGATGTTTAATAAATTATAAGTGATGAATTAGAAAAATCCATACCAATTAACGATAATAAAGGATCACATGTGTATATGGAAAACATGATTTTCCATATGATAAAATAAGTTAAAACATGCATTTGGGCTTTTAATTTACATTTTTTAATAAAATCTCATTATTTTTTAACGTAATATGAAAAATATACATTAAATTATACTGTATAGATGAATGAAAGAAGAAAGATTCTCTTCTATGACAAATATTTTTTAATAGCCTATGGATTTATGTTGTACCATCTATAATGAGATAGCAATATTTATGTAAATTATTAATCAAGAGTAATTAGAATAATTCCATTTCCTATATCAACGTTTTTTAGCATTTACAATAATTTCCCCAAAGATATTTGCCTAATATTAAAAAGAACAGTGCACTTTATTTGAATGAAATGTTTTCTTCAAATGTAGGTGTATAAAATAAACTCGCCTTCGGCTCGCTGGGGGCTACGCCCCCAGGCCCCCATGATGTACGCTTGCAAATTCGGGGATAAGAGAGATTTGGTAATTGGTAAAATTTGGACATGAGGTCATGCCACGACATTCCCCGGGTGGAGGGGGTTTAATGTTACCAGGGGTTAAGACATCGGGGGGTTTAATTTACTAAGGAGGTTATCTGGTCATACCAGATACTTCCGTGGGGGGGTTAATGTTACCGGGGGTTAATGACACACCCCAGGCCCCCTTTTGGGGTGTTGGCCAAATTCGGGGATAAGCGGAATTTGGAAAAGTATTAGACCTATTTTATTGAATTTTCCAGTTTTAATCAAAGTTTTGATTCTAAGGCCATTTTGTGGCTTAACCGTTAGAGATACGACAAAAAGTGACTGGACCTCTCTTGTCGGAAATTTAAAATTGAAGGAGGATTCTGCCCTCAGATTTGAAGTAGGACCTTTGGTTTAGCCGGTACAGAGCTTATAAGAAAAGTCTGCATAGGCCAGCTATTGTGAATTGTTCAGTGTAAATATAAAAAAAACTTGATCCTAAGTCAGTATTTTTAAATTGTTTAGTGGGTTTTATTTGCTCAGGAGTTTATATAGTCATGCCAAGAAATTCGGGTGGGGGGGGGGGTGTTAAATGTTACCGGGGGTTAAATCTTCAGGGGGTTTAATTTACCCAGGAGATTATCTGTCCTACCAGGGTATTCCGGGGGGGGAGGGTTAATGTTACCGGGGGTTAAGACACACGTGGGCCTCTTTTAGAGGGTGTTGTGTCTGTGAACATAATTAAAATTCACTCTGTCCCTATCTACTATCGACGCTTCGCTTATGTTCAGCCAGTGCACGATCTGGGGTTGTATTCACTCTTTAACCTAGCATTACAATTTCAATCTGGATCCGGAATGATTTTCACGGATTGTAGTAAAACTCCTAAAATTACCAACTACGACAAAGATTTTGCCATTGAGAACGATTTCTGGGCTTACAGAAGGATATATGATCAAAGCTACTTGACATTATATGTGAATCTTATAATTTTCTATTTAATAAAAGTTAAATATTAAGGCTACAATTAACGATCCGGCCGTTAGAAACCCCAGAACCAACATTTTTCATGTAAAAATCACAACACATTTGCATTTAAACGCGTTTTGCGGCCAAACAATTGTAGATAGGGCAAAACGTTACTTGGGCTTTTTTGTAGAGCACTTAATCTTCTAAATAATGTATGAAATATGTTTTGAGCTACGACCAGCGGTTTGGCCGGGATCAACCCCTGAACCAAAGTTTTCACGTGATAATTACAAAAACATTGCACATAATCGCGTTTTGCAGCTTATCTGATGGAGATAGGGCCATAAGTTACTGGACTTCTTTTGTAGATCACGTCATTGCCTATATCCCATATCTGTTTAGTTTTGAGCTAAAGCGAAGGGTTTGGCCGCTATCGAGCGCGGAAGCTAAATTTTCACGACAAAATTCAAAGATTTTCCCATTTTAAACGCGTTTTGTGGCCAAACCGATGGAGATAGGGCAAAAAGTTACTGGACCTTTTTTGTAGTTCACTTCACTCCACACTGGCGTTTTTTCGTCAGATCCGAGCTACGACCTACGGTTTAGGCGCTACAGAGCCTCAAACAAAAGTCTACAAGCGAAAATTGCCAAAATTCGACAAAATTTTCGATTTTGGAAGCATTTTACGGGTTTGATCGGTAGAGATGTGGGAAAATCTAATGTGTCTATTTTGTAGATCAGACAATTCGCTAAATCCCTTCAAAAATTAGATTTGAGCTACGACCAACGGTTTATTCGCTAGACGGCTCTAAAGCAAAATACTACACCAGATTTTAACCAGTTTCAACCGGTTTTTAATTTTTTTGACGGGTTAAAAAAGTAAAAATATCCGGTTTTCAGACTTTTCCTGTGGGTCATATTGCAAAAGGTACCTGCATGCCAAATTTCAAGTTTCCAGCACTTCTAGAAGTATGTTAGAATTTGTATATATATGTCAGTCAGTGAGTGAGTCAGTATCACATGCGGCTGTATATATATTAGATAACCAAGCTAGCTAGCACTGAGCTCGAATGATGATAAAAGAATTGTTTTATAAAATAAGATTGATACAGTACCGTATGGTTATAAAAAAGAAACAAAATCTGATATATTATATGAATTAAATAAACTGTTTAAAAAAATTTAAAATAACCTTTGCTAACGCTCAGCCAATTCGCGATGTGCTCTATTGGCCACTTATACTAGTCACTGGTTTACGAAGTAATACAAATTCAATCTGGAACTGTTATTAATTGTACCAATTCTAGTCGGAAAAAAATAAAAAACCCCTAAAATTGCCAATTCACAAAAAGATTTTGCCATTGAGAGTGTATAACAGGCTTACGAAAAGGTATACAACAAAAAGCTACTGAACCTTTTTTGTAGATCCTATTAATGGCTATTTAATAAAGTGTTTAAGTTTAAGCTAGGATAAACGGGTCAACCGATATCGTCTCCAGTAAAAACATTTTTCACGTCAAAATTACAAAATATTATCATTTATTGGCCAAACCGATAGATATAGGGCAAAAAGTCACTGAACCTTTTTTGTAGATCGTCTTATTTTGTATTAAAATCCGCTTTTTAATTTACCCTAACTTTGAATTTTCTGCTGATATAGAAGCAAGAAACAAAATTCTGAAGTAAAACTAGAAAAAGCGACACATTTAAACGAGTTTTCCGGCCAAACCATTAAGGATAGGGCAAAATGTTACTGGACCATTTTTGTAGATCTCGCTGTTTCCTAAATCCCATTGAAAATTTGTTTTGAGCTGCGACCAACGGTTCGGCCGCTATCGAGCCAGGAAGGTAAATGATGAAGTGAAAATTGCGAAAATTTTACACATAATTGCGTTTTGCGGCCAAACCAATAGAGATAGAGCAAAAATGCACTTGACCTATTTTGTAGATCACTTCATTCCCGACTAACGATTTTCTCTCAGATCCGAGCTAGCTCTAACGGTTCGCCCGCTATCGGGCTTCAAAGAAAAGACTGCAAGGGCCAAAAATGGCAACTTTGCGAATTTTTTTGAGGGGTTTAAAAGTAAAAAAATCCGGGTTTCAGACTTTTCCCGGAGGTTTGAAGGTAAAAGCTACGTCCGTGCAAAATTTCGTGTTTCCAGCACTTCTAGAAGTGGGTTAGAATTTCGTATACCCTATCAGTGAGTTACAAATGCGGCTGTATATATAGGAGACTCGCCTTCGGCTCGCTGGGGGCTACGCCCCCAGGCCCCCATTTGGGTGTTGGCTAAATTCGGGGATAAGCGGTTAAATTTACGCTTGCATATTCGGGGATAAGAGGGATTTGGTGATTGTTAAAATTTGGACATGAGGTCATGCCAGGAAATTCCCTGGGGGGATTTTATGTTACCAGGGGTTAAGACATAAGGGGGTTTAAATTACTCGGAGGTTATCTGGTCATACCAGGTAATTCCCGGGGGGGGGTTTAAGAGATTTGGTGATTGGTAAATATGATGTACGCTTACAAATTCGGTTATAAGAGGGATTTGGTGTTTGGTAAAATTCGGACATGAGGTCATGCCAGGAAATTCCCTGGGGGGGATTTATGTTACCAGGGGTTAAGAAATCAGGGGGGTTAATTTACTCAGAATTGTATCTGGTAATACCAGGAAACTCCCGGAGGGGGGTTAAGAGATTTGGTGATTGGTAAAATTCGGACATGAGGTCATGTCAGGAAATTCTAAGGGGGGGGTGGGTTTAACGTTACCGGGGGTTAAGGCATCAGGGCGTTTAATGTACTCAGGAGGTTATCAGGTCATACCAGGAAATCCCCAGGGGGGTTAATATTACCGGGGGTTAATGACACACTTGGGCCTATTTTAGAGGGTATTGTGTCTGTGAACATAATAAAAATTCCTCTGTCCCTATCTACTATTGACGCTTAGCTAACGCTCAGCCAGTTTATAATGTGGCAGCAGTTGTATTCACTCTTTAACGTAGCAAAGCAAGTGCAAACTGAATCGGGTAGATTTACACAAATATTAGTCACATAATAATTTAAAAACTCCAACAATTGCCAATCTACAACAAATATTTAGCTATTTATAGCGTTTTTCTGGCTTATTAAAGGACATACAACAAATATTTACATTACCTTTTTTGTAGATCTTATCAATTTTTAGTCATAAAAGTTTTTACATTTAAGCTACAACTAACCGTTTGGTCGCTATCGACTCAAGAAACAAAGTAATTAAAAATAAATTACGAAATATTTTCTTGTCGGAAATTTAATTTTATCTTACGGTTCCGTCGGTCAGATTTTAGCTGCGACCTTTGGTTTAGCTAGGAATGAGCTCGGGAGAAAAGTATGCACTGGTCAGCTATCGTGAATTGTTTAGTACAAACATAATAAAAACCGACCTTAAGGCAGTATTTTTAAGTTGAACAGTTGGTTTAATATCATCAGGAGATTATCTAGTCAAGCCAGGAAATTCCCTGGGGGGGGTTAACACATCAGAGGGTTTAGTTTACTCAGGAGGTTATCTGGTCATACCAGATACTTCCCGGGGGGGGTTTAATGTTACCGGGGGTTAAGACATCAGTGGGTTTAATTTACTCAGGATGTTATCTGGTAATGCAAGAAAATTCCAGGGGGGGTAATGTTAAAGGGGGTTAAGACATCAGGGGGTTTAATTTAGTCAGGATATTTTCTGGTCATATGAATAAATTCCCGGAGGGGGGGTTAATGTTACAAGGGGTTAATGACACACGTGGGCCTATTTTAGAGGGTGTTGTGTCTTTGAACATAATAAAAAACACTCTGTCCCTATCTACTATTGAAACTTCACTAACGCTCAGCCAACTCCCGACGTGGAGGGGGGTTTTAGTCACTCGTTAACGTAGTAATACAAGGTCAAGCTGGAACCAGCATGAAGCGCACTAATTAAAGTTGAAAAATTTAAAACACCTAAAAGTAACGACGAAGAATTTGTCATTTAGAGCATTTATCAGGCTTACGGAAAGATAAACGATAGAAAGCTGCTGAATCTTTTTTTTAGATCCTATGAATAGCTAGTTACAAAAAATTTTACATTTAAGCTAGGGCTAACGGTTCGGCCAATATCGAGCCCAGAAGGTAAGTTTTTGAGTGAAATTTTCAACATAATCACGTTTTTACGACTAAACCATGGAAGATAGAGTAAAATGTCACTGGACCTTTTTTGTAGAACACATTGTTTCGTATTAAAATGCGATTTTTATTCTACCCTAACTTCAAAGGTTTCGCTAACACAGAGCCCAGAAAACAATATCTCACGTAAAACGTAAAAAATCGATACTTTCAAACGTGTGATGCGGCCAAACCATTGAGGATAGGGCAAAAAGTTACATGACCTTTCTTGTAGATCACGCAATTTGCTAAATCCCATTGAAAATTTGTTTTGAGCTACGACCAACCGTTTGGCCGCTATCGAGCCCGAAAGGTAAATTTTTAGGCGAAAATTTCAAAATATTTTAATGTAATCGCGTTTTGCGGCCGAACCAATGGAGTTAGAGCAAAAAGTTACTGGACCGTTTTTGTAGTTCACTTCATTCCTGATTATGAATTTTTCGTCAGATCGAAGCTACCTCCAACGGTTCGCCCGCTATCGGGCTTCAAAGGGAAGCCTGCAAGGGCAAAACAGGGGTCCGTTCGGGAATTTTTTTAAGGGGTTCAAAAGTAAAAAACTCCACTTTTCAGACTTTTCCCGGAGGTTTGAAGACATGTGCGACGTGCGTGCAAAATTTCACGTTTCCAGCACTTCTAGAAGTATGTTAGAATTAGTATGATTATATGTCAGTGAGTGAGTGAGTGAGTTACACATGCGGCTGTATATATATTAGGACTCGCCTTCGGCTCGCTGGGGGCTACGCCCCCAGGCCCCCATGATGTACGCTAGCAAATTCGGAGATAAGAGGAATTTGGTGATTGGTAAAAATCGGACATGAGGTCATGCCAGGAAATTCCCTGGGGTTTAATGGGTTTTAATGTTACCAGGGGTTAAGATATCAGTGGGTTTAATTTACTCAGGAGGTTATCTGGTCAAACCAGGTAATTCCCGGGGGGGGGGTCAAGAGATTTGGTGAGTGGTAAATCTACTGTATGCTTGCAAATTCGGGAATAAGAGAGATTTCGTTATTAGTAAAATTTTGACATGAGGTCATGCCAGGGAATTCCCTGGGGGGGTTTTAATGTTAAGGGGGGGGGGGTTAACACTTCAGGGGATTTAATGTACTCAGGAGGTTATCTGGTCATACCAGGAATTCCGGGGGGGGGGTTAATGTTACCGGGGGTTAATGAAACACCCCATGCCCCCTTTTGGGGTGTTGGCCAAATTCGGGGATAAGCGGAATTCGGAATAGTATTAGACCTATTTTTTTGAATTTTCCAGTTTTTATCAAAGTTTTGACTCTAAGGCCATTTTGAGGCTTAACCGTTAGAGATACGAGAAAAAGTGACTGGACCTTTCTTGTCGGAAATTTAATTCGATTGTGAGCTCAGATTCGAGCTACAAGCTCTGGTATACGAGGTACAGAGCGTGATAGGAAAGTCTGCACCGGTCAACTATTGTACATTGTTGATTGTACATATAATAAAAACCTACCCTAAGTCAATATTTTTAAGTTGTTTAGAGGGTTTTAATTTGCTCATGAGTTCATATAGTCATGCCGGGAAATTCCCAGGGGGGGTTACCATTACCGGGGTTAGGTCACCAGGGGGTTAAATTTACTCAGGAGGTTATCTGGTCATACAAGGTAATTCCAGGGGGGTTAATGTTACCGAGGGTTAAGACATCTCGGGGTTTAATTTACTCAGGAGGTTATCTGGTCATAACCGGAAATTCCCGGGGGGAGTTAAGAGATTTGGTGATTGGTAAAATTCGGACATGAGGTCATGCCTGGTAATTCCCTAGGGGGGGTTTAATGTTACCAGGGGTTAAGACATCAGGGGGTTTAATTTACTCAGGATAATTTCTGGTCATATGAATAAATTCCCGGGAGGGGGTTAATGTTACAAGGGGTTAATGACACACGTGGGCCTATTTTAGAGGGTGTTGTGTCTTTGAACATAATAAAAAACTCTCTGTCTCTATCTACTATTGAAACTTCACTAACGCTCAGCCAACTCCCGACGTGGGGGGGGTTTTAGTCACTTGTTAACGTAGTAATACAAGGTCAAGCTGGAATCAGCATGAAGCGCACTAATTAAAATTGAAAAATTTAAAACACCTAAAAGTAACGACGAAGAATTTGTCATTTAGAGCATTTATCAGGCTTACGGAAAGATAAACGATAGAAAGCTGTTGAATCTTTTTTTTAGATCCTATGAATAGCTAGTTACAAAAATTTTACATTTAAGCTAGGGCTAACGGTTCGGCAAATATCGAGCCCAGAAGTTAAGTTTGTGAGTGAAATTTTTAACATAATCACGTTTTACGGCTAAACCATGTAAGATAGAGTAAAATGTCACTGGACCTCTTTTGTAGACCTCATTGTTTCGTATTAAAATGCGATTTTTATTCTACCCTAAATTCAAAGGTTTCCGCTAACACAGAGCCCAGAAAACAATATCTCACGTAAAACGTAAAGAATCTATACTTTAAAACGCGTTATGCGGCCAAACCGTTGATGATAGGGCAAAATGTCGCTAACTTTTTTGTAGATCACGCAATTTTCTAAATCCCACTGAAACTTTGTTTTGAGCTGCGACCAACCGTTTTAGCCGCTATCGAGCCCGAAAGGTAAATTTTTAGGCGAAAATTTCAAAATATTTTAATTTAATCGCGTTTTGCGGCCAAACCAAATGAGTTAGAGCAAAAAGTCACTGGACCTTTGTTGTAGTTCACTTTATTTCTGACTATGAATTTTTCGTCAGATCGAAGCTAGCTCCAACAGTTCGCCCGCTATCGGGCTAAAAAGAAAAGTCTGCAAGGGCAAAAAGGGGTCACGTTGCGAATTTTTTTGAGGGGTTCAAAATTAAAAAAATCCTGTTTTCAGACTTTTCCCGGTGGTTTGAAGACTCCAGCTACGTGTGTGCAAAATTTGGTGTTTCCAGCCCTTCTAGAAGTGGGTTAGAATTAGTATACCCTATCAGTGAGTCAGCCAGTACAACGCTTGGCATAAAAGTCTGCACTGGTCAGCTATTGTGTAAACAGATATAGTGTAAATAAATTTAAAACTATCTTTATCAGATTATTAAGTTGATCAGGGGGTTTAATTTAATCAGGAGTTCATCAACCAAGAAATTCCCGGGAGAGGGCGTTTATGTTCTCAGGGGTTAAAGAACGCGTGGTACTTTTCTAGTAAATTTGTGCCTGGGCACGAGGAATTTTTATCAAAATAAAACGTTGATCAGGGGGTTTAAATTACTTCGGAAATTATCATTCCACGCCAGAGTTTTGACAATGAACTAATATTTCATAAAATTAAAAAAAAACTCTGTCCCTATCTACTATTGAAGCTTCACTAACGCTCAGCCAACTCCCGATGTGGAGGGGGGTTTTAGTCACTCTTTAACGTAGGAATACAAGGTCAATATGGAAACCAGCATAAATCGGACTAATTATAGTTGCAAAATTTAAAACACCTAAAAGTGACGACAAAGAATTTGCCTTTTAGAGCATTTATCAGGCTTACGGAAAGATAAACGATAGAAAGCTACTGGACCTTTTTTGTAGATCCTATGAATAGCTACTTACAAAAAGATTTACATTTAAGCTAGGACCAACGGTTCGGCCACTATCGAGCACGAAAAGTAAGTTTTTAAGTGAAATTTACAATATAATCACGTTTTACGGCTAAATCATGGAAGATAGAGTAAAAGATCACTGGATCTTTTGTGTAGAGCGCATTATTTTGTATAAAAATAAAATTTTTAATCTGGGCTAGAACTAATATTTTGTCTGAAATAGAGCCCAGAAAACAAAAATCTCACGTAAAACTCAAAAAATCAAAACTTTAAAACGCGTTATGCGGCCAAACCGTTAAGGATAGGGCAAAATGTTACTGAACAGTTTTTGTAGATCACGTCATTTCATAATTCCCGTTGAAGATTTGTTTTGAGCTACGACCAACCGTTTAGCCGTTATCAAGCCCGGAATGTAAATTTGTAGGCGAAAATTTCCAAATATTTTCACTTAATAGCGTTTTGCGGACAAACCAATGGAGATAGAGTAAAATGTTACTTGAACTTTTTTGTAGATCACATTATTTCCTAAATCTAACCTTTGATTTATTTTGACCTCCGACCAATGGTTTTCGCCGCTATCGACCTCAAAAACAAACTTTTCACGTAAGTATTACAAAACAATTGCACATAATCACGTTTTTCGGCCAAAAAAATGGAGATAGGGCAAAAGGTGTAGATCGCACAATTTGCTAATTTGATGGGTCAATCAGATTTGAGCTACGACCAACGGTTCGGCCGCTATCGGGCTCGAAACATTATTTTTATCGAAAAAATCTCTGGAATTTCAAATGTTCGAGCGTTTTGTCGCTTAACCATGGAAGATAGACTAAAAAGTCACTGGACCTTTTTTGTAGTTCACTTCATTCCTGACTAACGATTTTTCGTCAGATCGAAGCTAGCTCTAAACGGTTCGCCCGATATCGGGCTTACAAGAAAGGCCTGCAAGGGTAAAGAATGCGCGATTTTTCGGGAATTTTTTTGAGGGGTTTAAAAGTAAAAATTCCCGGTTTTCAGACTTTTCCTGTTGGTTATACGGCAAAAGGTACCTGTGTGCCAAATTTCAAGTTTCTAGCACTTCTAGAAGTAGGTTAGAATTTGTATACATCCATCAGTGAGTGAGTTACACATGCGGCTGTATAGTATATTAGACTCGCCTTCGGCTCGCTGGGGGCTACGCCCCCAGGCCCCCTATCGAGTATTAGCCAAATTCGGGGATAAGAATGATTTGGTGATAGGTAAAATTCGGACATTATGTCATACCAGGAAATTCCCAGGGGGAGGTTGTAACTTTACCAGGGGTTAAGACATCAGGGGGTTATCTGGTCATAATACCAGGAACTTCCCAAGGGGGGTTAAGAGATTTGGTTATAGGTAAAATTCAGACATGAGGACATGCCAGAAAATTCCCTGGGGGGGGGGGGTTGTTTGTATCGTTACCGGGGGTTAAGGCATCAGGGGGTGATCTGGTCATAACAGGAACTTTCCCAAGGGGGGTGAAGAGATTTGGTGATTGGTAAAATTCGGACGTGAGGTCATGCCAGGAAATTGCCTGGGGGGGTATAATGTTACCGGGGGAGTTAACACATCAGGAGGTTTAATTTACTCAGGAGGTTATCTGGTCATACCATGAAGTCGCCGGAGGGGGGTAAATGTTACCGGGGTTAATGACACACGTGTGCCAATTTTACAGGGTTGCTCAGGAGTTAATATAGCCATGCCAGGAAATTCCCAGAGGGTAATTTTACAAGGGAAATGTTATGTCCCGAGCATAAGATTACTGGCTTGGGAGTGAAAAATTGACCAATTTTATCTACTTTTCCAGATTAATTCAAACTTTTGACTTCAAAGGCATTTTGTGGCTTAACCGTTAGAGATACGACAAAAAGTGACTGGAACTTTCTTGTCGGAAATTTGATTTTGTCTTTCGATTATGCCATCAGATTTAAGCTACGACCTATAATTTAGGCAGTACAGAGCTTAGGACAAAAGGCTGCACTGGGCAGTTTAAAAATATCACGTAAAACTTAAAAAATCAATACTTTAAAACGCGTTATGCAGCCAAACCGTTGAGGATAGGGCAAAATGTTACTGAACATTTTTTGTAGATCACGCAATTTCTTAAATCCTTTTAAAAATTTGTTTTGAGCTACGACCAACCGTTTAGCCGCTATCGAGCCCGAAAGGTAAATTTTTAGGCGAAAATTTCCAAATATTTTCACTTAATCACGTTTTGCGGCCAAACCAATGGAGATAGAGTAAAGAGTTACTAGCACATTTTTGTAGATTACCTCATTTCCTAACTCCAACGTCTGTCTTATTTCGACCTCCGTCCAATGGTTTCGCCGCTATCGAGCCCGAAAACAAAAGTTTCACGTAAAAATTACAAAACAATTGCACATAATCACGTTTTTCGGCCGAACCACTGGAGATAGAGCAAAAAGTTACTGGACGTTTTCTGTAGATCGCGCAATTTGCTAATTTGATGGGTCAATCAGATTTGAGCTACGACCTACCGTTCGGCCACTATCAGGCTCGAAAACTTTATTTTAAGCCAAAAAATCTCTGGAATGTCAAACATTCCCTCGTTTTGTCGCTTAACCACACGAGATAGGACAAAAAGTCACTGGACCTTTTCTGTAGTTCACTTCATTCCTGACTAACGATTTTTCGTCAGATTGAAGCTAGCTCCAACGGTTCACCCGCTATCAGGCTTAAAAGAAATGCCTGCAGGGGTAAAGAATGCGCGATTTTTTAGGAATTTTTTTGAGGGGTTTAAAAGTAAAAAAGTCCGGTTTTCAGACTTTTCCTCCGGGTCATATTGTGAAAGGTACCTGCGTGCCAAATTTCAAGTTTCCAGCACTTCTAGAACTATGTTAGAATTTGTATCTATATGTCAGTCAGTCAGTTACACATGCGGCTGTATAAGTATTTAGACTCGCCTTCGGCTCGCTGGGGGCTACGCCCCCAGGCCCCCATGATGTACGCTTGCAAATTCGGGGATGAGCGGTTAAATTTACGCTTGCATATTCGAGATAAGAGGGATTTGATGATTGTTAAAATTTGGACATGAGGTCAAACCAGGAAATTCCCTGGGGGGGTTTTAGTGTTACCAGGGGTTTAAGACATCGGGGGGTTATCTGGTCATACCAGGAACTTCCCAAGGGGGGTTAAGAGATTTGGTGATTGTTAAAATTCGTACATGAGGTTTCATGTTCCCTGCTCTATCCGATTCCGAGAATCGTAC
This sequence comes from Homalodisca vitripennis, assembly GCF_021130785.1. Classification (NCBI taxonomy): domain Eukaryota; kingdom Metazoa; phylum Arthropoda; class Insecta; order Hemiptera; family Cicadellidae; genus Homalodisca; species Homalodisca vitripennis. The sequence continues at coordinate 120,074,440 of NC_060211.1, read as the reverse complement.
GGGTCATATCGCTTCGCTAACGCTCAGCCAATTGATATGTGGTGTATAATAACAATCAATAGACATCGCAGAACAGTTAAGTTATGTGTTCGCGAAATTAGAAGACAAGAAGAATTTGATGGTAACTAAAGTCAGCGTATATCATAGTTTAATTTTCCGGATTCACCCAAACTTTTGACTTTGAGAGCGTTTTACGGCTTAAACCGTTAGAGATACGAGAAAAAGTGACTGGACCTTTCTTGTCGGAAAATTTAATTTTTATCTTTCGATTCTGGTGTCCGATTTTAGCTACTACGTCTGGTTTAGCCGGTACGGAGCTGTGGAGAAAGGACTGCACTGGTGGGCTATTGTGAATTGTTTAGTGTAAATATAACAAAAACCCAACCCTGAGTCAATATTTTTAAGTTGTTTAGGTTGTTTAATTTGCTCAGAGGTTTATCTTGTCATGCCAGGAAATTCCCGGGGGGGATATTAATGTTAAAGGGGGTTAAGACATCAGGAGGTTTAATTTTAGTCAGGATATTGTCTGGTCATATGAACAAATTCCCGGGGGGGGGGTTAATGTTACAAGGGTTAATGACACACCTGGGCCTATTTTAGAGGGTGTTGTGTCTGTGGACACAATAAAAAACACTCTGTCTCTATCTACTATTGAAACTTCACTAACGCTCAGCCAACTCCCGATGTGGAGGGGGGTTTTAGTCATTCGTTAACGAAGTAATACAAGGTTAATCTGGAACCAGCATGAATCGCACTAATTATTGTTGCAAAAATGTAAAACACCTAAAAAGTGACGACAAAGAATTTGCCATTTAGAGCATTTATCAGGCTTACGGAATGATAAACGATAGAAAGCTGCTGAACCTTTTTTGTAGATCCTATCAATAGCTAGTAAGAAAAAAATTTTAGATTTAAGCTAGGGCTAACGGTTTCGGCCAATATCGAGCCCAGAAGGTAAGTTTTTGAGTGAAATTTTCAACATAATCACGTTTTAACGGCTAAACCATGGAAGATAGAGTAAAAGGTCACTGGACCTTTCCTGTAGACCGCATTATTTTGTATTAAAATAAAATTTTTAATCCGGCCTAAAACTGTAGTTTTGTCTGCAATAGAGCCCAGAAAACAATATCTCATGTAAAACTTGTAAAATCGATACTTTAAAACGCGTAATGCGGCCAAACCATTGGGGATAGGGCAATATGTTACTTGACCTTTTTTGTAGATCACACCGTTTAATAAATCCCATTGGGAAATTAATTTTGAGCTACGACCAACCGTTTAGGCGCTATCGAGCCCGAAAGGTAAATTTTTGGGCAGAATTTTCAAAATGTTTTCACTTAATCGCGTTTTGCGGCCAAACCAATGGAGATAGAGCAAAAAGTCACTAGACCTTTTTTGTAGATCGCTTCACTCCACACTAGCGTTTTTTTTTCGTCAGATCCGAGCTACGACCTACGGTTTAGACACTACAGAGCCTCAAACAAAAGTCTACAAGCGAAAATTGCCAAAATTCGACAAAATGTTCGAGTTTGGAAGCATTTTACGGGTTGATCGGTAGAGATATGGGAAAATCTAATGTGCCTATTTTGTAGATCAGACAATTCGCTAAATCCCTTCAAAAATTAGATTTGAGCTACGACCAACGGTTTATTCGCTAGACGGCTCTAAAGCAAAAAACTACACCAGTTTTTAACCAGTTTTCAACCGGTTTTTAATTTTTTTGAAGGGTTAAAAAGTAAAAATATCCGGTTTTCAGACTTTTCCTGTGGGTCATATTGCAAAAGGTACCTGCATGCCAAATTTCAAGTTTCCAGCACTTCTAGAAGTATGTTAGAATTTGTATATATATGTCAGTCAGTGAGTCAGTCAGTATCACATGCGGCTGTATATATATGGGACTCGCCTTCGGCTCGCTGGGGGCTACGCCCCCAGGCCCCCATTTGGGTGTTGGCTAAATTCGGGGATAAGCGTAGTTCGGTGATTGGTTAAATTCAGACGTGAAGTTTCCAAATTTTATGTATCCGTTCTCGAGAATCTTACGGGTCGTAACGCTTCGCTAACGCTCAGCCAAAAGATGTGTGGTGTATAATATTAATCAATTGATGTGGTAGAAGAGTTAAGTTATGTGTTCGTGAAATTTGGAGACAAGAAGAATTTGGTTTTAACCAAAGTCAGAGGACGTATGTATACCATAGTTTAATTTTCCGGATTTACCCAAACTTTTGACTTTGAGGGCGTTTTGCGGCTTAACCGTTAGAGATACGTGAAAAAGTGACTGGACCTTTCTTGTCGGAAATTTAATTCTGTTTTTCGATTCCGTCGTCAGATTTGATCTACGACCTATGGTTTAGCCAGGAATGAGCTCGGGAGAAAAGTCTGCACGGGTCAGCTATCTTGAATTGTTTAGTATAAACATAATAAAAACCGACCTTAAGGCAGTATTTTAAGTGGAACAGGGGGTTTAATGTCACCAGGAGACTATCTAGTCAAGGCGAGAAATTCCCGGGGGGGGGGGGTGATTAATGTTAAGGGGGTTAGACATCAGGGGGTTTAAATTCGTCAGGATATTGTCTGGTCATTTGAACAAATTCCCAGGGGGGGTTAACGTTACCGGGGGATAAGACTCCGGGGGGTTATCTGGTCATACCAGGAACTTCCCAGGGGGGGTTAAGAGATTTGGTGACTGGTCAAATTCGGACATGAGGTCATGCCAGGAAATTCCCTGGGGGGGTTTAATGTTACCAGGGGGGTTAACACATCAGGGGGTTGAATGTACTCAGGAGGTTATCAGGTCATACCAGGAAATCCCCGGGGGGGGTTAATATTACCGGGGGTTAATGACACACTTGGGCCTATTTTAGAGGGTGTTGTGTCTGTGAACATAATAAAATCTTTCTCTGTCCCTATCTACTATTGCCGCTTAACTAACGCTCAGCCAGTTTCTAATGTGGAGTTGTATTCACTCGTTAACGTAGCAAAGCAAGTGCAAACTGAATCTGGAATGAATTACACAAATATTAGTCACATAATAATTTAAACACTCCTAAAATTGCCAATCTACGACAAATATTTAGCTATTTATAGCGTTTTTCTGGCTTATTAAAGGACATACAACAAATAGTTTACATTACCTTTTTTGTAGATCCCATCAATTTATAGCCATAAAAGTTTTTATATTTTAAGGTAGAACTAACCTTAAAATAAAATGCGCGAAAAACAGCTTCCCTGTGGACCTCAGGATGTTGTTGACTATAACGATGGACAGCATCCCTGTGGACCTCAGCATGCTGTTCATTGTAACGGCGAACAGCATCTCTATTTACTTCAGGATGCTGTTGGCTATAACGGCGGACAGCATCTCTGTTGATCTCAGGGTGCTGTTCACTATAACGGCGTACAGCATCTCTGTTGACCTCAGGATGCTGTTGGCTGTAACGACGGACAGCCTCCCTGTGTACTTCAGGATGTTGTTCAAGATATTTACGAAGTGCTTCACGACTTAGTTTGGGATTCCGCTGAACATATCTTCTATTCGCCTCCCTCACTTGCTCGTCTCTCGTGGTTTTAAGTAATTTGGGGCGTCCGCGATGTACTTTCTTAGGTCTACCGAAAGATTTAGGTTTTATTAAACTTTCTACAGGAGATACAGTTACTTTAAGGCTCTCTTTTATATTGGGATATTCAAAATCGTGTCCTTTAGTGTCTTTCGACATTGTATCACATGCTTGTGGTTTAATTTCGAATATAGGGGAAATGGTTTGGATTGGTACAACTGTCACTAAGGGCCGGCTGACAAAATTTTATTCTACTTACAGTGAACTGTCTCACTGACCCATCCAGAGCAGCATTGGACAACAATAACGAGGCCAGTGCAGAATAGTTTTCGCACTGGAAGAGGCGGGCCAGGTTATTGTTCTCGTTAGCCAGATCATAAACTCTGTCCTCGTTCACTGGATGAGGATCAAACAAGTACAGCTGTTCCTGGGAGCGCCAAAAAGCAACAGTAACTGTTTGTCCAGTGAAAGAAACTCAGTGTTTTCAAAATCCTCGGCCATCAAACACTGCAAAACATTGGACAAAGACATGACGCAGTCGTCCATATCTACTGAAGAAAGGGGATATAGGGCATCATGAACAAATGAATTTTCTGCAACGGCAACGGACTGTCCCTCGATGACAAAATTAGCGGGAAGTTCATCGGGGCACAAGTACCGGTTTCCACCCATACGATTCTCACTCCGCAACGTATTATAAATAGAATCGCCAGTTATAAGAATCCTATCGATGGCCGCAGTAGAAAATCCCAATCTTAGAGTCTTCCAGACAAGGGCACAAGCAGAAATCGCAGTGCACTGAGAATTTTTGCTAGTCGGAAACAACTTCTCGTTCCCTTGATGGAAAGAGCCCTTAGCGACGCAAAAAAACGACATAGTCAGTACCGTGAACAAATCAATAATCAAAAGAGTTTCTAGAAAATATTAACTTGGAAAACTAAGTAGTATTTAGTAATAATTGATGAACGAAAAATACACGAGGCCTTTCAGCATCAAAGTTGACATCGTCAGGTGTGAAACAACAATTTGAATAATATAAATATGTAACATTCAAATTAATTATCAGCTGAGTAATGATTAATAAACTATTTGTTTAGTTTAAAGTAAAATAGAATAAAATAAATATTGATATATGTATAAAAGTTTGGGTCAAAAAGAATGTTGTTATTTTAAAGGAAGGGTAAATTTTGAACCGGTCCGATATCATTGTTCAATATTTTATCTTTGTGTTTTGTTACGTATAATGTTTTATAAGCTCAAGTTATTCTTGCTTATGGACTTGTTTTAATAATGTGACAGTTTGAAAGTTTTATTTGTCTCTAGTGCATGTCTGGCTTTAACCAGTAAACGTACTTGGGACGTAAATCTTTCCAGGCTGATTTTTTAGTTTTTCCGTAGTTGTAATATCTTTCATGTTCTTTTAAATCTTTTTAATGGTTCTTTTTGTCAGGTCAATGTAAATCTTATCACAGTCTTCACAGTTAATTTTGAAAATTCCAATTTATTTTCATTTAAATTTTTTTCTTGTAGATTTTCAATTGGATTGTTATCTTATTCATTGTGCAAAATGTTATGTTCATGTATTCGGGGAAAGTTTAAGTCTGAGCATGAGATTAGGGATCTTGGTGTTAAAAGAAGACCCATTTTATCGAATTTTCCAGATTTAATCAAAGCTTTGACTTTAAGAGCATTTTGCGGCTAAACCATTAGAGATACAAGAAAAAGTGACTGGACCTTTCTTGTCAGAAATTTAATTTTGTCTTTCGATTATGCCATCAGATTTAAGCTACGACCTATAATTTAGGCAGTACAGAGCTTAGGACAAAAGGCTGCACTGGGCAGTTTTCTTGAATTTTCCGGGGTTTAATTTACTCAGGGGATTATCTGGTCATACCAGGAAATTCCGGGAGGGGGGCCACATTTGGGCGTCTTGGAGCCTCGTCAGCCAATTAACCTTTTTTAGAACCTACCAATAGCTGTTAAAAATGTTTTGATATTTAAGCTAGCGCAATCGGGTCAACCACTATGGACTCCAGTAACAAAATTTTCAAGTAAAAATTACAAAATATTGCCATTTTATTACCAAACCGATGGAGGTAGAGCAAAAGCTCACTAGACCTTTTTTGTAGAACGCCTAATTTTGCATTAACATCAAATTTTCATTATGTACTATAGTTAAGGGTTCGACCACAATAAAGGCCATAAAACAAAGTATCAAGTAAAACTTAAAACATTAAAACGCGTTATGCAGCCAAACCGTTGAGGATAGGGCAAAATGTTACTGAACCTTTTATGTAGATCACGTCATTTCCTAAATCCCAATGAAAATTGTTTTTGAGCTACGACCAATAGTTTAGCCGCTATCAAGCCCGGAATGTAAATTTGTAGGCGAAAATTTCCAAATCTATTCACTTAATCGCATTTTGCGGCCAAACTAATGGAGATAGAGTAAAAAGTCACTAGACCTTTTATGTAGATCACTTCATTTCCTATATCGAACCTTTGTTTTATTTTGCCCTCCGACCAATGGTTTCGCCGCTATCGACCTCAAAAACAAACTTTTCACGTAAATATTACAAAATAATTGCACATAATCACGTTTTTTCGGCCAAACCAATGGAGATAAGGCAAAAAGTCACTGGACCTTTTCTGTAGATCGCACAATTTGCTAATTTGATGGGTCAATCAGATTTGAGCTACGACCAACGGTTCGGCCGCTATCGGGATCGAAACATTATTTTTATCGAAAAAATCTCTGGAATCTCAAATGTTCGAGCGTTTTGTCGCTTAACCATGGAAGATAGAGCAAAAAGTCACTGGACCTTTTTTGTAGTTCACGCCCTCCATTCCTGACCATGAATTTTTCGTCAGATCCGAGCTAGCTCTAACGGTTCGCCCGCTATCGGGCTTACAAAAAAGGCCTGCAAGGGTGAAAAATGCATGAATTTTCTCGAATTTTTTTGAGGGGTTTAAAAGTAAAAAAGTCCGGTTTTCAGACTTTTCCTCCGGGTCATATTGTGAAAGGTACCTGCGTGCCAAATTTCAAGTTTCCAGCACTTCTAGAACTATGTTAGAATTTGTATCTATATATCAGTGAGTGAGTGAGTCAGTCAGTTTCACATGCGGCTGTATAAGTATTTAGATAACCGTTAGAGATACAAGAAAAAGTGAATGGACATTTCTTGTCAGAAATTTAATTTTGTCTTTCGATTATTGCCATCAGATTTAAGCTACGACCTATAATTTAGGCAGTACAGAGCTTAGGACAAAAGGCTGCACTGGGCAGTTTTCTTGAATTTTCCGGGGGTTTAATTTACTCAGGGGATTATCTGGTCATACCAGGAAATTCCGGGAGGGGGGCCACATTTGGGCGTCTTGGAGCCTCGTCAGCCAATTAACCTTTTTTAGAACCTACCAATAGCTGTTAAAAATGTTTTGATATTTAAGCTAGCGCAATCGGGTCAACCACTATGGACTCCAGTAACAAAATTTTCAAGTAAAAATTACAAAATATTGCCATTTATTACCAAACCGATGGAGGTAGAGCAAAAGCTCACTAGACCTTTTTTGTAGAAACGCCTAATTTTGCATTAACATCAAATTTTCATTATGTACTATAGTTAAGGGTTTCGACCACAATAAAGGCCATAAAACAAAATATCAAGTAAAACTTAAAACATTAAAACGCGTTATGCAGCCAAACCGTTGAGGATAGGGCAAAATGTTACTGAACCTTTTATTGTAGATCACGTCATTTCCTAAATCCCAATGAAAATTGTTTTTTTGAGCTACGACCAATAGTTTAGCCGCTATCAAGCCCGGAATGTAAATTTGTAGGCGAAAATTTCCAAATCTATTCACTTAATCGCATTTTGCGGCCAAACTAATGGAGATAGAGTAAAAAGTCACTAGACCTTTTATGTAGATCACTTTATTTCCTATATCGAACCTTTGTTTAATTTTGCCCTCCGACCAATGGTTTCGCCGCTATCGACCTCAAAAACAAACTTTTCACGTAAATATTACAAAAATAATTGCACATAATCACGTTTTTCGGCCAAACCAATGGAGATAAGGCAAAAAGTCACTAGACCTTTTCTGTAGATCGCACAATTTGCTAATTTGATGGGTCAATCAGATTTGAGCTACGACCAACGGTTCGGCCGCTATCGGGATCGAAACATTATTTTTATCGAAAAAATCTCTGGAATCTCAAATGTTCGAGCGTTTTGTCGCTTAACCATGGAAGATAGAGCAAAAAGTCACTGGACCTTTTTTTGTAGTTCACTCCATTCCTGACCATGAATTTTTCGTCAGATCCGAGCTAGCTCTAAACGGTTCGGCCCGCTATCGGGCTTACAAAAAAAGGCCTGCAAGGGTGAAAAATGCATGAATTTTCTCGAATTTTTTTGAGGGGTTTAAAAAGTAAAAAAGTCCGGTTTTCAGACTTTTCCTCCGGGTCATATTGCAAAAGGTACCTGCATGCCAAATTTCAAGTTTCCAGCACTTCTAGAAGTATGTTAGAATTTGTATCTATATATCAGTGAGTGAGTGAGTCAGTCAGTTTCACATGCGGCTGTATAAGTATTTAGATAACCGTTAGAGATATGACAAAAAGTGACTGCACATTTCTTGTCAGAAATTTGATTTTGTCTTTCGATTATGCCATCAGATTTAAGCTACGACCTATAATTTAGGCAGTACAGAGCTTAGGACAAAAGGCTGCACTGGGCAGTTTTTCTTGAATTTTCCGGGGGTTTAATTTACTCAGGGGGATTATCTGGTCATACCAGGAAATTCCGGGAGGGGGGCCACATTTGGGCGTCTTGGAGCCTCGTCAGCCAATTAACCTTTTTTAGAACCTACCAATAGCTGTTAAAAATGTTTTGATATTTAAGCTAGCGCAATCGGGTCAACCACTATGGACTCCAGTAACAAAATTTTCAAGTCAAAATTACAAAATATTGCCATTTATTACCAAACCGATGGAGGTAGAGCAAAAAGCTCACTAGACCTTTTTTGTAGAACGCCTAATTTTGCATTAACATCAAATTTTCATTATGTACTATAGTTAAGGGTTCGACCACAATAAAGGCCATAAAACAAAATATCAAGTAAAACTTAAAACATTAAAACGCGTTATGCAGCCAAACCGTTGAGGATAGGGCAAAATGTTACTGAACCTTTTATGTAGATCACGTCATTTCCTAAATCCCAATGAAAATTTTTTTTGAGCTACGACCAATAGTTTAGCCGCTATCAAGCCCGGAATGTAAATTTGTAGGCGAAAATTTCCAAATCTATTCACTTAATCGCATTTTGCGGCCAAACTAATGGAGATAGAGTAAAAAGTCACTAGACCTTTTATGTAGATCACTTTATTTCCTATATCGAACCTTTGTTTTATTTTGCCCTCCGACCAATGGTTTCGCCGCTATCGACCTCAAAAACAAACTTTTCACGTAAATATTACAAAATAATTGCACATAATCACGTTTTTCGGCCAAACCAATGGAGATAAGGCAAAAAGTCACTAGACCTTTTCTGTAGATCGCACAATTTGCTAATTTGATGGGTCAATCAGATTTGAGCTACGACCAACGGTTCGGCCGCTTATCGGGATCGAAACATTATTTTTATCGAAAAAATCTCTGGAATCTCAAATGTTCGAGCGTTTTGTCGCTTAACCATGGAAGATAGAGCAAAAAGTCACTGGACCTTTTTTGTAGTTCACTCCATTCCTGACCATGAATTTTTCGTCAGATCCGAGCTAGCTCTAACGGTTCGCCCGCTATCGGGCTTACAAAAAAGGCCTGCAAGGGTGAAAAATGCATGAATTTTCTCGAATTTTTTTGAGGGGTTTAAAAGTAAAAAAGTCCGGTTTTCAGACTTTTTTCCTCCGGGTCATATTGCAAAAGGTACCTGCATGCCAAATTTCAAGTTTCCAGCACTTCTAGAAGTATGTTAGAATTTGTATCTATATATCAGTGAGTGAGTCAGTCAGTTTCACATGCGGCTGTATAAGTATATTAGATAACCGTTAGAGATACAAGAAAAAGTGAATGGACCTTTCTTGTCGAAAATTTGATTTTTTTTTCGATTATGCCATCAGATTTAAGCTACGACCTATAATTTAGGCAGTACAGAGCTTAGGACAAAAGGCTGCACTGGGCAGTTTTCTTGAATTTTCCGGGGGTTTAATTTACTCAGGGGATTATCTGGTCATACCAGGAAATTCCGGGAGGGGGGCCACATTTGGGCGTCTTGGAGCCTCGTCAGCCAATTAACCTTTTTTAGAACCTACCAATAGCTGTTAAAAATGTTTTGATATTTAAGCTAGCGCAATCGGGTCAACCACTATGGACTCCAGTAACAAAAATTTTCACGTCAAAAATTACAAAATATTGCCATTTATTACCAAACCGATGGAGGTAGAGCAAAAGCTCACTAGACCTTTTTTGTAGAACGCCTAATTTTGCATTAACATCAAATTTTCATTATGTACTATAGTTAAGGGTTCGACCACAATAAAGGCCATAAAACAAAATATCAAGTAAAACTTAAAACATTAAAACGCGTTATGCAGCCAAACCGTTGAGGATAGGGCAAAATGTTACTGAACCTTTTATGTAGATCACGTCATTTCCTAAATCCCAATGAAAATTTTTTTTTGAGCTACGACCAATAGTTTAGCCGCTATCAAGCCCGGAATGTAAATTTGTAGGCGAAAATTTCCAAATCTATTCACTTAATCGCATTTTGCGGCCAAAACTAATGGAGATAGAGTAAAAAGTCACTAGACCTTTTATGTAGATCACTTTATTTCCTATATCGAACCTTTGTTTTATTTTGCCCTCCGACCAATGGTTTCGCCGCTATCGACCTCAAAAACAAACTTTTCACGTAAATATTACAAAATAATTGCACATAATCACGTTTTTCGGCCAAACCAATGGAGATAAGGCAAAAAGTCACTAGACCTTTTCTGTAGATCGCACAATTTGCTAATTTGATGGGTCAAATCAGATTTGAGCTACGACCAACGGTTCGGCCGCTATCGGGATCGAAACATTATTTTTATCGAAAAAATCTCTGGAATCTCAAATGTTTCGAGCGTTTTGTCGCTTAACCATGGAAGATAGAGCAAAAAGTCACTGGACCTTTTTTGTAGTTCACTCCATTCCTGACCATGAATTTTTCGTCAGATCCGAGCTAGCTCTAACGGTTCGCCCGCTATCGGGCTTACAAAAAAAGGCCTGCAAGGGTGAAAAATGCATGAATTTTCTCGAATTTTTTTGAGGGGTTTAAAAGTAAAAAAGTCCGGTTTTCAGACTTTTCCTCCGGGTCATATTGCAAAAGGTACCTGCATGCCAAATTTCAAGTTTCCAGCACTTCTAGAAGTATGTTAGAATTTGTATCTATATATCAGTGAGTGAGTGAGTCAGTCAGTTTCACATGCGGCTGTATAAGTATTTAGATAACCGTTAGAGATACAAGAAAAAGTGAATGGACCTTTCTTGTCAGAAATTTGATTTTTTCTTTCGATTATGCCATCAGATTTAAGCTACGACCTATAATTTAGGCAGTACAGAGCTTAGGACAAAAGGCTGCACTGGGCAGTTTTCTTGAATTTTCCGGGGGTTTAATTTACTCAGGGGATTATCTGGTCATACCAGGAAATTCCGGGAGGGGGGCCACATTTGGGCGTCTTGGAGCCTCGTCAGCCAATTAACCTTTTTTAGAACCTACCAATAGCTGTTAAAAATGTTTTGATATTTAAGCTAGCGCAATCGGGTCAACCACTATGGACTCCAGTAACAAAATTTTCACGTAAAAATTACAAAATATTGCCATTTATTACCAAACCGATGGAGGTAGAGCAAAAGCTCACTAGACCTTTTTTGTAGAACGCCTAATTTTGCATTAACATCAAATTTTCATTATGTACTATAGTTAAGGGTTCGACCACAATAAAGGCCATAAAACAAAGTATCAAGTAAAACTTAAAACATTAAAACGCGTTATGCAGCCAAACCGTTGAGGATAGGGCAAAATGTTACTGAACCTTTTATGTAGATCACGTCATTTCCTAAATCCCAATGAAAATTGTTTTTTGAGCTACGACCAATAGTTTAGCCGCTATCAAGCCCGGAATGTAAATTTGTAGGCGAAAATTTCCAAATCTATTCACTTAATCGCATTTTGCGGCCAAACTAATGGAGATAGAGTAAAAAGTCACTAGACCTTTTATGTAGATCACTTTATTTCCTATATCGAACCTTTGTTTTATTTTGCCCTCCGACCAATGGTTTTCGCCGCTATCGACCTCAAAAACAAACTTTTTCACGTAAATATTACAAAATAATTGCACATAATCACGTTTTTTCGGCCAAACCAATGGAGATAAGGCAAAAAGTCACTAGACCTTTTCTGTAGATCGCACAATTTGCTAATTTGATGGGTCAATCAGATTTGAGCTACGACCAACGGTTCGGCCGCTATCGGGATCGAAACATTATTTTTATCGAAAAAATCTCTGGAATCTCAAATGTTCGAGCGTTTTGTCGCTTAACCATGGAAGAAGATAGAGCAAAAAGTCACTGGACCTTTTTTGTAGTTCACTCCATTCCTGACCATGAATTTTTCGTCAGATCCGAGCTAGCTCTAACGGTTCGCCCGCTATCGGGCTTACAAAAAAGGCCTGCAAGGGTGAAAAATGCATGAATTTTCTCGAATTTTTTTGAGGGGTTTAAAAGTAAAAAAGTCCGGTTTTCAGACTTTTCCTCCGGGTCATATTGTGAAAGGTACCTGCGTGCCAAATTTCAAGTTTCCAGCACTTCTAGAAGTATGTTAGAATTTGTATCTATATATCAGTGAGTGAGTCAGTTTCACATGCGGCTGTATAAGTATTTAGATTAGATATATATATGTATATGTATATATGTGTATGTATATTAAGATATATTCAGTAAGAAAATAGAATGAAACTCCAGAGGACTACTCTAATTAAAAGTTAGATAAATCTCAAAGTTATAATTTTTTCTTACTTACAACAGGAAAGCACTTGCGTGTATAGAATACATTTTGTACATTTAGCACTATTACGGAAAACATTTTTGTGTTAAAATAAGTAATGACAGTTGTGGAAAAGTGTATTTAGTATAACTGTTTACGTTTGAAAATGTTCAATCCGTTACAAAAGGTTGTATTTGGATTAAAAAGGTAAATATTGGCCAAATAAAGAAACTTAGATTTAATTTGTTGTATTTATTTCACACAGCCACCTACTCGATAGTTATTGAACAGTATATAAATGTGAAAACAAGTGGTTTTTCTCGTTCTCATTGTATTACAAACACAAAATTAGAATATCAATTGAGTTATAAATTTTAATAACAGAATCTATTACAGCATTTCTATTTCAGATGTTTACATTTAGAGCAAAGTTGTCTTTGGTGTTATTCCGTCTCAGGCTCACTCCTATACTTGTGATTCATTCAGGAAACCTGAAAGCTTTCTCATTGTATAGAAGCCTCTTCCTTAATTACATAACTCTACCAGAGAATACGTGATGGGCTCATAAATAATTGGAAAGGCTTTTGAGGACCATTCTAACTATATCGACTTCATAGACGTTATCATAATAAATTATAACTTATTTGAAGCTTAGTACCAAACACCTTATATATTAAAAATCATACCTTTCTTTGGATTGTTTAACTAAAATATTAATAGCCCCATTTATATCTTTAATAAAATATACTAACAAAATTACGTTGGCCTGCGTATGTCTTGTATACAAGAACGGAAACTGCTAGAGTATTTATATTGGATAAAATAAAATAATTCAAATGTTAGTGTTGTTACAATATGGATTAGATTCTTAGTATTGAGACAAGGCTAAAATACTAAGTAACACGCTTTGAATATTTTCAATAATATTATAAATTTAATTAATATTGAAATAATAAAACTACCGTTATCATTTCACAACTAATAAAATAAGAGTTGGTCAATAAATTATATGATAAAGGTACAATGTCATGAAAAATTTTAAATATACATGTGTATTATTTATTTATATTTAATGTGTATTCAATGCTATAGCATAAACTAATTTTAATTATGAAGTGAGAAAATATACCTGCTCCAGAAGGTCTAGCTCAGTTAAAGTTTTTGAATAATAGGTAGTATTCTGTCCAGCAAGTTACAACTCCAGGTTCGAATCCCACCCGAACGAGACTTTGTTCATAAATCTCCATATGCAATTCGTAAATACTAGTGATTGATCTTTTAATATAAGGTGCTTTTAATACGAATTGTTTATTATTGGAATAATACGGCCATGTAAAGTGGTTATTTTACGTATCGTTTTTATTATTATATTATTTTATTTATTAATCTATAATTAAAAATTCATTGCTGTGAAAGGTCTAGTTACCGGTACAACACACAAAACTACCGAGGAATCGCTGTTTTATTAACACCTGACCAACCCTTTCAATGTTATCCTCAGACCTTTGTTATACCAACCCTTTGGAGTAGGGATTTGAAACGGTGTGTTAGGTTGTTCAATTTCCCAATATTGGTGTTTTCCTACTTTTGAACGACACGCTTTCCGATCAAAGCATTAAACTGAAATGTTTTATCAAATAATAATTGATGTATTCAAATGTTTAGTAAACGTTTTAGATATTAATGTGTCGTAAAGATGTAAATATTTGGACACCAACCATAATTCGTATTATTTTAAGTAAGTAGTATGTAATATACTAAATAGTGTTTAAAACATATTGTATAAATTTAAAAATATATTTAGTAAACCCAGCCAACTCCCATAGAGTGACGTGCACCATAATCGAACTCAGTGTTCCACATATAAAATTAAGATACGTGCAACTTAAAAGTCTGCATTGCAGTTCCTTTTCGAGATATAGTGGTGGACAGTGAAACAGTAATAGTATTTTTCGATATCCAGGAATGATTGCTCTAACTAACGCCCGGCCTATTATTTGGTATATTTAATTACTCTATTTAATCACCCAAAATAATTCTATAAATTTTTTTATGAATTTAACTTGTATTATAAACGTAATTCTCCTTTAAATAATTTAAAATTCTATAGTTGTACAAATAATACAAAAACGAAAAGGAAGTAGCTCTCAAGCACTAATCTAAACAAAGGTTCTCTTTATTGAATTATGCCATATATCGATACGTGAAATTTACCTATGCATGAATATTTCTACGTGTTCTGTATATAATATAAAATATTTATGCTTGCTATTAAATTTCTTATTCTTATCTTAGTTAAAACTGAAATTAAAAATATTTTTATTGGGGTCCAGCGGAAGTTTTAACAAGAAGGAAATCCAATACGGGATCCACACGTGTAAAGCAATAGCTTAAGGTTGTGAGGCAAGAATTCTCCGACAGGAGCAAGATGAATGCGTTGACCTTGAGGGAAGGCGGAGCGAAAGTTCCCTCAGGTGTTGAAGAGTGTCTGGTTATCTTCGATTTCTGGCAATTCAAGGACGAGCGTGTACAGATTCGGCAGTCAGGTAGTTTTGGAAGTTCACACACAACTTTGTGTCGCTAATAGAACTGTCACATGTCCCACAGAATATGATAGACCGTTGGCTGTTCCAAAAATCCAGCCTTTCGGCAAATGTTAAGATGGGTCAGAAAATTAAGTTGTTGAGTACATGCATAAATTTGTTCCCAACGTTCTTTTTCAATATCACAGATTTAGGGTGGAGAAACATACCTATGTTCCACACTAAATATCTGTTTTCGTGATATAGGGACGGCGGGATGATTTTAGTACGGGATCGCCTTCCGTGATTAGTGATCCTCTAGGTCGTTATAGTAGAGTAAAAACGGTGTTTATTTCAATTGGTCACCTGTTGTCTAAACCAATTATTTGATGCCGTAATTTCGAATATTAAAGCATGAACTAATTACTTAAATTATTATATTAAAATAAATACCAAAATAATTCAATTCGCTGTCTACTGCGGGGACGCCAGCCAAAGAAACCGGTTTAAAATGAGTATAAACCATAACTAGTGATAAGCAGACCAGAAGTTTGGAACCTGGTTTGGTTTGAATATGTTGTAAAGTTTATTAATCTTGTGACTAATCGGGACTATAATGCATTTATAGTTGCTCACAGTTACTCACATTTAGGGTCAAGTCTGAGTCACTACTGTTGTAAGATGGTAGTAAAAGAGAAAAGTTTTTTCCTCCAATAAAAAGATTCAAACGTCACATGTTAGTCCCAGATACATGTAAAATCCTCCTTAAAATCGGTGTTCAGCCATCTATAAATAAAAAACTTAAATAGACTTATATAATTTGAACAAACATTTGTGGAAAACGTCTTGTCTTTTATTTGTTTAAGTCCCAAACATGAAAGGAGAAATGATAAAAAGATATAAGCAAACTATTAGTGATAAAATAAGATTTATTGTGTTTGTTATACTATGATTTAATTTAATCAAAACTGCAATACTAATGAAGAAAGGTCTCAAGATACATAGACAGATTTTTCACACTATGGTATCAAAAGTATTCGTTTATTTCAACACTTAGAGAACCAGAGCCGAGAGTGTCTGTGTTACTAGACCTTGTGAAAGAGTTAGAGAGTGATCAAAAGCAGTAACCCAGTAGTTGGACTTTGAAGAGGTTTACAATTGAACCGGCTGACCGCACTTTGAGACTTTTCGCTTTGATCAACTCGAGAGTGTGGGCGTCAGCTGCTTTGATACACAAGACCATTTTATTTCGTTTTCCTGGGAATTACTTTATTCACTCACATCTTGTACATCGATATATAAAAGATAAATACATTTTAGAATTCCATTGAAGTTTTGATTTAGTGATGAGTGCAAAGAATTATAGTCAGTTGGAAGGAAACAGAAATGGGACATTTATTATCTTTGGTTGTGTTATTATTTCGGAATTTATTATACAACTATTCTGAATTGGTGAGGTTACCTCAAAATAATTGCCGCCAAAACAATCAGTGCATATGTTGTTGAATTTAAATTTATTATGTACAGTATACAATGATTACATTACAACCGTTCCACAATATTTTATCTAATAGGTCCAACAATGACAGTAAACTAGAAAAGGTTTATGCCAGAGTGGAGGAGTAAGTCTAATCTAGAGGATCCCCACATATAATGTAGTTGTATGGAGCCCTCTAATAATTTAGTATTAGAAGTAGACACTTTATTAGCATATTATTTATTTCAGTGCCCATTGCTACGAGGTTTAAGAGGTAAACATAAATCTCACTAGCTGTTATTTCAGGTTTAGCGTGTTAAGATTCATTTCAGGTTCTGATCACTTTTGTAACACACACGCCATAGTAGTACTTGCCTTCTTTCTTCGATCAATAAACTAAATACAAGCTCAATCCGACAAACCTACATTTGTCAACATACGTCTTCTTCCGGCCCTTAAATATATCTAAAAATCTTCTTCGGTCAAAGGCATTGTTTACCAGTAAAGGAAAATAATTTCAAGAGTCTATTGTGATCAAAACAAGACTACTTACGGTCATTCAGATTTAATTCCCTTGGTAAAGTAGCGTTTAAATTGTGTTATTTTTTATCTTGAGAGCATAAAAGACGTTTCATAAATTTCGTGTTTCTAAGACAATGGGAATTTCCAAATACAACAAATATAGTTCTTGTACGCGTTGGGGACCCCATTTGAAAATCTTTTGATGTTTTACCATTATATATATGTTTTATAACATCATCTAATATTTTTTAAGACAGGAGGGATATGTGTGCCAAATTTAGGTTTGAGAATTTAGGATGTATGTGCGTAAGTTTTTTCATATACAGACATGAAAATACACGATGATAAAAATTCATTAGAGACTTTAAAACTTCACAACCTTTTCATTATTTATAACAATTATATTAATTTATACCAATTATATTAATTATCTATACCACGCATAAAAAAAAACTAATGTACATTGGATATGAACGTCGTTATTCATATTCAGCCTCTTGAGAATTATAGGAGCTAAAATTAACTTTGGCTTTGAAACAATTTCACCACTTTGCCTCTCTTTGAAACCTCTTAATCTTTAACCAACTTGCGGATGTAATTATAACTAAAAGCTTGCACTTTAAATGAGTTTAGTCAACCATTTCATAAGGCTTGGTGGAATTAAAAGCTACTTCAGTAAGTTATTCTTTTTAAGTATTACTTCTAATTTTAAGAACATTTTTAATTTATGAGAATGGTTTATTTTCATATAAGTATGAACGTATGTTTAATATAAAAATAGTTTTCCATTTAGGAAAAGAGTTTTGGCTAAACTTTAGCGAAGTATTTCACTCGTGTGGGTAGAAAAGATTAATTTCATTCTGCTTCACTGTCCACAAGATATGTTAAAAACGAACTCATCTATATACTTAAATAAAACTGTAAATAAAGTAGTATTTCAATGTAATCATCGCTGGGCTCGACGGTTATGCATTGTAACTGCATATGATTTTGGCTGAGCGTTGGCACATACATTTACATTGGGTCTTATGAGTATCCATAATGTCAACGAGAAAAAAAAAATTGATTTCTCAATTTTAGGCTCGTATTAAAAACTTTAATATAAATAAAACAAATTTGATACAACCAGGATTGAGTAACGAAGTGAAATAATGGGAGTAATATTATTTAGTATTTTATTCTTTTATTTCATATAATACTAAATTTTTATTTTCTTTGTAATGTATCATATGCAAATATTTATTATGTGTTATTAGTAATTTAAATTTCTTGCCATTACCATTATTAAAATTAAATAATAATAGAAAACACCCATGGCATTGAGGAACAGCCAGGCTTTATTAGAGATCCTAATGTAGTCAAACACAGAAAATATACAATATATTAAAACAGATCAATCCAACTATAACGTTCAGAAACCTACAGGTGCAAAATCACAACAACTATATATTCTGTCAACCACAAGATACTATCGAAAACATACACTTAATAAAAGTAAATCACTGATATTAAAAGCTATATAAATGAACAGCAATAAAATTTTACTGGAATAAGTTTCAATAGGTCTGCTCCTAACGACCAACTACTGGCCATTAAACTGTAAGTTTGAGAGTGAGGGTGGTTTAATCAGGTGACCAATCGTAATTTATAAAAATGTTATCTAATATTTTGATAGCATTTTTGTTGATTTCTATATTTGATAAACTTGATAACTTGACTCCTTTAAATACTATTCGGTAGAGACCTGTTATAAAATATTCTAACTATTTCTCAGCATATTTTATGTAATATCATTCTGTTTGGGGTGATAGAATAGAAGAGTACAACTATATCTTAAAATAAACATTATTGCTGTCTTCATTTACGAATGATGTGAAATCCAGATTTAATGATTTGATTTTTTTAGTACATGGAAACAAAAATTTAATTTCCGATCTTATTACAGCAATAAATGATACTGCATAAATAGTTTTAAATACATTCTAAATGTAATAGAATTATTTCCTATCTAATAACGATAACATAGCTAAAGGTTTTGTTAAAGATATCATTGTAAATGCAATTAGGATAGACTATTAGAGACGGAGTAGATAGACTGCTATGCTGTGCTCAATATTCCTCTGAATCCGAGGTCCACGTTTTTTTCTTGTCAGCGGAATCGCCCATTAGTAATGCCTTTTAAACCTCTCAACAATTCCTTTCCTTAACAAAAAACCTACTCAGTGGTTTGAACTGATTTTAATTGCAGCTTGTTTTTTTTAATTGAAGAGTGGTATAAATGTAAATTCACTCAAAGAGATCGTTTTCGTGGATTTGTATACAAATATTATTATAAATACATAGTAACATGTTCAAACTTGTACAGTAAGATTTTGTGCCTTGCTAGGAGTTTAATTTTTTTTTTACATCACCTAATTCTATCTGTGTAGCATATAAATATTTTGATAATACTATCAACCCGAAATTCTCATGAAGTCTAATCGGATTTTTAAGCTTAAGAAACTTTGTGGTTTCAAACAATATAGCTTCACATCATTGCGTAGTGTTATGATATAAATAGGTCGAGAGATTTTGGACAATAGGCACCTACTACGTTTTCCAGCCATATAAAATCTAATAGGTATATTTTTCTGTACTCTTTTTGAGTGTCTGTAGAGACGATTTCGTAAGACCCGTTGAAAATAATACAGTACGGTTATGGGTTCTCTAATATCTTGTACTTTTAGTCATTTAATTCTCTGTTTATCAGTCAACTAGTTAATGCTCATTTCAGGTAATACTTATGTAAGAATAATACAGTGTTGTTATTTGCAAAATATTTCATTACCATTCATTTTCTAAAGAAATGATAGTAACAGGCAGGCTGTATTTAAATAATATATCCGTACGATTTAGTTTTATTAAAATAATAAGTATGTTATTGTTACACATACTTAAATACAGTGTGATCTAACTTTAACTATAATTACTTATAGATGAAAAGATTTCAAATTTAATATTGATAGGATACGAGTTGTAGGTTTTTAATCAACGTCCTTTATTTTAATTAAGTACAGGTGTCAGATAAAACGTGTTACGTAATAAACCTAAAGTATATATCACCATAGATATATCATAAAAGAAGCTTCGACTACTCACCCAGGTCTAAGGGATAATTCCGGGAAAATTTGAGATGGTGAATGTGAGGTGCCCAGGTGTGAGACTTGATTACTTTACTTTCCACTTTGGTTACGGTTTATTACGGTATATTTATTCCACGTTATTAAATAATACTACTGATATGTATAGCATAATATAAAAACAACAAATTTCGATACCAAAGCGAGATTTAAGTACTGATCCCGGGAAGGTTTAAGGTGGAGAATGCGGCGAGATTCCCAGATGTAAACCTTGATTAATTTACTTTTGTCACTGGTCACGTTTACTATAGTAAACTCCTTATGTTTCTAAAAAGGTTAAAACTATCGTATATTTTAGTAAATGTAAAAAACACTAAAAGTAAATAAAATATTATGCAAAATTGACTATGTTTGTATTAATGACATATATCACATTTATTTTATATCTAATTTATATTTTGCTTATAAATGTTTATACTGTCGAAATAATTACCAACACAAACTAAAAATAATATATCTTAGTTTTATAGCAATTTACTAATGTAAATGATACTATAAAACCCTCAATTAATACTAATGTCTTATGATTAAAATTAACAAAAACCTATATATATAAAACTATTAAGTTTTTATAAAGATTTTTAATTAGGAGCTACGACCAACTATTATCATTTTGTGGATGATAATATTGTAGTCTTAAAAGTACTAGTGACTTAATAAAGTTTTTTTTATTTTTCTAACATTCACTGTACTCACAATAATCCCTATAATAAAGTTATAACATAATTAGCTATATACCTGACAAATGAAATCAATGTAACCTTTTAGGATGATTTCAATATTTACCATTGACCGTGCGAAACTGTGCGATATTTCATTTGTCGGTGTTACAGAACGTGTCTACAGCTATCGCTTAGTTATTTTGCAGCTAGTAATGCTATATCTTTATAACGCATTCCTTTTCCTTTATTTCACAAGTGAGTTGTTGTTAATCTGTATACATTGAACATTTTTAAATGATATATCTGTGTTGGATTGTTAAAAATATTACCCAATATTTTATCTCAAACAAAAAAGTATGTACTTGTTTAAATTTACGTTTTTCGTGTACAATAATTACAGTTATTTTACAAGTTTTAAAAAGAGGTAGGCATATTACCTGTAATACGCAGTATTAAGTATAATATTGCTTTATAAAAAACTAAAGTCATGTGGGTTTGGATATTTCATAATCCATACAGCCACTCACGTAAACAATGTACGTATTCCTCGATCAATTCTGCTTTCAATAGTTCCATTTATTTATAAATTATACTGTCCAATCTTTTCTTAATCTTCCTTTTAAAAATTATAATTCCTAATAAAAACCCAGGTTTTAAAGCTACGCTTATGGCATAATTTTTAAAATCACCAAACGTCTCTAATAAATTAGTTTTTAATTGTATAAAAATCTATATGAATTATACATAAGTTATATAAACTATTATTGCGTTCTTACCTCCGTCAAATATAAACCAAAATAAAGAAAAATTTATGAGTGATGCTTAAAATCTTAAAATTTTAGCACTGCAGATAATAAATTTTGTAAATATTTGTAATAATTTGTAATAAATAAACTATCGGGCAGTGTCATTAAAACTGTTAAAACTACACAAAAACACAATTTAACAACATTCACTCTAAAATCAAGTATTTAAAAGTTGCCGAAAAGGTCAACAGCTGGTGTTGGACTAATATTGTTCTATTTCATAAATTATTATGAGGCATTACAAAATTTTGATATATGTTATCAGTATCGAATACATAATCAGGAAACGAACCAGTTGCTCCCTCAATCATAAATATTGCTAACAAAATTGTATTTTGTTTGGTGCATTGCTTTATGATTGATTTCATTTGCAATGGTCACGAGCTCACTGCGTTTACCTGGTTTTCCAGGAGGGAATAGTGGTTGGATCATGTTAGCTCAAGATCTCTCCGTTTTCGTTTCTTCTACTAACGTACTAAGCTATCTACTATGAAAAAGAAAACAAATGTCTAATACCTTACGTATATCCATAATAGTTTTTCTAATTAACTGAAATTTATAAAATGTTTAAATAATAACCATAAAACTACTACGTATATAAATATCGATAAAGTATTTATCTATGAAATAATAATATTTATGTAACCGTATACAGTGTGTAAATATACTTCAATATTTCTCAAAAACATTATAAAAAACACAATACAAAAATTCTTTGTGTGCTATTTAACTAGTAAACCAATCAGCTGATATTCAATTGGTTAAATAAAATTAATAAATATCACGCATCTAAAATATAATTGAATTGTTTTAAAATGTTCAGCTAAAATTAGAACATGATTGGGTTGAAAACAAAAACACTTGTTCACAAAATGTTTTCTTTAAATTGCTAAACTATAAAAATATTATAAAGTATCAATACTATGGTTTCTAATTTTAGCAAAATATTGAAAAAAAACTCTTTCAGACTCAGAGTATATTATGCAAATAAATGTTTTATAATATTGACAGCTATTTCTAAATTGGAATTTAAGTAAAAGTAAAGTAAATTCAATTTACATACTTATGTACGGGAATAATGTTTTACACACTTAAAAGACCTTTTTCATAGCTGGGTGTTTCAAATTAGAGGACCGAAAGCGTTTCTTGTAGCGTAAATGTACGCGACGGTCCGCCCACTCAACACTTCAGTGACTCTAATGGCTCTCCTACCTTCCCTTCTTAACTTTTTTCGGGTGTTAGGACTAATTATTAAACAGTAGAAACCTTTATAAGATAGTTAATTAACACAAATAAGAATCGTTTAATCGTTTCACAATGTGTGAATAACAGTTTTTTAAAAAAAGGATGAAATTGTGATGCTAAAACTATACAGTTTGTTATTTCATTACAGTATTTAGTTTCTTAGGAAACCTAAATATTCGAATTCTATTGTATTATTTTGCATATATGACAGATCGTCGATTTTTACAAAGAGAATTGTGAGCCCATTATGTATTATAAAAGAAAGCTATGTTAACTGTTGTTTTTGGTTCGTGTGCATAATGAAAAAGACCACATTAGCACAAGTAAATTTAAATATACCGCCCCTTAAGATATTTGTATTTATATGTAAATAGCAGTTTACCAGCAGTTTTTAAAACGCAATTCCGCAGGATTTGCACCTGTATAAAACACTTTTGGTTGAAGTGTATTACATTTTTCGACGCCAAAAAATAAGTTTAGAATTCTTCCCACGTTCAAAAGCATAAGTTATACTATGTATATTTAAGGTCATTTAAATTTACTGTTTATCTTGTTACGTTTTTTTCAAAAGATAATTTTGCATCACTACCGATTAAAAAAAATCTTTGAGAAGCTTACTTTTGTCAAAAGACTTAGATAATTCAAAATATCTTAGATATGTTTCATTATTTATTTTAAAAGTTAGACTACATTGTCTCTTGTATCTGTACTGCTAGCAGACACCCGTTGCTTTGCACGCAATTTAGTGCACGTAAATGACCACTGCTGGTGCAAGTGAACTATATTGCCGATGGCAATGTTAAGTTTGCCTTCTTGCAACAATCAAGAAAATACGTCAAAAAGTATATAATTTTGGCCATTATAAATTACTTATTTCTTACAATATCTAGTATATTCTTTAGTATATTCACCCCATTCATATATGTCTGATTTAACGATGCGGCTTTGAGAGTTTGACTGTCTGATATTTTGTAACGTTTGTTACTCAATGTTCGTATCACCAACTAAGATTGCATTATTTATATCCGTAGGTGAACCTATGTTGTCGTAATCTAGTGGTCATACGAAATAGCGTCCCTTATTAAGTAACGTTTTCACCCAGTCTTTCATCAGCTTTGAAAATCCACGTTATGTTGAATAAACGAATTTATCAACAGCCCTATTTAGCAAGAATATAAAGAATTGTAAAACGTGGTTTAACAATTATTAGGTTGTATGTACTATGTCAAGATGTATTTATTTCGAGATCAAAAAGGCTTTTATGTTAGAATTTAACCATGATATGTAAATAATTATCATAAATATAAACATAAATCGTTTAAGCAGACATAGTTGAAACCTTATCAGTGTCGGTACCAGAGCAGCGTAAATTTTAAGAATTAGGTCAATTTATTTAAACTGCAACTGTTTTTATGTGAAAGCTTTCATTTGAAATAATTCGATTGAAAAATTACAATTATTTTAGAAATGTACTACAAAAACAGTAATAGTATAAAAAAGCAAATCATACACTCCATTGTCAAAATATAAGAACTTATTTATATCCAATTATAGTTAAAATTATGTGTAAGTACAATCGAGCTTAGAACTATAAAACTTTTTAACACACATATCCAAAGTAGGAGCAGTTAATTAAAAATATGTTGAAATATGAATTTATATTTAATTGTTAAATATTAAAAAAAAAGATTTTGGAATGCTTCGTACTAAAACTACGTATTTGAAAAAAGTATAAATTATTTACTGTAAAACATACATAAAACATAAACTAGAGGTGTGTTTGGAATTTTGAAACACCACTTTACTGAGAAACAAAAGTACATATAAATCTAAAATTAAACATATGTTTAGGTTAATCAAAGTAGTATATTCAAGTGCAATATTAAGTATAGGGCCGAAAGTAATACTGCAGTAAAACTACATTTCATATGGAAATAGGATGAACTCTTTGACCTCTTGTAAGAGTTAATGAATCTCAAGATAAACACAAGTTTTACTCGTTGGATAAAGTTTGTGTGTTCTCTTGAAACTAAAGTAAACCAGGTAATTTTAACTTTGTTTCCTAATTGAGGAATTGTAACGTGATGCTACGTTCCCATCAAACTTGCTTTATATTCATTTTATTAATGTTATAAACTTCATAAAGTTAATGTATTTAAGTATTAAATACATTTAAATTTTGTTTTAACAAACTACGTATACATTGTATAATCACCTTACATTTTTACAGTCACGATGGATATATTGAATAATCATTTAATACCTTTGGGTTCGGGATTTAGGTAACTTAATAACTTTAAATACTACGTTTTAAATCAATAATAATTTTTAATTTCTCGGTAAACCTAATTTACACCTTTTTTACAGACAATGTAAGGTAAAACTCATTAGTTATTATATAATATTTCAACATTGATGTACAAATAATGGCATTATAATTGAACTGCTAGTAAGTACCTAATATTTTCCTTACACATATAATAATTTTTGAAATATACCTTGAAACGTAAAATACAGCAAATATATTGTATGGTAAGTACACGAAAATCTTAGGTAATAGATTATAGGTTTTATAAATCCCTATAACATATGTCTATTCAATGCAACATTAAAGTGTAGAAAATTATGGAATCCATGCGTTAATAATCTGCGACTAATTTACAATATAAAACTAAAGCTAAATGCAAGCGTAACAAGTTTGTCATATCAGTCAAGGAAGAGAAACAAAGAGTAGAACATCGAATAAAGCCTGACTTAGAATTACGTCGTCGTAATTTGAACTTACTCTCACCAACGGACGTAAATGAGTCTTTTGTTAACCCCAGGATCTGTAATGTGAACTTTGCCTTCGCAACATACCACAAGCTCTTGTACGTACGGTGTGGTATCCTTTTTTATATAAGTTCTAAAAACCTTGCTGCCGCATTATATATATATATATATTATATATATATATATATATATATATATATATATATATATATATATATATATATATATACTGTAACAATTATAATTAAAAAGTATAGTTTAAATTTATATTTTAGTGTAACTAAACTGGAAAGTATGTATATACTTAACACCTATATTGATGTAAAGTTACGAAATTATCTAATGTGCTATATGACGTATTGAGATTAAATTATTAGAAAATATCTAGGTTAAATAAATTTTGGGAGCGAGGCTTTTGACAGATAAAAAGTTTTATGGTTTTAAAATGAAGATTACCTTTTAGTTCATAAAAAGGGTGTTAAAACACTGTGTCTAAAAATATGGTACAGTTTATAATAACACCTAAATCGTTTTTATTATACTTCTCGTATCCCTGACTTGGAAGTGCAGAATACGTTTTAGCTAGTAGGAAATTAGTTTAAGCTATAAGTGAGTTATAAAATATTTTATTTTAAGTGTATGGTTCGAATTATAACAAGAAGTATTTTTTAGATACAAGAAACAAGAAGTTTAGAGAGGAAAAGGATATCAAGAGCGGTATTTTGCTTATCACCGTGACAAGAATATCTGGGTACAAGTTGAAAATAAATAGCTGTATATGGCTTCTGACTTACTTACATATAGAATTTTTTTCAAGAAATGTTTATAAATCAATCACTATAATAATGACTATTTCTAATCGTATTTTTTACCATGTTCTACAATTAATCTACAACACGTTCTTTTGAAAACCATTCAATAAAATTTTCTTTTATATTATATCCTTTGAATATATATATGTGATACGTTTTGTAAATAAATTAGTACAAATGTTTTATGGCACGCAATATTCAGAATTTATTATGATTTACAATAAATCGACTCTTTTATATTAAATGATTATTGCTATTTAATTAATATTTAGAATTCCATTTTGTATAAATCACTATATTATCACTAATCTTTATAAGCCAATATGTAACAGTAGTGGGGACATTTTCGTATTTTTTGGAAAACAAGGTAAAACATTATCGTAAACAGTTGTAGGGAACTAATAAAGGTGGTGTGACAGCCATGCGGGCTAACTTCCTACGAAATGTCGACCCGTATTTCACCTTGTCTGAAAGAATACGTTTCTCTTAGAGATTTACACATTTGGTAAGACTAATGCTCGTAAATTCCATCATTTAAATAACTACTAAATATTTTCTAGGATTTGTATAATGTCACCATTTTTATAAAGCATATTCACTGGAGGCACGTATAAAATTAATATAAGTAGATATGAATGTGGGGTTCCTGGCTCACTTTTGGGACAGTCAGAAAATCAATGTAAAATACTGTCCATTGAACAATAAAAAAATCTAAGAAATCTAACAGGAAACCACGAATGTAAAATACTGTCCATTGAACCATAAACAAATCTAAGAAATCTAACAGGAAACCACGAATGGAAAAATAACCGAATCTTTAGCTGTTTTACTGTTCATTGTAGGCTTCTAATTTCTTAAGCTATTTTAATGAAAAAATCCAGAAATCTCAATGAAAAATCTTTATTCTACAAAGTTAATTGTAAACACAGTCTTTATCTTTAATAGTCTTCTTTTCCAGTAACAACCAAGTGTAATTTTTCATTTTTGTTCAATTCTTTAATCTTTTTTTCATCCAAAACAGTCAAAAATCTGTTTGGCAAGTGTACTTTACAATCTTCCAAACTCGGCAATTATTGTAAACCCGAATTTATCTTTCATTTTCTCCAAATTCACAATTTTGTATTTCTTATTTTCTTCTAATTCTATTAATTTCTTGTATTCTTTTGAATGTTAAATCACCAACCTTATTCAACTCTTGTAACAGTGCCATTTACATAGAAAAAAATTAATACTTCTACACTTTTAAGGTGAAAAAATCAACACTATACTTCCAAAATACACAAAAAAACCGGGGTTTTGACCCTAAAAACACGGTTTTTTAGGGGTCAAAACCACAGCTCTTAAGGTGCATATACTAGAGTTTTTTGAAAAATCCTGAAAATCTACTGAATTTCTCTAATTATTGCGAATTTTTAGCTTTAAAGAAAGTTGATAATGTGAACGATATTTCTCGAAAATTCTGTTGTAAATATATTAAAATCTTAATGAAAAATCTTGGAAAAGTTAAAAGAAAAAAATATTGAAAAAATAGTATTATAGAATTTAAAATTACCCCCTACAAACCAAAATAGTAATAAAAAGTACTTTTATTACTATAACTATACTATACTATTTTTTCAATAATTTTAAGTCTTAGTTTACAGATTTTTCTATAATAAATAGAAGAATCTACAGCTGTTTTACTACAATTTGTGCTGATTTGTGTAAAATTCTCCACTTTTCAAAGTGTTAGTTAAACAAATTTTTCTTCTTTAAATAGAAGAATCAAAGGCTGTTTAACCATAAATTGTGCTGATTTGTATCAAATTTTAGTAAAAATCTGTACTTTTCAAAGTGTTAGTTAAACAAATTTTTCTTCTTTAAATAGAAGAATCAAAGGCTGTTCAACCATAAATTGTGCTGATTTTTATCAAATTTTGATAAAAATCCTTAGAAAATCTACTGAATTATTGCTATTTTTCAGCTTAATAAAAAGATATTTTACTAAATAGTAAAACTTGGCACACATTCAAATTTTCCCTATTTAAATGGAGAGGAAAAAGATATCCTGCCCGTTACTGCAAAAAAGACATTTTCGAACATCACTTTACTCGACATTACAATTCGAAAAATCATCTAAAAAACAAAGAAATTTATAATAAAGAATTGAATTATTTGAGGACTTGGGCTAAAGATAATCAAATCGATGGTCACGAGAAGATGTACAATATAGAAAAATTGCGTGAACTAAAGAAAAATTTTAAGGAAAGTAAAAAAGATCTCAATCTATTTAAAGATGAAAAAATTCAATCAATCGCTGCTGAGAAATTGTCCATTGAAACAAACGATAAAACTAAGTCTGAAATGATCGAAGAAAATTGACAAAAACTCTTAATGAGAAACCCGAAAAATATCATTGATGTAGAAGTTTTATCCTCAATACACGGTCTTTTCAAGCAATACATTTTAACAAAAATTTAAACGATAATTCCATGTCAATTTACAAATATCTATCAATTATGCGGTCAGAAATTAAAAGTTTAATCGAAAAATTTCAAGAAACCGTTAAAAATATGAAGGGCTATCTCTCTTTAGAATGCGAATACGAACGAACTTTAGTGAACGGTGAAACACAAACTTGCCCAATGTACTTTACTATAAAAGCAGACGAGATCTTCGATATAAACGACTTTATTACTAAGCAATTTAATAAATTAACACATCGAGAACAAAACGAATCATCCAAATAAAGGTTCTGGATGGACATTAAAACGCTGCAAACAACTAGTTTTGAGCCTTAACAAACACGAATTTATGAACGCAGGATCATATATCGATTTACCAAAGAAAATCAAAGATAAAAAAGCTTGTATAAATATAAAAAATAAAGATGATTATTGCTTTATTTATTCTATCCGATGTGCTATTGAAAAACCTGAAAAGAATGCTGATAGAGCAAAACAATACGAACAATTTGTAAATGACGAGAAAATTTTCAGGTTTCGAGTATCCAATGTCCTTAAAAGATATACAATCATTTGAAAAACGAAGTTACAATTCTAAGTACAAGTATCCGAAAATGTCAATAAATATCTACAGTTATGATGAGAAATTTAACATTGTTCCGTTGCAAATTTCAGAAATGTATGACGCCGAGTTAGAAGTTGATTTATTGTATGTAAAACAAGAAGATAAATCTCATTATGTTTTAATAACCGATCTAAATAGATTAGTGAGTTCACAGTTATCCAAGCATAAAGAAAGGAAAATTTCTATGTAGGAGATGTTTAAGCCATTTCTACAAATCTAGAGATTTAGCAGGACCATTTAGAAATTTGTAAAAATCACGAAGTTTGTAAGCCAATTATGCCATTTCCAGGTCAAACAACTAAATTTACTAATTATCAAAAGAAGTTTAGCCATCCGTACGTTATTTATATGGATTTTTGAAAGCATATTAGAGAAGATTCCCACATGCAAAAACAATCCGCAAAAATCGATCACAAACCAAGATTCAGAAGCACATTCCTTATGGTTTTACTCTATACTTAGTGTCTAATGTGACCAATCGTATGTACAAGCCGATATGTTATCGAGCCAAAATGAATGAAGAAGATTTGCCAAATGTTCCTGCAAAATTGTTTGAAGAAACTCAATAAATTATCGAAATACATAGCTAAAAAGTATAATTCTAAGAATAAAATACCTATGAAATTGACCGAAGAAGAAGAATTAGCGTACCAAAATTCTAGTCTTTGTCATATTTGTGAATGTGAGGGTTTTGATAATCAAAAAACAAGAAAAAAAGTACGAGATTCATTGTCATTTAACAGGTAAATTTAGAGGTTCAGCTCATTTATCTTGTAACTTGAATCTCAAATTTCC
Source organism: Homalodisca vitripennis (assembly GCF_021130785.1). Taxonomy (NCBI): domain Eukaryota; kingdom Metazoa; phylum Arthropoda; class Insecta; order Hemiptera; family Cicadellidae; genus Homalodisca; species Homalodisca vitripennis. The sequence goes on along the minus strand of NC_060211.1, from coordinate 120,044,010 downwards.
TCAGAATATTCCAGTTTTCTGTCACAATATGTCAAGTTATGATACTCATTTGTACGTAAAAGAGTTGGCAAAAACAGTATGGTAATGTTGATTTGATTGCAAACACCGATGAGAAATATATAAATTATTCAGTAAATTCAGGATATGGATATGAGTTTGAAGATGATAAACCTAGAAAATTCATCAAGTTTTCTTTCGTAGACACGTTCAGATTTATGGCATCGTCTATAGAAAAGTTAGCTAAAAACCTCAAAAAAGATGATTTCAAACATACAAATCATTTTATATACAATATGGTCTGAACGCAATTCTAGATAGACAACCAAATGACGAAGAAGAAATCTTTAAAATTCTATCTGGAAAAGGCATATTTCCTTACGAATTTATCGATAGTATTGAAAAACTTGATTACACAGAAGAATTGAGAATTCAAGATTTCTATTCAATTTTGACAGATGAGAGCATATCTGAGAAAGATTTTCAACACTACTTAAATGTATGGAACAAATTAAAAGTAAAAAATCTAGGAAATTACTCCGATCTCTATAACATTCAAGATGTTCTATTGCTCGCTGATATCTTTGAAAATTTTAGGAATATTTGTTTGAATTTGCTATAAACTTGATCCAGCACACTATCTAACAGCTCCCAGTCTTGCATGGGATGCTATGTTAAAATTAACGAATATAGAATTACAATTAATTAGTGATTATAATATGTATTTGATGATCGAAAAAAAAGGTATTCGCGGAGGCATTTCTCAATGTATTAAACGATATGTGAAAGCAAATAACAAATATTTAAAAGATTTTGATAAGACAAAGCCCGAAAACTATTTGTTGTACGTCGATGCAAACAACCTTTATGGGTATGGACTTATTGCAAAATTTACCATATAACGAAAATCAAGTGGATGGATCCTAAAACGTATACAACAGCAGAATGGAAAGAAACAATTTTGGAACTCACTGGCGACGAAGATTATGGATATATTTTAGAAGTTGATCTTGAATATCCAACAAATTTGCGATATGAACATCACAAAGATTTACCTCTTGCTCCAGAACATTTTAAAAACAAACAAACTTTGCACAAACTCTTTTAAACAAAACAGAATATGTTGTTCATTCTAGAAATTTGAAATTCTATCTAGAACAAGGTATGATTTTAAAACATGTGAATAGGGTTATTGCGTTTGATCAGAAACTTTCATGAAAGAATATATCGATTTTAATACTAGTATGAGAACCAAGGCTATAAGTGACTTTGAGAAGGACTTTTATAAGCTTATGAACAACTCGGTTTTTGGAAAATCGATGGAAAATGTAAGAAATAGATGTGATATTAAACTAGGAAACGAAGAATTTTCAATGAAACAAGCTAAGAAAACGAATTTCAAATGTTTCAATATCTTTGACGACAACTGTATAGCGAGTCACATGTACAAACAAAAGGTTAAATTTAACAAACCGATTTACATAGGATTTTCAGTTCTCGACCTCTCAAAATTGCTAATGTACGAGTTTTATTACAACAAATTAAAGAAGTTTGATCCAGATTTGAATCTGTGTTACATGGATACAGACAGTTATTTCTTAGAATTAAAACGAGATCCCTTTAAAATTATTAAAGAAAATATAGATGATTTCGATACGAGCGACTATCCAAAAGATCATGAATGTTTCACTACTAAAAATAAGAAGGTAATAGGGAAATTCAAAGACGAATTGAACGGCGAGATATTAGAAGAATTTTGTGGTTTAAGATCAAAGATGTACTCGTACAAATATCTAGACAAAAATCCAGTTAGGTGTAAAGGAATTAAGAGAAGCGTTGTAAATAAAAACAATAAATATCGAAAACTTAAAGAGATGTTTGTTCGAAGATAAAGAAGAATTTAGGGAGATGACTGTAATAAAAAGCTATAAACATGAATTGTACACCGTCACTATAAACAAGTTAGCACTGAACGCTAAAGATGATAAGAGAATCGTTCTAGAAAATAAGATCGATACAGTACCTTATGGCTATAAAAATGAAGCAAAATCTGATATACTAGATGAGTTAAATAAACTTGGAAACTTTGACATGTAAATGGAAGATGATTTGATTCACTGCCACAAATGCAAGAAAAAAACGAAAAATATAGATTCTAAAATCGTTCAAACTCAAAATGGATTGTATAGAATTGCAGCAAAATGTTCAAAATGTAAGACAAATAAGAGTAAATTTATAAAGAATCCAAATGAAAAACAAAGTAAAGAAAGAATCTAAGAATAAGGAAGAAATCGAGATTGAAGCTAGAGAAATTCATGCACCAGTACGAAAGAAGTTTAAAAAGAGAAAAATTATAACATTAGGAATTGACGATTTATGGGCAGCAGATTTAGTTATAATGTCTAACTATTCGGATCAAAATGATGGATTCAAGTATATGTTAAATGTTATTGATACTTTCTCAAAATATGCTTGGTCAAGAGCTATCAAAAGAAAAAACGGTAAAGATGTTTCAAAAGCCTTCGAAGATATAGTAAAAGACGCGATAAAGATCAATCACAAACCACCAAATCTACTTCATACAGATAAAGGGTTTAGAGTTTAAAAATAAAGAATTTAAACGAAGTTTTGAGAAAATACAACATTAAGATTTATCATACTGAAAACGAAGAGAAATCAAGTATTGTAGAGAGATATATAACAGAACTCAAAATGAGAGAATGAAAGTAATTTTTGAGATTAATAAAAACTTTAAATGGATCGATATTCTTCAAAAAATCGTAAACAATTATAACGATACAATTCACAGCACAATCAAAATGAAGCCCAAAGACGTAGATAAGGATGCAGAAAAGGAGTTATTAGAGACCGTTTTCAAGTATGTTCCACCAGAAATTCACACGAAAAACTAAATTTAAAGTCAATGATCATGTAAGAATTGTTAGTTAGTAAAAAACAAACATTTTCGAACAAATATAAGAACAATTGGTCAAGAGAAATCTTTGTGATTTATCAAATTAATAACACAGATCCTGTAACTTATAGTATAAAAGATTTAAATAAATGAAGAAATAACCGGAAAGTTTTATGAATATGAATTGAGAAAGTCAAAGATTTTTTCTATATAAATGGAGGCTCAAAAGAAATGTTCAATGTGCAAAGAAATAAAAGGTTTTGAAGCTTTTTATAAAGATAAAAGTAGAAAAGATGGAATTATTTATAATTGTAAAGATTGTTATAGGAAGTATCATAAAGAGCTGTATGATAAAATAGAAAAATTAACTTTGGAAGAGAGAAAGAATGTCTTAAATGTAAAGAAACTAAAAAAAAATTCAGAGTTTAATAGTCATCACTATAGTAGAGATAAGAAAGACTCATATTGTAAAGATTGTGTAAAGAAGAATCACCATAGATTATATTATTATGAAGATACTCAATGTGAATGTGAAGAACTATAAAATGGTTAAATAATTATCAAAAAACACATTTACAAACAAAATATCATAATTCAAGAGTTTTTAGTAAAATTGAGTAACATTTTCATCGTGTAATTTAGATATTCTATAAATCAGTCGAGATTCAGTCATATTTGTGGTAAAATGATTTCCGTTGTATAAGATATTCAAAGATTCTTTCATTTGGTTATACAGATTGATAGAATTTGGTTCGTCATCAATGAAACAAAATCTCTAATTCAGGATAATTTATTTTTAGATGTTTTAATCGGTTTGGTATTTCTCGTTTTCTGAGCTCTGATAACGTAATAAGGATATTCCCACATGTGATTCTTCTTAATTAACACAAAAACACATGGTGTTTTTTTCTTATCAAAATCTTTACAAACAAGATCTGGTTTCATTAACTCCATTCGCAATTCTTGATTCTCTATTTTTCAATGATTTCATTTCATCTTTAATTTGTAACTGTTTTATTTCATCTTTTAACTGCTTATTTTCGTTTTTGAGTTTGTACTCACCATATTTTCTAATGGAAGGTAATACTTCTTTCGTAACCCAATTTTTAAACAATTTCGCTTCTGGTTTATGCGATCTCAAAATTAAAGAATAAAGTCCAGATTCATTAACGAAAAACAGTGTTATTTTGGAAGTTTGAAGGTAAGCTATTTATAGCCCCCCTTATATTTAGATTTAAAATAGAAGTTTTTTATCATCTTCGTCAACGTTTATTCTGATCGTTTGCATAGTATTTTTCATATTCTAGAATTTTTGCTACGTCTTTAGCCTTAAACCAGATCACATTGTTTTCGTCAACAATCGTAAAGATATGTTTGTTATTGAATATAAGTTGATTATTGAGTAGGTCTACAACTGACTCCATTTAGATAGAAAAAATTTAACAAGCAATTTTTTATTTTGAGTATAAAGTCCAGATTCATTAACGAAAACAGTGTTATTTTGAAAGTTTAAAGGTAGTCTATTCAATTAGACCCCCTTTGATTTATGTCTTTAAACATTGATTTATCATCATCAACGTTTAATATTATTGCTTGTCTCGTGTTTTCATATTCTAAAATTTTTGTAAGAGCGTCGAATCGACGTTTTCAAAGCTTTTTTTTTGTATTTTTTCTTTAACATTGTCTTTATTCGTATTTTTTGTGAATATTTGTGAGGTGGCCCTCGAGGGCTCCTACCTTATCTTTTAGATAAAAGTATTGGTAATTTATCATCATTATCAACTCGTTTTGAAAGTTTGAAGGTAAGAACGATTCGTTCCCCCCTTGATTCATCATTCTTTCGACAATCTTAAATATATTGTTGTTTTACTCTCATTATTTATTAAATTTCCCTCAGAGTCTTGTATAGTTAGAAACGATTTTTTGAATTCTTTTAATATTTTTTCTAATTGGAATATAATCGATTTCATTCGGTTTTTCACTGATTTTTGATCCATAAGCAACATTTGGGAAAAAAGTGTACAAAATTTCAGATTCTTTGTGTAAATGTTCGGTAATGATTTTCAAAACTAGGTTCAACGAGATTGCAGTGCACTTCAATTACATCGAAAGGTCTAAATTTTGGCGTTTTATTTCCTAAATATACCTGATTTGGCTCAATAGTTTCTTGAACAAACCCTAACAAATCTACAATAATTGCTGAAAACATTATTCTTACTGGTGATTTTATTTGAATTTTATTAGAGAGATAATTTTTTTGCATTTCAAACTTGTTTTCGTCAAAGTTTAAAAGATTTATCTGATTGTTTGAATGTTTTTCAGATAATTTTTAAGGGGATTTTTTATTTGATCGAAAAGTATAATATCCTTTGTTTAAACCATAATATTTTGTTATGTTCTTCTCACTAAATCCTATACAATAAGGAGAACTTTCACTAATATTTATTACAAAATTGTCAGAATAAAAAAACCGCTTAAAACCGATAAAATAATTTGATTCTTCCTCTAAGTGTATAGGATGTTCCAAGTTTAAAACTAATTTAGAGCTTTCTGAAGTCAACTTGAACAGCTTCATTTTAGCTATTTAAATGGAGAAATTTTTAAAGCAAAAAGATCAGATAAAACTTCAAAACGTTTGAAAGAAAATAAGAAAGATCAACCAATCAGATTGTTAATTGTTGGTTCAAGTGGATGTGGAAAAAACAACTTTATATTATTGAATTTTATCTACAATAGGTTGATTCCTTATTCCAATTTGTATGTTTTTAGTAAATCTTTAGAACAAGACGCTTATAAAAAATTGCAAGAAAGATTTGAAAATATTGAGAAAAACTTAAGCAAAAAGGTATCACATTTTTATAATGCCTCTGAGGACATAGTTCCATTAAGCGAGTGTAAACCCAATTCGTTAATCGTTTTCGATGACTGTATTTTTAGAAAATCAAGACGTTATTAAGGAATATTTCGTAATGTCTCGTCACAAAAATATCTCTCTTGTATCTATCTTTTTAATGCTTTTCAAAGGTTGATAAACAAGTTATTAGAAATAATTTGAATATGTTGTGTGTTTTTAAGCAAGACGAATCACTATTCGAGAAAGATTTACAACAATTATGTGGGATCTGATATGAGTTTTAACCACTTTAATGAATTATGTGATAAAATTTGGAAAGAAGACTACGGATTTTTTTTTATTAATCTAACTTTGAAGCCTAAAAATGGTAAATATCTGAATAAATTTTCTAATATAAAACGTGTGATAACCTAGTTGTTTTCATGTTTTTACGTTCACGTTTACGTTTCGTGTTCTCGTTTTTACGTTCCACGTTCACGTTCCACGTTCACGTTCCACGTTCACGTTCCACGTTCACGTTCATGTTTCACGTTCATGTTTCACGTTCGTGTTCACGTTTCACGTTCATGTTTTACGTTTTGTGTTTACGTTTCACGTTCGTGTTTCACGTTCGTGTTTCACGTTCCACGTTCACGTTTTACGTTCCCACGTTCACGTTTTTACGTTCCACGTTCACGTTTTTACGTTCCACGTTTCAAAATTTTCCTAAATAAATGGCGAACGTAACTTCTGAAGAAGCGAAAAAACTTGATCAAATCGAAAAGAAATTAATCAAAGAATTTAAAGAACAGATTCGAATGGATGAAAAAGAACAAGAATTTATTCAAAAAATCAATCAACCTGTAACTTCTGCAATTAAAAATGTTGAGGGCAAAAATTGAAAATGTTTTAAGCGATAATCAAAATTTGATGAATTTGGTTCCAGTTGTACGACAATTTGCTGATATTTCGATACCAGAATCTGAGTTTGAATTGCCAAAATTACCATCTTCAACACCATTTAGACCTCGAATCATTGAAGGACTCTACCATAGTTGAACCAATAAGTCCTGGAACAACGGATATATAAATTGGGTGAAATTGGTAAAAAGTTTCTTCCTAGAGCAAAGGATGATAAATTTGGTTTGTATTGGGGACAGAAAAAAGAGAAGTTTTATGATTGGAAATTTACCCGTTAATTTTGAGCATAATGATATCATTATTAATGAAAAAAACATATGAAGGAACTCAAGGTTTATGGAGATTATTAACAGGCACTGATGTTCCAAAAGACGGGTTTATATTCTGAAGAAGACTTGAAAAAGTATACTGAAATTTTATGGAAATCTGATTCAATTTACAAAAATAATGATCCATCAACTAAGAAACCAAAGTTAAGTAAAGGTAAAAAATATCTCAATTTGATTAAACCAATTTGGGGAAAAAAGAATCGAAGGATCAGGTGTGAGAAAATACAGTGATAATAAGATTGAATACAGATATATCGACGATTTGACAAAACTCGATGGAATTATTAATTATATTTATGCTCAAGAAAAGGCTGGAAACAACAATTTTTTGAACGAAAAGAAAGCGATTAAAGATTTTATTTCGAACAAACTTGATGAATTGATTGAAAAAAACCTGATGGAATTAAATATTTAAAGCGAGTTTTGCCAGCAATAAGTTCATCTATGATTGAAGGTAGCGGACTTTTGAATGATTTTATCAACAATGTACCTTTTGAATTACACGTACCAACTTATCAGTATCTGGGCCTGGCACAAAACTCGAAAAAAGACTATACAAAGAGGAGATCCTGGTATAAATAAATTAGATCAAGCTGCTATGGAACACGATATTTTTTATGCAAAACATAGTGACACAAATTCCAGACATATAGCAGATAAAGTTTTGCAAGATAAGGCAATGGATAGATTTTTATCAAAAGATGCTAGTTTAGGTGAAAGATTTGTTGCACTTCCAACAGTTGGAGCAATGTTTTTGAAGAGAAAACTAGGAATGGGAATTGAAGAGAACTTGAAATTTTAACTATATAAATGGAGGTGAACGTAAATTTCAGCAAAAATCAGAAAGAAAAAATAAAATCCGCTTTTAAGAAAAAAATACCCGTTAGTATTCAATTTAAAATAGATCAACTAAAAAATGGCGAAGATAAGATATTTTTAACAAATAGACAATACAATAAACTCGAAAAACATAAGAAAAACAATAAAGGGAACCAGAATAGAATTTTCTTATAATCAGTTGAAAGAACTTAAAAATGGTGGACTTTTGAAAGATTTATTAGATTTTGGAGAAAATATTCCAGTTGTTAAAAATGTTGTTCCTTATGTTCGTAAAGCTGCTCCAATCGTTAAAAAAGATGTGATTCCTATTGTTCGAAACATTTTAAATTGGTTAGATAAAGAGTTGGAAGATGTTACAGGATCTGGATTAGATGAAAAAACTTTGAATTACGTTGAAAACAAACATTAGAAAAAAAAATTTGAAATCAAACCATTAACATTCGGTGAATTGGAAGAACTCTGCAAAAACATTAAACATTTTAGAGGAATTTTCATGAGAGATACATTACCTGAAAAAAGTTAAGAAATTCGAATGTGGAAATTGTGAATTTAGACTCGATTTTGGGGAGTGGAACGCATTGGGTTTGTTATTATAAAAATTATAAGAATGCATGTTATTTTGATTCGTATGGAAGAATTGAGGACAAACCACCTATAGAATTGATCAAATATTTGAAAAAAATCAAGCGTCTACTACAATGACTCTCAGATTCAAGACTATAAAGATCCCCCAATTTGTGGTCATTTATGTGTTTTTGTTTTGAATGAACTGAGTAATGGTAAAGATTTTAAAGAAGTTGTTAACAAATTATTGCTTAATAAATATGGATTCACAAAATATTTTTGACGTATTTGGTACACAAATTATTCAAAATGTAGATAATAGTTTGAATTTTTGATAGTTTGAGAAATGAGTTTGATAACAAGTTAGAAAATTTATTACAAAACCTTCCAGATTCAGATATGTTTGCTATCGAGATTGAAGATTTTAAAGCAGAATATGATAACAAAACTTGCAAATTTCATGAGTTCAAATGAAGTTGCTGATAAAATAAAAACATTGGAAAAAAGAAGTTGATGATGGTGTAAAAAAATTATTTACCAATTTAATGTCTCATATCGAAAAAAGCTGATAAAATTACTGAAGCGATCAAAGTTGAAAAGAATTATGTTAGTTTGACTAATAAAAAAAGAATTGTCGGTGTTCGACCTGGTATTGACAAACATGATGTTGTTGTTAAAGAACAAATTTTAAAACCTCTAAAATTATCAGAAAACATCGATATTGTTGATTTACATGATCCGAATGTTAAAAATGCCTTAGATTTTAAAGGAAAAAGAATTAGCGGTGTTAGTAAAGGAATTAATCCATTTGATGTTGTTGTAATGATTCAATTAGAAGATCCTATTAAAATGTTTAATGAACTAAAACAAAATTATGAGAATCATAAACAGCATGTTTAAGATTTTACAAACAGAAGTCTATGACAAGTTAGAAGCCAGAAATAGAAGATCAGTAGACGATGTTGGTGAAATTAATGAAAAAACTTACTAATTTTAAAGAGTCTTTTGATAAGTTTAGTTTAGATGCTACGAAAACTTTTGAGAATATTGGTCATAAATTTGTTGAATACAATGATTCTTATGCTGTCAAATTTCAAAAATTACAAGAAAAACTTAATAATATGGAGGAAGATCTTACTGAAATAGGTATTCGTGTAGGGTTTTATGCATGATAAAATTTCCTTATATAAATGGCGCTCATATACTGTGTGAGGTGTAAGGCAAAAACTGAAACAAATGATATAAAATACTATGCAAATATCAATGGAGTTAAGAGAATTTCTGGAAAATGTGCTGAATGTAACGCAAAAAAGAGTCAATTTATAAAAACTTGAAATTTTTTCTTAATAAATAGAGATGGCGGGACATTACAGTGCTTTCGATCTTTTTTATAATGCAACACGAAAGAGATTTGAAAAAAAGAACATTGGGATGACATTTCTCAAAAATATGAATTATCCGAAGATATGATGAGATTATACGTAAACAAATTGAATTGGTATAACATTGCAAAATATCAAAATCTGTCCCCAGAGTTCATTCAAGAAAATATACATTATCAATTAAAAGATCATATGTCTGTTCTTTGTCTCTATCAACACTTGAGTATAAAATTTTTGGATGAAAATAAAGATACAGTTGATTGGAACAATATTATAGATAGCGGTTACTATCCTGTGCAAATTTTATTGAAATATGTGACCGAGATCGCAAAATTTAAGGAAGAGAATCCTGAATATGACGAAGTAGATCATTAAAAATGACTCTAATTTATATCTTTTCTTATAAAAACGTACATTAGATCGATGAAAAAATGATACACGATGTTTAAAATTTCTAAATTTTCTCTTATTAAATGGCGGACTACAGAAAATATGCTAGTGATATTGAAAGGGCGGAGTTTAAAAATTTCTATCCAATTAGTAAACAACATTTGAATGAACCGAATAAAAGAACTGAGTTTAATATTGATTTTGGAGATAACTTTTGCTCGTCTAACTTCCAGTTTTATATTTCTGGAACTTTAACAAAACAAGATGGTCAAGCATATCTTGGAAACTGATAATGTTAGATTAATCGATAATTTTATACCGTTTTTATTTTCTAAGATTGAAGTAAGAAAAACACAATAAATTGATAGAAGAAGTCGAAAACTGTGGCCAATTAAGCACAATTAAAGGAACTATTTGTTATTCCAAAAGTGATGTATTTTCAAACAGTTTTGAATCAACTTTTAAATTTGGACAATTTGAAGCGGTCGGTGATTTAGCACATTTCGGCTTAGGATTCTTTGAAAATGTAAATTTTCCAATCTATAAAGGTGGATTTTACATTAGTTTCATAAGAGCTGAAGACGATGATGTGATTCTGAAGACTGCAACTGGAAATGTTATGCCTGTTGATGGCAAAATTACAATTAACGAGTTTTTCATTAGAGTTCCGATGATTGATTACAAAACCACGAGTAAAATTCAGTTGATTGATGAAATTATAAAATCTCAAAACATCACGTTTAATTTTCTAGATTGGCAATGTATTGAGCAAAAAGGTATTTCCGGAACAACTTATTCGTTCGATATCACAAATATTTATAGAAATATCTTCAATCCCAAGTTCGTTATCATAGGTTTTCAAACAGATAGACAGAATAATCAAGAAAAAAATCCTTCAAAGTTCGATAGTTTGAATGTGAAAAATATCAGAGTAAAAATTGAATGGTTCTTATTATCCAGATGAATTACAAAATTTAAACATTTCCGGTGGTCTTTTCAGAATCATGTATCAGATGTATCAAGATTTTAAGAAAGTTTACTACAAAAATATGGAAATGTATTACAATCCTAAAGAATTTTTAGCGAATAGACCTATTTTATGTCATTGATACAACAAAGAGTTTGACAAATATTTCTGGTTCAAAGAACGATCTAATTATCAATATGGATTTTCAAAATGCTGTTACAAACGCGATTTGTTATGTGGTTGTGGTTTCTGAGAAATTTTTAGCCTATGATGTGATTAAGAACGATATTAGAGAAATTCAGTAGTTAATGATGTTAATATTGTTCTCTTTCATTCCTTCTAAAACTTTAAAAATATACTCTTTCGCTGATGA